>NC_061800.1:38247211-38854354 GCF_021462225.1 Girardinichthys multiradiatus
GCACTGTTGCCTTGCAGCAAGAAGGTCCTGGGTTCGATTCCCAACCGGGGGTCTTTCTGCATGGAGTTTGCATGTTCCCCTCGTGCATGCGTGGGTTCTCACCGGGTACTCTGGCTTCCTCCCACAGTCCAAAGACATGCCTGTTAGGTTAATTGGTCACTCTAAATTGCCCTGTGATGGACTGGCGACCTGTCCAGGGTGTACCCTGCCTCTCGCCCATAGACTGCTGGAGATAGGCACCAGCTCCCCGCGACCCACTATGGAATAAGCGGTAGAAAATGACTGACTGACATGCATGGTGGCAGCAGCATGCTGTGGGAATACTTGTCTTTAGCACTTGCAGGAAAGCTGGTCGGAGTTGGTGGGAATATGGATGGAGCTAAATGTAGGGCAATTTTGGAAGAAAACCTTTGAGAGCTGGTAAAAGGTCGGAGGTTCACCTTCCAGCAGAACAACTGCCATTGAAATGGTTGTGTGAGGTGGAAAATTAACAGTGTGCATCACACCATCCAACTACTCGGAGGCAAGGTGATGGCAGCATCATGCTGCGGGAATGTTTTTGTTTAGCAGGGATGGGGAGCCTGGCCAGAGTTGATGTAAAGATGATGAACCTAAATACTGCTGAATACTGCAAGAAAACAAACAAAAGAAAGCTCCCAGTTGCAAGAAGGAAACATGTTGAAAAGATGTAAATACACCTGGAAGATTCTGCAGGGAAGTTAACTTATTTGCAATGTATAAAAACTTGTGTACATGTACTTTATCTGTCTTCTTTATCTATCCATCCACAGGTGTAAAAATAATTCCCATCTCAGTGCTGTCCGACAACTACAGCTACCTTGTAATTGACACGGCCTCCAGTGTTGCAGTTGCTGTAGACCCTGCAGACCCTCAAAAAGTTCAGGTGAACACATTAGCTCTCATTTTTCTGTAATGCGGAAGTGTTTTGACACTTCCCAACATACATAGGAAGCTTACACTGTCAGCTTCCTTGTGAAATCTCCAAATAGGCTGCCATAATGAAATATTTGAGGAAATCGTGCTTGTTGTCAGTTACTACTCTCAACTTACATTTATGGGCACTCTTGGCTGATATGAAAAGCAAATGCACTCATGGGAGCAGATAATTGTCTGCAAGTTAACTTTCCATTCACATTTTACAGCTTTTGTGTGTTTGCACCAGTACAGCTGTACTTTAATGAAGAAGCGCGTCCTGCCAGTGCATTCTGAAACCACTGTGTGAACAATAAGAAACATTTTGCTGCTCTGCAAGCTGTTAAATGCATCATTTCTGCTGTGTTTTTATACTAAGCCTAAAGTTCTAACATTTGTATTATACCTCTTCAGACAGTGCTTGAGGAAGAGGGAGTAATGTTAGAAGCTATACTGTGTACACATAAGCACTGGTGAGTATAAGGTTATGTGAATTTGAGTGTGCATGGTTTTTTTTTTAAGACATTTTATTAAAACCTCATAGTTCTGAAGCGTGCTTTTAGCTAAATTTTTTGATAATTGTTTTGAAATGTGTGTTTTTTTCTGGATGTTGTCCAAAGTCCACTGGTTTGTCTCCTGTTTTCAGGGACCACAGCGGCGGCAACAAAGGTCTCAAAAGGCTTCACGGCTCATGTCACGTGTACGGAAGCGCAGCTGATAACATTCCAGGCCTCACACAGTAAGTTCCAGCCTGCACACACACACTATCACTGTTTGCTTTTTACTGTAATGAGTCTTGTCTTGTTCCCTCCGTCAGCACTCGCGGCAGCTGACTTCACAGTTAACCATTTATGGTTCTTGTTTGTCTCACGCGGGGTCGATTTTAAATAGTGGGTCATGCTGAAGGAATTTTTTTTCTTTTACCTAGTTGCAGTTTTTATTAGTATTTATTATATTTCAAGATGTTAATGATCAATATTAGTTTTTCTGAGATCAGTTAGATTTATTTTTATTCTTTTCTTCTCGTTCCAGCGCCCTCTCACACAGAGACTCAGTGAGAGTTGGTCAGATGCACTTTAAGGCCCTGTTCACTCCTGGACACACAGTGGGCCACATGATCTACCTCCTGGATGGCCAAGCAGTTGGTGCCCCCTCCAGCCTCTTCTCTGGTGATCTGGTGTTCCTCTCAGGATGTGGTCAGTTCACATCTTTCTAATTGATGTTTTATTAATTTTTCTCTAAAGATGTTCAAAGTCTTAAAATAGATATGTCTTTTAATGCAGTAACAGAAGGTCACACTGAAGAACGTTGGTTTCACTACTTTTCTTTTGTAGGGTAACAATCTGAAGTTAAACAGTAATTGTTTTAAAAAACCTGATAAGTCTTTAAAGCAGGGCTTCTGTGTAGTCTGGTAACATTTCATTTAAATATTAAAAAACATAATATGTGTATGAAATAACATTTGTATTTCCAAACTTTATTTCCTATCCGATGCATACATTCTGTTTTCCTTTAATCTTTCCTTCTTTGTGTAGATTCTTTCTTCCCTCCCTCACATCCTTCCTTCCTTCTTTCTTTCCTTCCTTGTGGTCTTATCTTCCTTATGTCATTCCCTTCCCTTCCCTTCCCTTCCCTTCCCTTCCCTTCCCTTCCCTTCCCTTCCCTTCCCTTCCCTTCCCTTCCCTTCCCTTCCCTTCCCTTCCCTTCCCTTCCCTTCCCTTCCCTTCCCTTCCCTTCCCTTCCCTTCCCTTCCCTTCCCTTCCCTTCCCTTCCCTTCCCTTCCCTTCCCTTCCCTTCCCTTCCCTTCCCTTCCCTTCCCTTCCCTTCCCTTCCCTTCCCTTCCCTTCCCTTCCCTTCCCTTACCTTCCCTTCCCTTCCCTTCCCTTCCCTTCCCTTCCCTTCCCTTCCCTTCCCTTCCCTTCCCTTCCCTTCCCTTCCCTTCCCTTCCCTTCCCTTCCCTTCCCTTCCCTTCCCTTCCCTGGAAAAAAGTGGAAAAAAAATAAATCTAACTCAATAATTTATTTTTTTTATTGTTAACTTATAAAGTACATCAGAGTGTCTGGAAACGTAATTTGTAATCCACGGCATGCTATTCACTTGGGGTATAAACATGATATGGCACAGTGACGCATTTCTGCTAGACACTCTCAAAGTGTAAAAGACATATGTGTTCATCTTTAGTTTGCAACAAGAAATAGCTGCTTGTCTAAACTTTTCCATATCATAGGATCTATGATGCTGTGGGCATGTTTTTGTCCAAAGGGACCGTGGGAACCTTTATTATACTGCATGGCATTATGAGCTCTTTGAACTACCAGGAGATCTTAATATTCAAGCCTAGTGTACTCTACATGAAAAATAAAGAGTGTTTATCATTGGGTCTTTCTGCAGGATGATGATCCAAAACAGCTTCAAACCAGAAATTGCAGGAATTAAACAAAAAACTATTGATAAAATACTCTGCTGTCATCTTTTGGGGCACATGGGATTACATATAGTAGATAATTCACATTCTTATTATAATATTATTTATTAATGTTAAATTTAGACAGAAGAAAGTATTCATGAGCATAAAGTGGTAATAAACTTATGAGATCTCATTTGTTTGTGGAAAAAAAACACGTTTTTCCTAATGTCCTCCTTTGTTTCCATGCTAATAAAAGAGGCTAGACTAGCTCGTTTCTGCAGCCTGCTTGTATCTTTTTTGCCTTTGGGTGATGCTCATTATTTTCTCATCTTGTACTGAAAAAGTTGGGACATGGGTCAAAGAAAAACAGGGAAGATTGTGCAGTCGTAAAAAAAACACAGATTTCACAACAATGTAAATCCACA
This sequence comes from Girardinichthys multiradiatus, assembly GCF_021462225.1. Lineage (NCBI taxonomy): Eukaryota > Metazoa > Chordata > Actinopteri > Cyprinodontiformes > Goodeidae > Girardinichthys > Girardinichthys multiradiatus. The sequence continues at coordinate 38,250,977 of NC_061800.1, forward strand.
TGAAATACGGCAGCTGTGTAATTAAAATAAAAGTGAAAACTAATTCCAGGTTTTGTTTTTGTTTCAACAAATATTCTACTGTCTTTTTGTAAATAGAATCACTTACCTATTTTGATGACTATCCTGTATGTATTTTCTTTAACATGATGATCTGAACTTAATGTTTCCAGGGAGGATGTTTGAGGGCAGTGCCACAACAATGCTCTCATCGCTGGACACAGTTGGTTCCTTGAGTGATGATACTTTACTGTGGCCAGGTATGTAAATCTGTTCAGGTTTTACACATAAAAGTGTGTTTTTTTTCCACATATAAGATTGTAAAGTATAATAACAGAGTTCCTACAGTCTTTAAAAAGTTTGGAAAAGCATGGAATTTGGTTTCAATATTTTCTAGGTGGATATGTATGGAAAAAAATTGTTTCTCCAGACTTTATTCCCTATCCAATTCTCAATGTGTCCTTCCTTCTGAACTTCCTTCCTTCTTTCCTTCCTTTTCTCTGTTCTCCCTTGTTTTTCATCCTTAGCGTCCTTCCTTCTCTTTTTTCATCTTCCTTGTGTCCAACCTACCATTTTTCCTTGTCTTTTGTTCCTTCTTTCCATCTTTCCTTCCTTCCATGCTGTAAAATTAATGTAAAGGTTTGAAAAGTCTGGTAAAGTATTGAATGTTTATATGAAATATTTTGTAGGAACCCTTTACTAACTAAATCAGATTAAAGTTATACCGTTTAGTTACTCCATCATTTTCCTTCATATTATCATTCATTGCTTGTGAAAGCAACAAAAATCCACAGTTTGCCCTGTTTTAAACTAGTTGAATTACGCTATAATAAAAGTCAAAATGTTTCTCGTCTTGTCCGGTTATTGCAAGCACTTGATGGCGCTTGATGGCAATTGTTGCTGCCACAGGCACAGTCAGTTATTAGGTTTAGGGGGCAATTACTTTTTCACATAGGACCAGGTTGGTTTATTCAACAAAACTTTGTATTAAACATTGAAGTGTGACAATTAAAAAGCAAAACACAAGAAATCCATAAGATGAAAAAATTTTTTTCACTGCACTGTAAATGCATGTTTGCCTATTGTTCACTTCACGTTTCCTTCCTTTACTGCACTTCATCTCTACAGTGGCAATCCTCTGTGGGCTAAAAGTGTTTAAGTCTAGTTTACATATGAGGTACATTTTTTTGTGTCCTCTGACAACCCTGCAGGTCATGAGTATGCAGAGGACAACTTGCTGTTTGCTGCTGAGGTCGAGCCACGCAATGCTGCCAGGGAGGATAAATATCAGTGGGTGCTGCAGCAACGAGGCCAGAAGCTTTGTTCAGTAAGAATGATATTTTGCCATTGTTATGCGTCTGAAGCACGCCTTCCCAGAAAGGACTACTGATGTTCTGCACCCAGGAAACAAGGCTTATCGGCTACATTAAGTTTACATGCTGAAGCCTGAACTGCACATTCAAACCCCCCCCCTCCAAGCTTACTGTGGAGCTTCATCTGTGATGCACTGTGCAGCCAGGCAAAGGCTCTCAGTCAGGGCTTACCTGGAATTTAGATTGCTTTTTACCTCTTATCAATACAACATGACTGCAGAGGCTGTTGCACCAGTTTTTACCTCCCTGAGTTTTGTCAACTTCCATTCCCAAAATACAACATTTTGCGGAAGTGTTTTTACTTCTTGAACATTTTTGCATCTGATACACATGCACTCCGTATTATTTCTCTTTTTTTTAATGTGGGTAATGGTGGATGTTTTTAGGTTTAATTATGAAAAACTAACATAGACACTATATTGCCAAAGGTTTTCGGTCACGCCACCAAACCAATGAATTCTGGTGGTCCAATCACTTCCATGGCTGCAGGTCTATAAAGTTTGGTGAGGAAAAACTGGACTGGCCTGCACAGTCCTGACCTCAACCTTCATCCATGGGATGAATTAGAGCAGAAGATGCAATTTTCATCTAACTATGAACACACTCCTAAACCTTGTGGAGGATGTTTATAGAATAGTTAAAATTGCTATAGCTGGCTACAATGGGTTCATCAACAAATTGATTAAGAATAGGGTGTCATCAAACATCATGTACATTTAAAAGTAGACAAACAAATATACAGTACAGACCAAAAGTTTGGACACACCTTCTCATTCAAAGAGTTTACTTTATTTTCATGATTATGAATATTGTAGCTTCACACTGAAGGCATCAAAACTATGAATTAACACATGTGGAATTATATACTGAACAAAAAAGTGTGAAACAACTGAAAATATGTCTTATATTCTAGGTTCTTCAAAGTAGCCACCTTTTGCTTTGATTACTGCTACGCACACTCTTGGCATTCTGTTGATGAGCTTCAAGAGGTAGTCACCTGAAATGGTTTTCACTTCACAGGTGTGCCCTGTCAAGTTTAATAAGTGGGATTTCAAGCCTTATAAATGGGGTTGGGACCATCAGTTGTGTTGTGCAGGAGGTGGATACAGTACACAGCTGATAGTCCTACTGAATAGACTGTTAGAATTTGTATTATGGCAAGAAAAAAACAGCTAAGTTAAGAAAAATGAGTGGCCATCATTACTTTAAGAAATGAAGGTCAGTCAGTCCGAACAATTGGGAAAACTTTGAAAGTGTCACTAAGTGCAGTCGCAAAAACCATCAAGCACTACAAAGAAACTGGCTCACATGAGGACCACCCCAGGAAAGGAAGACCAAGAGTCACCTCTGCTGCGGACGATAAGTTCATCCAAGTCACCAGCCTCAGAAATCGCAGGTTAACAGCAGCTCAGATTAGAGAACAGGTCAATGCTACACAGAGTTCTAGCAGCAGATACATCTATAGAACAACTGTTAAGAGGAGACTGTGTGAATCAGGCCTTCATGGTAAAATAGCTGCTAGGAAACCACTGCTGAGGACAGGCAACAGGCAGAAGAGACTTGTTTGGGCTAAAGAACACAAGGAATGGACATTAGACCAGTGGAAATCTGTGCTTTGATCTGAAGTTTGAGATCTTTGGTTCCAACCACCGTGTCTTTGTGCGGCGCAGAAGAGGTGAATGGATGGACTCTACATGCCTGGTTCCCACCGTGAAGCATGGAGGAGGAGGTGTGATGGTGTGGGGGTGCTTTGCTGGTGACACTGTTGGGGATTTATTCAAAATTGAAGGCATACTGAACCAGCATGGCTACCACAGCATCTTGCAGCAGCATGCTATTCCATCCGGTTTGCGTTTAGTTGGACCATCATTTATTTTTCAACAGGACAATGACCCCAAACACACCTTCAGGATGTGTAACGGCTATTTGACCAAGAAGGAGAGTGATGGGGTGCTGCGCCAGATGACCTGGCCTCCACAATCACCGGACCTGAACCCAATCGAGATGGTTTGGGGTGAGCTGGACCGCAGAGTGAAGGCAAAAGGGCCAACAAGTGCTAAGCATCTCTGGGAACTCCTTCAAGACTGTTGGAAAACCATTTCAGGTGACTACCTCTTGAAGATCATCAACAGAATGCCAAGAGTGTGCGGAGCAGTAATCAAAGCTAAAGGTGGCTGCTTTGAAGAACCTAGAATATAAGACATATTTTCCGTTGTTTCAAACTTTTTTGTTCAGTATATAATTCCACACGTGTTAATTCATAGTTTTGATGCCTTCAGTGTGAAGCTACAATATTCATAGTCATGAAAATAAAGAAAACTCTTTGAATGAGAAGGTATGTCCAAACCTTTGGTCTATACTGTATATATACATACAAAAACAACTCAGCCAGTCAGCCAATCAGGAGCAGATCAGGTAATCAATCCCAAAAAGGAACCATCTGCGTGTAACACTACCAGTCCAGTCCCAATCAGAAACACTCGGAGAACAGCAGTATACATACCATATCTAGAAATACAAAGAGTAAAAAAAGTCACAAAATTGGAGAAAGGATGCAATTCACAGAAAACAGATCAACAGCAATTCAGTGACTGGTGTCCTTTTCCAGTTATACAGACCACAAAGTGCCTTGCCCAGCGGCAAATCGACATGTAGCAGGAAGAAGCTGGAATTGAACCTACAACTTTTGTATTGCATGGCGACTACTCCTACCATTAAACTACAGTCGTCTTATAACCAGAAACAAAAGCTCCACAAAGATTCTGCCACCACTAAATCTGATTTCAAGGGGTCTTAGGGACATCAGAGTAAAGGGAGGCTGATGACAAATGCCACAATTTTCAAAAGGGTAAAAAAAGTTTAAAACCAAGAGCCCTTGCACTACTCTGTGTTGGCTGTCAGTTTTGGTTGTAATGTGACAAAAGTTCAATGGGTATGAATACTTTTCCAAGAGACTTTAGACATGCAATGATTTTCTACACCATTTTATCCACACATGTAGTTGTTGAAGAGAAGCATAAATACATTTAAGTAATGGTGATATTATGAGAAAGCTAATTGGCCAATTATTTTCCTGTTGAGGAAATAAAATTCCTTGTATTTTATAGCTGGTTCCTGGTATTAGAGTTTTTTGATTCCCAAAACAATGCAGCATTATAATAGCGTACTCCGCTTCAGGTGTTATTGGCTTATGATTTGGAAATTTTCTTGGAAAAGGAAGCCACATTTGACTTCAGACAAACGTTTTGGCTTGTTGTGGAAAGGAAAGGCCAGGTTTTACTAACAAGATTAGCATAGACTCCATGTGTTCCACTAAGCCTTGGCAGTGTGGTGGTGAACCAGTATGAACATGGCCAGGACCCTGACACTGAAGCAGCCTAATGAGATGCAGGTTCTCTTCATGTTGTTTTTTGTTTATGGCTGATATTCATGTAGTTGCTTGTCTGCTGTGTAAAATGTCACAATGCCTTACAATTCATTGAACCTTTCCACCTTTATTCACTTTACACCTACCTGCTTAGATGTTTTTAATTGGGATTTTATATGACAGGCCAACACAAAGCCAAATATTGTGAAACTGGAGGAAAAAATACATGATTTTAAAAACAATTGTTTTAAAAATAAAAATCTGAAAATGTTGGTGTGTATACTTTCAGGTCCTCTGAAATCATGTCATTTTGTAAGAGGACCTTCACTGCAATTACTGTTGCAAGTCTGTGATCTATGTATCTACCTCCTTTGCACATCTACAGACTAAAAGGTTCACCCATTACTAAGCTTCATCCATCTTTCCATCACACTGCAATTGTGATTTTGTAGCTCACTTTCAACAATAGCTTTCTTCTCACTTCTTTATGAAGTCTTAATTTGTGGAGACAAATAGCTGCCCTTTCGACAGTTCTACACCTGAGCTGTGGATATATATAGCTTATCCAGAGATACCATAGGCCTTTCGGCTGCTTCTCTGTTTAATGTTCTCCTATCTGTACACAGGGTTGGATTGTATTTACTAATTATGTGACTTCTAAAGAAAATGGTGGCCTTGGATTTTAATTTAGGGGTACCAAAGTAAAGGAAGGTGTATACAAATGCAAGTCGCACTTTATTTGGAAAACGTTTTGAAAGCCATGAACTGTTTTCCTCTCGTTTCACAAGTATTTACTGCTTTGCAGTGGTCTATCACATGGAGACCTGATAAAATAGACTGAAGGTTCTGGCCGTAATGTTATAAAAATTGGAAAAGTTCAAGGGGTATGAATACTGTTGCAAGGTACTGTAAAACTGAATGAATTCTGGTAAATTAAAATGTGGTTGTTCATCTACATCTTTTTCGTTACCCTTAATAGATATTCTTCACAGACATGTGAGTCCCTTCGGGGTCCAAGGTTAGAGCTGCACAAATTCATGAATACAGAATGAAATATTCAAACTGGGTCAGACATTCAGAAATCCAAATCTGTGCTGATTTTCTTTTGCTGCAGAAAGCCCTCACTGCATTTATTTCCTGTCTGCCAAAGAGAGAGCCAAGTGATTGTAGCTTTCTGAGATATAATTGTTTTTGTCATGCACTTCCTTGACAGTGCCCCTCCACCATCGGGGAAGAGAGGCAGTACAATCCTTTCCTACGCAGCCACTCTGCAGAGCTTCATCAGGCTCTGGGGATCCAGCAATTCCAGGATGAAGACTGGACCCAGTTCAGGGCAAGGGTCTTAGAAGAGCTAAGAAAACGCAAAGACATCTACAACAGGAGGTAGTAAAGCCAAGGACTGCACTAAATAACAGAGAAAAGACCTGCACCTGATGGTTGGTGGGAATCTGTGATCCTCTTTAAAGTGTCCTAATAAGACCAATCATGAATGGGCATTCAGACATTTTGAGCTGAATCTGTGACCAAAATGAAGAGAGTTACATCTTTATTATTTAATCATGTGTTAACATATAATAGTCATATTTTTTTCTTCACGGGCTGTAGTTTAATAATAAACTTGTTCTTGTTCAGAACATTGCACATTTATCACATAGTGTCATACACATAATAATACACATAATGTAGATATGCATGACTGATGTTTGGTTATTTTACAAGTAGGTACAATCAGGTTTCTGTTTTTGGTACCTTAAGTAATTCAGCTGGTAAGGTACTGATTTGTTTGATGTCTAGTTACCACTCATAAGACTTTTTGTTGATAATATGTAACACACAGCTTTTCTTTGCAGGCCTTGTTTAACATTTACAGTCCTGCTCAGTTTATTTCACTGAGAGTTTAGGACATTTTGGGATTGATGTGTTTGGTTTTGAATATTTTTGAATATAAACATCAAAGGGTATGGTGCATTTAATTTAATTTAACAAATCCTATAATAGGGTGATTTTTGTTTGCGCTTCACCATTTATAGTTATAGTGATAGTTAGGATTTGATTTGAGCCAAAGGAGAAAAAAAAAAAAACCTGTTTTCTTTTAAAGAGTATTTTTTGTGTGTTCATCAGTGAATGTTTTCTTTTTTTCTCAACTGTGACCATGCTTGAAGTTTTTTTGTGTGGGGATGTGTGAAGTGCATTCAAGTAGTCAGTGTCTTATCTGCAGTAGACACCAATCAGAACTCTCCCAGTGTAGAGAGGCACAAAGAAACTGTGACAAATGGGCTAAACTAGCTACTAAAACTGGGCAATGTAAAGAATATTTATAATATTTAACAGAACTCTGTGTGAATTAAGGCTATAGTACCTGTATTTAGTTTATAGAAATGTTGCTTAAGTGACATAATGTAAAAATCCATCATACATAGCACCTTCCACAAAGATCAATGTGAAATATATATATATGCAGCGACGAGCCCGCAGGCCCCGCCAGAAGCCATCTACACCCGAGCAGATCCAGCCATGGACCCAGAGACCCAAGACCCCGGGACATTTCACTCCCCAAGCAGAGGCTCGACGGAGCCTAATGGTCCAGGTCCCGGCAAGCAGCCACCGGGAGTGAGTTAGCTCCCAGCCCCAGACACCGAGAACCACAAGTACACCAGTGGGCAGAGACACCAACCGCCAGCAGGTAGTGTGGCGGGGAGGAAATACTGATCCAGGAGAGGGAGCAGTCCAAGACCCAACCTGACACAAAAACAAGCACACACAATCACACATAGAAACAGGCACAAGACATGCTCCCCCGTCCCACCCACCCGACTGCCAACCGGCGCCCGGCCAGGGGCCCGAGCCACAGAAGGAAGCATTGGAGGAAGACCACCACAGCAGGCCAAGAACCGGGCACCCTGCCAACCGCACACCCAAACCCCGGAGGTCCCCCAGGATGCTGGCGACTCACCCTCCCACACGGAACAATAATTAAAAAGTTTACAGCAACTGGAACTGTGACAAACAAGGCTGGTAGTTTTTCTTGGTAAGAGAGGAGATGGAGAGGATGGTAAGGAATGTAATAAATATAACTCTAAAGCATTGAGTTAAGGAACTGCAGTAATATAAGATGAATTTGTCTTCAGGTTTCATATCGAGTTTTAACAGGGGTGGCAATAAATGTGGAGCATGCTCAGTTCTGCAGAAATGTTCTTGTGGTTTCACTTGTACCAGGTGCCAAAACACTTTAGGCCTCCTGTTGAGTCTTGGCTTGCATATTATTGACATATTCCCACCATGATCATCTAATTTCACATAACTCAGATTGCTGTTATTTACAAGTAAACACTGTTATTGAAAGTACTTCCCTCATTTCCCTTTCTAAAAAAACAGAAATAATACTTTAAACCTTAAAATACTTCAGTCCATGAATGTGAACTGAACACCTGTGAAGGTATTGTGATGTAAATTCTATAACCTGAAGGGAGTGTTCCCAGTGTTGTATGGGAGCCTGTAAAACCAACACTGCAAACACTGCATTAAATATGAAGATAATTGCATTCAAACTGGTGTTAAAGAATTTCTAGACATGCATGTTTTGCAGCAAAAGATTTCAGACAAGTTAAAGAGTGTTATTTGCATCGGTCTTTCTCTTTGAAAGATAAAACTTCATTGACTGAAGGAATGCTTAAAAATGTAGATACCAAACGTATTTATATTAATAGAGGTGAAATGGCAAATGTATTGTTACTGAACTATCACGGTACAGATGCTATTTGCGGCTACATGCAGTCAGATAAAGAATATGTTGGTCACTCATCCAAAAGAGGATGCATTTGTGCTTTTATCACTTTTTGTTAATTTTCATGACAGAAATTGGGTTGATTACGCTACTAGCTAAGGTACTCCACAACAAACTGATGCAGAGATGACTGATAACAATGACACACAAGTTAAACACCAGGCTTCTTGTTTTTAATTAGCAGATCACAGAATTAGAGTTTCCAGTGATATGGCAACAGTGGATTGAGAGCAATGTTATATGGCGAGTTTAATGTCCTAATGACACCCTAAAAGATAGAGTTATTTGTGTATTCATTTAAGTCTTTGTTCTCAGGCAACTTTTTCATTAAATACGCCTGTAGGAACCGGCAGACTCATCTAGAGGACTGTTCAGTGGTATGTCACCTGAATAACAGTTTACATTTTATTGTCTAGCAGTGTTAAGTTATTCAGTTCTTTACTGCCTTTTATTTTGCATGAGGTTGAGGCCAAAAAAGTCAAAACAAACATTTTAGGATGTGATTTTTATTATTTTGTAAATGTTTTTTTCATTTTAAAGTGAATTTGCCTGCTACCTTAGAGCCCCTTCATGGCTAAGGTTGATTTATATTTCTTTGTTTCTGGCTTTATGTTTTGCATTACACCATAACAAAGAAATAGCCTAAGGGATTTGTTATGATGTGACAAGAACTGACATTTGTTAGTAAAGTATACTTTTGGTCATCTTTCCTGTTAGCTCAATAGGGTGATTTACTATGGTGAAACGTTATCAAATCTGTGAGAAATGTACAATAAATATTATTTTTATTGTATTTCTTTCTGTTTGTGTTTTTTTGGGGGACCTCTGTGAAATAGGGTCTGTGTTACGATAGATGTTATGCTTTAAACCTTTGTCAAAAATGAGCTGTTTATTAGATTTCTTGGTTTTAAAATAAATTTGCTTTTATTGTATCACTGATATATAATATAAGAATGCTGAAATTATCACATCTGAGTCTGTAGAAACAGCAGTGTATCACAGAGATAAAAGTAACTCTTAACAATATCAGTTATATATCAATAATTAATTTAAGAAAACATACCTTCACATTTTTCAAATAGATGGTTTATGCTTTAATGCTCAGTGGATTCTGGATAATTTCATGTTTTTAGGCTGTACATATTTATAGGCCCTCTACTCATGTATCGCCTGAGTACTCCATATTTTATGCTTCATAATCCAAAACCGATGAAAAATAAATTGGGGATGAATTCCCTCGATCCATTGATAGGAGAACAATTGCACAAATCCATTTATTCATCTTTCATTTGAGCAATATTTATCACATGTGAATGAAACAAGGATGTATATTTCTTAGGATTAATTTAAATTTAGGATCAACACTAAAATGAACACTTGAAGGATTATAGATCTGATAGTCAGTTAAGAATTTAACTTATTATTAATCAGCCTAATATATACTATTTCTTTTAATTAATCCAAAATAAAAATAAATTTTAAATAAATTTCACCAATTCTTGTCTGCTACATAATAAATAGAAGTTTTATAATTGGGGTATAAATGTTCACAATATGGAGTTTGTCAGTCAGAATTTTAAGGAAAGGGGTTTTATGGTCTAATTTTCAGTCTAATCTCTACATTAATCTGATAGGGAAAATAAAAGAAAATTACATTAAAGATTTGGAACCAACTTTGATCTGTCAGCTTTCAGAACCAAAACAGAACAGGAAAAGAGCACCTAAATGGGTCACAAAGCCTATTTATTGGCTTTGACCGAACCAACTTGTGCTTCTTATCAGGCAGTTTTTTCTGCCATAGGTCACTCTAAAAAGGGGAGACTGTGCTGGTCTCTTCTAGCACCAGGCCTTTTGATGTTGGAGTTAAAATGTATGCAACCAGTTTGACAGGTCTTCCTGGTGGGTTCTGGTTTGTCCTGTTTTTGAGTCTTTGAGAACTTGGCAGCTCACCGTACGCCTAAGCCTTCTGCGATAGAAGAAGTCATGAGGGGTTTGTCAGCCAATCAGAAGCGGACTTAACAGAGGTAACATGCGAGATGCATCAGGTTTGACAGGCAATTTAAATAATGCATCCAAAAAGGATGACAAACTATCATTTTAGACCCAATGCTTTCTCGTAACTGAACCTTTTTTCGCATTCAAAGTTGCAAACATGTAAACATTGCAGTGAATAAAAAGGTTGCCATTCAAGGTTGAGAATATTAATATTGAAGGTTTAGTGTAATCATGGATTATTTCAAAACCTGGAACTTCTGATCTTCTGAAATTTAAGACAATCTTTGATACAGCCATTTAGAAACAAAACTGTGGAGCATAAAGACATTTAGATTTTTTTGTGTTTCAGGAACACTGCCTACGGGAAATTAGAGATAATTTTTGGCTACACCTATGGTCCATCAAGGACTTTTTGAAGTGACCAGGAGTTCTTGCAACAGGATTACTTCACAGTCAGGAAAATTCTGGGATTTGTTTTAGAATTTTCCAGGAAAATAATGTGAAAATATTTGTATTTCCACACATTGTTTCCTACCCCCTTGTCTAAAAGTTGTATTCTTCCACACTTTTGTTCATTGTTCATCATCAGTCCCAGTGTCCATCGTTCAAACAGTATATTTTTTATCTTTCTATCCATACATCTGTTCATCCATCCATCTACCTTCTGTCTGTGAGTTTTGCTGGTTCGATATTTAAAGTCTAGGCACAGTATTAAATCTGCCAGAAATAATCTTCAGATTTATAATTTAAAATGAGCTAAAAAGGACAATGAATTCAGTGAATTTGAGTCTGGATACGTTTGTAATTTTGACTTTAAAATGTGTAGGAACCCTTTTGCAGATGAAAGGTTTAGTTTGAGGTCTTTATGAGTAACACATGGCCTTAATGCTCCCTTTTAGGAAATGTCTTTCTGAGATTCCTCTTACAAAATGCCTATTTGATTATCAAATGGATCTGTGAAGAATAGGAGAACAGAACAAATTGTTTGTCATATAAATAAAGAAAACCCTCATTAGGTAAGAATAACACATTTTGGTTTGGACTTTGTAACTCTACAGATTGTTTATCTGCAAAGAGACTTCATATAGTTTAGAAGAGCCACCAGAAACTAAACAAATTTCGCAAAATTTCATATTTTTAGCATTTTGTATCAGGTGTAATTATTAAAAACTCCAAAACTGTAACAACCTATAAAAAAAGATTAGTTAAATACACTAAAAAAGAAAATACTATCTGGTTAGGTTGAGAAGGAGCCAAATAAAAGAAATACATGTCTAAACTTTGGAGACAGTTTGAAAGTGCACATTTCTCTGCTGCTCCTGCAAAGGTGCCTGCACCAGAGCACCTTCACCCCTGGTGATTGTTGACTGAAATGTTATTGCATGTTGTTTGATGAAAACTCACACCTGACTTGCATTCGTTTGAGTTCTGAATACCACCACTCAGGAGACGGTTTTACTTCAGGTTATGTTTTAATGAGGAGGTATGAAAGCATACTTTTCCATTGGAGACGTGTGCTCACTATTTTCTGTCTTTATGAGTCTTGCACACTGACAGCTGAGTTATTTTTCCTACTGCAGTAACTCTTAAATAACATCTTAACCTACTTTGTGTGTATTCAGAAGATCTGTCTGAGTCTGAGAAACAAGACGGACTGAAGAGGTGACAAAGCGTTGTTTGTAATCAAATATTATCTGTCATCAACAACTACTATTTTGTATCATAGCCAAATTGCATGTCTCATTTATGGGAAACAGATATCATACGATATCGCACAAAACAATAAGTCACATGAAAACAAAATAGCTTGTTTTTTTCCAATTAGTAATACTTACAAATGTGTAAACGCCTCAAACTCTTTTGGCTTGAAGGCCATCGCTTTAAGAACTTGGTTTTAATGTAGTTACTGATGTGCATAACTTAATCTCTACAGCCCTTTTGTGTAACAATATGATAAAGATGATATTTGACAGTCAATGTGAATTTTATTTCTATAGCACCTTAAATAACAAGGCTGACCAAGTTAGTTTAAAGGGGGGGGGGGGGGGGGGGGGGGGGGTGAAGTATTCAGTCAGATTAACGAATACAGTGAAGTTCAATTAAACAATATAAATTTCAACACATATGATAAAGATGAAGAAAAACGAGCAACAACAATAAAACACCACAGCATAAAGAAGCTGATTGGATTCGACTTGAACTCAAACTAACCCTAACCCAAGTAAAAAAGTGAGTTTCCTAAGGGATTTAAAAGAATGTGTAGACACCGCAGAGTGAATGTCAAGTAGCAGGTTGTCTCAGTGCCTAGGAGCCGCTGCTGTAAAAGCCTAATCCCCTCTGATCTTCACTGTAGACCTTGGCTGCTTGAAGAGCATCTGGCTGGACAATCACAGTGCTCTTTGGGGTTAATCAGTGCTGTGCAAAGTGTAATTTGCCACCGTTACAGATTTCTTCTGTTTTGGCTTTGTTTGCCACACGTAAATATTTCAGATTATTGAACACATGCTTTATATTAGATAAGCAACAACGGATAGTGTAAATTCATCAGCATTTCATTTCATAAAGGTAAAAAAGTATCCAAACCAATGTGAAAAATACCCCATCAGTCTGAGGTCACCTAATTAATGTAGCATCCTGAATACCAAGGAACATACCAGACGGGTCAAAATTAAAGGTGTGCAGAAGTTTTCAGCAGGGTTAGTTTTTAAAGCAGCACTTCAGTTCTCAGTGACTATAGACCTGTTGCCCTGACATCTCACATCATGAAGGTCCTAGAGAAACTCCTGTTGGCCCACCTGAGTAAGCAAACAGTAAACCATCAGGACCCCTTTCAGTTTGCTTGTCGCTGTGGAGTTGGAGTTGAAGATGCCATCAAACACCTGCTTCAACAAACCCACTGTCATCTGGACAAAGCAGCAGCACTGTGAGGATCATGTTCTTTGATTTCTCCAGTGCATTTAATACAATCCAACCTGATTTGCTTTGTCAGAAACTCCAGAAGACTCAGGTGGAGGCCTCAACAATCTCCTGGATCAAAGACTACCTGACAAACAGACCACAGTTTGTGAGACTAAAGGGTTGTGAGTCTAACCAGGTAGTCAGCAGCACAGGAGCACCACAGGGGACTGTACTCTCACCATTCCATTTCACTCTGTACACCTCAGACTTCCAGTACAAGACAGACTCCTGTCATCTGCAGAAATACTCGGATGATTCTGCAGTCGTGGGGTGGATCAGAGATGGACAAGAAGCTGAGTACAGGAAGGTGGTGGACCACTTTGTGGCATGGTGAGGAAACAATCATCTCATTTTGAACGTGACTAAAACAAAAGTCAAAAACTATTTATATCATGGGAGAAGAGGTGGAGGTGGTGGAGGAGTATAAATACCTCGGTGTTCACCTGGACATCAGACTAGAGTGGAGATGCAACTGTGAAGCATCTACAAGAAGGGACAGAGCAGACTGTACTTCTTGAGGAAGCTTAGGTCCTTTGGTGTTTGCAGCAAGATGCTGCATATCTTCTATAAGTCTGTTGTGGAAAGTGTGGTCTCTTCTGCCATCATCAGCTGGGGAAGCAGCATCAGAGCCAGGGACTTAAAAAAGCTCAACAAGCTGATAAAGAAGGCTGGTTCTGTTCTGGGGACTCCTCTGGAACTTCTGGAGATCATTGTGCAAAGAAGGATTCTTCATAAAATGAAGAACATTATGGAGAACCCTGAGCATCCTCTTCATGAGACTGTCCTACAACAACAGAGTGTCTTCAGTCAGAGGCTTCTTCAGATCTGCTGTAAGACGGAGCGCTACAGGAGATCCTTCCTGCCCACAACCATCAGCATCTACAACGGCTCTTTGAGAAAACCTTCATAATATGAGCTGCAACAACATTTAATTTCCCTTTGGGATTAAGAAAGTATTTTTGAATTGAATTGAATTGAATTGAATTGAATTGAAAGCATTTTTCAACCCATCATCTGAAAATGGAGAGAGTATGGTACATTTTCTGACCTACCAAGACTTTGTTGTCCAACTAAACCAGCAGGCAAGGAAAGCAATCAGAGAAGCAGCAAAGAGGTTCATGGTAACCACGTTGGAGCAACAGACTCAGAAGCTAACAGGGACAGCTGTGCGCTCCACAAACCATCCCTTTTTAAATCAGTGAAAAAAAGAAAGCCACAAAAGGTTTCTACAGTCGAGGTGTATTAATACTTTTCAAGGAACTGCATGTGTATTTTTCTATGTGTTTATGCTGTTTAAAGTAATATTCTAGGTTGGCTCTTGGTTGTTTGCATCCATTTCTAAGCGTCCTGCACCAACACAGCAAGAAATATTGTCAGTGTAAAAACTGACTGGGCAATAAATTTGATTCTGTTTCGTCGTTCATTGTCTTTATTTACTACTGAGCTAATTTTTATATACACATTTACACTTTTCTAGACATATATTCTGTTTTAGACAAATTTTACAACATATTTCAAGACGTGATTTCTAGTTTAGAAACAGGATCGCGCATCTCCACCCCAGTCCTGTCCCACACTCTGCTCCGGGTTTTCACTGCAATCCAGTGACGTCACAAGTAGTACGTGGACGCGGAAGTGTACAGTCAGCTGTTACAGTTAGACGGCAGGCAGGTGTTCTGTCTATTAAACAGCTCCACAGATAACATGCTGAAGGCGGTCATTTTAATCGGAGGACCCCAAAAAGGTGAGAGTTCATCTTTCTTTTGTCTTGTTTCCACAGCCGGTGGAGTTGGTGTTTTTACTGGGAAGCTAATCTGCTAATGGGAAACTGGCTGAGCTTGTTTATATGACTGACGTGGCTTACTAAACAAGAGACCTTTTAACAATGTTTAATGTTAATGGTCTTTATTCTCAACAGGCTCGCAGCTAAAGGATAAACGGTTAAGTTAGATGTTTGACCGCATTTACACAGGATTTTCTACTGTTTATACTTGTAATTTATTTAGACTTGACTTGATGCTGCATCATTTTAAACCCTATTGCTTTTAGTTTTTCTATTAAACTGTTTTGCTAAAGGAAATCGGGTGTTTTCGTTGCTTTTCAGGGACAAGATTCAGACCATTGTCTTTTGAAGTTCCCAAACCATTGTTTCCAGTGGCTGGTGTCCCCATGCTTCAGCATCACATTGAAGCATGTGTGAAAGTGAGTGCCTCTCTGTTGCCATCAGCTGTTCCATTTTGTGTATAGATGTACAGTTTCAGCAATAACAAGTTTTATGTCATTGATTTAATTAAAAAGGTGAAACTGTCCTATAGATTCATTACATACACTGATATAGTCCAGTGATGTCTTCCTGCTAATTGTATTTATTATGGCTTTCAGCAAATGAAAGAATGGAAAGTTTGGTGTAAGGAAAAATTGTTGTAGAAACAGGTGCTCAAGCTAGAGGGAATGCTGCAGCCTTTAGAGGACTATGAAGCAAAGCCCATTCAGATTCTCAAGGGAAGGACAACAAAGTTTTATGACCTAAACTCCAGATAGGATCTATGGGTTATTCAGCCTCCTTGCCATGTCTCATTGATACAGCAATTAATGCAATAAGAGCTCAGCCTATGTATTTAGTGTACATACTGTACATTGAATGGATACACTTTTCAGTAGGTCAGTATTTAGTTTGGGTTTTCATTAGCTGTCAGCGATAATCATCGAAAGCAATTGAAATAAATGCTTGAAATAAATCAGTCTGTGCGGAGTTAATGTACCCAATGAAATGAGTTTGAATTTTTCAATTGAATCACTGAAAGAAATGTGCTTTTCAATGGTTAAATTTATTTAGATGTATCCGTAAATTTATGCAAAAGATAGACACTCAGACTGCCAAACTGTAACTAATAGATCAACCTAATTAACAACTTGTACATGTTATAATTAAAATAAAGAAGGAAATAATAAGAATGTTTTAATAATCATTTAAACTTTAAGTTTATTTAATATATAATGGAATAATAAAATGCAAAATTAATTAGTTCAAATTTAAAGTTATTACATGTCTAAATGAGATACACTTATTTCAGCATTTATTACATTTTCTTCTATTTCATTTGTTGCAGTGGAACATAAAATAACGTCACTTTGGTACAGTAATGTCCTCGCCCACTGACACTGATGCAAAGCAAGTTAACGGATAAAAAAAACATTTATAATGAGCTGCAGCACAGCAACATAAACAAATACACAGCAAAATAACCATAAATGCCTTTTTTGTAAAAAAAAAAAAAAGATATTCTATTAAAGGTTTGTTTATTCATCCGTTAAATTATTTCTGCATTGTTCAGTCCTTTTAATTTTCATTTTGTTTTAAACCTTTTACTTTTTGGTTCTGTATCCTCAGACAGCACGGCCCACTGTTTAAACCTAGTGCACATTTTTCCTTTTCTCACCCAACACCCCTTTCTTAGTGAGATTTTTTTGAAATTCACCTTGGTAGTTTTGCATTATGAAAGCAAACAAATGTTGCAACATTTATAGCTGAGGTAAACAGAAAATACCCCCTCTATCAGCTCTTAAATAAAAGAATGATCCGGCCTTCCTAAAGTGATTTAAATCAAACCATAGACTGAGAGTGCATTATTTGTTAAACTAAGTCTAAATGAAAAGGCTTGTGAAAGATTAAGGATACCCAAAAACACCTAGATATGTAGAAAAATTTATAAAATTCTAGAATTTAAACAGGGCGTACTTTTTTTTTTTTTTTTACCAACTGATGAGTTGATGTCATTTTCCAGGATCCCTATTTAGTGACAACTGACTGAAAAATAAATTGTACAACAGCTACAGAGAATTAATTACAAAGTAATAGTGTTTTGCAAAGGGCAGAACAGTGGAAATGCTCGCCATAGATTCATAGTAAACTTTTTTGGATTTATTGTCAAAGAAGGAAACATCTGAAAAGAGGCCGGGACGTTTTGGAAGTTTTTAAACAAAAAATGGGTTGGCATGTTGAGTCAACCAACTTTATCCACATTAATCATGGTGGTTATTCATATTTTTTACTTTTCTTTTCTTCACATTTATCCTGTTTATAAAATGTCGTCCTGCTATGAGTGACTGCTCTCTTTTTTCTGTAGGTACCAAATCTAAAGGAGATTTTGCTCATCGGCTTTTATCAGCCAAATGAAGAACTAAACCGATTCCTGTTTAGTGCGCAGCAGGAGTTCAAAATGTCCATCAGGTAAACAAGAGAGCTTTTGTTTTCATCATTACAGAAGTACAGACAAACAAGGATGACACTTCTGGAAATTATTTAAATCTATCTGAAGGAGGAAATTTGCAGCCTTAATGCACCAGCTTTGCTGAACAATTACAGGTTTCCCTTTGTTCTCCACTCTGCACTGCAGGTATTTACAGGAGTTTGCAGCCCTGGGCACTGGAGGGGGCATTTATCACTTCAGAGATCAGATTCTCTCTGGCAGTCCAGAGGCTTTCTTTGTTCTGAATGCTGATGTTTGCTCAGCGTTTCCTCTCACAGAGATGCTCAACTTCCAGAAAGAACACGGAGAGCCAAACAGTTTTGTTATTCTTGGCACAACGGTGAGATTTTGCGATTAGCAGCTACCGTTGTTTCGTTCACAATTATTAAAACTTTTCTGTTGGACTCTTAATGTGAAAACGTCTCCCCTCTCAGGCAAACAGGAAGCAGTCCTTGAATTATGGCTGCATTGTGGAGAACGAGGACACAAATGAGGTATTTGCTGACTCTAATCTTGTCCACCTAGCCTAGCCATTAATCAGT
Source organism: Girardinichthys multiradiatus (assembly GCF_021462225.1). Lineage (NCBI taxonomy): Eukaryota > Metazoa > Chordata > Actinopteri > Cyprinodontiformes > Goodeidae > Girardinichthys > Girardinichthys multiradiatus. The sequence goes on from NC_061800.1 coordinate 38,269,243, forward strand.
GTTTAAACTTTAAAAGACTTTTAAAACTGTGACTTTTTCATACACAGGTCCTACATTATGTGGAGAAGCCAAGCACGTTCGTGAGCGATATTATCAACTGTGGTATATACCTGTTTAACCCAGAGATCTTCCAGCACATTGGCGCCGTCTTCCAGAAGAACCAGCAGGACATGTTGCTGTAAGTTTTAGCATATTCTCTTCCATGAAGGTCTATGCCTGAGACTGCATGTGAATACCTTCTCATCTTCTCATTCCTTTGGTTCTCTTCATATGTTTACTTTTTCCTCTCCTTCCCCTCCATGCCATGTTTTCTGTTTCTTCATACAATCATCAGCTATCCATATGATGGGTAAGTCGGTATGATTTAAGCTGTGTGGTGTGACTTTAGAACAGCCAGAATATGTGGCGAGCTACACATGTGTAATCCATGAAAATGTTGAGATGGTGCTGGTTCCTGTGTGAATGCCTCCTGCTCCATTGCCTAAAGCACCCTTTTCTACATAATGCTTTTGTTTGTTGTTAAGGCTGTAATGTTGTCTTGTATTTTTTGATGTATTTCACTTTGTCTGTGAACCAGAGAAGTGAATATCTCATTTATTTTTTGTTAAAAAGAATCCATGAGTTGAATAGATTTTCTCCTAAATAACAAACTACCCCGTCTCTGTCGGAAGAAAACAAAAATTTCTCTCCCCTGACAAACCCTCTCATTGTTTTTGTTTAAAAGCTGTCTATCAAGGGCCCAAAACGCTGATTTAAATGAAACAGGAAATCCATGAATTAAATCAACAAATGCATGTATTGACAGTCATTTATTATCATTAAATAAATCTGTCAAAATAATTTACCAAAATTTGTATCCATTATATATTGTATGTATTGATTAGTTTGCTATTTCCCCCTTTCATAGTCTTATTGCATCACAATATAAATGTAGTATAGACGAGCCTGACCCATCAGTGTGAGGGGTAAGGCTAATCAAATCGCTGATTAGTCTGCAGCTCAGTTGCTGTGTAGGTTAAACAGTCACGTCATGGCCCATTTGCTAATTTTGACACTTAATTAACATTTTAAATCATAAAATTTATTATGTTAATATTATGATTTGTCACAATAAATTTGGTATTTTATTGTATTTAATGCAATTTTTTTACTTAGAAGAGCTGTCCTGTGCAAACAGTCTTTTCACGTTTTATTTACAATAAATGAGATGTAACTATTTAATGTAGCCATGAACCAATCAATAGACCAATTTTCCATTCATTAGCTCTGTGAGTATTAATCAGCAGGTCAGATATTAAGTAATCAAGTTTTTAGTTTTTCCACTATTTATCAAATGCTTCATTTTCTATAAATGCATAAAGCAGCAGCATGTAATGTAATGTACCTTTTAATAAAAAGTCTTAAAGTAAAATAGGGACAGATTCTTTGATGCATAGGTGGGGATTATAATGTAATTCTTTTATTTTCCGTTGAACTAATTTGGTGACGTCTGGAGACGCCCAATTAGTCTACCTATGTATAATTTAATCCAGCTGTTCTCCGAAGGCCTCAGAGGTTGGTTACAGAACATTAGTGATTGAAACAGCATTAAGAACACCAAGGAACACACCAGGCAGGTCAGGGATACAGCTGTTGAAATATTTCAAGCAGGATTAAGGTATGAAGCAACTTCCTAAACCTTGCACATCTCACAGATCAATATTCAGTCCATTATCTGAAAACTGAACTCCAAATCTACCGGTACATGGCTGCCCACGTCAATTGACTGGAGCAGACGTGGTGTATGGTTGGACTGCATGCAAAATGTTGTGAGGTAGAAAACTACGACTGCCTGTCACTCTGAACACATCATTTCCTTTGTGAAACATGGTGGCAGTATCATGCTATGGGGATGCTAATCTTCAGCAGAGACAGAGAAGCTTTTCAGGATGGATGGATGGAACTAAATAAAGGGCAATCTTGGAAGAAACCCACTAAGGAGCTAAAAAAGACTTAAAAAAACAGGAGCAGAGGTTCAGCTTCCAGTGGGACAATGGCTGCGAACGTACAGCCAGAGCTACAACTGAGTGGTTTAGAATGGCCCAGTCAAAGTCTGAAGTGCAGGGAACCAACTCACTCCAACATCAGTTGCAGTCAAACCAACGTTTTTTAATTTCTTGAGGTCGAGTAGTGTGAACTGATCACCAAAATGTGTGTTGCTGACAGCCAATGTAAAATGGGAGCTGGGACATGAGATCAGCTGTAAACAGACCTTTTTTTAAAAAAAAAAAAAACAACTTTATTTGTAGGTATAAAACATTGTCAACATAAATGCACAACAGCACTGGGCATAATACAAAGTATCACCTAAGCACAATCACGTACTGATTAAAAAAAAATATATATATTTAATATAAAGGTAATGGGACTTAATGAATTCACATTTGAGAATCAAATATTTTAGTTGTCTGTGAAGATTAGATTACAGCCAACATTGAAAGTCATTCCATAACTGATAGTCACAATCTCAAATTAATTTTCCAAACTCAACACGTGTATAACAAAAAATAGTCAACACTGTCCAAACCATATTCAGCTGTGGGTTAAATGTAACATATTTAAAATCTCATATCATTCATTTTATGGGGGAGTTTAACTGAAATATTTAACAAGTCCGAATTCTAAGAGTGTCTTCTATTTCTACCACCTACTGGTATGTTTATCCTTTCCTCCAAACTGCCAACCTTGCAAGAGTTTCCACAAGAGTTTGATGCTTTCAGTTGGGTTTATTTGGTGTGAAAAATCCTGTAGTCTGTAATCCCTCAGCAGACGCAGTTGTTTAGTGTGTGATCCCCAGTCTTTCATTATTGTTGGTGTGAACGCGCAGATTCTTTCAAAACCTGTGACAACTGTGAAAGTTGTGCAGTGTGTTTCCAGCTTTGAAATCACTGATAGTACTTGGAAAATTGATGTTAACAGATACTTTTCTTCCAATCTGACTGAGCTTGTGGTGTCTTGCAAAGAAAAATGGGCAAGAATTTCAATCTTTCAATTTAAAAAGGTTAAGGGGTGTGAATACTTTTGCAAACATGCAAGACTTTAGCGTTTTTATTATTATTTATCCACATAATCTATTAAAACTACCTAAATACCAAGGGAAGTAAGCTGATACCCAGCGGTTGATGGGTACAAAAGGGTTTAAAATGGATGTTGGAATTGGTGAAGGAGCAAACTGACCTGGAGTAGATTTGTTTGGTCTGGAATAACATTTGCAGTGTTGGAGAGACCAGACAGAGCAGAGTTAGTGAAGCCTTGTTAGTTAGCCTTTAGCATTCTAGTGATCCTGCTCGTATTTTGTGCTTTATTCTTAGTTTTAGAACATTTTATCCCCACTCACTAAATGCCTGCAGCTTTTTACACATGTTAACAGCTCTTCTATTTCTTGTAGTTTCTCGTTTTTTATTCACAAATTTACATTGGTAACTCTAAATTGCCCTTAGGTGTATGAATGAGTGTGTGCATGTTTGTTTGTGTGTTGCCCTGTGATGGACTGGTGACCTGTCCAGGATGTACCCCGCCTCTCGCCCATAGACTGCTGGAGATAGGCACCAGGTTCCCTGTGACTCACTATGGAATAAGTGGTAGAAAATGACTGACTGACTGACTGACTACATGCACATGTTGTTCATTTCCTAAATGATTTATCCTGTAAATTTGCCCTTATTGTACATTTAAAAAAATATATATTTTTACCTTTTTGCGTGAATCCGCTTGCTTCGACTTGCCTGTCACTTTGTTGCTGGCACACCAGAACGTCTCCACTGAGGCACAATAAAGGTTATTTCTATTCTAAAACAACACACTGATCTCACAGTTGATACAAAAAGGACAATTAGGAAATCTCAGGAAATGACAATCCAAACCATGAATAATTGACCTACTAATATCTACAGGCCTTAATTCGAGCTGGGCGCTGAATCAGCAAACTTTGGAGCACATCAGAGATTCTTGATGGAAATCTTCTCTGCAGTCTCTCAGGGACTGCTTTGCTTCTTCTCACATCTTCTTTTAGTAGGTTTTCCATTATGGGTGTGATCTCTTTAAAATATTCTTTTTCATCAATATTTAAGGTTCTGTTTGATCTTTACAGTCTTACAATGCACCAAGCAAGATACTCGCATTAATATGGAAAATGTAATCTCTTCTTTAAGTTTTTGGTTTATTACCAAGAAATAAAGTAGCTTTGGTTTCACCCCAGCTCTGGAGCACTCTATGTCTGTAGGCCTTTTATGCCTCTCATTTTAAACTACAGGCTAGATGATGGTTCACCCATAACTATGTTTTATTTTTAAAAAAATGTGGACCTCAAAGGTAACTGGGCTACTGGGGAGAGCATGTTGCATAGATGTAGATCAGGTGCCCCATATACAGAGGCTTAGGATTACTAGAAAATTCTTTTGAGTATTTAAAATATAACTTCATGCATCACCAAAAGATTCCCGTGCAATATCTGCACTATTTATTTTATACCTGATGATGGCAGATAGTTTTTTTTTTTTAATGGATGTTTTGTAAAAACAGCAGTACTTGGATACCGATATCACTGTAAGGTGTTGAAGCACATAACCCAAACTTTTACACTGCATGCTTCACACCTCTTTTGTTTTTAGTGTATTTCAGTGATTGTTTTATGTCACCTCATACAGCCTTGACACAGTTACTATAACATTTTTGGGTCAGTTTCTTAGTTTTGATGAAGACTTTTATAGACATATTGCCATGTTTATGACGTTTTTAGTAAATACAAATGCAAGGATTGTTTAAAAAGCTTCTGTTTTCAGAAGCATCTACGTAAGTCTTGAAGACTTAAGTAGATGTGAACCTAATATCAATTTATTTTAAGATCAGGTGTAGAAAACATTTCAAAGAAACTTGTGTGGGTAGAGCTCTAACACTGTCTTTAGCCCAGGGGCCCACATCATCCTAAATCCAGCCCCTATTATAGCGACCTCTTTTGTGGACTGATTCTTAAACCTTCTGTTTTAACATGCGTTTGAAGTTCTCAGCCTCAGTCTGACGATCTGTTTCGTGCAGAGAGGAGCCAACCAACGGCTGGCACCGAGCAGAGGCCATCAGGCTGGAGCAGGACATATTTACTGCCCTGGCAGGACAGGGCAGACTCTACGTGTACAAAACCCTCAGCTTCTGGAGCCAGATTAAATCTGCAGGGTGAGTGAATTATTTTTATCTTCAACATCACAGACAAAAGTTATCTTTAATTATGTCATGGCAAATCTGGTAACCCACTCAAATGTATCGCATTCAAAGTTCTATTGAAGAGAATAGAATCTCACCTGATGCCTCCGTTTTTGTGCGCTGTCAAACTCTTTTTGTTTTTCACAGGTCTGCAATTTATGCCAGTCGATTGTACCTCAATCAGTATCACACGACTCACCCTGAGAGACTGGCCTCCAATAAAGAGGGGGCACCCAAAATAACTGGTAGGGTTTAGAAACTGGCAGTACTTTTTTTTTTTTACCCCAAATATTGACTTCTACAAGTCAGCTCACACTCACTTTGCTTCTGTCCAGGTAATGTCTATATTCATCCCACAGCCAATATTGATCCCACTGCTGTGGTAAGAACTCTAAATAGAAACACCATTCCTCTGTTTAGATAAAGCAATGTAACTGCAGCCAAGAAGAAATGAAATAAAACTGAGGTAGACTTAGTCACACTAGGACCCAAGGGAAAACGCAGACATGGGGCCCCGTAACTTTCTTACTATGTCATTAACTTTTAGGCCTTACTTGTCTAAGACCCACTGGTAGCCTTTTGCTGCTTGTTGCTACAACTTGGTGCTATCTGTTAAGATGCTGACAGCTGAGGTGATCTAAGAATGTCCCTTGCTTCACCTGATCTAGATCAGAGTGGGCTGATTTATTTTCCCCTAAAGGTGATGTGAGTAACTTTGATTGTTGTTGGGGGGCTGGCTCTTTGGCTGAACCCGATCAAAAAACATTTCTTTGATAAACAATTTTTTTTCTTTTATCGTCTACTGGTAGCAGTGCTCAATGTAACTGAAAAATAAAATTCAGCTTGCAAACAGTTGCTGTATCTGTTTAGTCTAGTGTTAATTCAAGAGTCGAACAGCAGTCTATTCTCAGTAACAGAAAAGCTTTACATTTGGGCTGAAAGATATCAAATTTGATTGCAATATTATTGCTTTTAGCATTGTGGGCTTAAGCATGTTGGTCCCCAGGGGCCTCTTCAGCAGTGAGACTCCAACAGGCTGGATATTTTATTGACAAGCCCAGTGCATTCATGAAAAGTGGAAAAAAACAACCTTTGCAATATTATTGATGTGCACATTGATATTGTGGTGATGATATATAATACAGCTCTTCCTTACAAGTCCACATATTGCTAATAATTCTACATCCTAGAGGAGTCTCTGTTTAGTGTGAGACAACTTTGGAGCCATCCAATTAAAGAACAGCAGCAGTCTCCTTCAAAATAAATTCAGATTTTTCAAAGAAAAGCAAATATGATTTAGGCATTTTTGTTTTGAGGCTAATGATATGTAGATTTGTGTGCAGAATTAACTCTTGTGCTGTACGATACCCAGGCCTGATTTAGAGCCTTATTGCTTTTAACTGGTTCTAAGTGATGGCAGGGCTGCAAATCTTAGTTATAAAAAGCACATTGTTTTCATATGTTCTTCAAAATAAAGTGAATGTGGACTATTGTGTAAATTAGGGTCTCATTCAGTTCCATTGGGGAACAGAACTACTTTTTAATGCACATCTGTTTGGCAGGTTTTTATGAATATAAAACCACACTTAAATCTCTAATTGCATAACTCTTCTCATTCTATTGAAGTCTCTTACCTTTTAATTCTAGTTCAGATTAGTATCTGAAAAGAAAAACACCTTCTACTAAATATGTTTTAGAATTCCCACATTTTGCAAAGACAATTATATTGGTAAATATTGCATTGACGGTGCGATAAATTCCTATTTTCTCCTAGCCTCTCTTTTACATTTGTGCTTTCATTGTCATTTGTATCCACGTCAGGGATCTGCTGCTGTGAGACTCCTACTGGCTAAATATTACATTACCATGTAAAATACAGTTCAGCACACTTGGAATATTTAAAGCCTTGGCTAAATAAATATTGCAAACACTGATATTGAGATGATGAAATTTTCACGATATACTCTGCAGCCTTATTACACACAACTGTTTGTTCCCAACTATATTTTAGTTCGCAGCCAAGACTTTGAACAGTCCATTTTTTTATAAAGGGGAGGGGAGTGGAGAAGTTTGTTTACCTAGTATTACTATTTAGGAAAATATATTTATTTTCCTTTTTTGGGGGGCCCCTAGTCAGTTGCCTACCTTTGCCTTATGACTAAGTCTGCCTCTGAAACTTGAACTTTCCATGGTTTTACAGTTGACTGTTTTGTCCTCCCATCCTTTTGGAGGATTGACATTCACTTGTTCTAAGGAGCTTAGGTTCTGTTGCTATTTTAAAACTTGTTTGTATTTATTTTTTTTGCAGTTAGGTCCTAATGTCTCAATTGGTACCGGCGTGACTATCGGTGCTGGGGTCAGAGTCCGAGAATCGATTATTCTTCATGGTGCAAACCTACAGGTAAGCCATTTTGTGCACTGAGCTTGGATGTTGTCAGTATTTTTACTATTTAATATTTTTTAATGGGTAAAAATGTTCATTTCTGCTTGACATGAAGCTGACCTCAGACTAAGGCTGTTATCCCATTAAGTGACATTTTTACATTGTAGTAGCAACTTTATCTATCATTCGCATCTGATATCCTTATAGTTTATCATCACACTCATCTGTCTCCAGAAATATTGTTGTCACTGCCTCTCACAAAGATGTCTCGGTTAACGATTTTCAGGCTGCCATAATTTAATTCAGTGTCTCCTGTGAAGACCAGGGGGCATTTGAGCTAAATTTATGCTGCTGGTGATTTATTGGTTTTCCTTGCATAATGCCTACAAGGACATATTCTTAGTTGAGGTATACCTCTAAAGAAACATTTCCTGTTCTATGTTTCAATATTACTTCACAAAGCTCCCTGGATGCCTAAAACACACTGATGTTTTATACAAAGTGTGATCAGCTGTTCATGAATTCTTGAGTACAAATGATTACTCCCTGATGTTTTTTGTTTTGTTTTGGTTTGTTATCACATTTGTTCCGTTTTTCAGGATCAGTGCTGTGTTTTGAACAGCATTGTGGGTTGGGATAGTACCATTGGCAAGTGGGCAAGAGTTGAAGGAACTCCCAGTGACCCAAACCCTAATGATCCCTTTGCAAAGATGGACAGTGAGACACTCTTCAGAGATGGAAAACTCACACCTTCTATAACTATTCTTGGTAAGCCTCACTGAAAGTCTTTGTTTGACTGCAGTTATTTCATAGTGGTATGTGACATCATCTGGGGCCGGCACAAATGTAGAGTAAAAACTAAAAGTGCTGGTTACTGTGAGTCTTCCAGTTTTTCCTTTTTCTATCACTAGTAAAGAAAATATCTGCGGTTTATCTCAGGCTATTGTTCGCATGAGTTTTGTGGGTCATCTAATTATTAAGCAATTGGTCCAGAGCTGCTTCTTCATTTTGTTTTAATGGTTCCTCTCCTCAGGTGTTCTATTGTTTTGTCTCTCAGGCGCAGAACAGAACTATAGACATAACACACAATGCTCAAATTAAAATGAATGCGGCAACTAAAATAAAATTCTGTGCCTATACTAAAAACAAGTTACTTGAAGATACATGCAATCTTCTCTGCAATAACAAGTACTGTAATTTGTTAGTTGACATATGCGTTGCCAAAGTATGAATGTTTTCACAGTGGCTTATGATACAGCTGTAAACCTCAAGGCATTTTTCTGGGGATTTATGGGATGGACCTACAAAAATTAAAGTATAACGGGGCCTTCAGACTCAATGCAGCACCAGCTCTGCTACGCTCTGAAATCAATTTATTTGTATTGTGTGCTCAGCAAAACTACGGGTTTCGAGCTGCACTAAGCAAAGTGCAAGTGCAGCACCGCTCTCACCTCAGTGTGGAGGTGCACCAGCTCGGTGGAACTTGCAGTGCACTTAGGTCAAAATAGTAATTTGTTCATCTTTGACCACGGTGCGCTGTGATGAATACTGCTGGATATCATCAAACTGCTCTAGACTGAGGAGAAAGCAGCCAGTCAATGTAGAAACAGAGTTCCTTCAGAAGATACGGACATTCACTACCGATCAATCGTTTTAGATACACTTTCTCACTTAATGTTTCTCTTTATTTAAAACTATTTACATTGTAGATCCTCACCAAAAGGCAACAAAACTATGAATGGACACACATGGAATTATATAGTAAACAAAACGTGTGAAATAACGAAACATTTTTATATTTTAGATTCTTCAAAATAGTCACCCTTTGCTTTGATTACTGCTTTGCTCCCTTGGCATTTTCTCCATGAGCTTCATGAGGTGGTCACCTGAAATGGTTTTCCAAAGAGTCTTGAAAGAACTTCCCAGAGGTTCATTGATAGATGACCAGATGTTAATATGTCAGTCATTATTACAAAGGGCGGCTAGTTTAAGGATTCTAAAATATGAGACATATTTAAAGTTATTTTACAATTATTTGTTTGCTACATAATTCCACATATGTTCAGTTACAGTTTTGATGCCTTCAGTGAGAATCTACATACAATGTAAATAGTCATAAGCATAAAGAGCAGTAAATGAGAAAGGGGTTCTAAAACCTTTGACCGGTAGTGTATATATGACCAATCATCAGCATCTGAGTCACATCATCTGTAAGATGCAGTAGGTCGATGATTCCTGCATTATACTGCCATGCACATGCAGTCAAAGGGTATTTAAATGGACATTTGAGGCGGAACCAGAGACATCATCACATCGGGTTTTTATCTTTAAATTTGCTAACCTGAATACCCAACTGTTCAGCAGATGTAGAATACATGATTTTTTTAAAATAAAAATATGCATCTATTTTTTTGGATTTATGAAAATTTCTAACATATTCTGAAGACATTATTGTTTCGGTTCTACAGACATGGCTTTTTCTTCAATACCGACTCTAGGATCATTCTTCTGCATAATAATACCGTGCATCTGCGAATTTGCCTTTCAGCTGCCTGCCAAACTCCTGAAGTTCCTTCTCAGGAATCTGCTAAACATGGATGCAATCCTGCCAAGTTTTTCTCACATGCGTTCCATGGCCTCTTTTTCATTTCATCTTTCTTTCAAATTTCTCTTGACAACCTGCCCAACAGGAACTGACAAATTCTCTCGTTAAAGGAAACTAAAACAGACTGAAACGTTTCAGGATTTCCATTCAGAATTTGTTTTTTTGTTTGTTTTTCTATTACTGGGTTTGCTGTCATCTTTCCAGGGGAAATTGTGTTTTCTTTAATGCGTAATACTGAGAAATACATTTGGATGTTACAGGGCCTTGCAAAACATCATTTTAAACCTGTTCACATTTCTTTACATTACAACCACTGACTTGAATACATTTTATTGGGATTTTTTTCTGAAAGACTATAAAATAGCACATAATTGTGAGGAGGTAAGAAGAGGACATATGGTTTTCAAAGTTTTTTGGTCTACTATAAAAGGCTTTTCGGATCTAGATGTGCTGGTCTTTGCATAACTAGCGACTAAAATGTTGCCCTTTCACCATCGTAAAACAGCTCAAGCTCAGTCAGATTGTATGGAGAGCATCAGATTTTCTTGCCACAGGGTCCCTATTGGATTTAGGTCAGGACTTTGACAAGGCCATTCTAACACATGAATTTACATTTATCTGACTCATTCCATTCAATCATTCATCAACTATAACTGGCTTCCCCACAGAATGGTGCTTCCACCAGAATGGTGTCAGAGGTGAGGTGCTGTATTTTTCCACCACATATTGTGTCTTGCATGTGGGTGAAACATTAATATTTTGGGCTGATCTGACCAGGGCACTTTTCACTTGTTTGGTGTGCCCCCTACATGGCTTGTGCCAAACTTCACACAGGACTTTTTTTGGGCTAAATTTTAACCTCGATATCTTATTGATGCACTAGTAATAATTGTCCTCTCAACACACTTTCCCACCTGAGTGGTGGCTCTATGCAGCTTCTCCAGAGTTCCCTTCGACTTCTGTTTGCATCTATGAATTAATGCTGTCCTTTTCTTGGTTGGTTTGAAATTGTCAGACTCTTATAAAATGGATAAATTAAACAGTCTTCTGTTAGGTGCTTAAATCTTAGGATGACATTACATAACCTAGCCCCGCTAGGGTCAGCTGAATTTCCCAGTCTTCTTGATGCTGATTGTTCACTTTTGTTCTCTAATAAACCTGTAAAGTCTTCACAGAACAGCTGAGAGTAAATTCCACATAGGAGGGCTATATTCCCTAACGAGGCTACTTCTAAAGGCCGGTTGCACAGGATTTTATGTCAGTGTATTAGAGTAAAATGGGCTGAATACAAATGCATGCAACACTTTCCAGATTTTTTATTTTTGAAAAGAACGTATCATTTTCCTTACATTTCACAGCTTTGTGTAGGTCTATCATTAAGTATGTAAAACTTTATAAAATACAAAATTTAAAAATCCTAAAACGCTTCACAAGAGTCAACAGGGCTTAAAAAAAACGAATAAATTATTAAAAAGCATATTTAAAAAGATGTTTTTAACTGGCTTTTAAAAGAGACAACTGACTCCACCAATCTTGAGTCCAAAGATGCATAAATCCCAATAAATTACATTGTTGTTTGTGGTCATGTGACAACATGTGGGGGGAATAAAACCAATGATACTTTTTCAAGGGACTGTACATTATTAGATAAACTTTGAATAGAGAAAATGCCAGAGCTTTGTTTATATAAATTCACATTAATTTGAACAAATCTTACAAATAGATTTTACATTTAACCCTGCAAGTGAACATCTGCTTTAAAAGTATTGACTTTCTTTATAGAGCTGCATTCCATATCATTTTCTCTTGGACATAAATCTCATCACACTGACTCTGTGTTTTGAGGATTAATTTTATCTTGGTCTCAAAAAAGCAGAACAGGAGAGAAATATTAAAGCATCAGAGTAATGATTTAGTTTGTTGCATGGGATTTAAAGCTCTTTGCTTTGTCTCCTCAGGTTGCAATGTGACCATTCCTTCTGAGGTGATTATACTGAACTCAATTGTGCTTCCACACAAAGACCTGAACCACAGCTTCAAAAACCAAATCATCCTCTAATACCTGCTTCAGTCCTGTTCCGGTCAACAATGAAGGATGCTGCTGGCACCGATGGAGAGTTACTGTACATAAGATGTTTAAAATTGATATGAAAAGCCTTCATTAAACTGTTTTGAAAGCGAGGTGTTTATATGTTTGTCCTCAAGACTTAATGCATCACTGGATATCAATATTAGATGGAGGTAAATCATGCATGTTGATTCACCTTGAAAGATTCTGTCATTTAAGTGATTTTTTATTTTTTATTCTCTCAAATGTAATATAAATTGAGACGGGAATTTTTGTAGTCAGCTGTTTTAAGCTTCTCAAGGTTATCCTTGGCAATTTGTCAACCCAAACATGAGAAGAGTAATTATTTCAAATTAAAAGAAACCTCTGGTAATTTGAATATGTGGTTTTAATTTTTTTCCCAAAACATTGATTGAAGGCTTTTAGTAGCTTCCTTGTTAGTCCCATGAAAATCACTGCCGTCAAAATAAATCAGCAGGATTTATGACTTGCGCTGCAATCAAGTAGCGTTGCCTTTCTAAATTTGAACCTGCTCCACCTCTCTACCATGCATACTTAAACATTGCCTTCGCAATCACTGGAGAAGCTGCTCCAATTTATTCATTCAGCTTCTTTAACATCTACTTATTAAGCCCTCGAGCTCTCGCCATCACTTCAGTACTTTTGTTCAAATTAGTGCAGCAAGAGTCTATTAGAGATGAAATTTTTGGTGGTGGAGCAGCTGAGTAATGTCTTAATCAGGTCTTTGCTCTACATGTTAATGTACAGTATTTTTGTGTTAATTTGAGGTTTGTTTTGCTAACTGTTAATATGGTTGGCTTCTCTCAGTCCTTGTTGCAGTTTGTAGGACTCTCATCGATGCAGCTTAAACCTTAACTGCTCTCAACCTTAGAGGCAATCCTGAAAGTCATTAGACTTCCTGCTCATAACTGTTGAATATACGATTTCAATTCAATTCAAAGATACTTTATTGATCCCTGAGGGGAAATTAGAATTCCAGTACAACCCATCCAAGGGGACGCTTCACCGAGGCTTTGCTGCCCACTCACAGGCGCTGCCCTTTTCATATGAAGTATAATCAAAGTACAAATAGAGAGCAATAACTAGTAATAGGAATGAAGGACAAACAATAATGTTAGGAAAGCTTAACTGTTAAGATATAGGTCAGTTTTTCCTTTTTTCAGAATGACACTGATGGTGCAACCTCCTCTACTTCATGATAGTGAGAATGTCTGTTCTCAAAAAGGAATACTGCAGGTGGATCTCTATAAACTAGAATATCGTCAAAAGAAGAATTAATTTATGTAATTCAGTTCAAACTGTTTTTAGATAACAAGTGCAAGTTTTAGCTCTTTTTTAATGGAATAATTGGATTGACTTGCCACAACAGAATGACACTATATCAGTAATATTTGTTTAGATCTAATTTTCTTGTCATGAAGTTGGAAACTGCTTTTTTTCTTTTACACAAACATCAACATACAATAGAACAAAATGTATCCATCCTCCTTTAGCACAAATTTTGGTTTTCTTTACTTTAAATCAGAAAAAAAGGAAACTAAGTGATGGTTATTTAATACAATCTTTAGAAGATATCAAAAATTATAAGTTGTCTTTTTTTCAAAAGGTCATGTGACAAAATTAATCTTGAACTTCATCACTCTGTGTCATAAATCTATAAAGGAGTTTCACTTGTTGAATTGAATTAGTCAAGTAAATTTACTTTTCAATTATATTCTAATTTGTTGAGATGGACAAACTTTAGTGCCATCATATCTTTAACACTTGAGCAGCATGTCAGATGTCAACCTAAGGCACAGTCATCCCATTAAAAATCAGTTTTAACATTTTTATCGCTTCTAAATATTAATTATGATTTATCTGGATGCTCAACCTTGACACATAAAACAACACAACAGTGTTGATCTGTCACATTTCTTGATGCACGTTGCAGAATATTATCTTTTGTAAATTTTGTCAGTCTGTCATTAAATAGTTTTGATGTGTTAAATGATTCTATAAATGATTACTAAATCTTAACTTTAAGTCTTCAAAGTATCAGAAGAATCTCTCATTTCTTTTAATAGTTGAGAAGAAAACTGATATAGTATTTGAGCTCTATCAGACAATCAGCAGTATTTGTGTGCTCATCTTGATACCTTTTTACAACCTGATACGTTTTTACATCTACAAACTGAAAGTCGCTGTCAGAACAGAATGGCTTCTGTAAGTGAAGCCTAAGAAAAGACCACGTTAATGGCTTGAAAATTGTCACAGACTCAATCTAATCTTAGCTTGAGCAAGTTTGAGAAAATCAATGCCATTCTCAACATATTCAAAGCTGGTAGAGACATAATCCAGAAACCGTTGATGGACTAGTTGATGGAGTAGTTGATTCGCAACTGCAGCGAACGTTGGTTTTACAAGGTATTGACTTAAGGGGTCCAGATACAAATGCTTGCCCCACTTTTGAGAGTTCTTCTTCAAATGTTTGACACAAACTGTGTGCAGTTAACCCTCAGGTGTGGCTGTGTTTTTGCAGGGCTGTTTATAATCTGTTGCCTCTTGATATACCCCATCTCTCACCCATTGGCTGCTGGAGAAGAGAATCAGCCTCCTGTCGCCCTGCATGGAACAAGTGGGTATAGAGAATGGGTGGACGTTTCCTTTCCTTCTCATTTCTCATTTTTGAACTGATTTGTGTTGGTCTATTGCATAAAATCTCCCCAAAAAATTGACTGGACCATGTCAAAATATGAAAATGGTTGAGGCATATGCTGTCATGACTGGTTTTGAAAAATCCCTAAAAAGTAACAGATGTTTGTGAGTAATCATAGTGGATAAACATGTCTGCTGGTGATGGTGCTAGGAAGATAAATTCAGCACCTCTTATTTGCTTCCAGCCACTCTGTGAGTGTGTGCTAGACTACAGCTCAAGAGGTGGAGGTATGACTGGCTGTAGGCGAAGGGATGTTTCCACTTGAGAGGACAGGTGGAGGATTCTCGTTTGGATACTGAAAGGCAGATAAGGATGATGACTCACAAAAGCCTACAGGAGTGACAAATGAGCTGTCAAATAGAAGCCGACATTTTTCACTGCTCAGATTTATATGATACAGAGAAATAACGTCAGCCTGCCATGCATCACTGGTAAAAGCTAATCTTTTGCTAAACTGTCTCTGAAATATCCGTACGTGTCAGTTCTTCACAGAGGTGAGAAACAGATGTTTTTGTTCCTACCCAGCAGATGTTGAGAGAGGCAGAAATTAGTTACTGTCTTTGATGAATGCTGTGTGCCTCTAAGCAAAAAAAATATGCATTGGAAAAAGCTCTGACCCATTGTGGCTTGGACTCCACTACCTTCCATGGATCTTGAGTTGTGTTTTTCCAGCACATCCCAAAAATGTTTGATAGGATTGAAGTCTTGGATATTTGGAGTCCAAATACACTTCAGACCTGTTGTTTTCCTCCTCAAACTATTCCTGAACCATTTTGTTTTGTGACAAGGCATTTTGTTCTACTGAAAGAGGCAACTTCCGTCAGAGAATACCATCAAAGGGTGTAAATGGTCTTGAGCAATGTTGAGGAGGAAGGTGTCAAACTAACATCCACTCAGCTAGTGGGAGCCAAGTCTTCCCCACAGAACATTGTTAAAAGTGTCACACTGCCTCTAGCTTTCTTTCTTCCTATGGTGCACCCTGGTGTCATGTGTTCCCCACATAAGGGATGTACACAGACCCGACCCTCCAAGTGATGTAGCAAGAAAACCTGATTGAGCAGGCGGGGCCTGCTTTGGTCTGTGATCCAGTGCTGAGGCTCATGTACCCACTTTTGGTGCTTTTAGTGGTGAACAGAGGTCAGCATAAGCACCTTGACTGTCACATATACTCAGAAGTTTGAGTTACAGTAGCTTTTGTGTGGGATCAAACCACATGTGGGCCAGCGTTCGCTAACAATGTTTTTTAACAAACATTGGTCACCCATGGCCCTGTTGCTAGTCCCTCCACTGTTCCTTCCTTGGACCACCTTTAAAAGAAACTCTGCAGAATGGAAATTCAAGGACAAATAAAAAACAAAAAGCCATTTCTAGGGGATTTGGACTCCAGTGAACCAAAGCGACAACCATCATCCACAAATGGTGAAAACAAGAAACAGTGATGATCCTTCCCAGGAGTTGTTAGCCTACCAAAAATACTCCAAGAGCACATCGACTCATCCAGGAGATAATCTGGGATTAAACTAAACAAGCATTTCAGAAAAAGAAAATGATACCCACAGGGAAATATGGTGCTAGGAGTGTAATGGTCTAGAGTTGCTTTGCTGGAGTTAAATGTCTTGCTGTAATTGGTGGAACCATTAATTCTGTTCTTTCCTAGACAATTCTGAAGGACAGTGTCCAGCAATCAGTTTGTGATTGGGTTATGTGGAACACTAGCAAATCCACCTCTGAGTGGCTTAACAAAACACAAATTGAAGGTTCTGGTGTGGCCTAGTCAATGTCCAGATTTACATCTTATAGTGGAATTTTCTTATCAAAGTGGGAGAGAAGTTAACTCACAACAAGAGAAAATCCGGACTTTGTCTTTATAAGTTTTATTCAAAGGCATTCAGTGTTTGAATGACTCTGTCACTGAGGTTAGTCAGTGAAGCAGAGCCCCAATCAACATTTACACACAGTATTTAAACAGTATGTGGGTGTTACCTCAACTTAAAAGAGTTTGTGCTTTATGGCCCTAGACCCTCCTCGGGTTAGAGGTAACAAAGTTATCTACGAGCAGACCGTCTGCTCTTCCTGAGACATCACCCTATAGGATGGGTTTTAACCATTAAACCTCCTGATAATGGATTTACAGACCAATTCCTCTAGGTAACAAAACACAGAGGTCAGAGGGGAGAGAGGTAAGGGAAATTCAGAGCATTAAAAAGAATTTTCCACAATAATCTGATTAAGATGCTCAAGCATGACCTCAACAATCCAGTCATGCTCAAAAAGCAGTAAAATTAGAACAATTCGGTTGTTGCTGCAAAAGGTGGAAATGAAGAGGTTTGCCTTAACATGTTAAGATGACTGGACTTTTCAGTCTTTGAAGGGTATAATAACTGAACCAAGATATACCACAAGTAAAGGCAACATTAAATTAACCATTTAAGTTCAAATTTCAAGCTAATATTGCTGTGTTTAATGTCTTTATAGCCTTAGATACCAGCATTAAAAAGTCTGCCTGAGGGTGTGCTGACAAGACTAAGATTGTTTTCACTGGACACTAAATACAGTATTAGTTACAGCAGAGAAAAATGTATTTTAGCTCCACTTGGTGTTTTTCTCTCTGTATACTTTGGCAAGTGTAACGCAGATAACCAGAGCCAAGCTAGACTCCGTGTTCTGAACACATCTTAGTTCCACTTCTCAGCTGACTAAACTTGCATAAACTCTCCTGTTCTCTCTCTGGTCAAACAGCTCTTTAGCAGAGGATTAAGCATCATGCCTGAAATGAAAAACCCAGTCAGAAAATATGTCCTCCTACTACTCATTGAACAAAAATATGGTTATGTTTTATAATTGCTATTTACACAAAGTATTCTAATAAGGTTCCTAACATACATGATTGTAATGTATTTTATTAAAACAGAATTCAAGTGAAAAAATAAAGAAATCGGATTTTCTTCAGCTTTTACAAATGATGAGATTTTTGAGGCCTTGTGAAGAAACAGATGGGAAGGAAGAAAGGCTGGCAAAGACATTCTGAAGGAGAAAGGCATATGGGGTTGAGATTTGCATAAAAGAAGCAATGTCGACTTTAACATGCACTCATTGAAAGTTTTACATTAACTTTGAATACTTAGTTACATTTTCTTTAGTGAATTTTGAAATCAAAAACTGCATGCATCAGTTTGAATTTGTTGATTTTCTTAAATTCATGCATGCAAATACTCAGCGCAGACAATCAAACTTTGTGGTCAAATGTCCCTTAGCAAGCTGCAGAGAAAACAGAACAATGATCTCAAACACATATTAAAACTGTTTTTAGAATGAAAAAAAGCAGACCAGCAGCAAGGTCTTTGCTGGTGGTCCAACTAATTTAACTAAACTCTACCAATTCTGACAAGAGTAGTCAAATATCTAGCCAGATTGATGCCAGAAGTTTGTTTTGTTGATGGCTACAAAAAACATGTGATGGAGTTAAATTACAAACTGACCAATCTTAAAACACACCTGTTACTCTTTGGTCTTTGTTGGAGTAATCAAGACTGATTCCAACGGTAACATTTGAGGCATTTCAGACAAAAATTTTCTAAATGAAATAAACACTTTATTCGATATCATGAAAAAAGAAAGATAATGGAGGAACAACCTTCTCTGATACTGTAACTTTGGTTCTAATTCGTGTTCTGACAGATTTAAAATGTCATGTATTTAATCACATCATTGTCATGTCATTGTTATGATTTGTGCCATAGAGGTTTCTGTCTCTATGGTAACACATTGAGGAAAGAATACAGTTAAGAAATCTGTAGCTGATACAGCAGGGCAAAAAAAAAAACCCCATAAATATACTTATATGTATTTTTAGGTTTTGAGGTTATAGTTAATTTTTGTACTGAAGGACATTGAAATGTAATGTAATTGGAAAAACAGACCAGAAACGAAATTTCAGTTGTTAAGAAACGAATAGGGTGCAAAAGCCTTGAATGGCCTCGGGGTTAACAATACTCAGAAAAGTTCTCCTCCTTGATGTCCACAGCTACAAAGAGGAAAACATGGAACAAGAACAAAAAACAGAAGTGACAAATCGACAGTACAGAAACCAGCAGATGACAGCAAGTGTCTTGCAAAAGTTTTCATACCTTTTGAAATTTTTGACAATGTGTCATAGTTGTCAGGATAGTTTTATACTAAAATGATACATGGTTTCCAATGTTTTTCTACAAGCCTCTAGTTTGTAGAACCACCTTCCCCTGCAATGACAATTGCAACTCTCTTTTTCCTCTCACAGCTTTGCACATAAACAAACTGAAACTTTTGCCCATTCTTACCTGCAAAGTAGCTCAAACTCAGTGAGATTGGATGGAGAGCATCTGTAAACATCAATTTTCAAGTCTTGCCACAGATTCACAATTGAAATTTAGCCTGGACTTTGACTGGGCCATTCTAACAATTGAATATGCTTTGAACTAAATCATGTCACTGTAGCTCTGGCAGTATGTTTGGGGTTCTTGTACTGCTGGAAGGTGAAACTCCAGCCCAGTCTCAAATCTTTTACAGCCTCTAAAAGGTTTTCTTTCTGTATTTGGCTCCATACATCTTCCCCTCAGCACAGAACAGCTTCCCTGTTCCTACTGAAGAAAAGCATCACTCCTCCATCATACTGGCACTGATTTGTTTCACCATGGTATGGTGTATTCTGGGAGATGTGTAGTGTTAGTTTCCCCCATACACTGCATTTTGCATCTAGACAAAAAAAAAAACTATAAATTGTAATTATAAACATTTGTTCACTTGTGCTCTCTAACAAACCTCTGAAGCCATTAGAAAACAGCTGCATTTATACTGAAAATAAAGTACACTCCAATTACTAATTACTTGACTTGCACTGGAGTTTATTTAGGGGCATCAGAGGCCATGTGTCATTTTCCCTCCATTTGATAAATTATACACTACTTTGTGCTAATCTATTATATGCAATCCCAATACACTGAAGTATGTGCTTGTGAAGAAACAAGACACTATGAATTCTGCTTTGCTGTCACTGTGGCTTTCTTACAAACATCTTTCAGCATGCGGAAAAAAAAAAAACGTACAATTTACCATCCTTAAATTTTCTGTTCATAGTTTCTGCCTTTTATAAATACTTATAAATGTAAACTTTTATTTAGTAGCATCTGTAAGATAAATGAGTGCAAACTCATCTTGGAAATTAAAAGAAAAAATCTGTTTTCTTTTAAGGGAACAGTAATCAACATATTCTCGATATCGAGATCAATCCAAAAAATATTTATACAGATATTTACGGATAATCATTAAGAGATGGTGAAAGTACAAAGACAGAGATCATTCATGCGGCCAGGTTAGTCCTTGGGAAAATTTGGGCTGGAAAGTGTGTTGATTCATGTAGATGGACCAAATGTATCCTCCTTACAATATTTATCAGACATGCAAGCCATCACTCTGCTCTCTGAATGCAAAAGTGGTGGGTGGACAGAACACTATGCATAACATTGCATAATTCAAGGCCATGACATACTAATGGAGGATGGCAGCATGATTATTTGCATCATTTCCATAAGATCGTAATTTTGCACACTCTGTGCCGCTAAGATTAAAGCATCTGAGAAATGCCCTGTCCTAGGGGGGCTTGTGGGGTATTTGCTCCTGCTGTGCTGTGCTGGCAGAAGCTGTCAGACAGCTCCTGCATTAAAATGCTCTTATGTATATTGATGTCTTGTCAGATGATAGTTATGATCACTAACACATCCACATCTCTCTCCTTCAGAGTGAGCTGGATACTTAGAGCCTAAATGGACCACCCTGCGTGTTGCCAGAATATCTGTACAGAATGTAGCACTTTGAGTTTTTTTGTCTTCTAGGTTCAGTTTTGCTCAAAATAGAGAATAATGAAAGCATTGTTAGTTACAAGTGTCAAAATGGCTACAATTTAGAGCTTTCAACACCATTTAAGAAGGTTAGGCACAGTCTAGCAGTGGTAGAGGGCTTTACAATTACATATAAGAACAGAAATTCCATTTTGACTGATGAAAATGTTGGAAAACTGAGACCCCTGTTTAAGATGACTCCTGTCAGAAATTGACTTTCCCAGTAGAGGGCACTGTGGGTATTCACTGATGTCTGTCACCTCCTGTGTGTCTGAGCCTGTGACCACCCCAGTGACAACAGTGTTTGAGCAAAGCCGTACCATATTTGTTTGACTTTGTGGCACTTGGTAAATAGTCAGCAGGGGTGGCATTTGGGGCCATTTTGTTCTCCTAATGTCATCTCTCCAACTGTAGGGCCAGGAAAGCACAAACGACTATTAAAAATCACATTTTTCATCGATCTCTCAGCCTTTACAAAGGATAAAAAACCCTGAGTCCCCTTAAAATACAAGTAGATTCATGCATAAATAGAAAAGCACATATGGAATTTAAACATAACACAATGAGTTGCAGCCTATTGCAATGCAAGAACAGTTACCGGCACTCACACAGTCCAAATGGATGAAATACATTTTGTTCATAAAAATTTAAATGAATATCCTAACTCCTCCAACTGTGATGCAAATGACAATTGATACATCAGTAGAAAAGAGTGATTTTGAATCTTGCTGGTGAGTCTCCAATTTCCTCACACATCTCTCTGATCTTTTGGAATAAGAAATAGGTTAGGTTTTATCAGCAAACTATGTGGATCCTTGTTCTTGTATAATACGTAATATATATTTTTCTTGTTGCACAAATTGTTTCTACCTAACGTTACTCCACAGAAAAAAAAAAAAAAAAAACACAAATTTGCTGGTTTTCATTACTGGTTCCCGCCTGGCCCAGTCTTCTTATTACCTCCTGCTGTAATTATTGAAGTAGAAGTTTACTTTCTTTCAAATCTCATGTTGAGGCTTGTAGATTAAAAATACAACTAAGTGCCATGCTGATAGGCACAGCCGTTCTCTCATCCTCTTGGCTTCATAAAACATTGTTTATAAAATACCCACCATTATCGACTGCCAGTTATAAGACAATGGGTTTACTAAGCACATTTATTTTAATGAACACAAGTTTATCTGTTTGTAAAAAAAATGGTGCATATTGTCCTCTTCAACTGTAATAACAGAGGGGCTTGAGAGTGAAAATATTTGCTCTCACAAGTTGGTATAAAAAAAAGACCATTAAGTAGATATGAGATTTATTTGGTGCATATGGGGAAATTATGTATTTACTGGTATCAAAACATTGCATCAAGTTGCGTACTTTTTTCTCTAATTCACAATCTGAAATGTTTTTTTGCCTCCATTATAAATGGGAAAAACATTACTAAGAAACAGTCAGAAAACGTATAACTATGTTTAGTGGCATAATGTTTTTGTTTATAACTTAAAAAAATGAGTCTGTTATGCTCACAGGTAATATCATGGCTGTGATTAGAAAGCACAATACAGTTTTTGACACTATTTATGTCTACCTGCTGCTTTGAAGTATGGATACTTTTGCAAGGCAAAGGCGCTGTATGAAGTTCCATAATGGTATTGCACCTTTTTAACTTCTACCCATTTTGTTACAGTGCAAAGATACATTTCTGGATATTTTATTGTGATGTATTTTGACACACCAACCACATATTGAAGAGGAAAGAAAAATGCCCACCCTTTTTAACCTTTTTTTTAAATTAAAATCTGACAAAATGTGGTGTGCATTTGTATTCAACATTACTGAATCAATTCTTGAAAGAACAACGTTTGTTGCAGTTGGAGCTGTGGGTTTTTTGAAGTATTTCAGCTTGCCACATTTTCCTTTGCAAAATATCTTGAGCTTGGTCACAGTGGTCACATGCAGGAGCCAGTGATGCAGTCCAATTAACCCTTCATTTATTTCGCAGCTGTAAGCCCTGGTCACCGTCTTTTATCTGACCAAAGTCCAAGAAATCATGAAAGATAAGGAACCAGTAAAAAAACAAGGATTAGTAAAGGAATCACAAACCAAAGGTGAAAAAATAAGTTAATAAAAACTCTTAAATAAATGTGCACATTTACCAACATAACTAATGCATTTAAACCACTTAATAAACCGTTATTGCAAAAAAATATGCCATTACTGTGTTTGGCTGAATGAAAAGCATAAATGTACAAACAATGAATGAAGTTGTGTGAGGGTTACTCGCTTTACCATTGGGTGGCCATGGGTGTGGCCATCACAATCTTCAAAGATCAATTTTTAAGATTTGCCAAAAATTCTCAATTAAATTTGAGTGTAGGCCATTGTAGCACAAAAACATACTTTGATCTAAACAGTTTCATTCCATCTCTCTGTATGTTTAGTGTTGTTCTGGCGGAAAGTGAACCTCTACGTCAGTCTCAAGTTGTTTGAAGTTTTCACCAGATTATCTTCCAGCATTTTTTTGAACGTAGCTCTAACTACCTTACACCCAACTTTGACCAGCTTCCCTGTCTCTGCTGAAGAAAAAAGCATCCTCACACCAATAAGCTGCCACCACCATTTGTAAATGTGAGCATGGCATGTTTAAGGTGTTAAGGAAAATTCTTTTGAGTTTTATTTAACAATTCAGCACCCTTACCAGTCTTCCATGATGATCAGATTTGTGAATTTTACAACGAGAAATTGTCATCTTGACAAAATCTTCTACCTGAGGTGTTACATTCTTTAGCTCATCAAAAGTTACTACACTCACCGGCCACTTTATTAGGTACACCTATCCAACTGCTCGTTAACACAAATTTCTAATCAGCCAATCACATGGGAGCAACTCAATGCATTTAGGCATGTAGACATGGTCCAGACGATCTGCTGCAGTTCAAACCGAGCATCAGAATGGGGAAGAAAGGTGATTTAAGTGACTTTGAACGTTGTTGGTGCCAGACGGGCTGGTCTGAGTATTTCAGAAACTGCTGATCTGCTGGGATTTTCACACACTACCATCTCTATGGTTTACAGAGAATGGTCCGAAAAAGAGAAAATATCCAGTGAGCGGCAGTTCTGTGGGCGCAAATGCCTTGTTGATGCCTGAGGTCAGAGGAAAATGGCCAGACTGATTTGAGCTGATAGAAAGGCAACAGTAACTCAAATAACCACTCATTACAACCAAGGCATGCAGAAGAGCATCTCTGAACGCACAACACGTCGAACCTTGAGGTGGATGGGCTACAGCAGCAGAAGACCACACCGGGTGACACTCCTGTCAGCTAAGAACAAGAAACTGAGGCTACAATTTGCACGAGTCCCGATTTCTGCTGCGACATTCGGATGGTAGAGTCAGAATTTGGCGTCAACAACATGAAAACATGGATCCATCCTGCCTTGTATCAATGGTTCACGCTGGTGGTGGTGGTGTAATGGTGTGGGGGATATTTTCTTGGCACACTTTGGGCCCCTTAGTACCAATTAAGCATCGTGTCAACGCCACAGCCTACCTGAGTATTGTTGCTGACCATGTCCGTCCCTTTATGACCACAGAGTACCTATCTTCTGATGGTTACTTC
Source organism: Girardinichthys multiradiatus (assembly GCF_021462225.1). Classification (NCBI taxonomy): domain Eukaryota; kingdom Metazoa; phylum Chordata; class Actinopteri; order Cyprinodontiformes; family Goodeidae; genus Girardinichthys; species Girardinichthys multiradiatus. The sequence continues at coordinate 38,293,737 of NC_061800.1, forward strand.
CATCAGGCTAACGCACCATGTCATAAAGCACGAATCATCGCTGAGTTCACTGTACTCAAATGGCCTCCACAGTCACCAGATCTCAATCCAATAGAGCACCTTTGGGATGTGGTGGAACGGGAGATTCGCATCATGAATGTGCAGCCAACAAATCTGCAGTATCTGTATGATGCCATCATGTCAATGTGGACCAAACTCTCTGAGGAATCGTTTCCAGTACCTTGTTGAATCTATGCCACAAAGGATTCAGGCAGTTCTGAAGGCAAAAGGGGGGGCAACCCGCTACTAGCAAGGTGTACCTAATAAAGTGGCTGGTGAGTGTATAAGCCTCTTGAATATTTTTCAAATGAAAGTCCTCCTTGCCTTGCTTAGATGGAACATCATGTCTTGGGAGGTTTGTAATTGTGAATTAGTTTATTTTCAGACAATCCATTTTCACAGTGGTCTGTCAGATGGTCAAACCTTGAGAGTAAAGATCACAATTTACAGAGAATTATGCTTGTATTCCTAACATTTGGAGAATGAACACTCAAGGACATCTTGAGATGTTCTTCATAGAAGCCATGTTTACTCAATAGAAGGCAGGTGGTGAGTCTATAGGCTCATTCTCAAATTCTTTATACATCCATTTTTTTTATTTATACTTGGTTGGTCCTCTTTCGGATTACACTGATTGTAGCCAATACAATGAGCGAGGAACACAGTATATCCTGACGGTGTCCAATGACCTTTGCTTCTATCACTTGGACAAAATCTTGTTTCCTTTCATCTTTCCTTCTATTGTTTTTTTTATTTCTTAATTGTTCACATGGTTTGAGGAAGCCAGTTCATGCCCAGTCTTGCCTTGCATTGTCTAAGAATAATTAAATATTTCCCAAAACAGCAATTACAAAACCTTAACCTGTACTCTTTTAAGCTCTTTTTATGGACGTAATATGGGTTTTCTCTTGTGCATAAGGAGCTGTTGCAAATAGAGCTCAACAGTCATAACTAAGAGAATACTATATATTTATGAAACCTAATAAAATTTTAATTGACACATATATTTTAATATGATCACTTTTTAACCTTATAGGTCACAGATATTGGTCCACACCATCACTGTGTCTGAAAAAAGTTACAGAAATATAGTTATTTTGAATTTATTCAAGTGATGCATAAGTAATTGCATGTGTGCTTCATTTAATACTTGGATGTATAATTATGCCAACATACCATGGGGGGTGGGGGCATTGTGTATGAGATGTCTGTATTTCTAAATATGAAGCAAACAATTTGAATAAAGTGACTCTCTTCAAATAGAAAGTCTTTCAAGATTCAATAAACTGGAATTGAGATGGGTGATAAAATTATAGTGATTTTGACTCATTCCAGTTCAGCCTAGGGCAACTAAACTTTTCTTGCACGTTAATGTTCTCTTTATCAGGTTATAAAGAATTGAGAGGTAAAAGTGATAAGCATATATGTGAGGAACTGAGAGTCTCTCAAGCAGTCCATCTGTAAGGACAAGCTGATGTTTCTCCTCTAGTCCCATATTGCTGCCATCTTGCACTGATAAATTCTTTAGCTCATGTTTAGCCAACATCAACCAACAAAGGCGATCAGTAATGGTTTTTTCTTTCTGCTCTCGGTGGAGGAGGACGCTTTTTCTCTGTCTCCTGCACCCTCCCATATCTGCCCTGCTTCAGCTCTGTGTCTTGCCTTCTTTTTGGAGCCTCTTTTTGCATATCTTCCAAATAAAATTCTGAGTTATGGATTTGGTCAGCTGGTCTCTCAATGCAATTGATCAAATTTTCTCGAGGAGAAGACAGGGTGGAGGAGAGCCCAACTTGTCCGGACTGGACGTTTTTCTCTGGATACACAATGGACTCCTGGCAGACGTGGAGGATTGTGTGTTTGTCTATAATGTCAGTCGAGGATGTGGAAGATATGTATATAATTGGATGTTTGATATCAGGATTTCTGCTTTTTGGAGTCAGCGGTTACCTGGCATATCGAGAAATTCGGAGAATGTCAGCTGCTGTTCTGGCCATTGTAAGGCTGCCTGGCATGTGTGATGGGATCTTCAGGGCGATCAACACTCAGACTGAGATGTTACGTGAGCTGAATCGCAGACTGGATGTGATCCTTACACATGTTCGCAGTCAGGTTGCAGTTCCTGGACTCAGGGGTGAAATGGGATAAATCTCGGAGAAAGTTGTTCGCTCGGATCTGGCGGAAAGGACCAGGAATTTGGCTGTTCCGATTCGCCTTTGAGAAGCACCAGCAAGACTCTCAAGGCTGATGGAAAATTAAGAGTCAGCCTAACCCAAATAATTATTGTTTTTCTGAATCTGGCTCCCCTGCACAGCCTTGATGGCTGGCTGTCTTCAACTTCTCCTGGAAGTTATGTAAACATGATGCTCTGCTCCCTCCCTTCCCTGAGGACATCTGTGGACCTGCTCAGAACTTTGTGGCCGGTTGATGAACATTCCAACGTACCATCAAGGACAATGGCCTCTGTGACAGTGCTTCATGGACTTACTTCCACACACTCACTTGCACACACACACATGCTCAAGATAAACATATGCACCCCCTCACACCACCTTCACTGTTCCCGGCATGATGTTGTTTTGTAAACTTGTTGCTTCTTTGTGCTGAGGTTTTTTGCAATCTCAAACTAAGGATAAAGTGTGAAATATGATTTTTTTCCTCTACTTACCTAATGTGGCCTCTTTTCTCATCTAGCAAGGGCAACGCCTGTGAGTGGGCAGCAAAGCCTCGGTGACCCGTCACCACTTTTGGATGGGTTGTACTGGAATTCTAATTTCCCCTCGGGGATCAATAAAGTATCTTTGAATTGAATTGAATTTGAATTGAATTGAATTTTTTGGGGGGCCTGTGTAATGTCTATGTGTAAAGATGTTTTTATGTGTATTTCTGTGAAGTACAAGGACAGGAAAGGAGGATTAGTGACAGACAAGGCTAGGAATTGTTCAGTTCAGGCTCACCAGGGGTAGTGAATTTTTTTCACTACCTAAAACATCTTAAGCTTTAAAGATTTCCTAAACAATGAAAACAAATACTGTAAAAATTGTTGTTTTTCTGTTTTTCTTTCCGTCTTTCTCTGCGATGGACTAGTTTTCCTCATATGTAAATTTTTGGAGTTGCTTAAAAAACAACAAAAAAAAAGCAACTTTTGGAGTTTCTTCACCACTCCTTGCACCGTCACCTTAACGTAGTGAAGGGGTTTGAGTGCTCGAATGATCCTAGAGGCTATGTTGTCTGGGGCTTAAATGCCCCTGGTAGGGTCTCCCATGGCTGACAGGTACCATGAGGCCAAGCGTGCCAAGGCCGGGGCTGTGGCAGAGTCCTGGGAGGAGTTCGGTGAGGCCATGGAAAAGGACTACTGTTTGGCCTCGAAGCGATTCTGGCAAACCGTCCGGCACCTCAGGAGGGAGAAGCAGTGCTTTGCCAACACTGTTTAAAGTGGGGGTGGGGAGCTGCTGACCTTGACTGGGGACATTATCGGGCGGTGGAAGGAGTACTTCAAGGATCTCCTCGATCCTGCTGTCACGCATTCCCTGGTGTAAGCACAGGCTAGTGACTCTAGGTTGGACTCTTTCATCACCCAGGGTGAAGTTACCGAGGTGGTTAAAAATCTCCTCGTGGCAGGGGTACGGGGGTGGATGAGATCTGCCCTGAGTACCTCGAGTCTCTGGATGTTGTGGGGCTGTCATGGTTGACATACCTCTTCAACATTGTGTGGCGGCGGGGGACAGTGCCTCTGGACTGGCAGAACGGGGTGGTGGTCCCCCTTCATAAGAAGAGTGACCGGAGGGTGTGTTCCAACTATAGGGGGATCACACTCCTTAGCCTCCCAGGTAAGGCCTATGTCAGGGTATTGGAGAGTCCAGCCGGAAGTCAAACCTCGCCTTCAGGAGGAGCAGAATGGTTTTTGTCCCGGCCGTGGAACACTGGACCAGTTCTACACCCTCTGCAGTACTCGAGGGTTCATGGGAGTTTGCCCAATTCCACGTGTTTTGTGGACCTGGAGAAGGCATTTGACTGTGTCCCTCATGGTGCCCTGTGGGTGGTGCTCCAGGAGTACGGAGCCGGGGGCCCTTTATTATAGGGGGCATCCGGTCTCTGTACAAGCTGAGCAGGAGTTTGATCCGCATTGCCGGCACTAACTCTAACCTGTTCCCAGTGCATGTTGGACTTCTGCAGGGCTGCCCTTTGTCACCTGTCCTGTTCAGAACTTTTATGGACAGGATTTATGGGCGCAGCCAAGGCCCAGAGGGGGTCTGGTTTGGGGACCAGTGGATTTCATCTCTTCTTTTTGCAGATGACGTGGCCTTTGTAGCCAAGACCTACAGCATGCACTGGGGTGGTTTGAAGCCGAGTGTGAAGCTGCTGGGATGACGATCAGCTCCTCCAAGTCCGAGGCCATGGTTCTAGACCGGAAAAGGGTGACTTGTCCTCTTCATGTTGGAGGGGAGTTCCTGCCTCAAGTGGAGGAGTTCAAGTATCTTGGGTTCTTGTTCACGAGTGAGGGGAGAATGGAGTGGGAGATCAACAGGCGGATTGGTGCGGCTGCCGCAGTAATGGGGAGACTGTGCCAGTTTGTTGTGCTGAAGAGATAGCTACGCCGAAAAGCAAAACTCTTGATTTACTGGTCGGTTTACGTTCCTGCCCTCACCTATGGCCATGAACTTTGGGTCATGACCGAAAGAACGAGATCCCGGATACAAGCGGCTGAAATGAGCTTCCTCTGTAGGGTGGCCAGGAACTCCCTTAGAGATAGGGTGAGGAGCTTGGTCATCCGGGAGGGGCTCGGAGTAGACCTGCTGCTCCTCCACATCGAGAGGATCTAGTTGAGGTGGCTCGAGCATCTATATCGGATTCCGCCTGGACGCCTCCCTTGGGAGATGTTCCAGGCACGTCCCACCGGGAGGAGGCCCAGGGGACGGCCCAGGACACGCTGGAGGGACTATGTCTCTCGGCTGGCCTGGGAACGCCTTGGGCTCCCCCTGGAGGAGCTGGAGGAGGTGTCTAGGGAGAGGGACGTCTGGGCGTCTCTGCTGAGTCTGCTGCCCCCAGGTTACCCAGTCCCGGATGAAGCTTAAACCCTCTATGGTACGTATAATGATGCCAGTTGGAAAATGTTTGGGATGTTTTTTAGACATAAAATAGACCAAGTAAACATAATCAAGAGACATTTAAAATTATTATTATTTTTTTTAGTTATTTTTTGTTGACGTTGCGGCAACACTGTAAATAATGGAAATTAATGTAAACAAGAGAGTTTGGTTTATTATTGTAAAAACCTTAATTTAACAACTCAGGTTACAGTCCAAACAATCCCCAGTAGCATTAACATTGCAAATTAATTGAAAGTTAAAGACAATTTGAAAGATATTTTTCAACATTTCATTGGAATATTTCATCTGAATAATTGATTTCATTTGATTTGAGTATCTTGATGCTGCCATTTTTGCCTTACTGCTTGTGGAAACTGATGAAGCAGTTCCTCTCAGCTGTGAGGCACAGGTAGATCTCTCACTTCATGCGCTGCACTCTGACAATACCCGTACAGCCTGGGTTTTTGCACCCGCCCTTTTTTGCCCTGATAGCAGGCCAGTAATCAGTGCTGTCCCAATGCATAGGTGCTTGTGGAACTGGTGCAGTGGTAGTTCTGGTCTTCTTCCCAGCCAGGTCTTCCTCAACATGTTGGGAGGGACTTCCCCTTTTCTTTTTCCGCTCCATGCAAAACCAGCTTGCAACCTCACTTTTGAACTGGAGCAGGCCCTGGACCTCTCTTTGTGGGATGCTGCGGTCCCTGCAGTCCATGCGGTACAAAAGCCAAGCGATGACGAGGGTGAAATCCATCATGTGAAATACAATCCTGTGGTAACACTTCTTAGACCTCAGCTTTGTTTGGTAAAGAGCAATGAGTGAATCTAGGAGATCCACTCCTCCCATGCTTTTGTTGTACGTCTGGACAATACTTGGGCACATATCCTCCACTGCTTTGTTTTGTTTCTTGTCCCATCTTTGCACGGACACTGTGGGATTAGCTGAAGCAAAGGTTGAGAGGAGTGTGACAGCACAATTGTCATACCATTTCACTGCCCTGAGCTGGACTCTATCATGCTTAGTTTCAAATATCCTTAGTATATCGTTAGTATGTTATGAACCTGCCAATTTAATGCAACATAAATAATAGTTGCACTTTCATCCACAGTAAACTGTAACTGCACTTTCACCCTCACTGTCCCCCCTGTCCTCACTGCTCCTCCTTTCCTCGCTGTCTCCACTGTCCTCATTCTCTGGCTCATAGTCTTCATCATTCTCACTGTCTCTATCAACCTCACTCTCTCCTTGCTGGGTTGCAAGCTGCTCGTTTTCTTCACTAAATCCTAATCCATCCTCACTACCATCTACAGGAAGTGCTAGTTTGGTTTTCTTCCATAAGAAACTATAAAACATTGTTGCATTCATTCAGTAAATGGAAGAAAAAAGTGTCAAATACAGTCATATGCAAAATAGAAAGAACTCACAAATGCATTATTAAAGCAGACTCTAGAATATTAGTGCATACCATCAACATGCTTGGCTAGCAATACAATGGTAATCTTAATGGTACAGTGTCACCATATGGCAACATCCATATTTTAACAGTTTAACATTACTAAATGATCAAATACAGTACAATAAACCACATAATAGTGAACTTACCTCACTTATTGTTGAGTATGTATTTTTTCCCTGTCAACAAATGTCAGAAAAATACTTTTTTTGATGATTTCTGAGGAGTCAAATGGTGAGGCTCCTCCCTTCAAAGAGGTCTGCGGAAAAGAGCATCAAAATTCCCTCCAGAAAGTCATGTGACAAATTTAAACACTGCTATTGGTTCTCTTAGGATCCCATCTCTCTTTCAGTGCACTACATCTTAAAAGTGGAGGTACTGTGTGTGTGTGGAAGGAATTTAATGGGTTTGTTACCAAATGGCAACATTGTACCATAGAGGGTTAAGACGATTAGTATGAATACGAGTACGAGTATGAGTACGAGTACGAATTTCTTCATAAAAGCTAAAGAATACCTGTATTAAATAGTAATGGCCTTGGAGACCTGTGGGATCACCAAGGCCGTTACTATTTTCATTTGATTTACTTCCTTTACCAGGTGTAATTAATTATTTTAATGGCATTGCTTGTCACAATATGCTGATGACATTTACCTGTATGTTTCTTTTAGCTCTCTGCTTGGTAGCCCCATTAGTCACTTTAAACTATTCTTGAGTGATTGAAAATGTAGAATAGTCTGCTGAGTCAAACACAAGGTTAGATCGGTCCCTATTAACATGGTACTGTGTTAATAACCCCACAGTTTAAGGATTCAACTTAATAGGGGCAGCATACATTGGAGGTAATCTTTTACCATCTCATGGCCTGATTTACTAAAGGTTTGCAAGTATAAAAACATGAGAAAACTTGATAGCACACACCAAGCTGATCTACTAGTGCCGGTATTGTGCCATATATAATGGTCGGCCAAAAAAACGATCATCCGCAGAAGAAGTGTGCACTAAACTGATCATCCGATGGTCTGCCAAAAAAGTAATGTTATGCATATAACTACTGTTCCCTTATTAATTCCCTTTATTAATTTTATTGTCTTTCATTTTTATCTTGAGATTATTACTAAAACAAAATCTATGTATTAATTTTGGGGAAGTTTAGTTTTTTTCCGCAGGGCAACACACAAACAACCATGCACACACTCATTCATACACCTAAGGGCAATTTAGAGTGACCAATTAACCTAACAGGCATGTCTTTGGACTGTGGGAGGAAGCCGGAGTACCTGGTGAGAACCCACGCATGCATGTTCGTAAGATGTTTATTTCATTTTGAATATGTAGTTCAGCAAAGAATGGAATGATTTTGTCAAAAGTTAAGGCTTACTGTTTCTTCCCGCGTGGTGCTGCGGGGGGGTTCGTGCTACTGACCCGTTTGTTTCCATTCTGTGCAGAATAGACATACCATCAGTTAGGTTGACTCAGAACTCTTGAGCCGTTGTCATTACACAACGCAGTGTCTTATCGATGATTTGAATGGTGTGACATGCCTCAGCAAAGGAGGTTACATTGGTGCCGTGACCCGGATTCATCGTGGATCAACAACAGCTTGGTCACCGGAGACTGCTAATCATCACGTAGAGGTTCATTTAAAGAAGATAGTTTTGAAACAATGCTGTGATAGATTTGAAAAGACTTTGGGAAAAAAAAAAGTTTTTTTTCTTGTGTGGTTGTTTTCCCACTGCACTTTTTTTGTTTGTTGTTTAACTCAATTAGGTTCGATAACTTAAGAATTTGTATTTCACTATAATATTAGGCAAGACTTTTTTTGAAATAGCTTCTAGATTTGGAGAAGATGATGTTGCTGCAACAACTGATTATGCTTTAGGTCTGGGCAGAGCAAGGTTTTTGAGGCAGCTTTGTGATACTCCTGTCAGGAATTCAGGCAATGTTGGTTCACCAGCCTGTAGTTCCATTCGGTTACCTTATCATCAAACCTCTTCTCCTAAACTTACTGATCAACTGTCGGCCACTTCAGACATTGGTGATCCAGCTTTAAGTCATCTCATTACACACATAGCACAGCAAGTCGGACAAGTTATATCAGCTCAGCTAAAGGGAGAAAGTAAGGCAGAGGAGGACAGAGATGCACAAGTTCAGAATTCAGGTGCAGCTCAGACTAACCAAAGACTTCACACATAACCTGGCAGGTATAAGGTTAGTCATGCAAGCTGATGTCAAGGAACCCCCCAGTTTTAGAGGAGATGTATCAGTGTATGAGTGGGAGGAGCTTATGGATACATACCTGAGAAAGAGAGGTGCACCGCTCAGAGAGCAGCATCAGGAGATCTTATATAAGTTAATGGGCAAAGCTAGGGACATAGTGAAGGTTACACTCCACAGCAACCCAGCTTTAAAACCTCAGAAGAACCCAAAAGTAATCACTGACATATTAAGACAATATTTCAGTGAAACAACATGTTCAAGTCTGCCTCTTTCAGACTTTTATGGCACTGTGCCTCTGGCAGGGGAGAACCCTGTTGAGTACTGGCTCCGGCTCAACAAAGCAATCGATGCCGCTGAGGAAACTCTGAACAAACAAGCGCAACACATTGATGATCCCAGCCGAGAGGTAACGATGATGTTTGTCAAGTATTGTCCAGATCCTTCCCTTGCTGCAGTATTACGATTTAAAGCACCAGACAAGTGGACGGCTAGGGAAATACAGGAACATGTTGATCGTTATTAGACTGAGATGAAGGAGCGATTGCCTGCTAAACCAAATCATCCTAGTTTGATGAGACATTTGACATCTCATGTTCAAACATTTTAGGAGGTCACTCCATCCAGCTCTCCAGTCTCATCTCCAGTTCAGGTTGAGGTGAGTATTAACCCTGCTCCTCAGTTAGATGACAACTGTATAAAGACTCATTAGTCTTCTTGACCGTACACTTGCTCAGAGCAACCAAGCAGTGCTCAGAAAACCCTCACCCAGTCGGTTGCAGAGAAAGTCCTGTAAGGTTTGCCAGTCCATAGAGCACTCAACTTTGGCACATTATAGACAGGATACACCTGTGCTTATCCTGTTTCAAACCTTGTCACATCAAGAGGAACTGCCCAAACAATGATCCCAAACTAAATCCTCAAACCATGTCTCCATTTGAAGAGCAACAGCATTTAAACTGTTGAGCCCACATTTGGGGAAGGGATGTGTGGGTAGAAATTTACAAACCCTCAGTTGTGATGGTGAACTTGAACAGTGTTATGTGAATGCATGTGGAGTAGCATCAGCTGATGCTAAAGTGATCATGCGAAACACGCATACAGTAGAGCCTTATGATGAACTGTTCGGTGCCCCAGTTACTGTGAACTATAAGTTTCAGATGCAAGGGATGCTGGACTCAGGCTCTACGGCATGCACCTTTAGTGGAGAAGCTGAGGAAAGAATGCTTAGAGAAAATGTCTTGTCAGAACCTAAATCTTTCATGCAGGAAGTGGTTTTAGTTGGATGTGGTGGGAAGCTCACTAAACCAAAATGTATGTATGAAGCTGAGCTTAAAGTCTGTGGACAGAGTTGTTCTGTTCCAGTACTTGTGGTGCCAGGTTAAAGAGATGATCTGATAATAGGCACAAATGTGATCAAGTTCCTCATGCATCAGCCAAAAAATAGTGATGATTATCAGCGTCTTATTTCTGGGAACAATAAGATAGCATCGCCCGAGTGTGAACAGTTTTTGGATCTGATGGCTAGTACATCGCGTTGGAGGGGTGGAGAACTGCCACAAAAAATCAGCACCATCAAGCTAAGGCAATCTGTCACATTTGTAGCAAAACAAGAGCATCTTGTTTGGGGTAAGCTACCCTGTAATTCTCCCATGTCACCTGGGAGCACAATTATAGTTGAACCTACCATGTCAAAGTCCATGCCACAAAATATGGTTGGCCGCATCATAACACCATTGTGGGGTAACAGATGGGTCCCCATGAAGTTCAGAAACCTGTCTGACAAACCCATTACCCTCAGGAAGAATTGTAAACTCGCTGATGTGTCACCCTTTATGGCTGTAGAAGATGCTGAGATTCCTCAGGGTTCTCTGCAGATTGAAAAGCCTGTCTCAGAAAAACATGCTATGGTTGACAGTGTTTCGGATCTTGAACAAAGACTGCGAAATGTTCTTGACATAAGCGCCTGTCACACAGATCACGGGAAAGAAAGACCAGTTCAGTTGCTTGACCGCTACAATGACGTCTTTTCCAAGAATGGGTTGGACTGTGGTGAAGCTAAGGGTTTTGTTCATCGCATCCAACTCACAGATGATTGCCTATACCGTGTTCCTTATTGGAGAGGTCCGCCTGCTCACTACCATAAATCGTGTCAGGTTCTGACGGGAATGGATGTGCAAGGTATAATACGAAAATCTGTCAGTGAGTATGCTTTACCATTGGTGATGGTTTGGAAAAAGAATGGACACCTTAGGATCTGCACAGATTTCCGGTGGTTGAATGCCAGAACCCTCAAAGATGCCCACCGTCTTCCTCACCAGTCTGACTGCCTCACTGCCTTGGGAGGGAAAATGTATTTTAGCACAATGGATCTTACATCCGGTTTTTACAATATCCCCATGGCCGAAGAGGATAAAGAATATACGGCTTTTACTACACCACTTGGCTTACACAAATGCAACCGGATGCCACAGGGGCTCTGCAATAGTCCAGCCTCTTTAATGCACATGATGTTAAGCATTTTGGGAGATTTGAACTTTAGCAGTCTGTCTGTTATGTTATCTAGGTGACTTGCTTGTCTTTGCATCAACTGAAGAGGAGGCTTTGCAGAGACTGGAGGTTGTTTTTCAGCGGTTGTAGGAGCATAACCTCAGGCTGAGTCCCAAGAAATGTAATCTCATGCGAGCTTCGGTGAAGTTCTTGGGTCATGTTATTGATGGAAATGGTGTAGCTGTGGACCCATCAAAAGTTGAAGTCATATCCAAAATGTCGACATCTGATCTGATGGAAGATGACGGATGTACGCCCTCTGTTCGACGGATTAAATATTTTCTGGGGATGGTATTCTATTACCAACACTTCCTCCCCAATTGCTCTTCTTTGGCTAAACTGCTTTTTGCTCTTACTGCTGGGGAGAAAAGAAGGGGAAAGGCAAGAGCAAATGTGGGAACCTATAGGAAGCTCAGACCAGATGACTGGACACTGGAATGTGACACAGCTTTTGATGGGCTGAAAGAGAGTCTGATGAACTGCGTGGTTCTTGCTCACCCTGATTTTTCTCGACCTTTAATTTTGTCCATTGATGCTTCTTTAGATTGACTCGGTGCTGTGTTATCACAGATACCAGAGGGTGAAAGCAAAGCAAGACTCATAGCTTTTGCAAGTAAGACAGAGTGGCTCTCAAAAACGATATCCAGCCCACCGGCTCGAATTTCTGGCTCTGAAGTGGAGTGTATGCAAGAAATTTAGCCATTGGCTGAAGGGCAACAATTTCATAGTATGGACAGATAACAATCCATTGACCTATATTATGACGAAGCCGAAGCTTGATGCTTGCGAACAGCTTTGGGTTGCCAAACTTGCTCCATACACATTCGATCTAAAGCATATCGTAGGCACCAATAATGTTGTGGCAGACACTCTCAGCAGAGACCCGTTTGTTAAAACGGTTGGTCATAAGCTCATTACTGAGTGTTATGACAGTTTACTTGTTGAGTCTGATGGGGTTGGTGAACATAGGGTTCAAGATGTCTTCCGTCTTAAAGTCTATTGTCACTGTATAAGAGGAGCGACATGGTGCAACGTAGCTAAGTCTCAATCACTTCGAACATCGGAGCATACAGCCATAAAAGCCCTCACGGATGCACATGACCAGTGGAGTGTGTCTACAGAGTCTATGGCAATCCAGTTAGCTCAGACTGTTCAACAAGTTGCCTCAACAGGACTGGATCCGTTGTCTGCTTTTTCACTTGAAGAACTCCAACAGAGCCAAGAACAAGACCTCAGTATTTCTAGAATATTTGCGTTTCTGAGCCGAAAAAGGAGGCCGTCTAGAAGGGAAAGAGAGGGATTTGACCCAGGAGCTCTTGTTCTTATAAAACAATGGGAGAGACTCCAGGTCCTTGATGGTGTCCTTTACCGAGTAATTAAAGATCCTTTGAGCAAACAGAGGAGGCACCAGTTTGTTTTATGCAAAAGTTTGGAGAAAAAAGCTCTGTGTGGGGTGTATGACTTAGTTGGCCATCAAGGCCAAGCAAGGAGAATCTATCTGGCGAGACAGCGCTTTTTCTGGCCAAAGATGGAACATCACATCAGAAATTATGTACAGGTCCTTCTCAAGAAATTAGCATATTTCATCCGACCAATAAAAGAAAAGTGTTTTTAATACAAAAAATGTCAACCTTCAAATAATCATGTACAGTTATGCACTCAATACTTGGTTGGGAATCCTTTTGCAGAAATGACTGCTTCAATGCGGCGTGGCATGGAGGCAATCAACCTGTGGCACTGCTGAGGTCTTATGGAGGCCCAGGATGCTTCGATAGCGGCCTTTAGCTCATCCAGAGTGTTGGGTCTTGAGTCTCTCAACGTTCTCTTCACAATATCCCACAGATTCTCTATGGGGTTCAGGTCAGGAGAGTTGGCAGGCTAATTGAGCACAGTGCTACCATGGTCAGTAAACCATTTACCAGTGGTTTTGGCACTGTGAGAAGGTGCCAGGTTGTGCTGAAAAATTAAATCTTCATCTCCATAAAGCTTTTCAGCAGATAGAAGCATGAAGTGCTCCAAAATCTCCTGATAGCTAGCTGCATTTCCTTCTCCAGTCTTCCTCCAGACTCTGGCACCTTGATTTCCGAATGACATGCAGAATTTGCTTTCATCCGAAAAAAGTACTTTGGACCACTGAGCAACAGTCCAGTGCTGCTTCTCTGTAGCCCAGGTCAGGCGCTTCTGCCGCTGTTTCTGGTTCAAAATTGGCTTGACCAGGGGAATGCGGCACCTGTAGCCTATTTCCTGCACACGCCTGTGCACAGTGGCTCTGGATGTTTCTACTCCAGACTCAGTCCACTGCTTCCGCAGGTCCCCCAAGGTCTGGAATTGGCCCTTCTCCACAATCTTCCTCAGGGTCCGGTCACCTCTTCTCGTTGTGCAGCGTTTTCTGCACACTTTTTCCTTCCCACAGACTTCCCACTGAGGTGCCTTGATACAGCACTCTGGGAACAGCCTATTCATTCAGAAATTTCTTTCTGTGTCTTACCCTCTTGCTTGAGCTTGTCAATAGTGGCCTTCTGGACAGCAGTCAGGTCGGCAGTCTTACCCATGATTGGGGTTTTGAGTGATGAACCAGGCTGGGAGTTTGAAAGGCCTCAGGAATCTTTTGCAGGTGTTTAGAGTTAACTCGTTGATTCAGATGATTAGGTTCATAGCTCGTTTAGAGACCCTTTTAATGATATGCTAATTTTGTGAGATAGGAATTTTGGGTTTTCATGAGCTGTATGCCAAAATCATCCGTATTAAGACAATAAAAGACCTGAAATATTTCAGTTAGTGTGCAATGAATCTAAAATATATGAATGTTAAATTTTCATCATGACATTATGGAAAATAATGAACTTTATCACAATATGCTAATATTTTGAGAAGGACCTGTAAAGTGCTGTCAGAGATGTATATTGGCCAAGACCTCGGAACCTTCTGCCAGAGCCCCACTTGAGAGCATCAAAACATCTGCTCCCATGGAATTGGTGTGTTTCGATTTTTGGAGTGCAAAAAAGAACAGACAGCAATCTGTAGATGGTCTTGTAGTGACAGACCACTTCACAAAGTTGGCGCATGCCTTTCCATGTGCAAACCAGACAGCAAAGCAAGTTGCAAGAAAACTATGGGACCATGTCTTTTGTGTGTATGTGTTTCCAGAAAGGATTCATACTGATCAAGGAGCCAATTTTGAGAGTGAACTTATCACAGAGTTGTTCAAGCTCTCAGGTGTGTCCAAGTCACATACCAACACATATCAGCCAATGGGCAGTGGTGGGACCAAGAGGTTTAATAGGACTCTGGGGAATATGCTCCAGAATGATTCAGAAGACAAAATTAATGTAGGGATACCTAGTGAAACGAGGGATATCAGTATTTGTGATCCAGAGCAGGAGCAGCCATGCCAAGAACAGGCAGGGGGTGGCGGTGGAGAATCACAAGATATGGATCACGAATCTTCAAACATGCATACATTAGAGACTGAGACTTATGGCCCCACAGAGTGTGATGGTTTAGCATGGTTTAGCACAAACAGACAACAACCTAACAGATACGGTAACTGCAGCTGATAGAGATCAGGGCTTGACCAGTGAAGCCCTTGGCAGAGCAGATGCATCAGGGTGTAGTTAGAACACGAGTTGGTAGGGTTGTTAAAAAGGTTGACCGCTTCATAGAGTCTATGGCTCAGAAGCCATTCAGCATCAGGCAGTTTACCAGCTCAGTTAGCAGGAAATCACAGTCTCTTCTCAAACTGTTTTAGTGAGGATGTTCCTTCTTCATTTTGTTTATTTCCTAAGACGTCCATTATTATGGTTGTGGAGATACACATATGGCACATAATTAAATGGGTGATTTGATGTATTCGGCATCATACTGTTCCGTGGGAGATAGAGGATTGATCACCCTTTATATTTCTCTGGACCTGTCTTTACAGGTAGCTTCTATAGCTGATTTTGAAGATGGTATTCTTTAGAGCAACCCCATTATATTATCAAAGCATTGGTTTTCCCAGTTTAAGAAGTGAGTTATTCTGTTTGAGCAATCATGATTTTGGTGTCATTTGGGGGGGTGAATGTAGCATGGATGAAAGAGCACAATTAATATATTTTCATTTTATTAATTTTATCGTCTTTCATTTTTATCTTGAGATTATTAGTTAAACAAAACCTATGTATTAATTTTGGGGAAGTTTAGTTTTTTTTCCGCAGTCGTGACTTGTGATGTCACTTCCTCCTTCTCCGGTCTGTTCATGGCTGATATGGAGGAAGGTGAGTTTTTCACAGAGCTTTCGTTGATTTGTGGTCTAAAAGTTGCTATAGAAGATAAAATGTTCTACAATCTTTTAGCTAACATGTTCGTAAGATGTTTATTTCATTTTGAATATGTAGTTCAGCAAAGAATGGAATGATTTTGTCCAAAGTTAAGCCTCACTGTTTTAGCACGTGTGAACGGGCCGACTTTTCTTCTCGCTTGGTGCTGCGGGGGGGAGTTTGCTTATGTGGTTCCTTTGTGATGGGCAGGTGAACTGCTGTCAAACTGATGTCGGCTGTGTGTTTCTTTGGCGCTACTGAACTCTTTGATTCCATTCTGTGCATGTATGTTGTGATTCATGTTTTTTTATTGAACTTTCTTGTTCATTTCTGAAGTTTTATATATTTTATTTTCACAAAATCCAAGTTGTAATACATTTAAATTATTACTCACGGAGATCAGCTGGTGATGTGTGTTTCTTTTATTTTTAATAGTTTTGTCCCGATCTAGAATATTATGATAAAACTCCAAACAGTTCATGGCCGTTATGGAGGAAGGTGAACTAATGTCGAACTGATGTTGGCTGGGTGTCTTTCATGCTACTGAACTGTTTGATTCCATTCTGTGCAGAATAAACATGCCATCAGTTAGGCTGACCCAGAACTCCTGAGTCGTCGTCATTACACAACGCAGCGTCTTATCGATGATTTGAATGGTGTGACATGGCAGCAGCAAAGCCGGTTACATTATGATCTTTAGATCTTTTACAGCGTTTTGTGACTGTCTGTGAAAAGGACTTTAATCTAAATGTATGAATTATTTATTTATAGATTTTTTTACCAGCTAGAGATTATTTCCAATTGTATTGACAAGCCCTAATTACCTCAGTTGTTGACAGCGGCTTTGCACTGAAAATGGGTGACAATTTGCATACTCACAGTGCTCTTATGTTGCTATAAAGGCTGATGCCAATAAATACCCAATGGAGCCATTTAAGCTGGACAGCAATGCCAATTGTGCCTTTTCCCTGCCAAGCACAAAAGCCAGATAGTGGGTGTTTGCGGGTTTTTGTCCAGTGTGACAAGGCCTTTTGTGGCCCTGAAGAACAGATTGCAGCCGCAGAATAGTAGATTGTGATAAAATGCTTTTCATCATTGCAACTCCATCAGCCATTTGGTGACTCATTCTTTTATCTGAAAATATTTCCAATATATTCCCTTCCAGTACATTTCTACAGGTGACAGCCTACACTCGTATTTGACATAATTCGATAAGACTGTGGGACTGTTTTAGAAAAATGTTTTTGGTCATTTTTCCTCCTTACTGTAAACTCAAGATGCTTGTTTTGTTATGTGTCAGATTATGTGTTAATAATTAATCTGATTTAGGATGAATGTTTATGATATGCATTCATCCCAAGGTATTTATAAGAAATGAATTTCGATTAACGGAAAGCAACATATTCACATACTGTTTGTTTGCAGTTTAAATGACAGCGTAGCAATGCTACACACAAAGCATTTCTGCTCTATGACTCAGCTGAGGTAGACCACAATCAACAAAAAAGTAGCACAAAGTAATAGAATTTTGGAGAAATGGAGGGCCAGTTTCTTGTGCTTGCTGTTTTTAGATGTATAAGAGGCTATACTTGTCTTTATTATTTATGTTTAAAATTGAAACAGTTAATTAACAGAATGCACTTCCAAATGGGAGCTGCAATTAGTGTCTCCACCAGAGCGGTTTTGTAAAATCAATTGCGCCAGCATACAGACCGGTAAAACTGTCTTAATCCTAATGGCAATTAACGCTGAGCTTTGAGTTGAATCTTTTGCCATTGACAAACATCACAAAACAGCAATACACAATTTGTTATAAACATTCTAAAAAAAAAAGCAGGTACAAGAGCTATTACGTAGAAAGAATGGTTCAAATTATCACTGTCATACTTTCCACAGTTACAAAAAGGTAAAAACAGTAGTGAGGGTAGCATTCAATATTTAGTGAGGAAAAACCCAACAGATAATAGATTTTTACATGAAAAAACTTGTGCCCGACAAATTCTTTATGTTATTTTGATCTGGGTACTATAATGGCAGTGAAGGAAAATCGGTTTTGTGCCCATTTGAAACTTTTTCATATTAATTTGGGGTCATGTTTTGGATCCTACCCTGCTGAAAAGCCCAGTAATGACTCATTTTCGGTATTGTGGCACAGGCATTTAATAAAAAAAAAACTGGTATTTCAAAGATTTCATGATATAATCCTGTTGGACCACTTGTTTGCTGGGTATTGGACTACCTGCACGTTGTTGGACGTCACTGTGCCTCTCCAATGGCATCGGCCATTTTGTATCCAGGACAGCCCGCTACTACATATCCCATCGAGCACTGCGACTGATATGACGAGCGTCCCAAGTCTGGCGTCGCAGGATGCTGTATGGAAAGGCCTCCATTTGGAACACCCTGCCTTTCGGCTGGGGATCGTGACCCGGTCGCCAACATCTGGAGCATCACCTGGAGAAGTGGATTTCATTTGTTCTCTCTCGTTGGCCAACGAACAATTCCTAACTGAGGTTTCTTGTCTAGGAAGGCCAGAAATTTCACTTTGCCGATCGAAGACGTGAGCTTAACACGTAACTAAGAACACGGAGTTTCGTGGAGTCGAACCGCTACTGTGCTTCATCCCAAGTCGACTTTTATGGTCAGATCATATTTTCCCTTTTCGCCAAGAAGGCCAGAAGATGAAGACTGACCGTTTTTCCTGAAGTTAATTGTGGACGCACAATTAACCCCTTTTCACCTTTCCTCGCTCGACCCCCCCCTCCGCTCAGAAGGAAGACGACTTCAAAGTAAAACCTATCCTTTACTTTTATTTCTTTATTAGAAGGCCTGGGCACTGTCAGAGGTTGTAGAGCAATGAGAATCGCTAGTTAGAATCTAATGTGTTCTGAATGGTATGAGCATGTAACCTTGTTGTTGAAATTTTTATGTGCTGTGCTGATGTCTGGAAGCTGCTGCACTCTCAGCTCTCTGCGTGTTTTTTGATGTAGTGAACACCTGAGAGGTGCGCGGTAAGACTGGACTGTTAAAATAACCTCATGGTGAAATCCCATTTTCCTTTGTCTCCAATCTCACTGTCGCTAGCTTGCCGCCAAAAAGCTTTATAACCCTTAGTCTGTTCAGGAGTTGGGGGAAGTTTTATGAGTCAGAATAACTGAGTTACAGTTGGAGCTGCGCCCCCACTCTCCACTCACCACCACACCCCTTTTCCATATTCTCATTCCTTCTTTTGCTATAACTGCTGGTTGATTCAATACACACCCACTGCTGTTTGCTTTATTTTTGCTTAGTTAGATGTGTTACCCTTGTTATGTAGAATTTTGCATGTTGAGTATGTGAAGATTAATAAATATTCACATAGATAAAAAGAGAGCGTTTTGTGTTCATTGTGTGCAAAAGTGATTCGTCAGTCAAGATAAGGTTGAAAGTTCCACACGTTTCGGCAGAAACGGTCGATTAAACAGTGACATCTCCGGCAATAGTTATTAATTATTACGGAGTATTTAACAGTTGTAATTGTCAAAGGCGTTGAGCCACAATTACAACACCAGAAACATCTCTGGTCTCAATTCATAAATGAGGATTTTGGTTAAGAAGTTGATTTTGTCAGGTTATGATTTTTAATTATAATCATTGATCAAGATTAATCAATCAATAATCATAACCCCAACAGTCCACTCCAGCAAGATTTCCAGAGCCTACAGAAGAGAAATAGGCATCACAGATCCTCCACAATACCTAACAGTGGGTATCTGATTTTTTAAAATCATTCCTTTGTTGCTTTGCACGAAACCCACCTGGAGTCTTTGATGCTGTTATTTTATTCTCACCTCAACAAAGTACAGTTTTTTGGTTAAAGCCTCAGTATGGTTTAGCAAACTCGGCTCATTTACACTTCTGATCACAAGACAGACATTACTTTTCCTGGTCATGCCACCCTAACAGCTGCATGGCATGTAGATGTCATTTAACTTCTCATTGCCTGAATTTATCTACAATTATGCACAAAATAAATTATTTATGTTTTTGCTCTCAAACAGATTCTAAAATTATTATTAATTGTTCAATTGAATATAGCACATGCAAAAGATGTAAACTAAGGTATTTAGTACAAACATCTGCTAAATTGAGCATTTGTTGGGTTAATTCTGATTACTAGATGGCGAGAAGGTGCTTCCAATATAATAATTCGTAGCTTTTAGCATGTTTACCTTTATGAATATGCAAAACATATGACAATGACCCAAACATGCAAATTTATGGGAGAAGGATATGCAAATGTAATTACCACCTGAAACATATTGCAGTTGCAGTTTCTGTGTCTATATTTAGTACATTTGAAAGGCAGGTGCAAACTGGCACACAAAAAAGTCTGCGGTCATTGTGGTGAGATGTAGGCATAGGTACAGTGACAGACAACGAGAGAGAGAACCTTCTGTGTGCATTTCAACATATTTTGTCTTTCAGAAATAAAATCACCTACCCAGCAATACCATTTTGGAGCTGCAGCATTATAGTTCCAGTGCACCATCACTTTATGGGACGAGACAATTATGTCTGGATGCACTGAGGAGCACTTATATATAGCCCAGAATAGGTGGTGCAGATTATGGCTGTCTGCTGCATGTTTGCAGCGGGGCTGCAGACAATCTTTATGCAATTAAACCAAACAAAAAACACCATAATATTGGCCTAACTGACTGTGCTCTCAGCTGGTTTAGTGATTATCTGTCAAACCAAAAGTGTGAAAAGTAATGGATCCTCCTCTAGCCTTTTGGATGTTGTTGGGGGTGTACCTCAGGGGTCATTTTTAGGACCCACACTGTTTACTGTTTATATAAATAATATACACTCACCGGCCGCTTTATTAGGTACACCTTGATAGTACCAGGTTGGACCCATTTTTGCCTTCAGAACTGCCTTAATTCTTTGTGGCATAGATTCAACGAAGCACTGGAAACATTCTTCAGAGAGTTTGACATGATAGCATCACACAGATGCTGCAGATTTGTCGGCTGCACATTCATGATGCGAATCTCCCGTTCCACCACATCGCAAAGGTGCTCTAATGGATTGAGATCTAGTGACTGTGGAGGCCATTTAAATACATGGAACTCATTGTCATGTTCGAGAAACCAGTCTGAGATGATTTGTGCTTTATGACATGGCACGTTATCCTGCTGGAAGTAATCATCAGAAGATGGGTACACTGTGGTCATAAAGGGATGGACATGGTCAGCAACAATACTCAGGTAGGCTGTGGCATTGACACAATGCTTAATTGGTACTAAGGGGCCCAAGGTGTGCCAAGAAAATATCCCCCACACCATTACACCACCACCACCAGCCTGACAAGGCAGACAAGGCAGGATGGATCCATACTTTCATGTTGTTGACGCCAAATTCTGACCCTACCATCCAAATATTGCAGCAGAAATCGAGATTCATCAGACCAGGCAATGTTTTTCCAATTTTCTACTGTCCAATTTTGGTGATCCTGTGCTAATTGTAGCCTCAGTTTCCTGTTCTTAACTGACAGGAGTGGCACCCGGTGGGGTCTTCTGCTCCTGTAGCCCATCCGCCTCAAGGTTCGTCGTGTTGTGCGTTCAGAGATGCTCTTCTGCATGTCTTAGTTGTAAGGAGTGGTTATTTGAGTTACTGTTGCCTTTCTATCAGCTTAAACCAGTCTGGCCATTCTCCTCTGATCTCTGGCATCAACAAGGCATTTGCCCCCACAGAACCGCCGCTTACTGGATATTTTCTCTTTTTCGGACCATTCTCTGTTAACCCCAGAGGTGGTAGCGCGTGAAAATCCCAGCAGATCAGCAGTTTCTGAAATAATCAGAGCAGCCCGTCTGGCACCAACAACCATGCCACGTCCAATGTCATTTAATTCACCTTTCTTCCCCATTCAGGTGTACCTAATAAAGTGGCCGGTGAGTGTAAGTGAAGACACAAATGCATCCGTCCACCTGTATGCCAATGACACTACTATTTACTGTTGTGCTTTAACTGTTGCACAGGTGTTTGAGCATCCACAGTCTGCTTTTGATCAGATCCAGTTACAACTACAGCAGCTCAGACTGGTGTTGCACACAGACAAAACTATGGTCATGCCATTTTCCAACAGAAATAAATTTCCTGCTGTTCTACTCTGTATTTTATCCTATGTCAAGAATGTTTTGAGAAAACTGAGACCAAAATTTGTTTTTTCTTTGGAAACAGGTCATGCTTTTCTTGTAATGCAAACAAACAACTTGTTGCTGCCGCCTCCATGCCACTTTTAGACAAATGGGACATTTTATGTATGAATGTCTCTAAACATTTTCTTCACTGGAGCGCTAACATTTATAACAGGATATTAACATCATACCCATCATTGCACTTTGAATTCTTTAGTTCAATTATGATCTCTTTCCATATATAATGTCCTTCACTGGTAGAGTTTTGTCTATAAATCAATCCTTGGCTTGTTACCCTCATATTTACTTAAAAAAAGGTATGTAAGATTATTGTTGTCTTAAAGTCCTCGTTCAAAAGTTTAAATGGGGAAATTCTTTATGTACCTCCTGTCTCTACTGTCTTTAAAAACTTTAACAGTCCCCTTCAAACTCAGTGGGAGAGGATCCAGATGCAACTTTTAATGGTTCTTCCCCTCTTCTGTCCATTAAGTTGTCTAAACTGCCTCTCATCAAAGGCGCAGTCCTCTCTGACCTTAGAGGAAATCTTAAATTCAGGCTTTCATGCTTGATTTGTGATCCAACAAATTATGTAATCAGTAAGCAGACAACATGCCTGTGACAGCAAGTACATGCACTAATGGCATTGGCAGTGTAGTCAGTTTGTCTACACCCTTACCTCATTAGGTTTACTGACAAAAAAGATGCAGCTGTTTGGTGTTAAAATTCAAGTTAATTCAGTTATGTTTATTTGGTTTGCACCAATGTACAAAAAATGTCACATCGAAGCATTTTACAAGAGAAAGAGATCCAATTCACACTCATTTCAGAAATGAAATGTATGTCTTATATAGATTCACACTGAGTGAAATATTGCAAGCCTTTATTTCTTGTTATTTTGATGATTATGACTTGCATATAATGAAAACCCAAAATTGAGTGTCGGAAAATTAGAATATTGTATAAGATCAATAAAAAAACGTTATTTTAAACAGAAATGTCAGGCTTCTGAAAATTACATTTCTGTGCACTCAATACTTGGCTCAAATGATAATGCTCTCAATATCTGTTCTAGTAGTCCAAGTAGCTTAGTAGGATTGCAAGTTGCACCATACTCTTTGCATTTTTGATGATAGATTGACCTGTGCTGTGTGAGATGTTCAAAGGTTGGGATGTTGTTTTATAATCTAACCCTGCTTCAGACTTCTTCGCAACTTTATTCCTCACCTGTCTGCTTTGTTCCTTTGTGTTCACGGTGCTGTTTGTTCACTAATGTTCTCTAACCTCAGAGGCTTTCACATGGCAGCTGCATTTATATTGAGATTAAATTACACAAAGGTGGTGTAATGTTTGGCTTCTAGTTGGACCCAAATGCTGACAGAGCAGGAGGCAAAGAGGTGTAGTGAAGAGTTTTTAATAATGAAAAAAAAAAAAAAGACTTACAATGCTGTCATGAAAGGAACAGGGCACGGGACAGGCATGAGTGTAACAGAAGGATCCAGCAATGAACGATGCAAACCAGAGAGTTTACAAACTGAGACAGAGGTGGAAAATGACATAGGAACCAGGTGTGTTTTGAGAAAACTGAGACCAAAATTTGTTTTTTCTTTGGAAACAGGTCATGCTTTTCTTGTAATGCAAGCAAACAACTTGTTGCTGCCACCTCCTTGCCACTTTTAGACAATGGGGACATTTTATGTATGAATGTCTCTAAACATTCTCTTCACTGCAGCGGTAATATTTATAACTGGATGTGAACATCAGAGGGGATGTGGAACAGCTGTGACATAATGAGAGCAGGGAAATTGAGGGAGGAAAACTAATCAACACAAAGGAAGCTGAACTAAGACACAAAGGGTTCTACAAACCTAAAGTGAAATAGCCTAAAACTAATATAGGAGAATAAACCAGAATGCACAGAGGAAAGTTCACAACAAACTAAACGCAAAGGTAGGAAATCTATAGAAACACACTATCATCAATAATGAGCAACACAGACAAATGAACTGAATAAGAAAATCCCTAAACAATAATAAACAGCATAGTAATGTATAGAAAGAAACCACAAAAGAAAACCAAAACACAAACAATGGTGGATTATGACAGGTGCACTTTTTGAAAGCCAGTTTTCACTTTCCGTCCACTTCACAATTATGCATTACGTTATATTGGTCAATCACATAAAATCCCAGAAAATCCAGTAGAGGTTTGCAGTTATGTGATAAATAGGAATACATTGAAGCCATGTGAATACATTTGCAAGAGACTGCACTACCACTGAGATACACAAAATGCAACACTTAAAAGTTCAGTTCATGTATAAAACACCTACTATATTTGAAGAAACAAAACATGTTTTACTTTGCATAACACTTAAAGTCCTTGAAATGTCACTCTGAGTGTGTTTATGAGTTCTTGTGTGTTTTGAATTTCTTTGCAACATTATTATGAAGGTACTCGCTTCTGAGCAAGAGAGGTGAAAGTGTGGCACTCCAGAGTCCTCTGGGAGCCATTACTGGCACCGCTGATGCAGGAAATGGATTCAGTGTGGAAAATAATACCCTTGAATAATTAATTAGATGAGTTTTAAATCAACAGTAAACACACTGACTGCATAAATGGGAGCAGGTAGAATTTCAAGAATAGTGTTAAATGCTTGTGAATCTAAAAGATAATCAATACACTGAGGGTATGTAGTTAAATTTAATTATATAGCTTTTAAAGTCTGTAATTGAAGTTTCACAGTGAGGCCCAGAGTCATTTAACACAATAAGGATTTGGTAAATCTATTTAAATGTCTGCTGCATGTAATGTTGGCAGTGTAATAAAATAAAACTGTAAAAAAAATAACAAAGGGGAGTTGGCAGTGAAAAATACAAAAAGGGGAGAAGGAAAGTAGCAAATGATGTGGAAAATGTGGACGTATTTTTAATTGCAATTGGTATTGCTTTTTTAGTGTCTAAATTTTTTTTCTATTTCCTGTCGGAGTGTGCTACTTTTTAAAATTAAATCGTAACTGTTTTCTGTGCTTTTACAACTGCTTTAAAAATACAGAGTCAAATGTGTAAAACTGTAAGACTATAACATGCAACTATTTGTGGTTTCCTGTTCACATGGATCTGTATCTCCTCTTACAGGAAGCTAGACGATTGTGTTTGATTCTGCAATATTTTTGGAGGACTTCAGTGGGCACTTTTACACCTGCATAGAAATTATTCTACAAAATCTGTGTGGAAAGAGGAAACATTACCTCTTTCTAATAAAACTGCTATCAGTGGCAACCATGGCATTTACATTAAAAGAAATCACATGCCAATAGTATGTAAGTGTATCCCTATCTTAGGTAGCCTTATTCCCTCAGACCTCAAAGATTGCAGGTTCAATCCCAGAGCAGTTTTAAGGATTGCACGTACAGTAGAGAAAAAAGACACTGGAGTTGCTAAGCAAAGTGAAAACATAATCTACTAAAACCCCTTGAACATTTTTGCATTTTGTCACATTATAACTACAAACCTCAGGGTATTTCAATTGGGATTTTTGTGACAAACCATTAAAAACCTGTGCATAATTTTAGAATGGAAGGGAAAGTACAAAACATTTAGAAATACAAATTTGAATACTGTTGTGTGCATTTGTATTTAGGCCCCTTTATTCTGATACCCCTAAATAAAAGTGCATGTATGTCTAGACATTTTGGGATTTTTATTGTTAAAAAAATATTGAAATCCTTGTATTTTTTCTTTCTACTTCAAAATTATGTGCTGTTTTATTGGTCTATCACATGCAATTACAATGACATACACGTTTGTGGTTGTATTTTGATCAACTGTAAAAAAAAAAAAAGCAAACAAGTGATACCATTACAGAACTAATAAAATGGAAACCAAATAAGTAACAAAAAAGTACCATACTGGTCAGACTTGTGCATCTGGTTCTAAAAGCTGGTCTAATAAAGTTTTCCCCAGGCTGCATAATGCAGGGGAAAAACAAACCAGCATTAAATTGAAAAACAAAATACTGCAAAGAACCACCAAACCTGCATTTGGTCCTATCCAAATATGATCTATCCATGGTTTGTACATCTATTAGATAACGGGCTAAAAGGAAAGCTTGAGTAGAAATCTTTAAATGCTTTGTTGCAAAATGCTATTTTTAGCATTCCTGAGAGTGAAGTCTGTGAGGCTACAGATAGAGGGTGGTGCAATATGAACTCCGAATAGTTTTGTTATATTTTTTATCTAAAGAAAATTGTTCCATTACCTGCATGTTTCCTGCCTTTTAGCTCTTCGTCTATCTCTAAATCCTTCAGCAACAGACTGCAAGAAAATTATGTATGAAATAAATGAACCAATGCTCACTGGCCCTCAGCTTCAGGAAAAAAAAATATTTGTTTAATGAACTATGCATGGTGTGTTACAAAATCCAATATATAAACTATTTTAACTGCTGATAAGACCAAAAACTTTACTCACAAAATTAAGAAGTGTGAGCAGCATTGTTTGATGTCTAATCTGCTGCTCTGCCTATTGTAGAAAAATGATTCAGATTTACTCAGTTCATTTATTGAGATTACATTTTTCAGTCTCTATAGCCTGTAAATATTTCTAAAATAAGCCTCTTGCTTGTAGTAATTTAAGATTAATTTGGCAGGAGAGAAGTCCAATTAATCTAATCCATAATTTTTTTAACTGTACACAGACATGAAAATATTAATTAGCTGGGTTGTAAAACAATATACATGTATTTACAATTAGCAGAACACTGTTGAGGGTCAAAAGTATTAAGCTGCTATTTCAGGGTAATTTTGATTTAACTCTAATCAAGACAGATAAAAAAGAAACAATTAATACAGTTTAATTAATGCCTGTTGCCATAAAGTGTGTTTAATTGTTCAAACAATTATTCCTTGCCCAACAGCTTGGCTGTATGCTCATGGTAACTTGAAATGAAATAAATGAAACTCCACATTGTCTTTTTGAAAAGATAAGCTGTCTATGAATGAGTCTTTATAGATTTTGATGATAAATGAGCTGATACAAGTAATAACCTGGCAATGATGCAGAAGACAGCTTCTGCAACTTTTACATACAGTAATCTCATTGGTTTAGCCAAAGAGAAGGGCTCTGCCTGAAAACGTATTTAAAATACCATCGATGGTGGTAAAGTCTTTCAGTGTCTAACCGGAGACTTTAATCCCTAATCAGCCATGACACAGAAAGATAGCCTTGAGGTTTATTAGAAGAGAGGAAGCTCAGGTATTAAACTCAGGGAACAATTCTGAAATGAGCGTGGCTGAAAAATAAAGAAATTATGAGAAAAACTGTTTTCACAGCTTTAAACTCGATTTTTTAATTATTATGTTGTTTAGACAGCATCTCATAGGTTTTCATAGTAAAATAAAAACTTTTGGAACTTTGGAGCCCACATCATGTTAATATGGGTAAAATCTGGCACAGATACAACAATATTATTGGGGAGCAAATCTCCTATTGCCTATACTTGCTTGCCATTGTGGGGTCGCAGGGAAGCTGGAGCCTCCCACCCTGAACATGTTGCCGCAAAATGGAACTGTACTGATATTAGAATATTGTGCTGAAGAACACCAGGATCACTGAAAGAGGGCAGCCCTGGCAAAGTATTACCTACCCTGGGAACAAGCTTTACAACGGGAAGGAAAAAAATCAATGAAAACTGAAAATCTAGTGCGGCAGGTCCGTTGTAGTTGAAAATTAAATTAGATGCTTAATTAATAAAGCTTCAGACACTCACTTAAATCTAATTTAGGTCTGGATAACAGTCTCTAAGGCTATGTTCACACTGCTGCCCAAATCCGGCGTTATGGTCCATATGCGACCCATATTCGAGTCAGAATGGCTCAATTCCAATCTTTCCACCTCTGAAAAAATATGAATTATGCCACTTCCATAAGTGGTACTAAATCGGATATGTATCCGAAAGCATTTCATCAAACCTTTACGTCATTGTCTTGGCTCTGACTACACATCTGAACAAACTTCTCTACAGAAGTAGCAGTCACTGCTCCACAAAAGGTCATTGTTAATAGTTATGCTTTCTTTTTTCTTACCTTTCTATGTCTTGGTATGATTTGGTCATAATAATGTCAGCTCCCATTGCTCAACAATTTATAATAACAGACATCCATTATTGCTTCTGTGAACAGTGCACCGCTGTGTGACGTCTACATTCTCCTTCTGCACATGCAGAGCGCTTTGGGGTCATGAACCGTTCAGTCTGAAGTTTGATGGCGGTCACATTTAATTAGTAGTTTGATTGACCACACAGAAAAGTCAGATTTCAGCAGAAAATCGAACTTGAGCATGAAAACCTGCAGTGTGAACGTAGCCTAAGTTAAACATTTGAACTTTTTTTAAGTCCCTGGCATAAAGAAGATCCAAATTGTTACTTATGCAATAAATCATGCAATACGTTTTCAAATTCTCCAATCCTTATCATAGCAGTCATTTGTGCAATCAACCTTACTTTTAGATTGATTGTGTGATCTTGATTGTTTTCCTGGTGCATTAATGTGCAGTTAATGGTTGATCAACCGTGCTCCACTCAAAGACATACATTTCACCACATTCTCTCAGGGATGAAAATGTATTGGTTAAAACACTGTCTACTCAAAAGAGGAGAGGAGACCTTAACACTGCAAACCTTTTTTCACACCAGCCTATTTTATCACGACTTTTTTTACTGCTCTGTATCGCTGCCTCTGAGTGTATCATATGATGTAATATTTAAGTCCATGTAGATATTTCGGCTCACAATATGATTCAAATAAATTTTAATTGATTCATCCTGGGACTTTGGGAGTGTTTGCTGTCAATGATTTTACCACATGAGATGTGCCATTCACCTGGCACAGACTGGCGGTCCATAACCAAATCCTTATGTGCTCTCATATGGACCACAGTCAGTTTAGAACCAACATTTTCTCTAAGATGTTTTGTTCAATATGAAGTAGTGCACAAAGAAGAGTTTCTAAAGAAAACCTCCCATCCCATATTTTCCGTAGGGAAAATACAAACTTCAGCGAGGCTTCAGTAGTGGAGATTTGAACCGGAGTTCCTCTTGCTGTAAGATAGTTCCCCCCAACATGGCATCCTTACAATATATGCTCATTGATATTTTAAACAATATCTAAAGGGCCGCATGTCTGGAAAATGCTACACCTGTCTTTCTAGGTTGTTTTTTATTTGTTGGAACAAAATAATCACTACCATCCTAAAGCACACATTAATCCAGGAACCCCTCAGTATTAATAGTTGTTCCCTTCAGGGGAGTGCCTTTTAAATTGATAGTAATCTAAAAATGGATCTATCATTACAAAAAGGGTCTAACTCTAGTGGAGTTTGCTATTGTCACAAACTGGAAGGTTTATCCGCATGTTTTATTTTTTTCTTAGTGGGGGTTTCATTTACATGTTTTTGTTTTTCTTGAAAATTGACTACAATCAATTTACCATTGTAAAATCCAGCTCAGGAATAGAGACATAATATTCGGATTATAATATTTGTTTCTCAAGAACGAGACAATATTTCACCAATATATTTGGAAAACTAAAAATCTCACAATTTTAGTTTTCATAAATAAAGAAAAGGTTTCTCAAATTAGAAATGTGTTTTCCAGAATAGAATCAGTGTAATATATTATAGTTCAGGCTTGACTATATTGGATATGCATGATTTCTAATTCTAAGGGATCCTGATGCCAAAAAACATAATTGCTTCCTTTTTTGTTTTTAGAAATAAATTAAATGCTTCACTGATTTTAAACTGTTTAAAATAATATCTGTTCATGGCAAAATTAACCAGTTTAGGTCTGAGCAGTCTTTAGCTCCTGTCATACTGTTACTGATACTTTATCCTATCTTGCATGGTATGTTGACGTATTAAAGAAAATGCATGTAACGCAGATCTGTGTGTGTGAAATGGAGAGGTTTTTTTGTTCTGCTGTCACCCCTTTAAAGTATGTGTCTCAGTGACAGCAACTGGATGGCGCTCTGTGAGACAATCTTCACTTCGAAAATAAATATTATACCATTTTAATCATAGTTCATTAGTTTAGATATTTTTGAAAAATGTAACCTTTCTGATTTTTACTTTGAACTCCTTTACAAAAAACATTTCCTAAACAAAAAACAATGTACAGCTGAAGTTGCTTATCTTTACGGGAGGTATAGTTGTTATTCTGCTCTTGTTTCTTGTACAAAAGGTTGTTTCTCCTGTCACTTTACCTATTTAGTTTGATGTTTGGGTATCATTATATATCATGATTTCCAGTTCAGTTATTTTACAATTTAGTTTTTTCTGGTGTTTGTCTTTCTTTTAACAGCAGTGTACACCATACTCATCTCATTTTGACACTGGGAATAGATTACATCTGCTTTTACTGTGTAGATTTGTATCCTAGAGTTTGCAACAAAGACAACATAACCTGCCAGATTGTAGGCAAAGCAGATTTGTGCTACTGCATTTTTAGACTCTGTGCTTTTGAGCTACAGTTTTTCTGTCATTGTTTAAGAAAAAAAAAAAATTACAAAGCAAATTTGTTTTGCATCAGTGCTTTCAAGAACATGCATTTTGATTCCTCTCAAATCTATTGACGCTGTGGCAGAGAGATCAAATTTAATTGTCAATCATGTGAACTCCTATCTCGTCTCTTTATCAGCACCAGTGAGAGCGAGCTACATTAGTAAGTGCTCACTCTCATTCAAACAAAACAAGAGCTTTTAATGGGAGCTCACATTAACTTCCATTTTGCATGAACTTTGGTTTTATTTGCCTCAGAATGGGACACATGAGCTTGAACTTAACCTCTTGTTTTTATAAGATGAATAGCTGATAAAAATGGTTTGTAATGGATATATGTAAAGTATTTCAAAGGAAATGTCTTCCATCTTTTTGTGTTTTGTTCTACTCTTTTTTTCTATATAAACACCATGCTCCATTTTTTTCTTGTTAGATAGTTATAAGCGGCAAAAGCAACACGTTCATCATTTTGGGGCTTGGTTGAAACTGACCCAATGTCAGCCCCCTGCAACGATCGTTTTACTTAAGAAGAAAGCAGTATGCTGCGGTTTGCCTGAAAGACCTCTCTGCATGGTCTGACTCATGCCGTCAACAAGGAATCCTATGAAGTCCACCGTTGCTTCTGGATGTTTGCTTTCATCAGCTGCCTCCGCTTCTTTGTCTACCACAGCATTAATGGGATTGTGTGTACTATTTTCAATTCCATCACATCACCACCAAGCTTGAAGAAAGGGAGGCATTCAAGAAAACCTTCCCTGCTGTTAGTTTCTGTAACTCCTCTTAGAAAGTCCTCACTCCCTGCCTGTGACAGAATATATGAAGGGGATGTGGCCTCCACCTGCAGAATGTGCAGAGAAAATTACAGGTCCAGTGTATGAGACGAATATGGAAGGTTTCAAATACCTGAATGGCATCAAATCTGTGGCAACAGCCAGTTAAAGTGGAAGGAACTGTATGAGCATTCAGCACATCGCCTGTGGGACTTGGTGAAGACTTGTCGCTTTCAGAAGGTCAAATGCACAGCCAAAGACTTTCACTCTGTGGGTAATTTCCTCGCTTGCCTTTGAACTTAATCCTTTCAGCAGAGGTTTAGGCCTTAAGGCTCTCGCAGTTGTGAGAGATATCAATATACCAAGAAATATGAATACAATTCCCAGTGTATTGCAGAATCAAAGACTTTTGAATATATATATATATATATATATATATATATATATATATATATATAGGTCTATCTGTCTATCCATCCATCCTTCATCCACTCTATCTATCTGTCCGTCCGTCTGTCCAAACATATCAAACATAAGCCAACTCAACATATACTGTATCATCTCTGTACATTTGAGAAGTACAAGAAGTTTCACTTTCTCTTTACATTAATTATAGTAACAATTTACGACATGACTACAGTTTCCTATATATAGATTTCTATAAATTGTACAACACATACTAATATAGTTTAATGGAAAAGTAACATATTGTGTAAATGTGACATGATAATAACTAAGGCATTTTAAAATTGGTTTTTGCCATAAATCATTTAGCAAAAGTTGTGGTCATGCAAATTATCCTTAGTGGAAACAAATTTCTACCAAGTCTATAAAATTAAATAAATGTTACTATATATGTGTATATTGTACATTGTAAATATGTATATTCTATAATGCAAAAACAAAACCAAAGAGCACAGTGTACCGGAGTCAAATTCCTTGTTTGTATGTACGAACTTGGCAATAAAGCTGATTCTGATTCTGCAATGTTTCTAAAAGACCTGAAAGAAGTGGCTTTTTGGGACAAACCTGTTATAATGGATTATCTTAAATACGTCTTTAGATTTAGAGCTTCAAGATCTTATTTTAAGTAAATAAAAGCATATATTATTTGGTTCAAAAATTGTTGATGTGAAATGGATGGAGATAAGTTTACTCAGTAAACAAATTCTTTTTACCACAACTTTTCTACGAGATTAATCTACGGTTTTGAAAAATGAAATGAAACACAAACTGCACTAAACAATGCATTCAGAAGCAGAAGACACAAAACTGAATAACTTAGGACGTTTACACGAATATATTCAGACTTTTTCTTCTGGTGTGCAGTGTGCTCCACATTTTGAATGATGAAGTGTGAGAGTTCCCTGATGGTTTTAAGCATGTGGAAAACTTGAGTGAGAAGAACATGGTGGTTCATTATCCTTTCTGCTGCATGTATGGATCCTAGAAGTGGTGTAAAGGAGATTGGTATCAGAAGTGGAAGTTTATCCATTACCACATTGAGGTAGCAGCTCTCCAAATAAATAATTGTAATAATCTTGGTTTAGCTACTGTGTACATAATGTGTTTCTGATGCTCTGGTTGGCAACCATAAGAATCTCTCCAACAGTCCTCAATCTCCACATCAATCAAAATGCAAAATGTATTTGTCGCATATTTCAGCAACATTCAAACAGTCCCAAAGGCCCTGCATACCACAAAGCAGTCTTATTCCAGTATGGAACAGACCTTAATTAAAGCTGCTTCTTGTACAACCAAGCTAATGTAGCTAACTCTACAAACATGAATGTTGTAGCCATAGACTGTTGACAATAACTTGACTTCCTCACCAAGGTCTCACCCACTCAGTTTGGAATCTAAACCCAATTAAGGGTTTCAGAGGACTAGGGCCTCCTCCGTTCTCAGTTATCATGGATTGAGATCCAGATTATTGTCAGGACATTGTATGGCTACACAAAAGGGGCAGACAAGCATGCATAATGCTGCTTATGGTAAATTTTAAATTACCATCGTAACCTAACAACCTTTAACATGAAACCAGGGTATGGGGCAGCTGTAATTCAATTCAGTTTATTTATATAGCGCCAATTTACAACACATGTCGTCTCAAGGCACTTCACAAAAGTCAGGTACATACATTCCAATTAATCCTAATCATTGAACAGTGCAGTCAGATTCAGTTATTTATTCAAATTGGATAAAAAGTTTTTCTGTCTAAGGAAACCCAGCAGATTGCATTCAGTCAGTGACTTGCAGCATTCCCTCCTCCTGGATGAGCATGTAGAGACATTGGACAGTCACTGGCGTTAACTTTGCAGCAATCCCTCATACTGAGCATGCATGTAGCGACAGTGGAGAGGAAAAACTCTTTTAACAGGAAGAAACCTCCACCAGAACCAGGCTCAGTGTGAGCGGCCATCTGCCACGACCGACTGGGGGTTTGAGAGAACAGAGCAGAGACACAAAGAGAACAAAGAAGCACTGATCCAGGAGTCCTTTCTATGGGAAGGAAAAGTAAATGTTAATGGATGTAGCTCCTTAGTCATTTCACCTAGAAAGAAAGAACAGATAAACTCTGAGCCAGTTTTCAAGGTTAGAGTCTGTAAGAGAGCACATAGAGTTAGTCACAGTAGAAGCTCAGTCAATTGCCATGTCTAGGGGAGAGAAAGGGTTAAACACTGAAAGACAGGGCTATGTGGATCATCGGTAGAGGGTGAGCATTAAGTTGTTGCCGGCAGAAGCTTGGACGATGCCCTTCTCCAGAAAGGTGTCACAGGTAGACACAGAGCCAGGCCAGAATTGGCCCAATGTACTAACTACTGCAGCACCTTTGAAGCTCTTGGATATGCAGTGGTGTGAAAAACTGTTTGGACTTCGTCTCACTGAAATAGTTTACTTCATGTAAGTAATTTCATTATCAGACAGAAAAAATAAGTAAATACAAAATCCATTACATAATTAATTTTTTTAAAGGAACAAAAAAAAAAACAACAATCCAAACCAACCTGGCCCAATGTAAAAAAGTAATTGCCCCCTTAAACCCAATAACTGATTAAATAACCCTAACTGGTAACAACAGTCATCAAGCATTTGTGATATCTGGCAATAATTATTTTACATCACAGGTGAGGAATTTCTGTCAATTCTGTGCCCAACTGTTTCAATTCAGCAACATGCATTTTGAGCATAAATAGACTGTTTAAGGTCATGCAGGAGTATGTCCGTTAGATTTAAATCCATCCCTTGACTAGGCCATTCCAAAACCTTCATTTTTATTTAGTGTTTCAGAGGTGGGCGTGCTGGTTTGCTTTGTGGCATTGTCCTGCTGCATTACCCAAGTGTACTTGAGCTTAAGGTCATCAGAAACAGAATCAGCTTCAGTGTCAAGTTTGTGCATACAAACAAGGAACTTGACTCTGGTACACTTTGCTCTGAGTAAAGATTGTTTTTTTTTTTCAATATAAATGGAAATAAAAAATATAAAATATCTTTAAAATGTATATATATACACAATATATACACATCCGTTATGAACTGATGGCTGGAAATTCTCCTTCAGGATTTTCTGGTAGAGAGCAGAATTAATGATTCTGTCAATCAGGAAAAGGTGTCCCACGTTCCGAAGCAACACATTATCCAGACCATCACACTACCAGCATCCTGTGTAACATTCAGTGTTATATTCTTCTTCTAAAATGCTTTGTTAGTTTTATGCCAAGTGTAGCTGCATGAAAACCATCCAAAAGGTTCATCAATATGTTTTTTGGTAAATGTTAGACAGACCTTTGTGTTCTTTTGCTCAACAGCTTTTTTAACCTGGGAATTCTCCCATGGATGCCATATCTGAACAGCCATTTTTACTCATTGTTGAATCCTGAATGATGACCTTGACTGAGGCAGGTGCAGCCTTCAGTGCTTTACAAGTTGTCCTGGCCTCTTTTGGACCTTTTGGATGAGTCGTTGATGTGCTCTTGGAGTAATTTTAGTAGGCGAGACACTCTTGGGAAGGCTCAACACTGTTCCATGATTTCTCCATTTGTGCATAATGGCTGTCTCAGTGGTTCCCTGGAGTCTCAAAGTCTTACACATGGCTTTGTAACCCCAACAGATGTCAGTGGCTTTGTTTCCCATCTGTTCTTTAATTTTGTTTGATTGGGGCATGATGTGATGCTATTTGATATCTTTTTGCCTCTTGTATAATGTCAGTCAGGTTCTGTTTAAGTGACATCTTGACTGTACAGGTCTGTCATTACTCAGGTCTAGATGTGGTTGAGTGAAGTTAAACCCGGCATTTCAAGAACTGTGGTTAATAGCAATCAGTTCATGATTCTTGAACAAGGGTTGGTTTGCATAACTTTTCCCCTGTAAGTAAAACTGCGTTTGGTGCTTACTCATGTTATCTTGGTCTGATATTTAAATTTGTTTGATGAAGTGAGACATTTAGGTCTGACAAAAAAGCAAGAACAGAAGAAAGGTGTAAGTGGACCAACATTTTTTCACAGCCTCGTATTTTTATGTGAGTAAAATGTGTGAACTGATTGAGAACAACATACATGCAAAGAAAATCCAAATTAATATGTTCACACACACAAAATGTGCAAATAATCAGTCTTTCTGCTTGTAAATTGAATGTTTTTCTCATTCCTCACCACAAGATGGGTGAATTATTCTGTGGTATTTACAATCTGTGTATATTTGATTATAGATCTACAAGCGTCATGGTAGCATAATTCTGCCTCGAGGTGTAAATAACCCCCCACAAATCTCTCCACATTCACGGCGGTCACTCACAGGGCATTAAGTTGTGAAAACTTTATCGATAGCTGCTGTGTTTGGAGGTTTAATTAAATCCCAGATCACTCAGAAGGCAATGTCTCTCCCCCTAGGATATCCTCCAGAATGTGTTATCATGTTTGTCCAAATCTTGTGTAAATGACAATGACAGTGATGGCCAATCATATTTGATAACAACCATATCTTAGAGATATGGTGCCAGAAAAATACCACATCCAATATCCTGCCAGTGAGAGAGGCCAATGTTTTCCTCTGCGAACTCCTTTAATTGACTTCATATCTGCTCAAAAATAATGATGTGGAAATTAGACGTTTTGGAAAATGTTGCCAAAACACATAAGCGGGATCCAAAACAGTTTTCTTCTATAGGAAGCAAAGTGAAAAAAAATTGCTGCTGCTCAATCACATTGCAATCTCAATTAAATGTGGGGTTGTGGGGTTGTAACTTAAAAAACTGAACAAATACAAGGTTTCGAATACTTTTGGAAGTTGCTGTAAAACGGTTTCTCTTTTCATAGACAGAGAAACTACAGATTTAGAACGTACTGTTAGAAAACCATGACTTCTCATCCACCAACTTGCAGTTAATTTTAGCTTTTGTGGCAGGATTCAGTCTTTAGTGTTGTAAATTTTTGCTTCTTTGCATAAAGTTTTTTTTCTTTATGTTTAACTTTGCTCTCCCCTGTTTCTATGCTCATAACAAGCTTGGTTGCTTGCTCCCAACCCTACTTGGACCATGTGTCTGCTGGCTACCTTCTCCAAACACAGCCCACCCAGTTCCTCCTCACCAGCTCCCTCGGTACCCAGTCCTGTCTGCCAGCAACCATCTCCTTCCTTTTTTCCACTCAGGCTCTAATCCATCAAAGAACAGTTTATAATTAACTATTTGTTCCATTTTTCTCTGTGTTCCCCTGTTAGATGTTTAACAATATTTTAACAGTTTGCAAAATAGAACAACACAGATTAATTTAAAAATTGCATCAAGAAATTTAGAAAACAAACAATTGTAAACAAGGAGGAAATTGCTTAAAAGTATAACTAGTTGCATATTTATTGAAGCAGTTTAATAGTGAAGCAGCAAACATTAATTACTTAGAGTGAAATCAGTCTCTTGTGACCTGACCACTGTTTTTTAACAGGCAGCTGGTGTACTTACTAGTTTGTCAATGAGCCACCACCCTCCTGTTCCTCCTCTTCTACTGTTACTCAGTGAAAGTCTTCATTCATGTGCATGCTTCCACGTGCAGCATGCACATGTTTTCTTGTTTGAATATTTCAAAGATTTGAAGCAGTATGGATAGCAATCATCTATAACTTTTATGATCATCTAGTTTTGACCATGTATAATTCTAGTCAGAAACATCAGCATAAACGTCAAATTAATACTGAGCTATATTTTAAAACCATTCTTTTTGGCGGTGGACAAACAATTCAACATGTAGCATAAATGATTTTTATCATTAATAGGATTTAGAAATTGACATTCGGTTGAGCTCTTGGCTTTTCCTGAGGAAACCTAAGACTAAAACCTGTTTTGATGTGTGCTTGGGATCATTGTCCTGTTTTCAACCTTCCAATCTGTTTAGGATGCTCAAGAACAACCCAGGAACCACAAAGGTTCAAGGCTGCCATCAACTGGAAACTACTGAAAAACCAAATCAACATGAACTGAGAGCGTGCCAACCATGAAAGAAGAGTTAAACTTATACGTATAAGACAAACGCTTCCTGGAGAAAAGTTTGACATAAGTAAGACAACTAGCACAATGACAAGAATAAAGTTTGGGGGATTCAAAGTGAGGTTTTCAAATATTAAACCAAGAGTCAAGCATGACAGTAGCATCATCCTGCTGTCGGTATTTCTCACATGGCGACCATAATGAAATTTTATTTATGGTGCTAAAAAGCCCTGCCAGTGCCAGGTAAAACAGCCACTTGGTATGAACTCCACCATTTCTCAACCAAGAGCGGACAAATATCCAGGCAGGACTTTATTAATGGCTACAGAAAGCTTGTGGGTTCTCTGCATCATACCGAGGGACATTTGACTAAATTCTAGAGGATGTGTATATTTAAACCCGTTTTATGGGTTAGAGAAAATCCACAATAAACTCAAATGTGTGAACTCAATTCTTGTTTTTAAAAGTGTTCAAAGTTGCTTGTTGTATCATTATTCCACTCTGGTAAAAGAACATTTTACATCCACAAGTAAAAACTAAAATTAATTCTATGCAAATAACTGACGTGACCTGTGTTTCTGAATCCTTAATGTTTGGCATTTTTATAACAGCTTCTTCAATTGCTGGAGAGAAGAAAGATGAAAAACTGAGATAAAATGTTGAATGCATGGGAAGTCGATCCTGAAGTCATTTGAATGATAATTTCTGCTGCCATCCTACTTACAGCCTGATAAGGGACCAGGTGTACCAGGATTCAACAGTTTCCCTGTGCAGCGGTTGGAGTGCCAATTCGCAATGAGTCCTCGTTACATGGAAAGAGTCAGAAGGCTCAGTTATACTTTTCATAACATACAACCCAATCCAGTTTATTCCAGATCGGTACAGTCCGTTCCAGTTCCGGTCACCATAATTAGATTCAGTAGATCAAATCGTTTAAACTAAAATTCCCTTTTGTAAAAAGCGAAACTAAAATAAAGCTGAATTTCCTGTTCCAAGTTTGCATTGACAGGTGACAGTGATGAGAAATTAATTTACCTTAACTTAGAACAGACTTTTATTCAAACAAGACTGGGAGGGCAGCCACCTTTCTGGATCGCTTAAGGACTAGTAATACAGAAAAAATAAAAGGTTCTTCTGCCTCGATTCTTAATGTCTCAGTCTGCGAAAGTGTTGGTTCGGTGTTGGGACTTTTCACACAACTCTTTTCACGTGACTCTAAATAGTCAAAACTGTTTAATTACCCAGGGAGAGCTGATGTTTTTTGGTATTTTCTGCACATACATATTATCTTCTACTACATTTGCTCTAACATACATATGAACTAACCGTAGTCTCTCAAACTGAAGGTTATGTGCACTTACAAGACCTTCTTCGACCTTTTCCCCCTACAAAAGGTTTTAACTGTTGTGCTTAAAAGTGAAGTCTTTTTTTTGAGAGCGTCATGACGTTCAAAATGTTTGCCAAATGCAGAGGGGGGTGTGGTTGTTCGTTTAAAAACACGAAAAATGTATGAAACTCTCTAAAATCAGGACTATTAATTGCTTTTGCCTGCAGTGCAAAGAAAGGAAATGAGGGGAAAAGACAAAACTAGAGTGATAAGTATCCAGTAATGAAAGATGGTTTTAGTGAAAGGTGTCAATGTCTTCACAATATCCTTGGAAAACATATTTTAGTGTGCCTTGAGTGAGGATTTTTTAATTTTAGTTGTATAATCACAACTTCAGGCTTTGATACATTGTGTTGCCCTTTGGGACTCAACCAGTAGTGGAAAAGACGTTAAAATAATTAAGTGATATTTTTACATGGGGAGGGGGGCGGTGCTAACAAAGGACGCTGGAGACAGAAGACAACTGGAACAAAATAGCTTAACTAATAGGGGTAAGAAGAGATCTTGTGGTAATTAAACCCCATAAAATATCTCATTAAGGTTAAAGCAAGCCAGCGAAGCACCATCTAGTTGTTGGGTCTGGTGCAGCAATGGTTGAATGCAATGCTATCTCATCCATATAGAAATAGATACAAACTGTGAGAAGTGGTGATTAATAGTTTCAGAGCTTAACATGTTCATTTTGATTAGTCAATTACAGACAAAAGCACATTAAAAGCACATTTAATCTTACTCTGGAATGTAAACCCATATCCTACCTGAACTAGTGTTTAAATAAGTAACTATCAGCTGTCTGACAGCAAGTGAATACAACACATACTGATCTGCCAGCTAAGTAGTGGTACCACTCTCCCATGCGATAGGCTGGTGCCATGGAGCAGAGGGCAGAGCAGTTTAATGACGGTTTTATGGGAAGAAAAGTGCTGGATAATGAGAGTAAGCATAAAATGTAACTTTTGACAGTAAACTTCAGTGGTGTTTGTTAGAACATAGCCCCAACATTTAAAATCTAAAGCCAGATAATATCTGCGGTGGGATGAGACATCATGACGAGGTGACAAGAAAAAAAAACTACTGAAAATGTGTCAGAGTTGCTATGCTAACATGTTGTCACTCCGCAAAGTTTCAATGTCTTCACTTTGTTACCAATTCATTGTAAAAAAACAATGTTGTCTCTTAACTAACAAATAGAAGTTCAAAAGCTGTCTTAAAACTATGAGTAAAGTCAACTTTGAGATTTGAATGGTCTCAAATCTAACAAGCTTAAAAACAGTCAGGACAATTTACAAACATAAGTTAAACATTGGAAAACACATAAACTTACTTAAAAAAAACTCATTATAACAAGTACAAGTAGATTTTAAGAGATAAAATAAGTGCATTTAACCTTTAAGGGGCTGTCAGTGTTTGTTAATTAAGGCTGCATGGAAGAAGATACCACTGTTGCCTTGCAGCAAGAAGGTCCTGGGTTCAAATCCTGGCTCTAGGCTCTTTCAGCAAGTAGTTTGCATGTTCTCCCTGTGCATGTCTAGGTTCTCTTTGACTACTACAGCTTCCCCTCACAATTGAAAAACATGACAGTTAGGTTAATTGATATCTCTAAACTGTGTTAATGTGGGTGTGGACAGTTCTCACCTCTTGCCAAATGACTGCTGTAGAAAGGCACCAGCCCCCCTGCGACCCTGCAATGATAAGCTAGACAATGGATGGCTAATTATGCAGCATTCAGACTGGAGGGTGAGGTTTTCAGAACACTACATTTCATGAAGAGGATAAAGAAATAAAATCTCCACTAAAATTCAGTGATTGTGAATTGTGACACAGAAAAAGGTTGATCACTTCTGAAAATAGAATTAAATGACAGAAACCCTGTTGTGTAAAATATAAAAATATAAATTTAAATTTTTCCCCAATATAGTTGGATGATATAAAAGAATATGAATTGGTAAACTGCAGGTTTAAACGCCCCAAGAGATTTTAAATTTAACTTCATTGGGATCAATGTGGTTGGATGAAAGCAACAACATTCTAGCTTCTAGTAAATCAATATAGAAATTGCTGTACAACATCATAACGTAATAATACACTTTTTGTGTATCTATTCTTGATTCAACCATTAACCAAAATTCATAAGAAAATAAAATACATATTACGCTTATTGGGTGAAATATTGCTATTTCAGAAAGAAATTATTAATGGCAATAAATTAATTAGAAAGCCTCTAATTAATAGGATTTCTTTTATGGGATCCCAGTACTAGTAAATGGTCACTACATTTTATATGTGTGCAGCTAGATTGGATTTCAAACTCAGCGTTGCTCAGCAAAAAATGACTCTCTCAGTCAGAATTCAGGCTTTAGACTTGTCGTATTTCCAACTGGAACATAGGAAATCTGACTTCTGAGAACAACTAGAAACCATTCTAAGTCTGAGTTTCAAATTTATGGCACGGAAAGTAAGTGGTTTAAGCCACTTCCAATATCCTTGTTTGAACTTCTTGTTTTGGGGGCATGGCATGGTGTAGCGGTAGCGCAGGTGCCCCAGATACAGAAGCTATAGTCCTTGACGCAGCCATCCTGGGTTCGGTTCCCTACCTTAACCCTTTGCTACATGTCTGCCCATTTCCTGTCTGATTCCTGATTGAGTCCAGCTTCCTCCTGTAACATATCGGCATGCGCCTGGGCAAGATTC
This sequence comes from Girardinichthys multiradiatus, assembly GCF_021462225.1. Taxonomy (NCBI): domain Eukaryota; kingdom Metazoa; phylum Chordata; class Actinopteri; order Cyprinodontiformes; family Goodeidae; genus Girardinichthys; species Girardinichthys multiradiatus. Next base: position 38,335,433 of record NC_061800.1, read on the forward strand.
TTATCCCCAAATTGCCTGCCGATCTGTGTATCGGTGTAGGATAGTGTAGATGTTTGTGAGTGCGATTGGGTGAATGTGGCTCTAGTGTAAAGTTCTTTGAGTGGTCAGTATGACTAGAAAATTGCTATAATAAATTCAGTCCATTTTCCATTTAGAATTATTTTGGGTACCTGGTTCTCATGAACCCAACACTATGTATCGTCAGGACCATCTACACAACTAATCCACAGTTGATGTCTCCAAATTCCAAACTGAAAATAATGCTTCAAAACACAAAATGTTGAAATATAAAAAGGACATCAGAGCAGAACCATTTAGACTCAGGTAGAAGGGACTCAAGTGGAAACAACGAAGACATTCAGGGACATTGAATGAAGACATTGAGCAAAATAGATAGAAACAATTTAAAATGTTGTCATATGGCTTGAGTGTTGCAGTTTCCCATGACAACTAAATTTTTTCAGGTAGGGCAAAAGCACTGCTGGTAATTGTTTCAAACTGATGCATATTTTTACCAGATTGACCTTTACAAAACCTTAAGGCATATTAATCATCTGTTTAGCTGCACTAAGGCGGTGGTCTGTCTTTGTGATTCACATTGATTAATAAACTAGAGTGCAAGGAGACACAGGTGAAAAACTTTGTACATTAGGTGGCATTATACCATGCATTTAAGTGAATGAATGAATTGATCGTATAAATCCTCATGTAGAGCCTTTGTTTCACTTTAGCTCTAAAGTAAACCTTTCATTATCACAGTGCAGATCAAAAAGGCAATATCCATCTGAGACATTTAACTCTGTATAAAACAATTAAAGTCCCAGTTGACATAGTTCTTGTAAATGTCACCTAAATCAGATTCATATGTGTTTTTGTAAATGAATCTATCTTCAAATCAAAAGTATTAACATGGTAAACATCAGGCAGAGAAACCGGCTGAAGCGGTGCAACATGTATTTTAGCACTTTTGTCGTTCATCTGTCATGTCACACGTGCGAATGTTCTCCTGCACACACACTTCCATGCTTAGCCATCAGTATAAGTTGTGCAGCTTCTGTTTAGTGCGGACAATGCCTTGATGGATCTCATGTGCCAGGCTTACCAGCTGCTTTCTCAGAGCCACAGGAATCAACTGACGCTGTGGGACCTTGTATAGTGTCACGCCTAGGACTGAAATCTCGTTTCTGACAGCAAAGTAAGGCTGATGCAGTGTAGGCATGGACTTTGATGTTCTGGACCATCCTTTTGTCATTTGCACTCACAGGACAGTAAGTTCTGGACATATCTCACATGCCACAGTGACATCCTTTACTGAAGAGCTTTCAGTTCTGTACTTAGCAAAGCCACCACTGCATTTTCTACAGATGGAGGAGGCAGCCTGGAGAGACAGTCAGCAGCATGATTTTGCACACCAGGGTGATACACCACATCAAATGTAATGCTGAGCTGTTGAAGATGTACTCCTTAACTTTGTTGAAGCTCTACTGTGCAGCTGTACTCTACTTGAACACATCTTCACATAAGCAGTTACGGGCTCCACAAACAATGTGTAATTTTGCATAAACTTTGAATACCATGCTGTGAGCCCGAGAAAAGAGGGCAGGGTGGTGGCATCATTAGGCGCTGGAGCTTCCGTGATTGCTCTAAGATGGTCCCCATTCGGCAGGACGCCCTGGGCTCACACTGTGTGTCCCAGGAACTGCAGCCTTTTTTGGTTAAAGCAACGCTTGTCAGTATTAAGCTAGGGGCCCGCTTCTTCAGTGCATCAAACACCTCTTGCAAGTTAAGGTCATGCTCCTCCTGGTCCCAACTATAAGCTATCACATCATCTAGACAGTTTTGGACCCCTTCGAGACTTTTAAGCACCAGGGACATAAGCTTGGAAAATACGCTTGGAACTGAGCACAGTCCTTATAGGACTCGGCGGAACCTGAATGGTCCTTCATATGTTATAAATGCAGTTATGTCAGCAACACCTGATGATAAGCATTTGCCAAATCAAAAGTATAGAAAAAGGTGGTTCCACGCATTTCAGTGAAAACATCATCCATATGGCGAAGTCTGTGAGTGTTTATCACTACGGCCTAATTTGGCTTACGGAAATTAACGCACATTCTTATTTTTCTATTCTTTCTCAGTGTGACCACAATGGGAGACCACTACGGAGACACATCGTTCCTTTATATCATATCTATATCCAACAGCTTTTCAGTTCAGCAGGTACACAGCTTGTTTGACAGAGTGGGAGCCTTCGCAGCTTTTTTTGAACATTATGGACACCCTCTCTTACTTTTAGTCAGTAAATGAAACCTTTAGCAAGGCCTAGTTTATCCCAAGTCACCGGTGTGGGTTTTAATCTCCATAACATCCACTACAGGAGCTGCAGGTGAGGTCTTTGTCTCAATAGATCCAGTCCAAGTAAGGTTGTGGCCATCTCCACAACATTTTAGCTGGCAATGTTGCATTTTTATGTTGCACAGTAGCTAATAGGCAACCAAGAACAGTCACCTCAACTTTTGTATATGTCACTAACCTTGAAGGTGGTTTAGTCAGCAGCACATCTCTAAATAGTTTTCTGTAGAGGTGTTCAGGAATGATAGACACTGCAGAGCATGTGTCCACCACTAGTGTCACCTGGCAGGATGCCGACTTTGCATTTATGGTCAGTGCACATGTAATCTTGTCATCTGTCTGTCCACTTCTTAACATCCTCACTGTATTCACTTCAAGCACAACTACCTCTCCTTCCTTAGATGTGGGTTTCTTGGACTTGCATAAATGGGCAAAGTGTGATGTTTTGTTGCAGTTTCAGCAAGTCACTTTATGTGCAGGGCAGTCTTGGCCATCAGCAAGGTGAGCTGATGTGCCGCATCTAAAACAACTTTGATCCTTTTTTTGGTGCTGCTCTAGGGTCCACAGAATTATAACTCATTGCTTTGGGTCTGAATGGTCGCTTTGGCTTTACCTTCACAACTTGTACAGCTGATTGGGGCTCCGATATGAGACTCTGCATGTGCCAGATTGCCCAGCATGCTCCAGCATGCCCACGTACTCAGCAACAGTCTTGTGCAGTCTCTGCACTCTTTGACTAAACTTATGGTTCTCTACCACGATATTTATTGCTGGGTTGAAATGTGCCAGCAGTCCAGTCGCTGCTGAATCATACATAGTACGTGCATGTGTCACTGTATAAAACACACGTTGTCCTTCCTTGCCCAGGCAGTGCAGGAGCATTGTGCGTGTCCGCGTGAATAGCAAGCAGGTAATTTTGAGACATCTTCATCCACATATTGAATGAAATTGTAGGTTGTTCAACAGATGGCAGAAACAATGCAGAGAGAGGAACATTTGCCATCCTCGTCACCAATTTGTTGTGTGCACTTCTTAACAAGAAACGTAGATTAAATAAGACGACAGGACTCAGGCATTTTCTTTCTTTCTTAACTTCTATTCTTTTCTTCTCTCTCTCTTTTTTGTGTGAAAATGTTAAGTTGTATCAATATTTTTGCAGAGCAATGTCACTTGCTTGTATATTTGCCTTTTTAATTATTTTTTACAAACTACTCCATTCATCAAACACAAAATCTGTGATTGATTTATTGGTATGAATTAAATGACTGTTCCTTCAAACCACTACCTGGATCTTTTATTTATTGGTTTGATTTATTTATTTGAAATATATACTTTCGTAAACAGTGTGGTCCCAGCAGCAGCAATACACCACCAACATCTATTACATTCTTTTCCCTGTGTATGATTAGATTGAAATCCTGCACTCTGATCGCTGACAACACATTATCCTCCATGTCAGCTCTAGAAGCGCCATCAGGGCGAGTCGCCCTGCTTAATGTGCTTGTCTTTTTTGTTCAGTCTTAGCTGTGACCCCAAAGCTGTTTGCACAGCAGAGGAATAAAACAGGGATTCACTTAGATGAAATGACAGGCTAATAGTGTTTAATGAGCTGTTTTAGCTCAATGTTGTCCTCCTTAGCTTGTTTGCAAAGCAAAGCTATGTGACACTGCCCATCTGCAACCTCCAACTATCTGTTGCTGTAACTTTAATGTACTTACATGGGTGTGTGTCTCTGTGCCTTTGTGTATAAGATTGGTTGTGATCAGAAGAGGGACAGGCTGACACAGCTAATGGAGAGATGTACAGTTAGCAGAACTGGCAGCACATGAGGGGCTTTCAGCTCCTTAGCCTTTATTCAGTAGCTCAGGAAGACTAATGGTCCGAGAAGACCTCAGCTCTGCTAAAATCACAGACAGAATATGAAACCTTTAAATGTGTCCTCAAGGGGGGCTATTGATTTAAGTGAGATCGTTATTAACCAAGATGAAAACAGACCTCCCACACAAATACCCAGCAACACCGTGGAGGTGTCTAAAGTAGGAGATGTGTATAAGTACATCAGCAAGATCCACTGTTCTGCTCACAGGGGAGGATCAGAAGGCACAACTACTGTGCAGTTAAATTTGCATTTTCAGTTTAGTTGACATTCAGAAGACAAATCTCTGTCTTGATAGAATCTCATTGTAAGAAAAAAAGATAGTTTTAGATTTCTTTGGCTCTGAAAAGATATTGAAATCCACTGACAGCAATTTGGCAGGTTTGTTAAAATCTAAAATCCTCTTTGGAATTCTATCTTAACTTACATATTGGCATTCATTTTTGTTTTCTTTTTAATTTTTGATCTTGTATTGTCTTTCCACATTCTCCTGTTGTGTTTGGAGATCCATTATTGCACCTAAATTTATAAAACTGCAACACAGTGCTCGATAATTAAAGGCCAACTCCTCTTCCATCTGTAATGTGGGATGTGATAGGTTAAATTGAATTTCTTCCTCTAGTTCACATAACATTTGAACAACCTGAGAAGAAAAATGTGTCACATTCAGTTGTGCTTGAAATGCCTTTGTGGCAGTGTTTCAATATAAAGACTTATTCATATGCCACTCAGTCTGACTGTTTAAAATACCTTTTTCTTTACGGTTTGTGAGTATTCCACAGAATTCACAGATAAACCATAATAATCCCCCAAAGGCCCTGGTCATTATGATTGGTGATGTGTATGTTCCATTTTTTACTCTCATTTATTGGTCAGGATCTTCTCCATCTTAGTTCCTCCTCTACAAAACAAATAGCACTGACACACTTGGGTGCAACATTTGTTCTTGCTTTGCTTCTAAATAAATGGTAAATGAACTTATATAGCGCTTTTCCAGTCATACAGACTTTAGCGCTTTACACTAGAGCCACATTCACCCAATCGCACTCGCTAACGCTCACACATTCATACACCAATACGCAGATCGGTAGGCAACTTGAGGTTAAGTGCCTTGCCCAGGGGCACATTGACGTATGGCAGGAGGAAGCTGGAATCAAACCCACAACCTTCTGATTGCAAGACAACTACTCTTCCTACTGAGCCACAGTCGCCTATTCTCTAAAGATAAACTTTTGCCATAATCACAGGAGCCACAGAAGTGACGGAGAGTACAAGAGAGGTTCCTGACAGCCAGCTCTCTGTCTGAAAAACTGCAGGAACATCTCATTGTGTCATGGATTAGTTAAGTTTGAGAAGAGATTTCTAAATCAATGATTAATGCAAATATAAGTTCATAGCCACAGATGAGAAACAAAGGTAGCATGGGAGTTTACGAAATCACTAAAAGCAAAATCATTGATGTTAAAGTGTATCAAAGTAAATGCCCCCTTACAGATTTCTTTGTTTTTTGTTGTTGTCATTTTTAAAGCTTTAGACCATCAAACTGATTTTAATATAAATTTTAAACGAAACAAAAAAGCTTTCCAAACCAACTTGGCTCTGTGCAAAAATGTTTTTGCTCCCCATGTTATATTATGAGTCTCCTTTGATTTTTATTTTTGTTTTTTGAAAGTTGAGTTCAGTTTCAATAACCACACCCAGGCCTGATTACTATCAGACATGTAGAAATGGAACTTCATGCAGACATCAAGAATTCACTTAAATAGAACCTGTCTGACAACATAAAGCAGGCTTAAAGATCTGAAGAATCAAATCATCCCGACATGGGATAAAAAAATTCAAGAACAGAAGAGTAACAAAGTTTGTGAAATCCATTAGTCTGAAAAGGATTATGACAAGGTATTTCCAAAGGCTCTGGGACTTCGTTGAGAGCAATTATCCACAAATAGATGGAAAAAAATATGGAGCACTAGGGAACCTTCCCAGGGTTAGCTGGCCTGAAAAAAGTACTCCAAGACCACATGAGAACTCATCCAGGATGACACAAGAGAACCAAGAACAACATCTTAAGCTCAGCAGGCCTCACTTGCATCAGTTAAGGTGCATGAAGTTTATGATTCTTGATTCAACAAGAGCATCTTGTCAAAGTGAGTGTACATGGCATCCCTGAGTTCCAAGGCAAACCCCACTGCTAACCAAAATAAACACAAAGGCTCATCTCACTATGCCATAAAACATTAAAACATGTATTTGATCTTCAAGACTTTTAACTGACTAGACTTTAGGAACATATGCATCCTGGTATATCTAGCATAAAATTAGCACTTTTAAAAAAAGCATTATACCGACAGTCAAACATGTTGGTAAGTTTCACAATCTGGGGCTGCACTGCCTCCTTAACTTCCTGTAATTGAAGGAACCTTGAATTTGTCTCACTACCTGAAAATCACAAAGGTGTGTCCAGCCATCCGTTTATCACAAATGACCACATTAAACTCAGTCACCCTTGAGTTATGGAACAAGACAATGATCAGAAGCAGACCCACAGGTCCACCTCTCAATGCATTTGAAAAAACCCAACAAAATGAAGATTTTGGAGTGCCCCAGTCTAAGTCCGGAAAAGTCCCATTGAGATTCTTTGGTGCCATATTGAAAAGACCATTTGTGTTCGAAAACCATCAAGTGTGGATGAACTGAACCATTCTGCATAGTGGGGCCAAAATTCCTCCACAGTGTGGTGAAAGACTCATTGCCAGGTATTGCAAACACTTGATAACAACTGTACAATTAGGCTTAGGGGGCAATTACTCTTTCACATAGGGCCAGGATGATTTGGAAATCATTTGAACTTAAAACAACTTTTGAAAGCTGCATTTGATATTTACTGAGGTTATCTTTGATATTAAAATGTGTTTTGTAATCTGAAACATTCATATAAAAATACAAAAAAACTAAAAAAAACAAGGGAAACTGCAAGGCGGCAAATACGTTTTCATTGGACCTTAGTCTGGATAAACATGTACTCTGCTAATTAGTGCTAGGTGTTTATATTATCTCACGACTGCCATTGCAACATGTCCTTCTAACTTAATAAAGAAAACAGAGTCTTTGGTTTCTAATGCATACAAAACGGGGCTCACAATGGGCTCAACCTTCATGTGCAGCATGGGCTCCCAATTGCCCCCAGGATGACTCCTCCTAGTGCACATGAAATATGTTGCACAATGAGAACCTTATTTGAGGATCTTATTTGCTGTAGTGATTTAACTGAGTTATGTTTACTCACTTTAAAAGATTTACATGTTTAATATGAAACAGTGACAACCACATTTACACCATTTCTGGTAAATTTTTCATAAATTAGGTAAATGGTTATAGAGAGACATTCTGTCAAGAGACAATGAGTTACTTTAGTAAAATGTCTGTCCTCTTTGTCATCCATACAGCAGGTTGCTTTTTTACATTTTATATCTGTTGCATCAAAGCCTCCACCATCTTTCAACATGGCTAACATGGCTCGTCTTCAGGAATTGTTGCCCTTTCCGCTAGATGAGGGGGTTTGTGAATTGTATGGATATCTAAAATAATTTCAAGGAATTGTGCTGGTGAGTATTTCCAGGTGTTTAGTTTTGGATCACAAGTTGTTTTACTAATATTATTTTTGTCACAGAAGGCCTCAATTCAATCACATAATTCAGTTGTTAATTTTAGCTGCAAAGACACAAAAAGTACATTGGAATTGTGTACCAGAGAAAGGTTTCAGAAGTTGAGTTTGCAGAATGTGATGAGCAAAGACAGCTGAATTGTTTAGTCTTTTTGCAGGTGATAATAAAGGCATCTGGGAAGAGGCAAAGATCTGTCTAAGTTGTATGACACACTGATGTATAATATCCAGTATTTTCGGCCAGGTAAAAAGAGCAGGAGTTAATTTCTAATTCCTTTCAAAAACCCAGTTGTCTCTTTAAACTTTGATCAATAGCTCCACTGCTTGTATTATTTTTGAGTTTGACAATTGTTTCTTCCTGATTTTAAAGCTTTATACTTATTAAAGGTGAGGAAGTACATAGAAAAGGAACAAGTGGGGAGTAATTGTTCATTGCTGAAACTGCAAAATTATAATGTACTATTTTTATTTAGTTACAAAACGATAAACAGCTTTTACTGTAAATGGATTACACATTTTTTATTTATTTTTTTCTGATAATAATTTTCTTGTTTTTTCCTGTTCTTGTGTTTGTTTTTTTTTCCATAATGGCCTGAAGGATATTTAATGTAGTTGTCAGCCCACGAGTAAAAATGATTTGTTAAACACTTTACAGTCTAAACAAACCAGTGAACATGGCTCGGAACAAGGACAGAGAAAGATGAAGAACAGGGAACAATGAAGATCCAATTAGAAAAAGAGAAGTTAATATTGTTAGATGAACAGAACACGTTAACGTCAGTTACATGTTCCGGTTGTATAACACTATTTAAGTTTGCACATTGCAAGAAAAAGAAGAAATAGTAGTAGTTATGTACCACATACATCATTATAATCAACTATCCATCCATCCTTTGTCTATACCTGCTTGTCCTTGTACTTTCGTAGGGTGGGGCTGGTACCAATCTCCAGGAATAATTCAATACAGGTTGGGCTGACCACATCCTGTACAAACAACTATGCTCGCTCACACTCATACCTAAAGTCAGTTTAGAGTAACCAGTTAGCCTAACCTATTTTTAGACTGTGTCAGGAAGCAGAGTCTCCAGTGGGACACCACTCATTCATAGGGAGAACATACAAACTATGTGTAGAAAGACCCAGGACCTTCTTGTCTCAAGACAACAGTGCTTATAACTGCCCCACCATACAGTAGACAGTAGCCAAATCTTCCCAAAAGCTCAGTTAACTCAGTAAGCCTGATCTTTGTGGGTTATGCTCGCATCACTCAGAGGTAATCCATCCCCATGTGGAATTTAGGTCTAATAAAGACATCAAACACTTGGTTTTGATTTTTGGCTAATTCCTTTTGTCACTAAGGGGTACTACATTAAATGAGTGATGCTGATTAAGATCATAAATACTTCTGACTATTCTTACTATTCAGTAAGCCTGTTGTTTTACAACAAATATCTAAGTCAGTGGCTTATTGTGAATAGCAGGCTGTAGTAAATATCCATTCATCCATCCATTTTCTATACCCACTTCTTCCATACAGGGTCACAGGGGAGCTGGTGCCTATCTCCAATGGTTGACGGGTCAGAAGCAGGGTACCTCCTGGACAGGTCACAGTCCATCACAGGGGCTGTAAAACAATTCTCAACTATTGTGACTTCAGATAGATACAAGTATAAGTAACAGCAAACTCCATGCAGAAAGGCTCAGTCTGGGTTCCACATTGCAGTAAGCCAAATGTTCTAAGAGTGTGCCCCCATCACTCAACTTCTCCTCCAGAAAAATACCAGTTGATGTAGTGCACAGGGCTAAAATGAACGTAACATTCCTACTGCAACTGTGGCTGCCATGAAGTTGCACACTGCCAATCTCAAACCGAGAACTTTGTTCTTTAATTTAAACCTAAACCAACTAACCTGTACTCCTTCATGCTTGGGAAGTTCTCTTAATAATCAAGAGAGAAATGTCTGTTTATTCCCTTCTAGATAACTGTGGCTAGATGGATGAATGTATTTGAGAGATTAGTAGCCTCTTTGACACAGATTCCTTAAGTAATAAGCTATTTGCTGCAGGTTTCTATAGGATGACAAGTCACAAAACAGTTGAAGCTATGGTGCATTAATATTGGCAGCTTATATGACTGTAATACATATGCACATGACCCCTCCATGAAAAATATGTCTTGTGATTGTCATATAAGTCAGAAATTCAATTGAAACAAAGTGTGTCTGTGTAACTCCAGAAATAGCATGCCAGTGTTTTATAGTTGATTTAAATTTCAATATAGAACGAAAAAAAAAGAAAAAATACAGAACTGATACAGTGCTGCAATATATTGTGTTATCCACAGGATTCATTCTATTTGTCATATAATTAGGTAAGTCTAGCATACCTAAATGTTACAGAAGCCTCGCTGCCTCAAATTAATTTTCACGGCCACAGTGAACTTTGAATTTTAATATGCTCTTATCACATAATCTGCATTATTGTTAAATGGAATAACTACTAAAGATGCACACTCACAAAGGGAACGCCTAATGAGTTTTGCATGACTTATTGTCTGTCTCGCAGTCAGCTTCATTTATAGCCATGCTAAATTGATTTGGAAAATATTATTAAACCTACTGAACCATCCTCTATCTAATTATTACAGGGCAACCTGAACTTTTATGTTACTATATATATATATATATACACACAGTGAAGCTGTTTCATTTTGTAACCCAAACCAAACCTTCAGAGCCTCTTCCTCTCTGCTCTGAGCGGCTGCATGCTCAGAATGTTAAGCTGCTAAAAAATAGTGCCTATTTCCAAGGTTTCCTCCTTTTTCCTTGTGTTTAAACTGGAAAATCACCATGAATCCACCCTTGGTTGATGCTTAACTGGGTGGCAAGGAGCTAAAGGGATAAAGTCCAACCAGCTTTAAGCCGGAGCCATCGTAATATTTTTCAGGATCTCTCTTCTTTGCTGCTAAAGACACAAAATGTGTATTATTACATGACATTTATTACACAATAGATTCATTGATTTCTTGTAGCGTTTTTGATGATGAAATTTATGAAGTTGATACTGAGAGCATGCACATGGTTTGTTGTCATGTTTTCATCTGTAATATAATTGAATATCTGCAGTACTTTATGAGTACTTACTGTGTGATACATAGTTATGGGAGTTGACTCTTACTTCTCAGCTCATATACAATGTGTCCACCACTGTTTCTCAATTTTTCTCCCAAAATCCAAAGGTGTTCCTCAGGGCTCCATATTAGAGTGCCTGATTCTTACTCTCTATATAGATAATCTTTGTGATAATTAATCAAGTGCCAGATTATTTTGTTATGTGGATGACACAATTACAAGTTGACACAAGTTCACAAGTTCTTCTGCATCAGTGATTCAAATTCTCAAAAACTCCAATTTGCCGTTGATGTTCTTTAGTTTATGATATTGGCAAAAAGTTATTAACATTAATCAAAATAAAATCTGTTTAAGGGGGTCACATTAAAATGGAAATGTCTTGTAAGTATCCTTTTAGCATCCTTTACCAATAAGAATTTGTTGTTCAAAACTCACATTGAAAATAGTTTCTAAGTTGAAACGTATATCAAGTTGGAACTTGAATTAGATCAAATTGGCCTTATTTTTTCTAAGCATAATTCAGGTTGTGGAAAAACTTTTTTTGGGCTTGTTTTTTTTACTCTTCTCATCTATGTGTTTATACACTCCCAGGTCACTTTCTTAGGTACACAATACTAGTAGGTTGGATTCACTTTTGCTTTTGAATTACCTTTATTGGTCATGGCTTAGATTTAATAAGGGTTTGTCAGGCTCTGTCCGTGTTAGGTTTTTTGTGTTTACTCTCTGCTTAGCCAGGTGCTTTTCTGTTCAGGTTTATTTAGATTACTTCTGGTTAATGTAGTTACTTCCTGGGTGTTGGTGTTAGATGTGTTTTAGTTTATATATTTTCTTATAGATCTGGTCCCTTTGTGTTTATGTTCTCAAGTCTAATCATTGTTTACTTGTGTTCTAGTCACCTTCCTGCTGTCCATGTTCACGTCAATTAGTAGTTCTCTCCCGGTAGTTCTCTCCCTTGTCTACCAGCTGTTTTCTTCTTTCTCCTGACTGCTTCCCCTTCTAGCTCATTTGTTCTCCTTGCATTTCCATCAGTATTTAAGTTCTCTGTCTTTCATTGTTCACCACCGGGTCCTCTACATCTCTGTGTTTTGCCTGTTACGCTGCCTGCGTTCCCTGTGTAAGTGTTAATAATTTATTATTAAATCATTGTCAACTCACCATGCGGCTCCTGTCCTCCTGCTTGCACTGTGGTCCTGCTCAACCTCACATCATGACGGGTTGGAAACATTTCCCAGTGATTTTGGTCCACGATAACATGATATTATCATGCAATTGCTGCAGATTTGTTTAACACACATAAATAATGTATATCACTTGTTCTAGCAAATCCCAAGGTGCTCTATTGGACCAAGGTCTGGTGAGGCCATGGGAGTTTATTTAGCTCATTGTCATGTTTAAGAAATCTGTTGATATGATTTGAGTTTTCTGACATTGTGCATTATCCTGCTGGAAGTGGTGTTCAGAGGATGTGCAAACTGTGGTCATGAACAAATGAATAAGGTCAGGCTTAAGCTTTCAAATAATACAGAAATGTTACTAAGGTGCCCAAAGTCCACCAACAATATTCCCTAGCACCATTACATCACCACCACCAGCCTGATACAAAGCAGGGTTGATCTGTCCTTTACTGTTGTTTACATTCAATTCTGAGCCCACCATCCAGTCATTTCAGATTAAACTGACACTCATCAGACCAGGCAATTTCTGTCCACTTGGTTGTTGCTGAATTTTGGTGAGGCTGAGAAAATTGTGGCCTCAATTTTCTGTTCTCAGCAGACAGGAGTGGCACTTGGTGAGGTTGTTCTGCTTCTATAGCCCTTCTAGCCCTGAGATGTGTTGCGCAGTCAGAGATGGGATTCCACATTTCTTGGTTGAGTTTAAGCCACTGCTTCCTTTCTATCATTTTAAACCTTCACATGCTCTAACATCAACAAAGTATATTTGTCCACACAGCTGCCCCTTGCTGAATATTTTTTTCTTTTTCTCACCATTCTCTGTAAGCCTCATAGATGTTTGTGTGTGAAACTCCCAGTACGTCAGCAGTTTCTAAAATACTTTAACCAGACTGTCTCACCAACAATCATGCCCCATCCAAAGTCACTTAAATGTCCTTGTTTTCTCATTTAGATGCTCAGTTTAAATTTCGGCAAATTGTCTTCACATCGCCAGGATGCCTAAATGAGATGCTGACATTTGATTGACCGAATTTCTATTTATGCTAATAAGAAACTGGACAAGTATTCTTACCACAGTGACCGGTGAGTGCATGTACCTCAACCAATAGAGTCACCAAATATTTTACAAATGTCTATTGCCAGACTCAGAAAAAGAGATGTAGCACCTGGTTCTTGGAATAATAAAGTGCTTTTCAATGGAACTAGAGAACTGTTCAGTCGGCTAGGTTGAATGTTTTGAAAATTCATATGCTTTTGTTCGCATTGTTTTGTTGTGAGTCTGGCTATCCCATTTGGTATTTTGTGCTTTTTCCTACTTTTCCTTTATTTGTTGACGGTTTTACAGCTTTGTTTTTAAACAAGTCTCTCTTAAAAAGAGAATTTGATACACAGAAGATATAAGAATGAAAATTTAAAAAAAGTGTTCAGATTACACTTGCATGATTACTGGCACACAGTGTCCTTGAGTTTAGTTTTCATTTATGATGTTTAGGTTATTGCAGATAAGACACAGATTTTGCTCTGTAATTCTGTGGGATGGGCATTAATTTACTATAAAAGACACCACCTATGATTTGTTTCTCTTATCTATATGGATGGCTGTCTGCAATGGGTGCACTCTATCTGGCGCTGCGGCCATCATTACTGCTGCAATGGAGACACGAGGGCGGACAGGGTCTCATCCAAATCCATCAGCAAGACTGAGTTATTCAGCCCTGCCCTGCTCTGGACAGGCTCAAGCGTAGAGTTCATACTGGTGGGAGGGGCATGGGGGGCTAGTAAATCATTCCGCATCAAATGGCGGCTTTAGAAAATCAATGCTTCTCCAATTTTTTATTTATTTCCTTATTTATTTTTTCTGTAGACAGAGTTGCCAGGGGCTGAGGAGAAGAGGATGTGGAGTAAAAATGAAATACTGTCTGGTTGTGAAAGGTGGATATCCTCTTCATGTTAATCAAGATGAAGGGGTCACAGACGCGCTGGTGGTGAGCAGGAGCCAATTACAGACAGCCAAGGTTGCATTAGTCGAGAATAACATGTGGAAACAGTATACGCGGTGATCACACTGAGCCGCATGCTCCATAAAGCAAACCCAGGGCAGTCCTAGTCACTGGCGGGGGGTCATGCTGAGCCATGTCTGAACTCTAACCCCCAAGCCCACAGAGGAAACCAACAATGGCTGTTTCCAAGGCTTAAAACACCCGTCTGTCCACTTCCATTAACCGGCTAAAACTATGACATAGAAGCATTTGATACTGCGATTGATTCACGAAGGGCTTCTATATCTATCCATAAAACAGAACAAAGAATAGATGAAGATTAGACAAGATGACCTGAGTAAATAAAACAGCAGCTTGCAAAGGATTACTTTATCTTCTAAAAGAAATAAATGATCCAAACCATGAAATGTCTTTTACATCTTTATAGAGGAAGTTGGCCCACTATTCGTTACATTACAAATTGTTTTACTTTGCACTGGAAGGTTTTTAAACATGAAAATGCTCTTTAAACACACACCACAGCATACAGGAGCAGAATTCATGTTTCATTAAATTCAGCCCCATCAAGTTGAATTTAATATTGTCCAGGTCCTGAATCGGAAAAGCAGCCCAAACCATCACACTACCACCACTGACTGACTGCTGGTATTATTGGAGCTTGCCTCATGCACTAGATGGACCTATTATTCTCCACCTCAAAACTGGACTCTTTATTATTCTTCCATCTACATTAAGGCGGCTCAAACCATTGGGTGCACTATATTCATTTACAAATGTATATATATATATATATATATATATGGGCACATATATTAAATATTCAGCTTAGACTTGAGAGGTGCGTTAACCCTTTTTTTTTTGCATTTTCATTTATCATAGGAATTAATGGAGTCAGAGGACTCGGTGATCATCAAAATTTACTATTTTTAAAGCTTTGCTGTGTCACCATACTTTCATCTAGAAACATAGCTCAGTTTTTTGTTAGTAAAGAAATCCGTGATATTCTCAGAGGTGAAGACCGTATGTTGATACATGCTATAGTTTTTACACATTTATCTTTTAAGTGCCATAAACTTTGCATAAACAACCAACATCTAAAGTAGAAATGACATAATGGAGACATTTACTGTTGTTTTGACCTCAAACCTGGTGCAAGCTTAGCCTAACTCAGCAACAGAACTTTTGGCTCTGGTCTGAGAAGCACACACCAAGAGTCAAGCCACATCAAAATTTCTTCAGGAATTTTTTTTATCTCTTCTTAGCCTTATTTTTTGTTTGTTGGTTTTTTATTCTTTCTGAAATGATGTGTTAGTTTTACACAAGAGGTAATGAGAAATACACCTTGTCTATAGAATATTCTCACAAATCAAGGGCTGGGTGTGGCTAATGAAATCTAACTCAGCTTTTTAAAAAATGTAGTTAATTGCAATAAACTATTGGTTCGACAAAATGGGTGATTACTTTTTCCACGTTGTGCTAGGCTGCTATGAATAGCTTTTTTCCCTTAATAAATTACATCAGCATTTCAAAACTGTGTTTGTATTTTCTCGTTACTTCTCTTTGTCTGATATTAAAATCTGTTTGATGATCTGAAACATCAAGAATTCTGTAAGGGGGCAAATATATTTTCACAAGATTGTTTATTTATGCCTTAAAATGTGAATGAATTACAGAAAATCTGAAATGATGGCATGAAATATAAAAATAACACAAAATTAGGGCAACAAAATCTTCAAGTTCAAAGTGGAAAAATTAAGAATTTGTCATAGTAAAAGACACAGTATGTGAATAGTTTGTAAACCTGTCTATATTGCCTGTCTTTTTTAAACTGGGTGTGTAGAACTTGAAAGAAACTTGCTTTATTGGAAAGAAGAAACCATAAAACATTTGTCAGCTGACAAGGATGGAGGAGCCATTGGGAAATGTCAGGCACTTCCAAAATAACTGAAATGGATGAGTGCTTTGGAGTTGTAATTGTAGAGAATGGACTTTAGGTCTTGCTGCCTCGTGTGTCATAAGATCCAGCAGGCACTCTGTGAAAACATAGAAAAACATCCTATATTTCATTTGGATTATTCTGAAAATTAGATTGATATTTGGGAAAATATTTGCTAATACTAGCAAAAATATCAGTTATCACTTTTTTATTAATGTTTTCTATTAGGCTCTAGAAAATACTTTTAAGATACAATAAAGGCCAGATGTCATCATGTTTCAGAACCAGAAAAACAGGAAAAATCCTGAAAGTATTAAGCAGAAACAAACAAAATGATCATTTTAATCACAATAGCAAATTACAATCAACCTCCAACACAAAGCTGCATCCCTTCTAAAAGTAGAAGGTGGCAATAAATATGAATGACGACAAAGTTTTTCTTTTACTTTTTACATGCCCTCTGTTAGTACAAATCGTGTACTGATGTACACAAATCACTTTATATTACATAAACTCTCTCTCTCTAAACATTCCTCCAGCAGGTTTGGTGACAATAATAGCTGAAGCAGAGAGTTGTCCTTTTTTGTGTCTGAGCCAAATAAAGGAGAGTGTTTTCTCTCTGATTGTATGTCAGCACTTTAACTTCTTCAACCATCTTGTGTAGTTCAAGATGACTTTTGAAAGCTAAATAAAATGTGAGAAAACATATTTCAGACTGACATAATAAGTAGTATGACAGATGCTCTCTTCGAACTAGTCTAGAAATAATATTTTTTGTAGAAAATGAGACAGTGATGACACGTGCATGCTCATGAACATCAGAGCGACAATGCTGGTCAGACCTGGTGTAAAAATCACAACTACCTGAAAGCTGCCAGCATTGTAATGTTCTGAATTTTTTAGTTTGATCACAAGCAGTCATTGGTCACTCTGGGGGATTACAGGCAGACTTGGCTCACATTAGTTTTTAATTTCTTGGTAGGGTGTCAGTTTGTTGAGTCTTCAATCTGTTGCTCCCGGTCAACATTGCAATGTACTTCTGTCTTCCCCTCACTGGATAAGTTGCTATATACCTATATCTTCACCTTATCAGCTCATATTGGAGCTGTAGATTTTACTGCTTTTGACTCAGGTGGCAGTTGTGTTAACTATATATGTCCAAGTCTGTTGTCCGAAATGAAATATCATCATTCTTTCATAGCTTCTGGACTACATTTTCGCTTTTTTTCTTTTCACACTTTAGTAAACATTTGTCAATTTTACACATAGAAATAAATATAACTTTTATAAGCTTCAAGCCTGAACACAATTAAAAGGAAAAGTTGTATAAATTGTAATATGGTCACTTTAAAAGCATGATCCTCTGGCAGTTAACCAGCTGCATCATGTATAGTTTTTAACAAGACCTAAAAGTAAAAATTATTTGAAAACCATCCGGAACTAAGATTTTTGTAGGTTACAAATGTGTTAATCCATTCCACTGTTAACAATGGAAGTTTTTAGAACAATGCAATTTAATGCTGGGTTTATATATTTCAAAGTAAGAGATAAGATAAATGATGCTCAACGACATTTCCAGTATGATCTGCTCTCTCTATCTTTTGTGTTATTAGTATCACTTCACTCACCTCGTCTGCCACAGCTTAGAAGTAGATTTATATCTTTGATTTGGTGTTCAGGCTCTATCAGGTGAGAGAAGGTGGAGACTACGGTCTTAGCAGTTGAGCCAGCAAGCAAGAAAGATAATGGACTGGAAATGGTTTGCTCCATCAGATCATGACTGATGGAACTTATTCTCTGAGGAGACATGGACGCATACAGTGGCTGTTTTTTTGTTTTTATGTTCCAAACTTTCAAAAGTTGTACACTGACTAAATGGCAGCGTTGAGAATTATTGATGGAGCAATGTGTGTTGATGGGACAAAGAAAAGTACGGATGTTTTCTGAAATGTAATAAATTAGTAATTTGTTGACTGACCAATTTCTTTTTATTTAAGCATGGAGAAGCAAGAATAAAAAAGACACGGATGTTGGGAAAGAGACAACAGATAAATTGAAAGGTTTTCAGAAAAGGCAGAAAATGTTTTATTTTTGAAGATTCCACAATTAACAGAATAGTTGATGATGGTCCAGGTTTTCAGAATCTGGTGCAGAATTATCGTAATGAATTTCTTTTTCCAGACAACGATAGGCTTGGTCAGTCAGCCAGTCACTGATGAGAAAAAATAAAATACAAAAAGAATCTGTTTATGTTGTACATGTCCTTCTCAAAATATTAGCATATTGTGATAAAGTTAATTATTTTCCATAATGTCATGATGAAAATGTAACATTCACATATTTTAGATTCATTGCACACTAACTGAAATATTTCAGGTCTTTTATTGTCTTAATACGGATGATTTTGGCATACAGCTCATGAAAACCCAAAATTCCTATCTCACAAAATTAGCATATCATTAAAAGGGTCTCTAAACGAGCTATGAACCTAATCATCTGAATCAACGAGTTAACTCTAAACACCTGCAAAAGATTCCTGATGCCTTTAAAACTCCCAGCCTGGTTCATCACTCAAAACCCCAATCATGGGTAAGACTGCCAACCTGACTGCTGTCCAGAAGGCCACTATTGACACCCTCAAGCAAGAGGGTAAGACACAGAAAGAAATTTCTGAACAAATAGGCTGTTCCCACAGTGCTGTATCAAGGCACCTCAGTGGGAAGTCTGTGGGAAGGAAAAAGTGTGGCAGAAAACGCTACACAACGAGAAGAGGTGACCGGACCCTGAGGAAGATTGTGGAGAAGGGCCGATTCCAGACCTTGGGGGACCTACGGAAGCAGTGGACTGAGTCTGGAGTAGAAACATCCAGAGCCACCGTGCACAGGCGTGTGCAGGAAATGGGCTACAGGTGCCGCATTCCGCAGGTCAAGCCACTTTTGAACCAGAAATAGCGGCAGAAGCGCCTGACCTGGGCTACAGAGAAGCAGCACTGGACTGTTGCTCAGTGGTCCAAAGTACTTTTTTCGGATGAAAGCAAATTCTGCATGTCATTCGGAAATCAAGGTGCCAGAGTCTGGAGGAAGACTGGGGAGAAGGAAATGCCAAAATGCCAGAAGTCCAGTGTCAAGTACCCACAGTCAGTGATGGTCTGGGGTGCCTGTCAGCTGCTGGTCTTGGTCCACTGTGTTTTATCAAGGGCAGGGTCAATGCAGCTAGCTATTAGGAGATTTTGGAGCACTTCATGCTTCCATCTGCTGAAAAGCTTTATGGAGATGAAGATTTCATTTTTCAGCACGACCTGGCACCTGCTCACAGTGCCAAAACCACTGGTAAATGGTTTACTGACCATGGTATCACTGTGCTCAATTGGCCTGCCAACTCTCCTGACCTGAACCCCATAGAGAATCTGTGGGATATTGTGAAGAGAACGTTGAGAGACTCAAGACCCAACACTCTGGATGAGCTAAAGGCCGCTATCGAAGCATCCTGGGCCTCCATAAGACCTCAGCAGTGCCACAGGCTGATTGCCTCCATGCCACGCCGCATTGAAGCAGTCATTTCTGCAAAAGGATTCCCAACCAAGTATTGAGTGCATAACTGTACATGATTATTTGAAGGTTGACGTTTTTTGTATTAAAAAACACTTTTCTTTTATTGGTCGAATGAAATATGCTAATTTTGTAAGATAGGAATTTTGGGTTTTCATGAGCTGTATGCCAAAATCATCCGTATTAAGACAATAAAAGACCTGAAATATTTCAGTTAGTGTGCAATGAATCTAAAATATATGAATGTTAAATTTTCATCATGACATTATGGAAAATAATGAACTTTATCACAATATGCTAATATTTTGAGAAGGACCTGTATTATCTCTGACAGATACTGGAAATTTAAGGAAATCTTTGTGCATCACTGTGAAGGTTGGAAGACACCACTGGATGCACAGAATCCTCAGTTCCTTGCTCAGGTTGGACTGCATGAGAGACCACAAGAGAAATAGGCCTACACTGAAAAACTCTCTTCTCCACACTGCCTGACCCTACATCTAAAAATAATAACACAGAATGTATTACAATAAAAGGTACCATCAACTTCCTCAGCACAGAAACGTCATCAAGTTCTACAGTCCTGGGCTCATTTAGTGATTGTGCTCAGCTCATATTAAACCAGCTTTAAACCTATGTGATGTGCAATTCATTTTCCCAACAAGAGAAAAAGAGAAACACACACTAAGCTTTTACCATAAACACATGCAAAAGTCAAAATCTGTGATGTTATGAGGGTTAAGTAAACAGCCATAAAGGTGTTTTTGCCTAGTAGACATGAGCTGGTATAAGGAGTTTCAATAAGAAATATTCAATTCAATTCAATTTGTTGGGGCCATCCATTTTGGTCACATATTTTGACATGCACAGCTCAACAGACGTCGCAACTCTGACGTCACTGGGAGTATAAACCGGCTAAGATGCAGAGTGTCGTTGCCATTTCCTGCCTGTCTAACAGGACAGTGCATCCGAGGCACATATCTGGAGAGACAAAAGCTCGCAGGCGAACTTTTGCTCCACAAGGCCATTCCCGGAAGAGCTTGAAAGCTGAAAATCTGTCTGATACCAGAGGATTAGAAGATTTATTTACCAATCGAAGACCATGCCGACACTCGGCGCAGGTGGAAACCCACATAGGTTCTATGTCCAAGGAGAGGAGTTTTCCGCCTTGTGTAATGCAGTCGACTAACGGTTCATCTTTTCCCCTCCTGGACGGATGAGAAATTACCGTTTTTTTTCTTTAATTTGATCACGGACGCGTGATCCCACCCCCCCCTCTGTCCCTCCATTTTTCTTGAGACCTGATTCCTCCTCGACCGGTGGAGAGCAGAAATCAACTTCAAAGTAATTTCGTTCTTTTCATATTAAACCGGATAGGTGCCTTTAGAAGTCTGGGCAGGATGAGGCAGTTAAGGTGATGTTGGATCACCAGTAGTTAATCTCAGGTATTAACTTGTTGCATGCAATACCGATTGGATTATGTTATGCTGAGCTGTGTTTTGATTTGGTGCGCAAGCGCTGCTGAATTGTGCGCGGTTAATGTTTTGTCCGGCTGATCCCAAACCAGCCAGGAGTTAGAAGTTGGACTTGTAAAAGTTTTTCATTCAACTGATCGCTGCAATCGAGACATCAGCACCAGGAGGGTTTTTCTTTCCATTTAACCCAAATTACACATTTTGTCCTCAAAACTACTGGTTTGATCTTCATAGACACTAAATGCGCATATGTTTTTCTTTTATTATTATTGTTAGTTAGTCATTGTTATTCCATTTGTGTAGAATAGTGCTTGTTAATTTGGTGATGGTTTTGGACCAGAATAATGGTATATCAGGATTATTTGGCTTCAATAAATCTTCATATATATATATATAACTAAGAGAAGTGTTTGTGTTTATTTCGTGCAACAGTGATTTATCTGTCAAAACAAGGTCGAAGATCCTCCACCTTCAGTGAAGTGGTTGAATAAACAGTGACAGTTTGTGGTTTTGGTTAATAGTTTGTAATTATTAAAGAGCTTTGAGCCCACAATCACAACACCAGAGGACATCTCTGATTTCTATTTGTAAGTAATGATTTTTGGTTAAGAAATTAATTTTTTTTCTTCAAATTATGATTTTAAATTATAATTCTCAATGAATATTAATTAATCAATAATCATAATCCTTACAAATTCAATTAAGTTCAATTCAATTCAGTCAGTCAGTCAGTCATATTCTACCGCTTATTCCATAGTTGGTCGCGGGGGAGCTGGTGCCTATCTCCAGCAGTCTATGGGCGAGAGGCAGGGTACACTCAATTCAATTCAATAATACTTTATTAATCCCAAAGGGAAATTAAAAGTTGTTGTAGCTCATTATGTAGGTTTCTTCAAAGAGCCATTGTAGATGCTGATGGCTGTGGGCAGGAAGGATCTCCTGTAGCGGTCTGTCTTACAGCAGATCTGAAAAAGCCTCTGACTAAAGACAGTTAATCTCATGAAGAGGCTGGTCAGGGTTCTCCATAATGTTCTTATATTTATGAAGAATCCTTATTTGCAAATTGATCTCCAGAGGTTCCAGAGGAGTCCCCAGAAGAGAGCCAGCCTTCTTTATTAGTTTGTTGAGCTTCATTTGATACATTCGATCACAATATTCTCTTAGAAAGGCTGGAATATGCTGTAGAGATCAAGAGAACAGCGATAGGCTGGTTTAAATCTTATTTGTCTGACAGATTCCAGTTCATGTAAATGATAAATCATCTTTAAACTCCAGGGTTAATTGTGGAGTACCACAGGGTTCAGTACTTAGGCCAATTCTCTTTACTATATACAGTGCCTTGCGAAGGTATTCGGCCCCTTTGAACTGGTCAACCTTTTGCCACATTTCAGGCTTCAAACATAAAGATATAAATTTCAAATTTTTTGTGAAGAATCAACAACAAGTGGGACACAACCGTGAAGTGGAATGAAATTTATTGGAGGTGTCAAACTTTTTTAACAAATAAAAAACTGAAAGGTGGGGTGTGCAATATTATTCAGTCCCCTTGCGTTAATACTTTGTAGCGCCACCCTTTGCTGCAATTACAGCTGCAAGTTGCTTGGGGTATGTCTCTATCAGTTTTACACATCGAGAGACTGAAATTCTTGCCCATTCTTCCTTGCAAAACAGCTCGAGCTCAGTGAGGTTGGATGGAGAGCATTCGTGAACAGCAGTCTTTAGCTCTTTCCACAGATTCTCGATTGGATTCAGGTCTGGACTTTGACTTGGCCATTCCAACACCTGGATAGGTTTATTTGTGAACCATTCCATTGTAGATTTGGCTTCATGTTTCGGATCATTGTCCTGTTGGAAGATAAATCTCCGTCCCAGTCTCAGGTCTCTTGCAGACTCCAACAGGTTTTCTTCCAGAATGGTCCTGTATTTGGCCCCATCCATCTTCCCATCAATTTTGACCATCTTCCCTGTCCCTGCTGACAAAAAGCAGGCCCAAACCATAATGCTGCCACCACCATGTTTGACAGTGGGGATGGTATGTTCAGGGTGATGAGCTGTGTTGCTTTTACGCCAAATATATAGTTTTGCATTGTGGTCAAACAGTTCAATTTTGGTTTCATCTGACCAGAGCACCTTCTTCCACATGTTTGGTGTTTCTCCCAGGTAGCTTGTGGCAAACGTTAAACGAGACTTTTTATGGATATCTTTGAGAAATGGCTTTCTTCTTGCCACTCTTCCATAAAGGCCAGGTTTGTGCAGTGTATGACTGACTGTTGTCATATGGACAGAGTCTCCCACCTCAGCTGTAGATCTCTGCAGTTCATCCAGAGTGACCATGGGCCTCTTGGCTGCATCTCTGATCAGTCTTCTCCTTGTTTGAGATGAAAGTTTAGAGGGACGGCCGGGTCTTGGTAGATTTGCAGTGGTCTGATACTCCTTCCATTTCAATATGATTGCTTGTACAGTGCTCCTTGGGATGTTTAAAGCTTGGGAAATCTTTTTGTATTCAAATCTGACTTTAAACTTCTCCACAACAGTATCTCGGACCTGCCTGGTGTGTTCCTTGGTCTTCATGATGCTCTCTGCGCTTTGAACAAATCCCTGAGACTATCACAGGGCAGGTGCATTTATATGGAGACTTGATTACACACAGGTGGATTCTATTTATCATCATCAGTCATTTGGGACAACATTGGATCATTCAGAGATCCTCACTGAACGTCTGGAGTGAGTTTGCTGTACTGAAAGTAAAGGGGCCGAATAATATTGCACGCCCCACTTTTCAGTTTTTTATTTGTTAAAAAGGTTTGACTCCTCCAATAAATTTCTTTCCACTTCACGATTGTGTCCCACTTGTTGTTGATTCTTCACAAGAAATTTGAATTTTATATCTTTATGTTTGAAACCTGAAATGTGGCAAGAGGTTGACCAGTTCAGGGGGGCCGAATACTTTCGCAAGGCACTGTATATGCTTCCAATAGGTCAAATTATCAGGCAGCATAGAATAAATTTTCACTGTTACGCTGATGATACTCAGCTTTACTTTTCCATAAATCTTGATGAGCCCAACCAGTTAGATAGACTACAAGGATGTCTTGAAGACAGAAAAACTTGGATGACTTTAAATTTTCTGCTTCTAAATTCTGACAAGACGTTGTCATCTTTGGACCGGAGTCTTTAAAAAAGAAACTGCTTAGTCAATCACTTAACTTGGATGGCATTAAATTGACCTCCGATAATAAAGTGAAAAACCTTGGTGTTATTTTTGACCAGGACATGTCATTTAAATCCCATATTAAACAGGTTTCTAGGATTTCCTTCTTTCATCTCCGGAACATTGCCAAAATTGTAAATATCCTGTCCAGGAGTGACGCTGAAAAACTAGTCCATGCATTTGTTACTTCAAGGCTGGACTATTGTAATTTGTTACTATCAGGATGTCCACAAAATGCAGTTAAAAGCCTTCGGCTGATTCAAAATGCTGCAGCAAGAGTTCTGATGAAAATTAAAAAGAGAGATCATATTTCTCCTACTTTAGCTTCCCTTCATTGGCTCCCTGTTAAATCCAGAATAGAATTTAAAATTCTCCTCCTCACATATAAAGCCCTTAATGATTTAACTCCATCATACATCAGAGATCTGATTGTTCCATATGTTCCTAACAGAGCACTTTGTTCTCAGACTGCAGGTTTACTGGTGGTTCCTAGAGTCTCTAGAAGTAGAATGGGAGGCAGATCCTTTAGTTATCAGGCTCCTCTCCTGTGGAACCAGCTCCCAGTTATAGTCCGTGAGGTGGCTTAGGTTATCCTGAGCTATCGTCCTTATTTTTACCTCCGTCTTCTTCCCTCCATGTTGGATGGAGTAAGGGAGAGTCAGGTATAGCCTAAACCGGCTCAGTTATGGTTGAGGTGCAAACACACCCTCCATTTCGGCTACCTGTATGACCCCCTCTCTTTTCCAATGGTTATCATCAATCTGACAGAGAGAGGTATCCCAATCGTTGTGGTTTTTAGTATAACAATGACCATCAGTGGGCTCTAGATGGACACCCTGTCTATCTACTTTTAAGGCTAAGCGTAAAACTTTCCTTTTTGATGAAGCTTATAGTTAGAGTGGCTTAGGTTATCCTGAGATATCTCTGTAGTTATGCTGCTATAGGCTTAGGCTGCTGGAGGAAATAATGACCACTTTCACCATCTTCACTACATTCTCATGCTACTCTCCAATTTTGCATTATTTGCTGTTATTTCAGCTTTTAACTTTGTTCTCTCTCTTTTCTCTTCCTAGAAGCTACACCTGGCCTGACTCTGTGTCTACCTGTGACACCTTTCTGGAGAGGGGTATCGTCCAAGCTTCTGCTGGCAATAACTTAATGCTCACCTTCTACAGATGATCCACATGACCCTGTCTTTCAGTGTTTAACACTTTCTCTCTCCTAGACATGGCAATTGACTGAGCTTTTACTGTGACTAACTCTATATGCTCTCTTTCAGACTAACCTTGAAAACTGGCTCTGAGTTTATCTGTTCTTTCCTTCTAGCTGAAAAGACTAAAGAAGCTACATCCATTAACATTTACAGGGGTTGGACAATGAAACTGAAACACCTGTCATTTTAGTGTGGGAGGTTTCATGGCTAAATTGGACCAGCCTGGTAGCCAGTCTTCATTGATTGCATATTGCACCAGTAAGAGCAAAGTGTGAAGGTTCAATTAGCAGGGCACAGTTTTGCTCAAAATATTGAAATGCACACAACATTATGGGTGACATACCAGAGTTCAAAAGAGGACAAATTGTTGGTGCACGTTTTGCTGGCGCATCTGTGACCAAAACATCAAGTCTTTGTGATGTATCAAGAGCCACAGTATCCAGGGTAATGTCAGCATACAACCAAGAAGGGCAAACCACATCCAACAGGATTAACTTTTTTGCTTCCACCTCTCTGCCTGCTCAGATGCTTTTCTCCTAAGCTCCCTGCTTGCTTGCATTCTTTTACTCCTAACTTCATATCTCTTAGCCAAAATTACAGAAATATTGGACTAAAACATCTTCTTTCCAGCAACTCCCAAGGATTATTATTATTATTATTATTTTTTTTTTTAAAGGACCTTGATGTTTTTATAATCGAACTCGAAAGCAGTACAAGTTGACACCAGCTAATCAGCACAAAATGTCTCCCTTTACCACAGAGGACTTTGACAAACTTCTACAGAAATTGGCTGTTTTGGATATGAAAATCCACCAACTAGAAGTGAATGTGGAGGTGAATATGGGGTACAACGATGATTCAACTCTGCCTGTGATCCCAAACAGTGACAGCCAGCTCAACAACTCAGCCGGCAATCAGAACACTGAGAATAAACCTACCAGCATGTTTTAGGGGCATGCCCAAAAAATCAAGGTGGACGACTCACTGGAAGATCTCAGCAATTAAATAAATTAGAATGGCCAGAATTACAGAGAAATGTCCCCGTTTCCCCTGGGAAAAGGAGACTTCGACAGCGAGCTGCTGTCACAACAACTGATAGGAGTGAGACAGCTGGAAATAATGGAGTTCCCTCCAAAACAGATTTGCTCCACTACAGAATGAAAACCAGGAAAATGATCCATCTTCTGAGAACAATAAAAGGTTTGAGAACAACCTTCATTCTAAACAGTCTTCTCCTAAATTGCCAGAGAATAATCGCCCCACCAGACCAAGAACCCTAATAGTGGGCAACACAGCTGTGGATGGGATTAAAAACTTCTGCAACAAGAAAAACACAGAAGTTATGATTAGAACCAGTAACATGGTCTTTCTGTTCTTTGTAAAATTGTTTCAATTTGCCACATTGTGATTTTTTTTAAGCATGGACATCCTGTTTAGGTAACTCCAATCCACATATATAGCTCTTTATGTCCAAACTATGTGTAGCCCAGGTGAAAAAAACAAAACAAAAACTAACTAATGAAAGGAAAAATAAAATTAATAGGAATGTATGTCCTTTAAGTTTATTCAAAATGGTTAGGTTTTAAATGTCCTACTGCACTTGAATGCATCGTTCAGTGTACGTGATCATACGATGTTCAGCAGCCAATCAGGAATCACACTCAGAAGCGTGGGGTGAAGTCAAGGCACAATTCTACTTGCTTTTCTTCTGACTTAAAACACGATGGAGAAGGTAGCTACATGCTGAAGACAAAATTTCGGTAAATATAGTAAGGAGAAAGCCAGAAGTAGTTTACTTGTGGGTTCAGGAAATAGTTATTCAGCAAAGTGAGACAAGTTACATCAGCTGGTTTGCCTTTCACGTTGGGAGCTGTGGGGGAGCCGAAGCTAACAAACTCCGTTTGAAATCCAGAGCAACGGTGAGAACCGCGTTCGTTTAGCTACAACTAGTGTGATTTGGCTGCTGGAATTAAAAGCTAATGAGAGAACTATGGTGAAATAAGTGCGAACTGAATGTGTAGCTGGAAGTAGGCAGTATTGTAACATATGCTAAGAAGAGTTGTAGCTGTGTTGTTGCTAAATGTGTTTTGTAAGCTCAAGTTATGGGGAAACTATTTTTTTTTCCTTTGTAAATTAAAGCAGGTTAGAGGAAAATTTTGGTGCAGCTTCTCTCTTGTATTATTAGGCCTGTAGTGAGTGCAAGGGAAGAAATTAAGCACACTTCTCTGATATCTCTAAACCAGCTTTGTATTTGTGTTCATTTTGGTTGAAATTATTTGATTATCCAGGTTATGATAACTTTTCATAAGATTAATTTGAAATTGTAATTAGTAGAACATCGTTCACACGAACAGTAGGTAATGTGAGTACTTGAATATTTAGTTCTCATGGTTGATTTGTTTGAAATGTTGAATGTTGTACAACTAAAACAGAGCTTTAATAGACTGAAGACTTATAAACAAAGTTAAATTCAATAGATATGTTTATTTTGAATCTTTAATGATGCATCTAAGAATAGAAATTAATTGATATGTACATGCATGACCTTATCTTCAGGTCAGGTTTTTTTGAGTGGACAACAAAATAATCTTGAGGACCAGGCAAGATTCCGATCCAATTTGATGGCGAGCTAAAAGGACCTTGAAGGAGGGACCCAGAACCAGAAGAGGAGAAGAGTCAAGTACACACATATACATACACAGACGATTCAGACAGACTCAACATAACCGGTACACCTGCAACACGGGCTGTCCTTCCTATTAGAGGCCCAGACGGACAATTTTCTTTTGTTTTCATCTTGTGGGACATTTGCACTAATTTCTTCTTTGTTTTGGGCGTTTTCAGTTAACTGATTGTAAGCCATGGCAAATTTTATTTCTATTATGTAATAATATAAGAGTTGCTACTCCATTTCATTTCTGTGTTCGACTTATTATTGTTGCTCTATCCCTTGGCTCCACAAACCAGGTTCTTCTGCTCTTAGGCCCGCAGATTGTTCTATCAGTTTATTTCAGTATTAAAAGTAACCCACTCTCGTATCTCGGAAAATCGGTTACATAGGACTAGGGCAATCCAAAATGTACATTGTTTTGAGTCATCCAAATCAGTAAGGTTACAAATGCTTTCACATAACTGGATTTTCTAAAATCATTGGGGTTGGTCAGTAAATGGCAAAAATATTTCAATTATTGACCCATAGAAATGTGCTTTATATTGATGAAAATCCCAAATTTAAGTTTTAGTTAAAAATTCCAAACTTTTCTTGGTATTTTTTTTTTTTTTTTTACAAAGAATCAAATATCTATTCTGGTGCATCTTTAAAACTGAATCAGTGAATGCTAGAAATAAATTACACAGAATTTTTTTGTTTTTGAACACAAAGAAGTAAACAGCGCTGTGGTTTCGATCTCTTGTTCAGGCCATCAATCTCTTCATTTTAACACACTATACACATGAACAAGCAGTGCTTTAATAAAATATGGACAGTTCAAAAGGCTAAATGAAGAATTTCTATTAATGGTTGTCAGTTTTCTGTGCCTAAAATTTGAATTTAGTGTCAGAAAAATGGTAAAACACACAGAAAAATGTTGTAAGAAACTCAAAGCAAACTGCTCTGATATAAGGACAATCAATAAAAAAAAAAAAAAAAATTGCAACTAAGAAGACAATATATGTGATGAAAGGAATCAGAAATTGCAGAAGGTAATTGAAATTATATCAAGAAAAGCGACATACAATCATCACCTAAACAAGAAAAACAAAAACATGTTTATTACTTGGTAAGAATCACAGACACAGAAAACTGAATAAATATTATTTAACACATACTCTGTGCCTTGGTTCCATGCCCTACTGTGCTGTAAGTTTGCCTTTATATAATTAATAGAAAGATTTAATTCATCATGTCCCATCTATGCTCTTGTCTGCACATTGCTCATGCAAAAGCCACACATAATACGACAGGTAATTTGTCTTGTCATAGAGCAAACATGTTTAAACCCCCTTTAAAGACAAATTGGCGGTAGCAGCATCATGATGTGGGAATGCTTTTCTACAAAAGGAACAGATGCTGGTGACAAGGTGGATGGAGCTAAAAAGGGGATCATGGAAGAAAACGCTACAAAAGAGGAGGGTGGAGGTTCAACCTCCAGATGGACAACATCCCCAAACACACAATCGGAGCCGCAATGAAATCTTTTGAGTAACAGGGCATCGCAGGTGTACAGTGGATGGATACATTTTAATGAAAAATGATGAACTTACAGGACACAAAGGAAACACAGGAAGCAGGGAGACAGCGATGACAACAGCAATTACACCAGACGACCGGACAACGAAGCGACTGAGAACAGGAACTTAAATACAACTGAGGTGAATGGAACAAAATGGAAAACAGGTGGATGCACTTAACAGAAACATAAACAGGTGCAGATACTGACATGTTCTTAATCACAGACACCTCCTGGCAAATATGTCTGGGACTGAGGTACTTTGCAAAAAAGAATTGGCAAAAATGTCATTCTCCAGTTTTGCTGAGCTAGTAGAAAAACACCCACAAAACATGCATTTGTAATTGTAAAAAAAATGGAAAGCAGAGGGCTGTATACATATGCTGTCATGGTTCAGTGTTTGTTGTGGATGTTGCAGCCTGAAGGAAGATAATATGAATGAGAGATAGATAGAAAGATACTCTGACACGATGCTTCCATTCAGGCAGCTGTAGCGGGAATTTTATTTACAGTTCAAAACATTTACAGATTAACTAAGTTTACAATTTTCGTCCAAATCCAATAAAATAAAGCACATGAGCGAAAATACATTCCAGCAAAATAAACACTTTCATGTCTTCTGCACATTTTCGTACTCCTGTTTCCTTTATATTCTCTTCCAACTAAACACAAATGCTCCCTTGGACCAAGTGAACACGGTAATTTTAACCAGTAATGTAGTCAAATAGTCTAATTTTCAGTTCTTAAAAACATATATCACTTAGCTTTATAAGCTACATAGACACACACAAAATAGCGTCCTAACACCTGCCTCGTGGTGACATGTCAACGACAAACTGAACTGAGCTGACTAGCTTAAAACAACATTTCAAATAACAGTTGTAACGGATCAATTGCTTGATTAAAACCAACCAACTCTAGGTGAGAGTCCTTAAAAACTTAACAGAGAATATTTCACGACTGGTTAGACACATATACATATTCAGTTATTACCTGAAGGAAGATAACATGAATGAAAGATACTCCGACACAATGCTTCCATTCAGGCAGCTGTAGCGGGAATAGAGCATTGTTTCCTAGAGCTCCCCCTTCAGGCGTAACAGACATGACTGATCAATCCCAGCTTTTGTCAGAACAGCCCAGCAAGTCGATCACAGATAAACAACTCCTAACAGAGAAATCCTTAAAGAATTAGTTTTAACTTGTACTACTCTTAACCTTACATGAATGTAACAATTGTTTTAGTAACCAATTTTTAACAATAATATTATAATTACTACTACTATAGTCACTACAACTGTTTTTATTCACCATTTATGTAGTTTAACCCAACTGCTCTTTGACATAAATCCCATTGTACCACATGGACTCAATTGCAGCCAGGGTATACACTACCCTTCTATGAAATAAAAATATGCATATTTGTACTATTTTACTCAGTGTTTTAAAAATATTTTTATTGGGTGTACATGCATACACTTATTTTTTTTAAATCTCTTCTAAAGATTGGATATCTATATTTAAAGTCTGTACGCTGTGTGTATGAAGCCAAGGTCAAATTTCTTGTTTATGTTCACAAACTTGACCAATAAATTTAAATCGGATTCTGTCATCAATAAGAGTTCATTTTTGCTCTTTTGATTATGATAGACCTAACCAAAAGTATAGTGTGGCAGAGTAACACTAGTATAGAAAACTGATACTCATTAGTCAGGTTATCTGCCCTGGTAGCCACCCTGCAGTTGGCTTTTTTTATAGACATGCTGCTCACAGCTTGCTAACTACTTCAATATGTGATGAGTGGCGCTCCCTTAGTTTCCACAACATGACTGGTTTTTTTTCACGACCACAAATGTTTAAAAAGTGGCAAATTTGTTGGTGTGGGAAGCGAGGCAGGTTGTATTAGCCTTCTTTCTGACAATTGACCTACATTGCACAGCAATAGGTGAGGAAAGGCCATAAGCTTCATTTTGTGTCAAATTCTCCCTAGATGCTTTAGCTGTTACAAAGCAGGCACATTTATTCAGCTATATTTACATGTACAATGATCAAAGAGCAATGTAAGAAGTGAAAGACGATGCATCAAGACGCTGCTTTTTTTCCTGCATTCAGTAACAATGAAAACTGGGGTGCAGACACAACTGAGCATCATCACTTTTGATAGTGAGAGCGTGAGCCTCAGGTTTCTATTATAAAGTTTAAAGTAGAGAGTGAGGCGTACATTATAAAAAACGTTTGCTCACACAGATAAATAGGTGTGTCTGAACCAAGCCTGTGCATACATGCACATACAAACAGTAAGTAGGCCATTTAAGGGAAATGCTGCAACTATTTTCTGCATAAAGTAGCTGGAGATTCTGTTAAGAGTTTCTTAGTTGTCTGAGAATTCTCTCCCAAATGCTGCTTTGTTAAATGACAACAGAGTGTTGCACTGAGTTCAGGTGTGTCATATAAAAAACAGCAGCTTTCACTTTAAAGTTTGCCACGAAAGGTTTCACCTCTCATGAACACAGTTATTTCAACAAACACCTTCACGACGCCGTCTAGGCTCCATGCCAGAGAAAACTCTGGTCACCAGCACTTTCTCTGGCATCTTATTGAAAAAAACGTTAAGCTAATGTGCAATGTTCACGGACAAACCAAATCTGTCGAGCAGTACTTTAACATGGACGATGGGATTGGAGTTGCAGTTATAAGCCATTCCTTTTTTACCATCTCGACTGCTGATTACAAGGATTGATATCAGATTTCTGAGGGAGAGTGAAAGACCTGTAGAGTGCGTCCCAAACTTTCGTCAGTCCATCTACTTCGTGTTAATGGGCCAGTTGCAGGGCACATTAGACAGGCTTGGGAACGAAATGACAGCAGGACAGTTAAATCATGACATACTACTACATAATTAAACACTGTTGGATAAACATGTCTAGTAAATTAAAGTGTATTGATAGTAAATATTAGTGTTAAAATGTGAAAGATAAAGCCATAAACATCCTGTGGTTAGATAAGACATACAGATTTGGAAAGAGGACAAACAACTGAACATTGATAGATGAATTCACACTATATATATATATGTATATATATACTGTATATATTATACATCTATGTAGAGAATTTAAAGTCATAACATCACTAAAAGGAAATTGCTTTTATCCAGAGCTCTGTAACACAAAATGGACTTTGTAAATTCCTAAACTTAACACTGAACATGGTTATGTTCCTAGGGCCAGCCAGCAAAGTTAGGGAAAAGGAAAAAAAAGCGGCTACAAAAATTAAAAGATCTTAAATTATTGGGAATTCCATCATTTGGAAGAAGATAAAAGAAAACCTGAATCAAATATTGTCAGGTTAAAACAAAAGGTTATGCAGTGCAACGTATTTGTAAGAATATTGGAGTACAAAATGGAGGAATCACACTGAAAGATCACCACCTATGAATATAGAAGAACATTGTTTAAAAGAAAACACATATTTTTCTGATTACCAAAAACAGCAAAGTTTTATATTTCCAAAAAACCAAATAATTCAAGTTAGTGTCAAAAATAATATGCATCCTCCCACTGATTATTTGCAAGATAAGTGAGGTACACCAGACTGGCTTCTTGACACAAATAAATATAGAAATGCAGCAATCCTGAATGATTTTTTGGAAACTTTTAAACTTTTTAAAGCCTTTGCATATATTGATACTGCCAACCGGACCTCATCCCGTCACAAATAAAACATTTTTACAATGTCAATTGCAGCCACAAGCTTTTTAAAGCTTAC
Source organism: Girardinichthys multiradiatus (assembly GCF_021462225.1). Taxonomy (NCBI): domain Eukaryota; kingdom Metazoa; phylum Chordata; class Actinopteri; order Cyprinodontiformes; family Goodeidae; genus Girardinichthys; species Girardinichthys multiradiatus. The sequence goes on from NC_061800.1 coordinate 38,369,008, forward strand.
AGCTTTAAGATTGTGGCTTCAAACAAAATATATTGTATTACCAAACCTAACTTGATCAAAGGTTGAGTAGATACTCGGCAGGTTGGGTAGTAAATCCTTAGCAGTTATAACATGTTTATAATGTATGAACAGTCTTGTGTGTTATTCTCGCTGGTTACCTTTCACAACATGCTTTGTTTTCTTTTTGAGCTGCAGGGCTATAATTATGAGGACATGATCAGATCCACTCCAAACCCTGACCTCTGTCACACTGACATGTTTACAGAGGCCAAATGGGGAGTAAAGTGGGCCAGGAACCTGCCAGTCTCCTCTTGCCTTACAGCCTTATTTACAGTCATCTCCTACAACCTTGATTGATAGCAGCCATCTCATTAACACTACAGCAGTCCAAGGCCTTCAACCAATGTCCAGTAGACACATACTCTCTCACCTACACTGCTGCGTTGTGATTAGATGTCCCCCTGGAAAGCGACTGTACTACAAAGGAAGAAAAAGACAAACCTTCTACTTTCTTCTGCTGCCTTGACATTATTTCCAAAAGCAGGGAGAGGAAATGTAAAGAGGCAAGTGGAGAATGGGGCATGGGAGAGAGATTAAAAATAAGGTGTTGGTTGTGATGGGAATGATTTATTAGTGTAGCAGGACACTTAATAATTACTTAACACACACACACATAGATCACCTTTACAGTATTTCTGTCTGGAGATGGCGAGAGAATGGAAATGATATGTGATTGATGCCAGGAAGCACAGGCACAGCCCAGGGGGAAAGCAGTGCAAGGTCTTACTTATAAAAACATCAATCAGGGAGCATGGTCTGTGAAACCACGGGTTGTGAAACACCACCAGGTTCCCCACCCCCAGTCTCCGCAGTGTGAACCAGACTCGCCTCAAAGAAAGGAAGGGCTCTGTTGCTCACTTAATGATGACCCTGACGACATGCATGGCTGCAATTGAAGGAAACATCTCACTACCCTGTTTACTGCAGCTGGAAACAACATACACTTCACCACTAAACTGGTCACATTACAGCTGCAATTCTTGTTTATAAACTTAATATAAATGCTGCATGTGGAGAAGGTTTCTGTATATAAGTAACCTTTTTTTTTTTACTACAGGTCGCTTATTCTCAAATGCATCATAGGGAAGATAGATTTCTCAGGCTTACCTAAAACACGAGATTACAGTAAACAAAAATACAAGAATGGATTCAAACTTTGCAGCAAATCTAAAACTAAATTCCCATTTAAGCACATATGCAAAACTAACACACAAGAACATCCACATGCAAACTGCTTTTAAAAGCCCCCCAACATAATCACAGCAAGTCTGTAAAGGTACTGATTCTGTCAATGTTTTCAGCAAGAAAAGAAATCTCATATTGCTGTGTAAAATTGGCTTTGCTTGTAAAGAAAGATTATGATTCTAAAGCGTATCTTGGGATTATGGTTTTTTTTGGGTAAACAGTGAGAAGTATTTTTTTTTCTCTCTTTTGAGTTTTGATAGGGAAAAGAAACAGCCTTTTTTAAGCCATGACTGTTTTAGACAGTGAACATGTGTAGCTTTGCTGCCAAATTTATGCAGTTTTGGTCAGAACCGTATATACTCCCATCTTCAGTAGGGATGTCGTTTTTAATGTGGGCTTTGTGTCTTGTTGTTTTTCCAGGGTAAATGAAAATATAACACTTAATGTCAATGATTTTTTGATAAATGTCCCATGGGAAGCTGCAAAGAAACATCATCCTTTTTGTAACCATGTACAAAACCATGTACTTCTTCAACAATTCAGGTTGAATATTTGCTAATTGTTTTTTACAGAATTAGTGAAGTTCTTTTCAAAGGGTTGGTTTTCTGGGACGGATGCAGTTTTTTGGCATAAGCCGTATATTTACATTACAGTTGCTCTAGAAGCTTAATGTTAGGCAGCTTTATCCATTTTAAAACCAGTTTTGACACATTGTTAGAATGCTTATCCTGTTAAAGCACCCAACCTTCTCAACATTTCAACCATCTGACCCAAACAATCCCTCCCAGATAAAAACGAAAAGGAAACGAATATAACCATCATAAATTGGCAGACGCAGGTTAATCTGTGTTGCTGTTCACAGTGAGGTAAGTTTCCCACTCAACATGGAGGTTGCTGACATATAAATACATTAATACTTGTAATCTGGATGGAAATGTACAACTGGCCACAGTGATTAGCCAAATTACTGCTGAAGAACAGTTTTATGGTCAGAAGAGACAAAGATTAACTTGTTTTTCCACAATGACGAGAAGTATGTTCACAGGAGTCAAGGTGAGAAATTTAAACCTCAGAACACTATACTATCTGTCAGGTATGATGGTAAAAGCATCATGCTGGGGGACTGTTCAGCAGGTGGTTCTGGTGATTTGACAAAACTGTGTCCCAGAATGATCAAAACTGGTTATGAATGGGTGAAACAGGCTAACATTACACTCCTTGAATGGCCCCAACATCAACCTGTAAGATATATGGTCTATGCTGGAAAACCAACCAATTTAAAATAAGCTGTAACAGTTCTTCTAGGGGGCTGCACAGTCCTGGGTTTGACTCCTGGCCAGGGGTCTTTCTGCATGGAGTTTGCATTTTCTCCCGTGTGCATGGGTGGGTTCTCACCGGGTACTCCGGCTTCCTCCCACAGTCCAAAGAGATGCCTGTTAGGTTAATTGGTCTCCCTAAATTGCCATTAGGTGTGAATGAGTGTATGTTTGTTTGTGTGTTGCCCTGCAATGGACTGGCGGCTTGTCCGGTTGTACCCGGCCTCCAGCCCATAGACTGCTGGAGATAGGTACCAGCTTCCCTGTGACCCACTATGGAAGAAGCGGTATAGAAAATGAATGACTGACTGACTGACAGTTTTTCTAGGGAGATTTAACCAAATATCCAGCTAACTTATGCCAGAATGTTGTTGATGGCAACAAAAATCTTATAGTTGTAGTGCAAGTTGATAAGGTACATCACCAAAAACCATAGGAAATGCATCTATTTGTTATTTTTACTCTGTTATTTAAAAAGTCAGCAATAAATTTTAACCTTTGCACTGAATTCTTTGTTTTAAACATCACTGCAATTGTATGTCGTATTATCAGTCACTAAACATCGATAGCCGAGCTCACCACCCACTTTGTCATAGGAGTCATAGAGCCTCTAGGTTTTGTGTTTCTCAGGAGCGTTATTTACAAGGCACTATTCTGCTCATTATTTTTACCTTCAGAAAGGTCATTTGTCAAGCCACTGTTAATTGGGTTATTTTTCATGGGACAAACACAGCCCTCTGGAGAGTATTTCATTTAAAATGCTGATAAGCACCTGATTGTTCCCGTGTCTGGCTTCTATTACAAGAGGGCAACTGTGGGTCTGGAAATATTAGAGAATAAAAATTAGCATTTTATGCTTTGGTGCCTTAGAAATTGTCATGTCTTTGGTGGAGAAGGGTCTCAATTTAGTGCCTGTTTTGTTTGGAACATTCAATAACTGCATATATTTCCATCTCTCAGGACATTTGTGGGTTTATTTTAATGGATTGTTTTTGCCTTTCATATTCTGACTGTTTCATTGGAGACTTCCTTGAAGAAAATATAAAAAGCACTTACATTTCCTCCTGCCAACTATTTGCATTGCATTACAGTGCAGGTGCACTGGCTAGGGTCTGGAACCATGCTAATGAACAACCTTGTTTTAATTAACTTCAAGTTAAAATGGCGTGAAATTGAAAATGATTATTGCCAAAGTAAACATCCCTAATTAGGAAATGAGGAGTATAAGTAAATTATTTGATAAGTATTGTTTATTTGGAGCTGTGCATCACCTGGTTTGGGTTTAGAGATAATCTCCACAGTACAAGCTGAATACTCAGTGGCAGACAATCTCATTTGGTCTTAAGTGAAAGAAATTAGTATAATAACTAATTATGTTTAGAATACTTTTCAAAGTTTAGCTTAGTGTGGACTTTTTGCTCCTGTAATTCTTTCAGATTGTACCATATCCAGCACGAGGAGTGTCACTGACCCGTACTCTGTGATTACAAATGAATAGGCGTGTAATGATACATCCAGCTCAAAAAATGAGATAATTACCTGCTTTGGGATCACAAAAATTGAGAATTCACCCTTTTTTCATTTGTTTGTGTTTTTTTCAAAAACAAGGAAATGTTTCACAAATCATATACTGTGTTAAAATGAATCTGAGATCGGTGTAGAAAAAGGGAGTCCAGGTTTGATCAGTCTATATATTGTATTTTTTTATGTGTATCTAAAATTAATGAGGTCCTAATCCGGAAAGCACCTTAAATAATCTCTTTAGATTAAGATTTCATAAATATAAAACAGTTTTAAATAATTTCTGTTCAGTGTAAACTTATCCAGTTCAGGCTTGAGCAGTGTAAGTATTTTAGATCTTGAACAAGAGGTGATGAAATGCTGTCCATATTCATTAAAGACTATGAAATAGCCCTTAATTTTAACTCAGAGGCAGAGGCCAGCATCATTAATGGATAACATTTCACCAGTAACAGTTTTTAGGAATCCTTTTAGGTTTTTTATACCCAAAATACTGCCAGATAAACAACTGGTGAAGGTTTTTTCAATCAGTTGCCAACTTAACAACTTGTAGCTATATTCATTAAGTTCTCAGACCAACCTAGCAAATCTTTATCCATAAAGCAGCTAGCAACTCTTTTTATTGATACTGGAGACCCATGAAAGGAAGTATCATTGTTACTCTTCTCAACGAGCAGTGGGTGCAGCCATGGGCCCATCTCCGATCCCAAGGCATTCACATACAAACCTGTCCTATCACAGCAGTCCCTCCCAGCTGCAATAAGAGCTCTATACACATCCAGACTACTAATGAATCATGCATGGATGAAGCTGCTTCTGAATGGATGCATGGATGGACGTGCTTCCTGCACTGTGTGTAAGGGGACCTGCCACTGGCAACTTGGCACATATGTGATTCATTGTCAGGATGGACCCATAGGGATTGGATCTCACAACCGGAAGAGACGGCCGCGTGATGGGTAAGGGACCCAATGGAGCAACCGCTGCTCAAGTCTCCAAAGTTTCTAAGAACACCTGAAAAATTCTCAAAATGTGTCGATGGTCGGTGTTTTGAAAAAGACTAGGTAGAGGGATCAGAAAATTTGCTAAATATGACAACACATTTGCAAGTTGGCAACAATGCTCATGGGATAGAATTTAGCCTAAGAATGATACTGAACACAATGTATTTTGAAAAACCAATGTATTTGCATAAATGCACAAAAGATAAAAGTAGGACTGAGTAGTCAAAGACAATGGGTGAAAGGAATGTCAGATTCTATATTTGGCTTTGGTGGGTTAGTCATCACCATGTAGACCTATCTGACACTCATTTTGTAATAACTAGGTACAACTCAAGTGCACGTGATCCTGAACAAGATGAACAGTGTAGAAAAAAGATTTATTGCACTTGTTCAGTCTCCAGAATTTTAGATAAAATGCTCACTTGCAATGTTTCCACATGTGCTGATAATTAAAACGTTTGCTGATAAATGTTTATGTACCTTTGTACATAAAGATATTTATTTACCTTTGTTAAAATACAGTTTTCTTTTAATGCATTTAAAAGATGCTCATGTTTTGTCTTTTAAATTTTTGATGCTTGCAACACAGCAGAACAGACTGAGTCGCTGGGAGAGTCAGGTAGTAACCTGCCACTGCATGATGAATGAGGCTGTCAGATTAGAGCCAATTTGATCATGTCTATTGACAAAGTTTAATATCACTGATCACATCATGATCAATGACGCATGTACAGACATATGCTCACTCATTACAAACAAGACTGGCTTTCATCTTAGCCTCATGAACTGTAAGACTAGTTGCTGTCAAAGAAAGGCAGAAGAGAAGGCTTGACATCACTGACATCAGACAGCTAAGACAGAATTCTGTAATGTAGAATACAAGGAAAACAGAACAACAAAGCACAGGTAGCCTATATGTATGCTCTTACAGTTTAACATCACATTGCAAATAAGTCAAGGGAGCAACTGTGGGATTTGCTGGACAAACAGGTCTGAGGAGTCGAGGCCCCACCTCATAACTTACAGTATTTAAAGAAACGTCTAGTAACATCTTGGGTACAGATACCATACCAATCCATCAGGGGTCTAGTGTCTTGACAGATCAGAACTGTTTTGGAAGCAAAAGGGGAGCCACCACATTATTAGGTAGATGGTCATAATGTTTTGCTTCACTGGCGTTTTGAATCCTGGTTTGCAGGAGAAGGTTCTCACCGGAAGACTGACTGGCATGAAAAACAATTCTTTTTGGCTTTGTACTTCAGTTATTTTCTGCCATTGACCTTGCTCATTTTTCAGCAGGAGGTCAGCTGCTGGACTGATGTTTGCAAGTAAACTTGAGCTGTGTAAAACCATGAAAGTATTCAGCTTTCCTATCCTAAACACTAAATTATATTCTGCTCATGGGCCTGCCGTGATTTGTCTAAATGTATCTAGAATTGGTCAGAATTAATAAGTGTATTCATCAAAAGTAGTAAAATTACCAAACTGTGTTGGTGCTACTGGGCTAGCCTGGTGCCATTCTTTTTACCATTACATTTCAATGGCACAGACAATCCTCTGTCCTCTTTGCATCACCTATATACTGTGCTGGTCATACCTGCTATTTAAACCATAAACATTCTTTCTACATATAATGTAACTTGTTGCAGATTTGAAGGGCACTTACATAGGGGGTGCCATTTCACTGTGTTTAAGATTTCTTCAGTACTAAATATTTTATAGGTACATTCTGTGAGTACAGTGGCCCAAAGCTCAAAGGGAGACTGTTACACTGGATCCCAGCAAGGTCTCCTGTGATCATTTTTTATCATTATGTTGTGAAGCAAAAAAATGAAAAATAATCACTCATCCATTTCTGGCTCTTAAGTTGTCCAGAGTAAGAGGAGCAGAAACCAGAAAGTTCTAAAACATGGTTTGCATTATGTTTGCTTACATATTGCTTGGTTACATAAAAAATAATTTTATCTGGAAGTTTAGACTTTGCTGCCTTAAATGGACATAAATAGGATCTCCATTCATTCATTTATTCATTCATCCATTCATTCATTCATATGAAAAAGAAAACGTAATAAAAAACGTTTTAAAGGTTTTAAGGCAGATAAGACATCATAATTAAAACAATATGATGATTAAGATGTAGTGTTGAATCTCTGGAGAAAATCCAGCAACCTAATCTGTAGGAGCAGTATTGAGGATCATGTGAAAGAAATCAATGGTTGAATAAACATTGCAATTAGATAATTTAGCCAAAAATATACAATTTAGACAGACACTATATCTCTTAAAGGTGTGTAAAACTCTTTAATTTACTTTCCTACTATAAACGTAAAGAGCCAGTTTTGGCTAAAACAGTCATGGGGAAAATAGGAACAACCTTTTGCTTCCATAGGACTTAACAGGGGAAACAAAAATCAGGGGCTGAAAATTAAATGCATTGAATTTATTGATTACTACTGTTACCAATTCTGTTAAAACAGGAGTTTTGATGATCTAGAGCAGATGTGTGTGTCAGAACAATGTCAAGATGGAATGACATCAGCAGTGACCAAAGAGAACAACTGCGGCTGCCAACAGTCTGGGAAGGGTTCTAAAACATAGGCCAAAGTCCATAATTTTACAGTGAGAAAGATTATTCTTTCTCACCACAAACTCCACCAAAAGACTTTGAGCTGTCAAGACACTGGCTTCAGAAAACCCCATATTTCCAACCCAAAATACATCAATTTCAATAATTGACCTCTTACTGCCTAAAATATCCCACCTTTTGACAGCTGCCAACAAGGAGATAAAATAATGTAGTTATTCAAGTCACCTGTCACATTGAAGCAGATAGCCTTCCTTTCACAAGGTGTCAAAACAGTGGAATATATACTGCAGGAAGAAAAACAGCTGTCTTCTGGCTTGAAACATCGATCTAGTATTCCAAAATTTTAATAAGCTAGAATAGTTTAGCTAAAATTGCTAGAAATCATCAGTCTGTGGTACAGCCATGATGACAAGAATAGAGTAGTCATGCAGAAAATTTTTCATCTGATAAATAGTGTCAGTCTTTTAAAAGGTGTTCTTTTTCAGCCTTAATTAATATCAAACAAAAAGTTCAGACTTTTTCCATCAGCCATCTTCAATAAATTTTATTAGACATGTTGAAAACAAATAAATTTGTCACATTTCTGACTTATTTGCCTATGAACTTTAATTGACTTGATTAATTCCTTATAAAATAGCCAAATACAGTAAATGGATCTAAGATGCTTTTCTGATTCCTTGCTCCATTGCAAACATGAGACCACCCTTTTCTGCAAGTTTTAAAAGCTCTTGTTGAAAATCTCAAGTCTTTGTGCATAACCTTACTGTACATAATGTATTTATCAGCATTTCAATGCTGATTTACCATTTTACTTGTCATTTGGCATATAAAATTCTGTGCTGAACAAAAGGTCACTCTAAAACAGTTACCATGTTTAAAATTCAAACAAACAAAATAACAGTGGCAGAGACTTGTGGCTCCTGTAATGTTTTTGGACTGTGGGAGAAAGCCTGAGTATCTGGAGAAAACTATTGCATGCACAGGGAGAACATGCATACATTGCCTTCTGGCTACAAGATAACATTGCTAATCACACTCCTGTCCTATTGTTTAGAATTATCGTCCAATCTTTTATAAATGTGTGATCAAATCTGCATTTTTTAAATATTTTATTTATACAACTATGAATGTTTAATTCTTGAGATTTAATGAGGGTTACAAATAACACTAAACATGATTTACTGGCACCGGCTACACTCTCAATCCCTTCCCCTTTTTCATCAAACCGATTAGCAGCGTTCAATAACAGCTGCTGATGTGTTTAAATCGATGCTCATAGAAACACATACAGAACCTGATCAGTTTTTTTAGACATGTGGCTCCAATGTCTGAAATCAATAAGCAACCTGCATCACATTACAGATGCCCTCCCAGGAAAGTCATTATTTTTCAATTTCTGGTGCAAACACACACAGTCATTTAAAACCTCTTATATTTTCACAGTTTATATAGAATAACAATGTCACTATCTATTTGATCTTAGAAATCTAGATTATATACAGACATAATATATATCTGGCACTGGTATATTACAGGTATGTAAACATGACACAGCTGATCAGGAAAATTACCACTTTGTTTTACCAACACATTATAAGTGTTTTTTTCTTTAAACGAAAGTAGATATTTATCATTTTTTCCCTTTTATTTAACTTAATTTGTTCATTTAACATGGATAAATAGGCAAATTGTTTCATACTATACAAAGTAAACTTGACCCTGCACCTGACCTTGCCTAGGCTTGTGAAAAATAAATCATAAACATAAAATTTGAATAAAATGCTAAATATATATAAAAAAACACTAAAGTAACTGAAAATGTAATTATTACAATACAATAAAAATAACTAAAATAATGATCGATAAAAAGGGCTGCATGGTGGCGCAGTTGGTAGCACTGTTACCAACTGCGCCAGAAGGTCCTGTGTTCGGCTCCCAGCCAGGGGTCTTTCTGAATGGAGTTTCTAGGTTCTCTGCTTGCATGTGTGGGTTTTCTCGGGGTAGTGACACAGTCCAAAAACATGAGTTAGGTTAATTGGTCTCTCTAAATTGCCCTTAGGTATGAATGGGTGTGTGCATGGTTGTTTGTCCTGTGTGTCTCTGTGTTGCCCTGCGATAGACTGGCGACCTGTCCAGGGTGTACCCTGCCTCTCGCCCACAGACTGCTGGGAATAGGCACCAGCTCCCCCGTGACCCTGTACGGAAAAAGGGGGTATAGAAAATGGACGGGTGGATGATGGATAGAAGAGTGATTTTTAGAACCAAAAGCAAAGCTAGTCCTCACATGATTTCTGATGTTTTAGCGAATGTTTTATACACGTTTTAAAAACATTACATTCAGAGACAGGATGGACAAATGAATACATGAATAAATGAATGGACACACAGATGGATGGATTAATGGATGGGCTGATGAATGGATAGATAGATGGATGACTTGATCTGTAGATGGACAAATAAATGAAGGTAGCATGGATGGATGGAATGCACAATCTTGCAGATACATCTGGACATGTAAGAACAGTTGCTGTATTGTGTTGCTATCAAGCTATTTTAGGTGAATGAATAATCTTGCCTCCTGAAATAATCTGTCAGATGATAAACAGACCCAACACTAAGCTTAGAACCAGTTACATCCAGTGGAAACTGCTGGTTAACAAAGTGCAGAACCACAGTTTTTTACTCTTCGATGGCTGTAGAAGCAGCACAACAGTGGGATGTCTCACCATCAGAAATAAATGTTTTGCTGCCTTTAATCCGTCTATTGTTCCTTCCCCTCTGTTGTAGTTTTTCCAGGTTCCATTTTAAAGTCTTACAGTGGGAATCATATTTGTTGAGAACTTTAGTCTTCTTGCTTTCATAAATGGCCTTAAAATGAATCTGGAAAAAGATTACATTTTGACATTAAAAGTTGCAAAGGACTATGTGTGGATTTAGATTGCAGTGATGCTTACTGATAACAATTAGATTGTTTTTATAGCCATTTTAGTCAGTATAATATAGTTAAAAAAACCTTAAATGCTCAATGAAGTGTCGCTGCTCCTCTTTGTGTTTACATTCAAATTGTTGTAGAAGAACATATTTAGGGTGGACGTCAGCTGGCATTGTTATTGTAATTGTAAAGAAAAACAATTTTTTTTTATCATAATCATTCTGTGAGCTCCAAAAACAGCCACAAAAAATATTTTCCCCAAGCAAATATCTCATGGAAAATTGTGTCTTTCTTTTTTTAAGGATCAAAAGCTCATGCAAGTCTTTTTTTATTTTTTGGTTGGTGGAGTTAAACAAACATGTGAAAACATCAGATATAGACTCACAGATAAAAACTGTGATTATACATTTGTTTGATGATAAAAATCAAACCCTGGTAAATTATTGGAATTGCCAAAATATACATTTTCAAAGATCCAAATCAAAACTAACTAAAAACATAGCCCCACTGACTTGTTGTGGGTTTTCTGGGTTATCTTTTGCATTTGGAAGCTGTGATGAACTGCTCTTTCTCACTCACTACTCCACCGTCTCGCTGTCAGTCAAATAAATTGCAACAGAATTATCCATGATTGCATTTGAAATGCAAAACAAGACACGCTTTTTAAGGCAGGAGGGCTGTTGATTTGCCAGAATTTTATAAAGTAATGCAAACTTCACCACATAGGTCTTATTAGACATTTCTAATCGTACATCTGTATTACGTTGACACTACACAGCAGTTCAGCTGTATCCTCTTTCCTCCTATTAGGATCAAGTATCAATAATTTCATTAGTCTTTCCTCTAAATCACAAGAGTTCAAGGTTAATGTTTGATGAATTACATGGGAGGGTTTTTATTTTTTATGTGCAGCCAGGTTAGGAATTAGGTTATTTATCAGAAGCAGGCTGCCTAAGATGTTTAGATCGTAGCAGAACAGCAGGTGATGCAGTTGACACAACAGAAACTGAGTTGAATCAAGCAGAGAAGCAGCTGCCCTTCAGCAATTACAGTTATGAAGCCATAAATCAGAGAGTAATGGGAGCCAGAGAGAAGTGCCACCTCAGAGGATTTGTCTTACCATTTACATTCAAACGTTTTGTACCTCTTTTTTTGCAGAAATACATGTGGATTTTCCTCACTTTGAACATGTGCATCCATCCAGCAACCTTTTGGATACAATAAATTACAGCAGGTGACTTTTCTCCATAGTGAGATGCATGAAATTTCAGGTTTCCATTCCTGTTATACATGAACTCTTCCTTTGAATGGAAAGTTACATGCATGATTCAGCACCAGACCAATTAAGCAGAAATGTTATTAAAGTTGCTGCACAAAGGAAAAATAAATTAACATCATTACCTTAATGATTTACTCATTAAAGAAGCAATGCTTTTATGGAGGCACATTGTGTAAGAGACGGTATGCCTCTCCTGACTTATTAGCTCAGCTGTTGATGTTGAAACCTACTAACATTGTCTTTTATTGTATGTTCAGTGTGCTGCTCTAGAAAGGTATGTGCCAGAATGTATTAATGCTACAGTGAGTAGTCACATATCTGAGATAGCAAGTAAAGTGTAGATGTGCATCAATAACAATTAGAGTACAGTAAGAAATTTAAGAAAAATTGTGGGACTCTCATCAAAATTAATAAAACCAAGACAGAACAGTCCAGTTTAAAGACTGTGCAATATACAATAGTATAATCATAAGGTGTGGTTTAACAATGGGTTGGAACATATTTTTTCCCTTTCATGTATGTTTTCCCAGAACCAGACCATTTAGTTAAATTTTGTTTGGTTATTCTGAGTAGGTCCTTCACCTGCAAGACTGTTGCCATGATCTGAGGACACAAATATCCACCCGATACCAGAATGCAATTAAAGCCGGTGAAATAAGAACATTAGAGGTTTAATCTTAGGGTGTTTACATTTTTGTCCAGTCTCTTTCTTATTGTTCAAAAATGAACACAGACAGGGGAGGCCAGCAGTGCTTTATATGTTGTCTCGCATTCTTTTGTAAAATCTTGAATGAATTGTCAACATGTTATTGGAGTCATTTTGGTCGGCCGGCTACTACTTGAAGATTCCCCACTGTTCCATGTGTTCTTCATTTGTTATAATGGCTCCCATTGTAGTTTGCCTGAGTTCCAATGCCTTAGAAATTACTTGATAACATTATTCAGATGAATAGATGTCAATAGATTTGTTGCTTTTTGAGATCTACAAGCCTACTTCAAGTTTACTAATAGGTTATGTTTAGGTGATCATGGACATACAGAAGGCTATGTTTAGGAAATATATATGTACATAAGCCCTATGTATAAATACATACATGACATATATATATATAGATTTAACATTTATATTGTGACCTTTGTCCCCAAAAATTGATCAGAGTCATTCATTTAAGATTAGAGATTTGCAGATACAAAGTAACAGTATGATCTGAATAGTAAATTTAGATGTTAATTAAATAAAACCAGTTTATATGCTTGAAGGCCCAGAGGCTTTTAAGTGCATTAAAATACCAAATTATATTACATTACTATTACATGTATTGCATTAGTATTGTGTTGATGTACAAAGGACTGCACAAAATTAGGAAAAGATGTAATTGGGTATAATATTTGTGAATGGCACGATAACTAGATTTGCTGTTCTGGCATTGTAACGACCCATTTGTAGTTTCTTAATGACATGACCACCTCACATTCTCGAACTGTTTATGCCACATTGGGTCTCCAACCAATTATTGCAGTCCAAGCAGTTCTTTGTGATATGCATATTTGTTACAGCAATATTATGCTACGTTTGTGACTTAACTCACTCACCTATAACTTTCTGGATGCTGCAGTCTTTCAGTTTTTCCTGACAGTGACATTTGGTGAGAGCTGAAACAGCAAATACAGTCTCTCTTTCATTGTGAACTTCCCTGTAAAGCGTAAAATTACATTGTCACAAAAAATATTCATTAGATCAACACAACAATACAATATGCACAGCCTATAAAATAGTTTGACAAACCATGCACACCATAATAGGCCCTGCTTTTAAAATAACTGGTAGAGGAAAATATAGCAGCATTGCTCATATACAATTTGATTGCATTAAATTATTATGACAATATTTTAGCCCATTCCTTGCTGTTAAGGAACATGGTCACACTGTTTAAAAGAAATCTCACAATTATGATGTAACAATCTTATTAAACACTGTCAGACACTGTTTCAGACAATAGTCATTGATGTCAATGTTGTGCTACTCATATTCTGTTCATCTATCTTTCAGACTGTGATGGAGGCATGAGGAGTGTATGCTCACACTCCCAAAGCTCCCAGACACAAAACTAGCTACATAAGCTGTCTTAGGGGAGACAGGGATAAACAAAGGTCAATCCTCTTAGACAGGTGAAGGAGAGCAGCACTTCCAAGCCTCCAATGCTTTTACTACCTGAAGGCAAATTCCTCTCTGTCTCACGATAAAGGCTGCTTGCTTAAACGTGGGCTGACACTTACTCTCCTGGAGTGAAAGGAGATGTAGTTTGAAGGTTTTAACAAAATTGAGACATGCATCCTACCTCAGCAGCAATGTCTGTTATACATTTAGGAGGAGCCATTTAAGTCATCTTCAATGGTTCCTCTTAGAAACCCAATGATACACTCTACAACAGGAAGTGGTAGTTCAACATTATGTCAAATATTTCTAACTGATGTAAAGTACAACAGTAGTAGTAAGGTGATCAAAACAGACATAAGGTGGTATTGAACATTTAGTCACAACCTGGGTTATTATATAATTATTCAATAAACTACATTCTGTTGTCATATCAGCTCTGGACTGGTGTATTTTGCAGGTCCTCATCCATATGTTTAGGCACAAAAATGTTTATTATATTTTGAAAAAGTGGACAGTACAATTTGGCTGTTTATCTATTGAGCTGAGATTTATTTACTCACCAAAAACAGATGGACAGGCGTTCTGCAGCAGGGATACAACACCTGTAGTTGGTGTCCCAGAGGCTGATCGTTCCCCAACACGTGACAGCAGATCTTTAAACTGGGTCCTGGGTCCCACTTTCAGCGGTACTTCTGTCTAGGAACCATGATCCAGACGCTGCTCCTGGAGTAGGTGATGGTACTCTCCAAACTGGTTCCATCTATGGTGAACCCAGGGACGCTAATGCTGGCGATGTTGTTTGGCTTTCCATAAATAAAGCACCGTGATTCGCTCCATGTTGTAACCGGCAAGCAGCAGATAGAAGCAATTTAGGTCAATCAGACCTACCTAAATCGCGGTCAATCTGAACACACCTTAAGACCTTCAGTAAGGGTTTGAAATGCCACTTGAGACAAAGCATCATGTCGAATATAAAAGAAATCAGTTTAGGCTCAAGAAACAGAATTGTTGGTGGCTCATGTTGGGACCACAGCCATGGGGACAACATAAGAACTTTTTTGGAACTTTCAAAATAAATCGCATTAACCTACTTCCAGCAACGCCAGAAATGTGGTAACAGCGGACTTCCCATGTGCACATATATTTATATTATATTGTAGATATGTTTATACTGTTTAATTTGTATTGTATTGCACTGACTACGCCAAAACAAATTCCTTGTATGTCCAAAAACGTACTTGGCAATAAAGCTTTTCTGATTCTGATTCTGAATTTATTCCATGAGTGTGCAGAGTTTTCCTGTTCAATAATGTCAGAGCTTGGCTCATCCTTTTCAATTTTGTCCTAATACCGCCACCTTATTGGGCTGGTATTCACAGGACAACCCTTAACAGACCGAAATATTATTTAATAAAATATTAAAGTATTAATATTAAATAATATATTCATATTCGTAATTACAACACTCACAAAGCAGGAAAAGTACAATATGATAACAAATTTAGGGCAGTGTTTCTAAGTGTCACAAACTGGAGTGAGAAGTGTCCTCAAGAAACACAAAGAGAGCCACACAGCACAGAAAATGGCAGAGGCATGATACAAAATACTTGAATACTACAACAATAGGTCATAAGTCATGTGCTACAGACTTTACGAGCCACAAATCCACCAATGTTTTTACTTATCCATAATCTTGTAATTTCACATTTGCTTTCTTCCTATAAATCTTTTTTTCCATTATATGCTTCAAAAATGTGAATATCGTGTGAAAAAATTGCAACAAGCTCCTACTAATGATTTTACTAAATGGGGAAAGTTAAGGGCCAAATTAAAGAACCTTTTCTGATAATATTATTTCAAAGAAAAAGCCAAAATTCCTCAAATTGGTTTTTCACACTATCGAAGGCATCAGAATGCTCCTCTCACTTCAAGCTTAAGGATGCCAGGGGTAGGTCAAGGGCTCTGATTGTCAGTGTTTATTAATGGGCCCTGCAGAGGGTAGTGACAGCAGGGTGATCGCTGTGATGATGATGTCTTATTGCTTTCCATGAACGGCTGAGGTACATACATATTTATGATGCGCTGCCACCTTGAAGCCAGCTAGAAATATCTGTTTGACACCTGGGGCCTCTCGGATGCTTCCCAAAGTACAGCTGTAATCCTAAACCTACAGCACCACAGAACTCTGTGCTAACCTAAATTTCACTGAATACAGAACAACTTCTGCCATCTGTGTGATTAACATTGAGGTGGGGTCAAAATGTGATGGGTTGATATATGTGGCGATTAAACAAACAGTGGAAAGCTGCTCCATGATCAGCTTCACAACATATTTAAAACCATCATAGGAGCAGCGTCAGCACTCCCTCTTAATCAGATGGTTTTTTGACCACCGATTGAATTAATTTGAACTAATTTGTGCGACAGATTGATTTGCAACAGAACACGTGTATGTATTACATATTAACAGCTAGCACTTCCCCTGGGACAGATGTGATTTTAAAAGGGCAGCTTATGCACAGTCATTTAAGTTGATTAATACGGGTCTTTCGTTTTGAGCATGCAAATGTTCTCTACTTACTTATTCATGTCCTCTGAAAGAAAGGCTCTCCTCAGTCATATCATTGTCTTGTACTGTCATTAAGAAAAAAGACGGACAGACAGAGGGCTATTTTTTCAGTCACAAACACTGACTATAAAAGTTTACAAACCCCTGGTAAAATGCCAGGCTTTTTTCTACATAAAAAAAATTGAGACCATGAGAATAAATTTCAAAACGTTTTGCAACCTGGCCATCTCTTTCCATTTGCAGAGATTACCACTGGTACAATTTTATCCAAAAATCAATTCTTGACTTTTTGCCCTCAAACTTATCTTCTTATACAATCGATTCTTGCCCATTCGATTATGTAAAGGTTCTCCAAATCAGGGATTTTGGAGAGTTTAGCCAAGGCTAGGTGTGTTCTTTGGAAGAAAAGTCTTCTGACTCCTTAGTCCAGATTGGCAAAGAATACAGGAGACCATTGTGGCATGTAGAACACAATTAGCAGTCACAAGGCTTTTATGGAGCTTCATCAAATTTGCAATTGGCTTCTTGAGCAGTTTCTCTCTTATCTTTTTACAGAATATTGAAGCTTATTCCCTTTCTGATACCTCTGAACAGTGAAATCCTTGTCATTCTTTGTAAACTCCATGCAAAGCATGTGTCAAGGATACACATGAGCACATGAAATTCACAAACAAAATAGATTACAAAAACATGGCAGCTTTGCATGGGTGTGTACACTAATGAGATCCATTTTTTGTTGTTGTTCTGTTTCAATCCTTCAAGTTTTTAACCTCAGAAATTATCAATTTGAAAATGTTGGCCACCTTTTGGAAATAAAAGTAAGGGATTAACATTCTTCAGGGAACACACACATTTAAAATGTCAATTCCTGATTATTTTGTTCAGGATGTATTTTCTATGTGCTTAGCTGGTTCTCTTAACATGCAGGTCCTGTGAACAAGGAGGATGAGATAAATTATTCATTTGAATCATGTGAGATGGAGCAGGAATACTTTTCAACATATTAGAATATGGGGGTTGAAAAATATTAACAAATTATGTCTAACCTGGTAGGATGTGACTGACAAGATGTTTCCAGTCCGAGTTGGCTCACTGTAGTCTTACATGACTGACTGGGATCTTGGAAAATATAAGAGATTTCTAGAGAGGTATGAAATATTACCTGAACAAGATTTTAACAATCATCCTATTGTAAGTTATGACTCCCAAATACTGGTTTTAGCGAACAACATTGTTGGAATAATTGTATATAGATTTATCTTATATTTTTCCTTTTTTATTAACTTTACTATTTGATCTTTATACCCTTTCATGTATGCGTGAGTAAAGATGTGATGAGTTTGTTTGCAGGCAAGGATCAAAGCTGGAACCAGGAAGGAAGCAGTCACAGTTGAGGATGTCATAAAGATGGTGGCTGATTGTGCTGAACAAAGGACACACGGATCTTAAGATGGTGGAGACTGTGGAAGTGTGCTGTTACAAGATAATGGTGTATATGACCTGTTTACATTGCAGCTGTTTATCCCACCCTTCAGAGCAGCAACGTTCATGTAGCTAGGGACCACCCAAAGATAATAAAAAGAGAGGATTGGACAGATGTGTTTTCAGAGCTGTAGGAGATTTGTAACTGAAGCACATCTCTGTCTGTTCTCCTTGCAGCGCGTAAGAAACTATTTCTTTGTCTTTCTCTTCTTTTTGTGATGTTATAAGTGTTTTAGATTGTTTGAACCTGCCATTTTTTGGTCCTTCGAGCCGGATTCCAATCGCGCCTGAGGATCCCAGCGGGTTGGTGGAATCCAGTAAAGACCGTGCGCACGTCAGGCTTCATTAGGGAGATTCTCAGACCCTTTCCGGGACTGGACCTCGGCCCGCCCGCTGGGGTCTGACAGCTGACGAAACTCCGAGAGAGAGGGGAAAGACAAAGTGGTGAGTTGAGTTTGGATGAAAAAGTGTGACGAATGACTGGGGGTCATTGCGTGAAATAAAACGCTGTGAATCCTAGGCCCTAACAGGTAAAGTAGGACGGCACAGTCCTGGAAAAGTATTAAGAGTTAATACTGAAAATTCCATGTTTAAAAAGGGGACGGCGGAGTCCTCAAACGTATTAAAAAGTGATACTGAAAATTCCGTGTTTCAAGGACGGCGGAGTCCGCGTTTAAGTATTTAAACAAAAAATACTAAGAAAATTCCGTGTTTTAAAAAAAAAATGTGTGAATGTGAGAAATGAATGGAGGATTTAAACCACTAGGTTTGCCTCATACCAAAGCAGTAGGATTGTAAGTAACTAACCTTTGTGGATGCAAAGGCAAGAATTCTCCACTCGAAAGAGTTGAAGTGAGAATTACCACAAAAGGAAATTTTTCCTGTCACCCTACTGAGTAGAATAATCCAGCATTTACAATACTGTAGGTATTGAGATACTGGACCAAATGTAAAAAACAAATGTGAAAAGGGGCAGGTAAAAATAAACTAAAAAATGAATTACAATGCAAAATTGGAAATTTATAGAAGCACAGGATCAAATTAAAATATTAAAATTAAAATATTTAGATAAATGGATAACCACATATAATTATGATGGTCGATTAAACTCTAGAAACTTAGTTAATCTACAGGATGCAATAATTAAAAGTACAAAACGTGATTTAAGAAAAATTGAAAAAGAAGGTTATGAGGATGTAGATTACTGGTTAAAAGCAACTAAAAAGAGAGAGATGTGATGCAGGAGATAAGAATGGATGTTTTTGTGGAAAGCAGAAAAGGTCAGAGTGCTAATAAGTAATTTTTGATGCACTTGCAAAGTAGCACAGCAGGACAAAAAGTCAGTAAAAAGAGTAGGTGGAAAGTTTTGTTTTGCACTGATGAGGCTGTGACAGGATTGGATGGGCTAAAATGAGTCCCTTTGGCTTGGGATTTCCCCTTTTTGGTGAATAAATCCATCCCCACCATGGCTGTACCTTGTGTATGTTTTATTTGTGTTTATTTTTTGTTTTTTATTGTTTGAGATGCTGGAGGCTGTTGATACAGCTTGTTGCGGAGGTTCATGGCAAGACACGTTTTTTCTGTGTAAACCTAGAAAATATTTCACTCTTTTAACAGCAGCACAAATACTGGAGATTTCAGAGTATAAAATGATGCACTATATGCTGGTCCCAGGGATGCAATACATACCTGGGTAAGACATTTTATAGGGTTCCCCACAGCAACTCTAGTGGACTATGTTAATCATGCTCTCCATGCAGAGAAAGTATCCAAGATGGCGCCGCAGATGGTCGCCTCGGCGTGTTGGTGCGCATTGTTTTGTTTTGTTTTTTGCTTTAAAACGGTCTTCTGTGATGGTACCCGGAGCTCTCTCACCAGAGAAGAACTCATGAATATCAGGGCTACTACACCAGAGGAGTTATTTCCAACTTTTCTGCCTACTGCTCTGGAATTTTTGGACATTCTGGTCAAAGGTACGCTCACCTTTGTTCACGCGGTGAAACGCCGGAAGAGAGGGAAACGGGCTGGGGTGCTGGTACGTCTTCGCCAGCGTGGACTACAAACACCGTTACCTGGAATATTTCTCTCTAACGTGCACTCACTTCCCAACAAAATGGAGGAACTACAACTGCTGTTGGGGAAAAACAGGGACTTTTATTCATCGGCAGTTTTGTGCTTCACGGAGACGTGGCTGTGTGGATTAATACCGGACTCTGCGCTGCAGCTGGCAGGATTCCAGCTCTACAGAGCGGACAGAGACACGGAACTCTCCGGCAAAGCGAAAGATGGAGGAATCTGTTTTTACCTCAACAGTGGTTGGTGCAACGACGTGACAGTGATTCAGCAGCACTGTTCTCCAGACCTGGAAGCCTTCATCATAAACTGTAAGCCTTTCTATTCCCCCCGTGAGTTCGCTTCGTTCATCCTGGTCGGTGTTTACATCCCGCCGCAAGCTAACGTTCAGGTCGCACAGCGCATGCTCGCCGACCAGATACTGAGTGTGGAGCGGACCAACCCGGACTCCTTAGTAATCTTCGTTGACGACTTTAACAAAGGTAATCTGACCCACCAACTCCCCAAATATAGACAGTTTATTAAATGTCCGACCAGAGAGGACAACATTCTGGATCACTGTTACACCACCATCAGAGACGCTTATCACGCCGTCCCACGTGCTGAACTGGGCCAATCCGACCACATCATGGTCCACCTGATTCCTGCATACAGGCAGAAACTAAAGCTCTGCAAACCTGTTGTGAGGACGACAAGGAAGTGGAGCAGTGAGGCTGTGGAGAATCTCCAGGCGTGTTTAGGCTGTACAGACTGGGATGTGTTCAGGACTACTACCAACAGTCTGGACGAGTACACAGAGGCTGTGACTTCCTACATCAGCTTCTGTGAGGACAGCTGTGTACCATCATGCACCAGGGTGAGTTACAACAACGACAAACCCTGGTTCACAGCTAAACTCAGAAGGTTAAGACTGGATAAGGAAGAGGCCTTCAGGAGTGGGGACAAAGACATATACAGAGAGGCGAAGTACAAGTTTGGCAAGGCAGTGAAAGAGGCCAAACGACTGTACTCTGAGAAGCTCCAAAACCAGTTCTCAGCCAACGACTCTGCGTCTGTCTGGAAAGGGCTCAAGCAAATCACCAACTACAAGCCGAAAGCCCCCCACTCCATCAACGACCGACGCCTCGCCAACGACCTGAACGAGTTCTACTGCCGCTTTGAAAGACAAAGATAGTCCTGCAACCATCCCCCACGACGCCCCCCAACAGCTGCAGCCACAATCCACCACCCCCACCTCCCCAACCTCAAGAGGGGCCTTGGCACCTCCAACCCCCACCCTGAAGTTCCCCCCCACCAGCCCCCTGCCCACGCCGAGGACGGCTCTTTCCATCCAGGAGAGGGACGTCAACAAACTCTTCAGGAGACAGAACCCCCGGAAAGCTGTTGGTCCGGATTCTGTCTCACCAGCCAGCCTGAAGCACTGCGCTGATCAACTGTCTCCAGTCTTCACAGACATTTTTAACACCTCACTGGAGACATGTCATGTGCCAGCCTGCTTCAAGTCCTCCACCATCGTCCCTGTTCCCAAGAAGCCAAGGACCACAGGGCTTAATGACTTCAGACCCGTCGCCCTGACCTCTGTGGTGATGAAGTCCTTTGAGCGCCTTGTGCTCTCACACCTAAAAGACATCACCGACCCCCTCCTGGACCCCCTGCAGTTTGCCTACAGAGCCAACAGGTCTGTAGATGATGCAGTCAACCTAGCCCTTCACTTCATCCTCCGGCACCTGGACTCCACAGGAACCTATGCCAGGATCCTGTTTGTGGATTTCAGCTCTGCCTTCAACACCATCGTCCCAGTTCTGCTACAGGAGAAGCTTTCCCAGCTGAGTGTGCCCGACTCCACCTGCAGGTGGATCACTGACTTCCTGTCTGACAGGAAGCAGCGTGTGAGGCTGGGGAAGCATGTCTCTGACTCCCTGACCATCAGCACCGGTTCCCCCCAAGGCTGTGTTCTCTCTCCTCTGCTCTTCTCCCTGTACACCAACAGCTGCACCTCCAGTCACCAGTCTGTCAAGCTTCTGAAGTTTGCGGACGACACCACCCTGATCGGACTCATCTCTGATGGTGACGAGTCTGCGTACAGATGGGAGGTGGACCATCTGTTGGACTGGTGAAGCCAGAACAACCTTGAGCTCAACGCTCTAAAGACAGTAGAGATGGTTGTGGACTTCAGGCAGAACCCAGCCCCACCTGCCCCCATCACCCTCTGTGACTCCACAATTGACACTGTGGAATCTTTCCGCTTCCTGGGAACCATCATCTCCCAGGATCTCAAATGGGAGCCAAACATCAGCTCCCTCATCAAGAAATCCAGCAGAGGATGTTCTTCCTGCGGCAGCTGAAGAAATTCAACCTGCCAAAGACTATGATGGTGCACTTCTACACAGCCATCATTGAGTCCATCCTCACCTCCTCCATCACCATCTGGTACGCCGCTGCTACAGCCAAGGATAAGGGCAGGCTGCAGCGTGTCATTCGGTCTGCTGAGAAGGTGATTGGCTGCAGTCTACTGTCGCTCCAGGAACTTTACACCTCCAGGACCCTGAAGCGGGCAGGGAAGATTCTGGCTGATCCCTCCCACCCCGGTCACAGACTCTTTGAGACTCTCCCCTCTGGCAGGAGGCTGCGGTCCATCCGGACCAAAACCTCACGCCACAAGAACAGTTTTTTCCCATCTGCCACCAGCCTGGTTAACAAAGCCCAGAAACCACCCTGACACTCTCCCTTTCCCCCACACCCCCCCTTTTTTGCTGACAGGACACCTGTAACCTGTAACTCTATGCGTTACATTAACGCTCAGCATGGACTCCTGCTTTACTTGCACTGCCATACTTGCACAATGATCACCTGCACTGTTGTATTGCTCTTGCATCTTATACTGCTCTATACTTACTCTCACTCACTTAAAACTGTGCACATATATTTATATTATATTGTAGATATGTTTATACTGTTTAATTTGTACTGTATTGCACCGACTACACCAAAACAAATTCCTTGTATGTCCAAAAACGTACTTGGCAATAAAGCTTTTCTGATTCTGATTCTGATTCTAATGAAGGATAAGAAACAGAAAAAGATAGCCAGTACCTTTTTTCAGCAAGAAGAAGAAGAACAGATTTATATCAGAATAACAGAGGAAGAGGATGAAATTGCAGGGGTCAGAGAGGAGTAGGCAGAGGAAACTACAGACAATACACCTCAGGGTGTTTGTGTTGTGGGAGAGAAGGACATCTGGCCAAAGACTGTCCTGAAAGGAGAAATAATAATTCAGCATGACTAGGACAGAAAACAAGATAAATTGTTCCTAGTACCTCAGACACCAATGAAACCAAAGAACCAAAAACACAGGGACAGGATGTCCTCCTAAATTTCCAGGGCCTTCTCTCCCTAGATAGCATTAAACCTGAAGTTACCTTACTGTTGAATGGAAAATCAATTACTTTTCTTTGTGATACCGGAGCATGCAGGACCACCTGTAGAGAAACAATCCCAAATTCCAGACAGTAAGGTCAGCTAGTGGGAAATTGACACAGGTCTGTGAGTCTGAACCAGTTTGGATAAGAGATCCCAATGGACAGTTATGTCAGCTATCTATTCTAATGTTCCCTGAGTGTCCGGTGAATCTATTGGGACGAGACGGATTACTACATGTGGGGTTAGCATTAATTCCGACCTCAGAAGGACATATTGTAGTAAAGAGAAAAGCAGAACTCAGCCAAGGAGATTATTTTGTGTTAAAAGGAGTGGGACCCCCTTATTACCACTATTCACTGGATGTTCCGAACAAACCACCCCTAGACATAGGGACAGCTTTATTAGCAGAAGGAAGAAATGTCATTACTCGACTACAAGATCAGATGACACCAGATGACCTACATATTACCATGTGGTATAAAAATACTCCTGGACCAGATAACACTTATGAAGAAGCATTAACTAAAGTAACCCCTACCAAAGTCATTGTAACTTATGTTCATGCAGATGGGAAGAGTACTTCAGTTGCTGAAGTAGTGTTAGCGGAAGACACTAGGAAGCTCTGCAAAATGTGGACACCTCCACACATATCTTTATTCAAGGATAAAGAACTCAAGTGGCAGGACATGGGAAGAATAGTGCAGAGGGGAAAAGATGCCACAGACTGGTTTGCAACAACAATGAATACAGAAATCAATGCATCCACAAGATTAACTAGGAAGCCATTATTCTGGAATATGACAGTGCAGGAAGGGATACATTTGCATACAAAGCAACAATGAGAAATATACCTTACTGAACAGGAGGAACAGTTCGTGAGTGAAGTCCCTGATAAGTTATGGTCAAAAGACCCTACTGACTTAGGCTTAGTAAAAGGAGCGTTACCTGTCCAAATTAGAGCAAAAACAGAATACAGGCCCAGTGTAAAACAATACCCTTTGAAACATGATGCACGTGAAGGAATAAAATCAGTAATAAAGGATTCAATAACTGTAGGGGTGATAATAAAATGCGAAGACTCACCATGTAACACCCCCATTTTTCCAGTTAAAAAACAAGCTCCATCAACAGGATGGCGCATGGTACAAGGTGGGCTATCATATTGTCAGCATATGATTACCACATTGTTTTCAAAAAATCAGCAGAACACAGCAATGCAGATGGGCTCTCTCGCTGTCCTCTGCCAGAAACAAGCGACACTGGAACGGCATTGAGTTCAGCAGCAGTACACTCACTGTTAACTGAGCATATGGAAAGAGCTCCACTAAATGCGGCCCAGGTCGCTCAGGCCACACGCACAGACATGGACTTGTCAAGGGTTTACCAGTGTGTCATGGAAGGTTGGCCTACTGTTACAGATGAGAGTTTGAAGGCTTATCACAACAAGAGGAAAGAGCTTTCAACTGAGATGGGTTGTGTTTTGTGGGGAACCAGAGTGATTATACCCTCTAAAATGAGAAAGGCTGTGTTAAATGAGATTCACTCTGGTCACCAAGGAATTGTAAAATCCAAGGCCTTAGCGCGCAAATATGTCTGGTGGCCAAATCTGGATCAGGACCTGGAACAGGCTTGTAAAACATGTGAAACATGTCAGTTGGAACAGAAGATGCCACAGCATGTTCCCCTGCATCCCTGGGAGTTTCTAGGTGAATCCTGGGAAAGACTGCATATCGACTTTGCTGGACCTTTCCTCAACAGCATGTTCATAATTGTAGTTGGTTCATATTCAAAGTGGTTGGAGGTATTTCGTATGCCACCCATCACATCACAAGCCACGATTACAAAGCTGAAGAGACTGTTTGCTTCATATGGACTCCCTGACCAAATAGTCACAGACAATGCCACCACTTTCACATCTGCAGAGTTCCAAACGTTTGTGACACAAAATTACATTTTGCACAGAACAAGTGCACCGGGACACCCTGCCACAAACGGTTTGGCTGAAAGATAAGTGCAGACATTTAAAGTGGGCATGAAATAGCTAGCCAGCCGCTCATGCAGCATTGAGGACAAACTTTCATTGTTTTTGCTGCAGTACCGTGTTACGCCGAACTGCAGCAGAATTGTTCTTGCACAGACACATCCACACCAGGCTGGATTTCATCAAACCTATCATCAAGGAGACTGTTTTCAGGAAGCAGTATTGACAAAAAGCTGAACATGACTTCACTGCTGTGGACCGTTCCTTTTCTGTTGCTGATGCGGTGTATCTTCGCAACACAGGGGGAGGAGTTCACAAGTGGATACCTGGACAGGTGGTAAGACAAACTGGTCCAGTCTCTTATGAAGTAAAAGAGCAGTACTCGAACACTGTGCACAGATGACATGGGGATCAGCTTCGTACCCAACTGTAGCTGAACCAGAGATCAAGGACCCTGAAACACTAACACAAGAGCAAAGTGATGTAAACATTGAATAAAGTGCTCTGGACTCTGGGGTGCACCCCCTGTTTCCCCAGATCCTTCTGTGGTTGTGAGACGTTCCACGCGACCACTGAAGACGCCAAAACGATATCTGGAATAGCCTTGTGTTTATCTAGGCATAACAGTTATGCATGTTGTGTTCTGTTATTATTCTTGTTGCATTAAGGGTTACATCTGAGTTTAGATGCAGAGGTAAACAGAAAAAAAAAATTCTTGATTATCAAGCAAAAACATATTTGGGTCATTGTTTGGTTCTATATGAAAATGCACTTAAGCTGAAATAAGTGACCTTAGTTTATTTTAGTTAATGTAGATAAAAATGTTATTTCCATCTAAAAGGGGGATGATGTGGTGTATTCACCCCCGTGATTATTCTGAGTTGGTTCAGTCCTTGTATTCTGAGACGTGCAAGTTCTCTCTCTCGGTTCTCGGAAAATAGCACAATAATAAAGAGGTACGAACATAGCCAGAGCCTCCTCTGTTTATTAAGACATTACAAAAAGAATGAGTAAGAAAGTTTGCTACATTACTAAAACAGTCTACTGTGACAGTGTATTATATTGTAGCAACCCATGGGTGCTGCTGCTGTATTTTGAGGCTTGTGTTATGGTAGGACTGTTCAATTGTCCTCCATTTGTCAGCTTGACTTATTGTTATTTTCCCACTTTTCTATTGGTGCAGAGGTGCTTGAGGAGTGGAGTTAGATAGAGAGATTTCTGCTCAATGAGTCAAGTGTGTGTCCTGTTTAGTGACATCCACAATGTGCTCTTTGTTACTGTTAATAAATACACATGTTGCTTTGCATTTAGGAACAGTGTTATAAGAGCAAACCAAACTGTAGCATGCTTTTATTCAGCATTCACCACACAGTTTACCATGATATATTACCATGGAATACAAAACAATATTAAGCCTAACTACTAATAATATCATGCAAAGGATTAGGGACAACTAAGACATTTAAATATTATTACATAGTCGGTTACATACTGCCAACATGTTGCATGCATATTGCCTCAATGAAAATAACAGCCAAAGTAAAGGCTTTCAGAGTGCTTTCCTATTAGACTGGATGCAAATCTTAAGTCAAATAGCTTTGGTTGCCAGCTTAAACTCAGGTGGTGTCTGATTGCCCACAAATCATTCAGCTCCAGATTTTATCCCCTTGTTTTATGTTTTAAGATCAAGATCAGAGCTTTTGAATGAAATCGCCTTCATCTTTTATACTTCTCATTTTGATCAAACAGAAAGTATCCAGCCTCTGCAAATAAATTGTAGGGTTTATCTTGTGGGTGGCTTGTTGTGATTTGTGATGACAGGAGGTGAATATTACTCTGATACTGTATGGCATTGTAAATGCACCGCTTCTTCTCAGCTCCTGCTGTCAGATGTAGTCTAAAGTTGTATTTCAGCCGTGTCCACTAAGCGCTGCGCTCCTTGAATAGAGAAATAATGAGTGCTGTCCAGAGACAATGTCACTGTTATTTTAGATCTCCTCAGTCTCTCTCTCTCTCTCCCACTCTCCCTATGCTCATTTTCTTGGAGGCTTCTTCTGCACCGTGTGTGTTTTTTGTTGTTATTTTTCCACATTTTCACTTCATGTGCATCTCTGTCACCTCAGAGCTGATTCACACCACCCACTCTGAGTCGAAATGCTTGTTTCCCCTCCCCTTTTGTAAGCTGTGCTGTTAAGATGTTGTCACTTTTGAACATGTGTGAAATGTGCACAGAAAATTTGGAAGCAGGGTTGCTGTCAGTCCACGTGACAGTCCTTTAGAAGATAATGGGGTCTTAATGGACAAATCCAAAAGCACACCTCAAAGAAGGGATGTGTCATACAATCTGTTACAGTGATATCTATTGTCTTTGTCTCTGTCACAATATGCCTCATTATTAAATGATATAGATGTTGCATCACCTTTATCATACAATTATGTGAATGTACTTCTCAAGGCCCAGAATGAACCAGGATTAGTATTTCTGCTAAGTGGGGGCATGAACATTGACCAATATTACTTGATGATGGTGATGTGAAGTGATGAAGCGCAGCTGAGCGTAAACAGTTCCCAAATTATTGAGTTTTAGTACTTGTTTTTATATGAAAAGGTTTTGCTATGCTCTTTCAGCTAAGAGGCCCATGCTCAGTATAGGAGAATCTGTTGAAAATAAAAATTATTAGCTGTTGAAGGAAGAAGTTGTTTTGGTCAGATGAGTCATGCGAAATGCTAAGTGTGGCAGAAATCTAACACTGTGCATCACCCTGAGCACACCATCCTCAGCAGGGACAGGGAAGCTGGTCAGAGTTGGAGCCTTGGAAAAATCAAAACAGAGTTGAGACTGGTGCAGAGGTTCACTTTTCATAAGGTCAGCAACCCAGATACACAGTCAGACCTATAACGAAATGGCTTAAATCCAGGTTGTCCAAAGTATGGCCCAGGGGCCATTTGGGGCCCATGACTGCAATTCAGGAATGGTACAAATTTTCCATGCCAGCAGAAGCGGTTGATGCAGATGGACCCGTTTTGCCCTAATTTAAAGATTTTCAATCATTAAACTGCTTAATATGAAATATGTAAGGTAAAAACAAAGCATTTGTCTTTTAATGATCATGTTTTCTGCTTTCATTTTAATTTCGTACTATGACAAGACCACAAATAACTTATTTAAAACCAGACTTATGGGCGCTTCATTAAAACGTGTTTCTGTTAATCTACAATAATTTACAAATAATGTTCTAAGACTTCTTTGTTCTTTCATTATAAATATTGCATGTTTATTTTATTAAGGAGGCAAAAATAAAAAATAAATACTTTCAGTCTTTTTAGGCCCAAGTACTTGATGATTTTGACCTACATTGCAGAAAGATTTAACACAACTGGTTTACACAGAATCATTTTTAAATCCAGACCTAAATCAAAGTCCACACCTAAATCTAACTGAGAATGTGTGTCAAGAATTACAATGTTCACAGATGCCATCCATCCAGCTGGGCAGAAATTTTAATCTCTTGATGTGCTGGTAGAACCAAACCCCAAACACCTTGCAGCTGTAGAGAAACGTGGTTCTTTAAAGTATTGCTTCATAGGGCTGAATACAAATCCAGACCACACTTTTCCCAGTTTTATTTGTAAAGAGTTGAAAAACCATGCATCATTTTCCTTTCGCAAATATGAGCTGCTGTTTTTTGGTCACAATAAATCCTAATAAAATACACTAAAGTGAAATAGATAAGGAATTGTTTAAATGTTTACAGAGGAAATGGCAACACAATATTGTAATTTCTGCAGGAATGTCCAAAACAGCTATTTAATGTGAACTTTTTTTGAGACCAACTGTTTATGGCTTTAGTCAGAAAGTATAAATATTTGAAAATACTTTTTTTTTTGCCAAAACCATTGTGGACTTAAGTTTACAGACTAAAGTTAAAAGCTGTTATTTCAGCTTTTAACTTTGTTCTCTCTTTTCTCTTCTTAGAAGCTACACCTGGCCTGGCTCTGTGTCTGCCTGTGACACCTTTCTGGAGAGGGGCATCGTCCGAACTTCTGCTGGCAACAACTTAATGCTCACCCTCTTCCGATGATCCACATAGCCCTGTCTTTTAGTGTTTAACCCTTTCGCTCTCCTAGACATGGAATTTGATTGAGCTTTTACTGTAACTAATTATATGTGCTCTCTTTCAGACTCTAACCTTGAAAACTGGCTCAGAGTTTATCTGTTCTTTCTTTCTAGGTGAAACAACTAAAGGAGCTACATCCATTAACATTTACTTTTCCTTCCCATAGAAAGGACTCCTGGATCAGTGCTTCTTTGTTCTCTTTGTGTCTCTGCTCTGTTCTCTCAAACCCCCAGTCAGTCGTGGCAGATGGCCGCTCACACTGAGCCTGGTTCTGCTGGAGGTTTCTTCCTGTTAAAAGGTAGTTTTTCCTCTCCACTGTCGCTACATGCATGCTCAGTATGAGGGATTGCTGCAAAGTCAACGCCAGTGACAGTCCACTGTCTCTACATGCTCATACAGGAGGAGTGAATGCTGCAAGTCTCTGACTCAATGCAATCTGCCGGGTTTCCTTAGATAGAAAAACTTTTTATCCAATTTGAATAAAAACTTAACTCCGACTGCACTGTTCAATTGTTAGGATTAATTGGAATGTATGAACCTGACTGTTGTGAAGTGCCTTGAGACAACATGTGTTGTGAATTGGCGCTATATAAATAAACTGAATTGAATTGAAAATTGAATTGAAACGTTTACCAACAGTTACCATTTTAAAGTTTTCTAATTAGCTACAATATCTGTCTCTCTATCCATTGTTTCATGCATGGTAGCTGCAAAATAAAAACACAAAAGCCAACAGAAATTTTGAATTCCTGCTTGATGAAAAATGTTTTCTTCTCTCTGATTTTGGGAAGTTGGGGTATCTTCAGTAGCACAATGATTGAGAGAGTGATCTTAAAGGAAATATTTGAGGGATATATTTGAGGATATTACTATAGATAAGTAAAATATTTAACCTAAACCCTTTAGGCAACCCCTCAAAGTTTGTGAACCTGGCATACTTTGGAGACTGGTTCACTAAAAAATATAACCTACAAATAAAAAAATTTAAAAATCCTTCTGTGTTGAAAATTTGTGCTTGTAAACTGCCTGACTTTTTAAGACATGTCCACGGTGGATAAGGGCACCAGCTGTTTTTGCCTTTTAAACTCTGCATGTTTGTTCCGCTATTTAATATTTATGCATCAAGCATTCCCAATTACATGTTGCATAAATAAATACCAGCATACGCCTGATTTGTAGATATGTTAAACAATTTCCTGACAAATTGGATTTAACATGTAAGTTTCTTTGTTCTTGTATGAAATCCACTCAAATTACCATGGACTTCAGTTGTAACTGCCCTTAATATGCAAAACTATACACCCATAGAAACATATCAGACAAACTGATTCATTACACATTGGAGAACAACGCATTAAATATCAGACTGGAAGGATTTTGGTTCAGATCATGTTGTATTTTTACATATTATATGTAAACATGTGGTTTTAACCCTGACTTTGTGGGCTATAAGCTTGAATACAACTGAAAAGAAAAAAGTTGTAAAAATGATAAAGTCCCCTTAATCCCAACAAGATGTATATTTTTTTATCAGTTTTCTTTTTCCCAAAGCCAGGAAAACAGATTTGAGTTTAAAGCTTCAGTGGAAACGTGCGAGCAGCCTAATTGAGGGAGGTGCCAACGCTTGTCATGCGGTGAACCACAGAAGGTGGAAGCAAACACAGATGCTGGAAACTGTATCAGGCTTAGGTGCCAGGCATGCAAAGTCTGATTCAAATGGGTGGACTGAACATTTAACTTTGGTGTTTACATACCCTTGTTGGGGTTGGGATGATGAGCTTACTCAGGCCTGTGGGAGCTGAAACAGTCTCGGCTAGTAAGGGATGTTGTGTCTTACAGAGTCAGCAGTAGTAATGTTGCCAGGCAATAAGAGGATTTAAAGGAGGTCTGCAAAGATGAATTATTGTGGGTATAAGTTGTTTGATTGAACATTTGGATCCTTAATCCTGGCTTAGCTGAATGTTGTGACTGGCAGGAGATTCAAAAATGTTGCTTGCAATGTTTTTATTATTAAAGGGTTCAACTGTTTTTTTTTTTGTTTGTTTGTTTTTTTTAAGCAATGTCTATTTCTTTCCACTATTTACCATCCTACTTGCGTCTAAAATGAGAAAACATTATTCTTTGATATGCATTGCAAGCCATTCTTTCAAATAGATTATTATTTAATTTGCATAATACTAAGTTATTCCTACACTTTTTGGTATATAGATTTTTTTTAACATTGCATAACATTAAATTTGTTTTAGTAAATTTGTCAGTCAGTAACACACCAAACTAAGTACAACAATAATGCTTGATTGGAAAGTTCCCTTCTGAGTATCTGCTGATTTAAGATTTTGCTCATCTTATGACTCAGTGTTTCTATCTCCTCAGTGAGGAACATCTTGTTTGTCCTAAAAAAAAAGTCACTAGAAGTTGCCAAATGATAGCATCACCTGATTTGCATGATTGGCTGTAGGAGGAATAATGTGTGAGAGACAAAACATGAGCAAAAAGCACTAAACCTCCAAATGTTAATTCTTGTTTTGTTTTTTGTATGTCAACCCACCTCCTTTATCTGGGCTTGCGAATGGCAAATAGATCAAAATGAGACACTCTGGTAAAGTCTTTAAAGCCTTCTTGATTTTTAACCTTATACTCTGGTTAGTACCGTAAGTCACAGTTAAACATGGATAATTTTAACCATAAAATAAAAAACATAATTGGTCGGGGCTAGAATCTTTGCAATCCAAATAGACCAAAAAGAAATAATAGAGAAACAGCCTCAACATCCAGTGACTATGTCTGCAGATTGGATGTGGATGGATGAACATCTCCTGCTTTAACTGCAGCGGGAAGGGACCGCCATGCTTGAACTGGGCCACCTGTGAGTACTTTAGGATGGGTAAGAGAACCAAGGCAGCAGTGATCCTTTCATAGCAGGGGCTTCTTTCCCAATTCAGACCCGCATACATGTTGCAAAAACATTGTGTACCCAAGTATTGCATTTTTTGTAGTATTTTCAGGCATTTGTTTAAATAAATCAAAAGGAAAGTGATGAAATTTTGAAATCTCACTGATTATTTAACAGTTATTTAACAGAAACATTGTATTACATCCTATTTCTATTTATTTTGATTCTGATTCCGGTTAGAGCCTAACTCCTATAAAATCTGTCAGATTATGCCCCCTGATTGAACCAAAACAATGTCAAACAAACTCCTGCTGGTGGCTATAATCAGTAAATGCACTCAAATAACCAGATTTACTCACACTAAACAACAAATAATTTATAGAAAATTACTTTATAACAAAATAGGTTCAAAACATTTTATGTTGATTGTGCGAAACATACTCTAACAGACTGCTCCTTTTTATACTTAAAACAATCAAAATGGCAAAGATAATAAAATGCCAAAATAGTGACATGACCAGCGTAAGTGCTTGCCACAAAAACAGAAAAGGTTCCCCAATACATTAAATGGGTATTTAGACCCTCCAGTCTGAATTCAAGCTTACTATCATGAAATATTAAGTATTTTGACAAGACTGTTGTGATTTATAAAAAAAGTGTCCAATAAAAGACTATTGCAGAAAGTTTACAGGAAGCTAGTTTCAGAACCTGTATAACCAGAAGGTTGCACACCATACACACCAAAATAAGCATTCTTACTAGGCTATCTTTGCATAAAACCCCAATTTAAAGTTATTTTTTGTTTATATGATGTGTGATTTACATTAGCCGTTATTGGGCAAAATGTTAAAAAAGCAATACAATTCCAACAAAAAAGATACTGATAAAAGGAAGTTTTTAGAAGGCAACGCTTTATCTGAAACCCAAATCAAAACTTCTTCAGAATAATCAACCAGGTTTGCCACTGATTCCTTGTATGAAAGTGACATTGAGTAATATTTTTCACAGGCACAACAAAGATAATTTAGTTCTCGCCTTATTTTGCTTGTTTTAGTGTAACCCAAGGCTATTTAGAATGGATCTATCCAACTCCGCTAACCTAATCTGCCATTTGTGGGCTGAATGGGGGGCTGGTGAGGAAACACATTGTGCTTCATGATTGGACAAAAAAAGGAAACCTAGGAAACCATGCAGCTTCAAGTGTTGCAAATTGGTTAAAATGGGTTTATCTGTAATGCGAGCTGCAAGGTGGTTGAGGTAAACATGATCAATCAGTAACAGTGTCACAACTCAGTTATTGTGGACAGGTTGCCCTTTTTTTACTCCTATTGCTGAGGTAGGAATGTGTTTTGAGCAACTTTTAAGTGGAATGCACAAACTCTAGGCCTCTAGAACATAATTAAGAAAAGCATTTCAAAGGCAGCCTCATAAATAATGCAAAATTCTTTGTTAAATGTCCCTGACAGGGAGTGCTGGTGCTGCAGAACGTGACGCTCAAGAAAGGCTGAGCTGGTCTGTCTGGTCATCAGGTGCCTCCCTCAGAGCACCATAAATTGACAGAAATGGGAGACAGCATAGAACAGATGAGATGGATTAAATGAGTAACACTCCCTATTAATAACATTCTTAATGTGACGCCTTGCGACTCCAAACTAGGACATGCTGTGAATGGTTAGTTGAACACAAATCATACCGTGTAGTGCCTGAAGGAAATCTAAACCAATTTGTATTGCACATGCTGTCTGTAGTGCCCTTTATTTTGGAACAAGATACCTTGGCAACATATTAAGACAAAAACACTAAAATCTTCTTTGCTCTGCTCGCAGCACGCCTTGGTCAGTCACCTTATTTAAATATTGCCTTTTGGCAGAAATAAAACATAGAAAACAAAGCCTTAAACTTGTTGAGACATTATAAAGTAAAAAATAAGTTGCCCCTTTTAAAAATAATGAAGTCCCTGGCCACATTACTCCAGATATTTTTTTTGCAGTTCATAATATATTTAAAACTTTAACCCACTCATACTCGTACATATTAAGCGGATGACGGCAAGTACTTGTCGTCATCCGCTTAATCCAGGACCGGGTCGCGGGGGCAGCAGACTCAGCAGAGACGCTCAGACGTCCCTCTCCCCAGACACCTCCTCCAGCTCCTCCGGGGGGAGCCCAAGGCGTTCCCAGGCCAGCCGAGAGACATAGTCCCTCCAGCGTGTCCTGGGTCGTCCCCTGGGCCTCCTCCCGGTGGGACGTGCCTGGAACACCTCTCGAGGAAGGCGTCCAGAAGGCATCCGGTATAGATGCCCGAGCCATCTCAACTGGCTCCTCTCGATGTGGAGGAGCAGCGGCTCTACTCCGAGCCCCTCCCAGATGCCCGAGCTCCTCACCCTATCTCTAAGGGAGTGCCCGGCCACCCTACGGAGGAAGCTCATTTCAGCCGCTTGTATCTGGGATCTCGTTCTTTCGGTCATGACCCAAAGTTCATGACCATAGATGAAGGTAGGAACATAGACCGACCGGTAAATCGAGAGCTCCGCTTTTTCAGCTCAGCTCTCTCTTCACCACAACGGACCGGCACAGTGTCCCCATTACTGCGACAGCTGCACCAATCCGTCTGTCGATCTCCCGCTCTATTCTCCCCTCATTCGTGAGTAAGACCCCAAGATACTTGAACTCCTCCACTTGAGGCAGAACTCCCCTCCAACCTGAAGAGGACAAACTTCTCTTTTCTGGTCGAGAACCATGGCATCAGACTTGGAGAAGCTGATCTTCATCCCAACCGCTTCACACTCGGCTGCGAACCACCCCAGTGCATTCTGTAGGTCTTGGTGAGAGGGGGCCAGCAGGACCATGCATCTGCAAAAAGAAGAGACGAAACCAAACCAGACCCCTTCCGGTTCTTGGCTAAGCCTAGAAATCCTGTCCATAAAAGTTATAAACAGGACCGGTGACAAAGGGAATCCCGCAGGACGGGAGACAGCATCAGTAAAGATCACGTGATTGGGACGGTACAAGATAAAAAATGAACGGGAGCAGATGAGAGCGGGAGCTAACCAATAGGAGGGAAAACAAACTAGGATCAATTGTCTTTGGAAATGTAAAACTGAGACTTTGTTATAAACTTTAAGAAAAGAAAACTTGGATTGACGCCGCCATTGTGTAGTTTTTTTTTCCAAGAAGCCTATACCATAATGTGAGTCAAACGAACTACACAACCCACAAGCCAACAGTGCTTCTGATCAATGTTTTCCACCTGTGTTCAGAATGGAGGGAGCAAACGCAGGTGGAGAACTGGACGTGGTAAAATTGGATTTGTAACGTAAAGTCAGAAGTAAGGACTTATCTATTAAACTCATAGAGCTGACAGGAAAGTCGCAAATATTACCGAACTTCAGGAGAGTTGAATGTAGCGGTTTTAACACACAGTCTGCTGCTTGTAAAACGTGTTTAGTTGTAATCAAGTTCACCAGTGATTAAGGGACTTTGTAAGGCAAATTCTGGATTAAATCAGCGCAGCATCTCTTCATTCATCAAACCAAAAGTACCAACATGTGTCAAGTCTCATCTGACCAACAAAATTGCTGCATGTGCTCTAAAGATTTAAGAGGTAAGGTACGGAAGCCCGTGAGGGGACATGGGGAAATGTATTTCTTTTGCGTCCCCACGCAATACTTTTGCGTTCGGCATTTTGGAACAGCAGCACAGATGATAAACTGCTCATAAAACAAACAGCACTGATATGTCATTGATATGGTTTATTTGTCATATGCAGGTTAACACGCAGTAAACAATGCGATGAAATGCTTAGGATAAGAAGAACCGTTCAAATCACGATAAAAACAAAAACACGGCGTACAAAAAAAAGTACATATCATGCAGCAGTAATAAGGAAATAAAGTGTCACAGATGTGGTTTCGTGCAGTATTATTGTCCAGTAGTTTGTTTGACAGCTTGTGGATAAAAACTGTCTTTTAGTCTGATTGAAGATAATTTTATTTAAGGCCGATTTCAAAATAAAACTTAATAAATCTCAAAACGGGTGTAGTGTTTGTTTCATTTTTGAAGTTATCTGGTTTGGAAACTATCCCACAAAGTATTGCGAAATGACGCAAAGACTATTGCGTGGGGACACAAAAAAGAAAAAAATCCCACCTTGTCCCCTCGCGGACTCCGTAGAAAGGCTTCATCTAGGGAAGATATTAAATAAATATGTTGTGAAATAGAAAAAAATTGAATGTACCATTAAATGTACAATTTATTTAATACATCATTAAATATTAAGTGTACCACTAATTAGGCCATGTCGTCTTAAAAATTATACTGAATTATTCAGTGGCACTTTTAATTACATAATAGTCCATTTCATGATATAATGGTACATTTATTGTTTCTAATGATGTATTAAATAAATAAATGGTACCTTTAATTTAATGGCACATTTAATATTACATTTCTTTCATGTTACATTTACTTCACTTATGGGACATTCACAACATTTATTTATTTAATGATGATTTTATTGTATTATTTTGTCCAGTTTGACCCTCCATTCTTGATGCCTGTATAGGAGGTCATGTCAGAATTTGAATCAGGTGTGTTGGAGCAGACACACATCTAAAACTTGCAGGGAAGGGGTCCCTGAGGACCAGGGCTGTGAACCATTGAGGTACAGTTTCTAAATTGTGAAGGTAATGCCTTTTTGGCCTTTTGTTCAACAAGTACAGTTCTCTTACTAGGTGCATTTTTCTTTCGTTCCAGCAACTTGAAACATAAAAGTAATGTCATTGTTCAAAGGAAACAGTCACTTAATAAATGAGTAAAATACAACTATGTACATTTTGTTTATTCAGCTAAGATAGACATGGTCTGTTTCCTTGTTTGATATTTTATTATTATTCTTTTTACTTTAACTGGCCTTTACTACAGCTAAAAACAGGGACCTAACTGATCCTTCAAAGAAAGAAATTGCCAAAAGACTAAATGAAGAAAACAAAAATGGGAGTGGCACAGGAGTGGGAGTCATTCTGAATGGGAGCGGGATGGGAGTGGGAGTCAATTTACTAGGAGTGGGATGGGACAGGATTTTTTTCGTTATGCTGGCCTGGGATTGGGATGGGACAAGACATGTTTCTGTGGGAGCGGGATGGGACAGGAGAGAAAATCCACTCCTGTGTCACCCTCTACTTCGCAGCTCTGATGTCACAGTGGGCTATATAAGGACATGGTAGGTGCCCCACAATTACTTTTTCTCCCACTGGAAACCGAAACGCGGTTACCATGCAACGGAGGCACGCATCATTCTGAAGAAGAAACTCACACGTGGGTTTTCATTAATTCTCCCCACTGGCCAAAACTCATGAGAAAAGGTTTCTGGGATAAGAAGCCCAGTAGACTTTACTTTACCGATCGAAGGAGTGAATTTAACACGTAACCCAAGAAAAACCCATGGAAGTTTTCCAAGGAGGCAACATTTTCCTCTTTGTTTTTGTTCCAGTTGACTGCTGACGGTCCGTCATATTTTTCCCCTTTTGCCAAAGGAGGAATGCCGGCCGTCTTTGAGTTTGTTACGGATGTCTAACAAACTCACCCCTCTGCTCCAAAGAAGATGACACAGAGTAATCCCATTTGTTTTTATTTCCATTAGAAATAGCTTGGGCAGGATAGAGTAGGATTTTAGAGCGATTTAGAATCGGCACTTATAGTCCAATGTGTTCTAAGTTGTATGTGCATGCAATGTCTTATTGAAACTTTGATTGCTGCTTATTTTGAACTCTGAAAGCCGCCACGCTTTGAAGCTGTGCATGTCTCACTGTGTTTGAACACCTGAGCGCAGACTCAGGTGAACTTAAAGTTGGACTGCTAGAACCTCACGGTGGAATACTTACTATTCCTTTGTATTCACTCTTAGTGTTTTTCCACTGGTTTCCGCCTAAAAGTTTTATGACCCTTTGTGTTTCACTGAGGTCCAACTTTGGGGGTTTTATGACTGCAGCCTGGCGGAGGCTGCTCCCAAAGCTTCGCTCAGTACTATATTTTCTTGTTTTTGCCATAACTGCTGGTTTGACTTTCATACACACTCAATGTTGTTTTATCTTGTTTAGTTAGTTATTTTACCCCTTTTGTGTAGAGCGTTTGCATGCTTGATTAGGTGAAAATTATTGAATCAGAATAGCGAGGTGTATCAGGGCAGTTGATTTAATAAATATTCACGTAGATAAAGAGAAAGCGTTTGTGTTTATTTTGAGCAAGAATGATTTGTCCGTCAAAATAAGGTAAAGTTCCCCCACCTTCGGTGAAGCTGTTGATTAAACAGTGACATCTAGTAATAGTTATCAATTATTACTGAGAATTTAATAATTGTAATTATCAAGAGCTTTGAGCCATAATTATAACACCAGAGGACACCTCTGATTTCGATTCGTAAGTAATGATCTTTTGGTTAAAAAATAATGTTTTTTTTCAAATTATGATTTTAAATTATAATTCTTGATAAATATTAATTAATCAATAATCATAATTCTTACACCAACATGCAACTGGTCTGACTTAGTCCTGGCAATGTGGACCAAACTCCTGCTTCGCTTGTACAGAGACCCCTAATAAAGGGCCGTACTCCTGGAGCACCCCCACAGGGCATCACGAGGGACACAGTCGAATGCCTTCTCCAGGTCTACAAAACAAATGTGGACTGGCTGGGCAAACTCCCATGAACCCTCGAGTACCCTGCAGAGGGTGCAGAGCTGGTCCAGTGTTCCACGGCCGGGGACGAAAACCACACTGCTCCTCTTGAAGCCAAGGTTCGGCTATCGGCCGGACTCTCCTCTCCAATACCCTGGCATAGGCCTTACCAGGAAGGTTGATCCCCCTATTGTTGGAACACAGCCTCCAGTCACCCTTCTAAAGGGGGACCACCACCCCGGTCTGCCAGTCCAGAGGCACTGTCCCCGACCACCATGCAATGTTGAAGAGGCCATTCAATTCAATTCAGTTTATTTATATAGCGCCAATTCACAACACATATTGTCTCAAGGCACTTCACAAAAGTCAGGTACATAGGGGTTGGACAATGAAACTGAAACACCTGTCATTTTAGTGTGGGAGGTTTCATGGCTAAATTGGACCAGCCTGGTAGCCAGTCTTCATTGAATGCACATTGCACCAGTAAGAGCAGAGTGTGACGGTTCAATTAGCAGGGTAAGAGCACAGTTTTTCTCAAAATGTTGAAATGCACACAACATTATGGGTGACATACCAGAGTTACCAGACATACCAGGACAAATTGTTGGTGCACATCTTGCTGGCGCATCTGTGACCAAGACAGCAAGTCTTTGTGACGTATCAAGAGCCACGGTATCCAGGGTAATGTCAGCATACCACCAAGAAGGACGAACCACATCCAACAGGATTAACTGTGGACGCAAGAGGAAGCTGTCTGAAAGGGATGTTCGGGTGCTAACCCGGATTGTATCCAAAAAACGGCTGCCCAAATCACGGCAGAATTAAATGTGCACCTCAACTCTCCTGTTTCCACTAGAACTGTCCATTGGGAGCTCCACAGGGTCAATATACACGGCCGGGCTGCTATAGCCAAACCTTTGGTCACTCATGCCAATGCCAAACGCCAGTTTCAACGGTGCAAGGAGCGCAAATCTTGGGCTGTGGACAATGTGAAACATGTATTGTTCTCTGATGAGTCCACCTTTAATGTTTTCCCCACATCCGGGAGAGTTACGGTGTGGAGAAGCCACAAAGAAGCGTACCACCCAGACTGTTGCATGCCCAGAGTGAAGCATGGGGGTGGATCAGTGATGGTTTGGGCTGCCATATCATTCAATTCAATTCAAAAATACTTTATTAATCCCAAAGGGAAATTAAATGTTGTGGTAGCTCATATTATGAAGGTTTCCTCAAAGAGCCGTTGTAGATGCTGATGGCTGTGGGCAGGAAGGATCTCCTGTAGCGCTCCGTCTTACAGCAGATCTGAAGAAGCCTCTGACTGAAGACACTCTGTTGTTGTTGGACAGTCTCATGAAGAGGATGCTCAGGGTTCTCCATAATGTTCTTCATTTTATGAAGAATCCGTCTTTCCACAATGATCTCCAGAGGTTCCAGAGGAGTCCCCAGAACAGAGCCAGCCTTTTTTATCAGCTTGTTGAGCTTTTATAAGTTCCCTTGGCCCAATACTTGTGCTAGATGGGCACTGCCAAGGACTACCGAACCATTCTTGAGGACCATGTGCATCCAATGGTTCAAACATTGTATCCTGAAGGCGGTGTCGTGTATCAGGATGACAATGCACCAATACACACGGCAAGACTGGTGAAAGATTGGTTTGATGAACATGAAAGTGAAGTCGAACATCTCCCATGGCCTGCACAGTCACCAGATCTAAATATTATTGAGCCACTTTGGCTTAAAATCCCTCTGACCACTGTGCAGGACTTGTATGTGTCATTCCCAAGACGAATTGACACTGTATTGGCCGCAAAAGGAGGCCCTACACCATACTAATAAATTATTGTGGTCTTAAACCAGGAGTTTCAGTTTCATTGTCCAACCTCTGTACATTCCAATTAATCCTAACCATTGAACAGTGCAGTCAGATTCAGTTATTTATTCAAATTGGATAAAAAAGTTTTTCTTTCTAAGGAAACCCAGCGGATCCATCCAGAGACTTGAGGTACTCAGGGTGGATCTCATCCGCCCTCGAAGCCCAGCCCTGCCACCGTTGAGCTTTTTAACCACCTCGGTAACTTCACTCTGGGTAATGAAAGAGTGCAACCCAGAGTCCCCAGCCTCTGCTTCCACCAGGGAAGATTTACTCATGTTGGCTTGTCAAAGGCTTGGATTGGCTGACATGGCTGGGGAGTTGGACCTACACAATATTGCCAAAAGCATTTGTGTGTCTACTTTTACAAGTACATGAACGGACATCCTATTCTTCATCTATAAATTCCAATTTGTTGATGGAGCCACAGTTGCCAGCAATAGCAACTTTAACTGTTCAGCAAGCATTTTCCAAAAGGTTTAGGAGCGTGTTCATAGTAAGATGAAAGAACCAGTATTGCAATCTCTGCTCTAATTCATCCCAAAAGTGTTCAAGAAGGTTGAGGTCAGGACTCTGTGCAGGTCAGTCAAGTTTCTCCGCACCAAACTTTATACTTCTGCAGCCATGGAAGTGAATGGAACTCTGGAATTCATTGATTTGGTGGTGTGACCCAATACATCTGGTAATATAGTGTATTTTGTCACTAACACAGATAATAATCATTATTGACCAGATGGGGGCACTCATTGACTATGTACAGGATATTAACTGTTCACCCTGAGATGGTCAGGCGACCATTAAGAATAGAAATAAAAAAAAAAAACACAATTACAGCACATCAAAACATACTTACTCCCTATTTATACAACAGCATACTGCAGGTTTTTACAACCTTCATCCCAACCCACTAAAAATATATAAAACAGGAGGGTCATAAATGACACGCATACTTATATACATTAAATGATAGGGTTTATGTTTCAAGAGATATGATTTGTGTAACACAGCAAAAACGTTTCGTTCTGCAAAATGTTTTTGTAAATGTGAGGCCATAGATTTGTGCTCTTTACATTAAACCTTACCCACTGCCAAATATTGGTATTTACCTAAATCCAAGCAAAAAATTCATAAGGATGTAATTGAAGCTGGCCTAAATATGCAATATTTCTAAATGTAGATGAAAAACATGGCATGGCATGGTTTGAAAATGACAAGCACTTTTCAACAAGAATAATGAATATGTTTTGCTCATGGAGTGCAAATAAAATGAGCTTGAACACCTTCTGCCATCCTCACTTTGAATAGTTTACATATTCAGCAAGCCCTAAAACGAAAATCATTTTACCCACATAAGAGTTAATCTTGTCTTTGTTGATTATCCTCCCATGGTTCGTTTACAGCTTTTGGTTTTCTTTTACAAAGAGGATTGAAACTGCTCTTTCTTTGTCTTCTTCTTAAAACAAGTTAATTTTTTTAACTAAACAACACATTAAACCACTGATTGTGTGTCCCAAACAAGCTTCCTGATTGGTTGGAGCTTGATTGGCTGAATTGTAAAAACTACAGATAATAAATCACATTAATGATTACTGATTAATCAGAACTTCCCTTATCAAGGGAACATTTTTGTGTTTTATTTTCAGATTATTTTATAGCTAACAATATTTGCATATTCTACTTTTCTGTACCATGACAAATAGACATCTCAGATACAAACAGTTCTTAAAATTGGCATGCCCAGCAGAAGTCAGATTTCAACCAGAGAGTGTTTTCAGCCTGCCCAAGTGTTGTTTAGCCCAGAGGTCTGTGACAGATGTGGTTGATGCCCCAGATCTACAAGACATTGTCTCCTTTGATATTCCAGGACTCCAGGGCTCACATAAGGAGTCAAGGTCACTCTCACTCTCTTGCTGGGATATCGTGAATCTCAATCCATCTTTTGCTTCAATTTTGTTTTCTGATAATGAGAATTGTTAAACACAGCTCACAGATTCATGCCAGCTTTTCAGAAACTACAGGTCCTTCTCAAAATATTAGCATATTATGATAAAGTTCATTATTTTCCATAATGTCATGATGAAAATTTAACATTCATATATTTTAGATTCATTGCACACTAACTGAAATATTTCAGGTCTTTTATTGTCTTAATACGGATGATTTTGGCATACAGCTCATGAAAACCCCAAATTCCTATCTCACAAAATTAGCATATTTCATCCAACCAATAAAAGAAAAGTGTTTTTAATACAAAAAACGTCAACCTTCAAATCATGTACAGTTATGCACTCAATACTTGGTCGGGAATCCTTTGGCAGAAATGACTGCTTCAATGCGGCGTGGCATGGAGGCAATCAGTCTGTGGCACTGCTGAGGTCTTATGGAGGTCCAGGATGCTTCGATAGCGGCCTTTAGCTCATCCAGTGTTGGGTCTTGAGCCTCTCAACATTCTCTTCACAATATCCCACAGATTCTCTATGGGGTTCAGGTCAGGAGAGTTGGCAGGCCAATTGAGCACAGTGATACCATGGTCAGTAAACCATTTACCAGTGGTTTTGGCACTGTGAGCAGGTGCCAGGTCGTGCTGAAAAATGAAATCTTCATCTCCATAAAGCTTTTCAGCAGATGGAAGCATGAAGTGCTCCAAAATCTCCTGATAGCTAGCTGCATTGACCCTGCCCTTGATAAAACACAGTGGACCAAGACCAGCAGCTGACACGGCACCCCAGACCATCACTGACTGTGGGTACTTGACACTGGACTTCTGGCATTTTGGCATTTCCTTCTCCCCAGTCTTCCTCCAGACTCTGGCACCTTGATTTCCAAATGACATGCAGAATTTGCTTTCATCCAAAAAAAGTACTTTGGACCACTGAGCAACAGTCCAGTGCTGCTTCTCTGTAGCCCAGGTCAGGCGCTTCTGCCGCTGTTTCTGGTTCAAAAGTGGCTTGACCTGGGGAATGCGGCACCTGTAGCCCATTTTCTGCACACGCCTGTGCACGGTGGCTCTGGATGTTTCTACTCCAGACTCAGTCCACTGCTTCCGCAGGTCCCCCAAGGTCTGGAATCGGCCCTTCTCTACAATCTTCCTCAGGGTCCGGTCACCTCTTCTCGTTGTGCAGCGTTTTCTGCCACACGTTTTCCTTCCCACAGACTTCCCACTGAGGTGCCTTGATACAGCACTCTGGGAACCGCCTATTCGTTCAGAAATTTCTTTCTGTGTCTTACCCTCTTGCTTGAGGGTGTCAATAGTGGCCTTCTAGACAGCAGTCAGGTCGGCAGTCTTACCCATGATTGGGGTTTTGAGTGATGAACCAGGCTGGGAGTTTTAAAGGCCTCAGGAATCTTTTGCAGGTGTTTAGAGTTAACTCGTTGATTCAGATGATTAGGTTCATAGCTCGTTTAGAGACCCTTTTAATGATATGCTAATTTTGTGAGATAGGAATTTTGGGTTTTCATGAGCTGTATGCCAAAATCATCCGTATTAAGACAATAAAAGACCTGAAATATTTCAGTTAGTGTGCAATGAATCTAAAATATATGAATGTTAAATTTTCATCATGACATTATGGAAAATAATGAACTTTATCACAATATGCTAATATTTTGAGAAGGACCTGTATTTATGTTGTCCTACTCAACAACTCAATGTTTGTTTTGCTGTGCTAGCTCAACCAGAAATCCCTAATGACACTTTTTTTATTTAAAGACAAAATTAAATTACAACTTTGGAACTGGAAATTACAGTGCCTTGCGAAAGTATTCGGCCCTCTTGAACTTTTCAACCTCTTGCCACATTTCAGGCTTCAAACACAAAGATATGAAATTCGAATTTTTTGTGAAGA
Source organism: Girardinichthys multiradiatus (assembly GCF_021462225.1). NCBI lineage: Eukaryota > Metazoa > Chordata > Actinopteri > Cyprinodontiformes > Goodeidae > Girardinichthys > Girardinichthys multiradiatus. Next base: position 38,413,975 of record NC_061800.1, read on the forward strand.
ATCAACAACACGTGGGACACAATCGTGAAGTGGAATGAAATTTATTGGATGTGTCAAACTTGTTAAACAAATAAAAAACTGAAAAGTGGGTCGTGCAATATTATTCAGCCCCCTTGTGTTAATACTTTGTAGCGCCACCCTTTGCTGCAATTACAGCTGCAAGTTGCTTGGGGTATGTCTCTATCAGTTTTACACATCGAGAGACTGAAATTCTTGCCCATTCTTCCTTGCAAAACAGCTCGAGCTCAGTGAGGTTGGATGGAGAGAATTCATGAACAGCAGTTTTCAGCTCTTTCCACAGATTCTCGATTGGATTCAGGTCTGGACTTTGACTTGGCCATTCCAACACCTGGATAGGTTTATTTGTGAACCATTCCATTGTAGATTTGGCTTCATGTTTCGGATCATTGTCCTGTTGGAAGATAAATCTCCGTCCCAGTCTCAGGTCTCTTGCAGACTCCAACAGGTTTTCTTCCAGAATGGTCCTGTATTTGGCCCCATCCATCTTCCCATCAATTTTGACCATCTTCCCTGTCCCTGCTGATGAAAAGCAGGCCCAAACCATGATGCTGCCACCACCATGTTTGACAGTGGGGATGGTGTGTTCAGGGTGATGAACTGTGTTGCTTTTACGCCACACATATTGTTTTGCATTGTGGCCAAACACTTCGATTTTGGTTTTATCTGACCAGAGCACCTTCTTCCACATGTTTGGTGTGTCTCCCAGTTGGCTTGTGACAAACTTTAAATGAGACTTTTTATGGATATTTTTGAGAAATGGCTTTCTTCTTGCCACTCTTCCATAAAGGCCAGATTTGTGCAGTGTACGACTGATTGTTGTCCTATGGACAGACTCCCACCTCAGTTGTAGATCTCTGCAGTTCATCCAGAGTGATCATGGGCCTCTTGGCTGCATCTCTGATCAGTCTTCTCCTTGTTTGAGATGAGAGTTTAGAGGGACGCCCGGGTCTTGGTAGATTTGCAGTGGTCTGATACTCTTTCCATTTCAATATGATTGCTTGCACAGTGCTCCTTGGGATGTTTAAAGCTTGGGAAATGTTTTGTATCCAAATCCAGCTTTAAACTTAAACAGTATCTCGGACCTGCCTGGTGTGTTCCTTGATCTTCATGATGCTCTCTGCGCTTTGAACAGAACCCTGAGACTATCACAGAGCAGGTGCATTTATACGGAGACTTGATTACACACAGGTGGATTCTATTTATCATCATCAGTCATTTGGGACAACATTGGATCATTCAGAGATCCTCACTGAACTTCTGGAGTGAGTTTGCTGCACTGAAAGTAAAGGGGCCAAATAATATTGCACGCCCCACTTTTCAGTTTTTTATTTGTTATAAAAGTTTGACACATCCAATAAATTTCATTCCACTTCACGATTGTGTCCCACTTGTTGTTGATTCTTCACAAAATATTAGAATTTTTAAACTTTATGTTTGAAGCCTGAAATGTGGCAAAAGGTTTAAAATTTCAAGGGGGCCGAATACTTTCGCAAGGCACTGTATGTTTTTCAAACACCTACTTCTTTACCCAGTCCTCTACTTGTTCAATTAGTGTTGTTCATCTCCTTATGTATAAAAGAAATCAAGCATCTCACATACAGAAATACAGGGATTGGACAATGAAACAGAAACACCTGGTTTTAGACCACAATAATTTATTAGTATGGTGTAGGGCCTCCTTTTGTGGCCAATACAGCGTCAATTCGTCTTGGGAATGACATATACAAGTCCTGCACAGTGGTCAGAGGGATTTTAAGCCATTCTTCTTGCAGGATAGTGGCCAGGTCACTATGTGATACTGGTAGAGGAAAACGTTTCCTGACTCGCTCCTCCAAAACACCCCAAAGTGGCTCAATAATATTTAGATCTGGTGACTGTGCAGGCCATGGGAGATGTTCAACTTCACTTTCATGTTCATCAAACCAATCTTTCACCAGTCTTGCTGTGTGTATTGGTGCATTGTCATCCTGATACACGGCACCACCTTCAGGATACAATGTTTGAATCATTGGATGCACATGGTCCTCAAGAATGGTTCGGCAGTCCTTGGCAGTGACGCGCCCATCTAGCACAAGTATTGGGCCAAGGGAATGCCATGATATGGCAGCCCAAACCATCACTGATCCACCCCCATGCTTCACTCTGGGCATGAAACAGTCTGGGTGGTACGCTTCTTTGGGGCTTCTCCACACCGTAACTCTCCCGGATGTGGGGAAAACAGTAAAGGTGGACTCATCAGAGAACAATACATGTTTCACATTGTCCACAGCCCAAGATTTGCGCTCCTTGCACCATTGAAACCGACGTTTGGCATTGGCATGAGTGACCAAAGGTGTGGCTATAGCAGCTCGGCCATGTATATTGACCCTGTGGAGCTCCTGACGGACAGTTCTGGTGAAAACAGGAGAGTTGAGGTGCACATTTAATTCTGCCGTGATTTGGGCAGCCGTGGTTTTATGTTTTTTGGATACAATCCGGGTTAGCACCTGAACATCCCTTTCAGACAGCTTCCTCTTGCGTCCACAGTTAATCCTGTTGGATGTGGTTCATCCTTCTTGGTGGTATGCTGACATTACCCTGGATACCGTGGCTCTTGATACATCACAAAGACTTGCTGTCTTGGTCATAGATGTATGCAAGACGTGCACCAACAATTTGTCCTCTTTTGAACTCTGGTATGTCACCTGGTATGTTGAGCAAAACTGTGCTCTTACCCTGCTAATTGAATCTTCACACTCTGCTCTTACTGGTGCAATGTGCAATCAATGAAGACTGGCTACCAGGCTGGTCCAATTTAGCCATAAACCTCCCACACTAAAATGACAGGTGTTTCAGTTTCATTGTCCAACCCCTGTATAATCCTACAGGTTAATTTGACTTTATCAGATCTATGTTTTTATTAAAAAATCTATTTCTGTATTTTCTTTGAAAATCATTTATCTTATTTTAACATGGGGTGCTTTTATATTGAGATGTTGTTCCATTTTCCTTGGGTTAGAAGATTACAGTCAATTACAGTTCCATTATAACGAAAGGCACTGCAATATCACTGGGACCTCAATGATTTTTTTCAAAAATCAGAAAACACCTATGAAGATGGGAACTTTATGGCACCAATTTCTAATACTGTAAAATGAAATGTCAGATGTCTAAGGAGAACTGTTCAGTTGATCAGCACCAGTATTAAATACAAATTCTTAATAACATCAGGGTTAAAAAGGAATCTGTGGGTATCTGTGTATACAAAGTTATCCTAATGTGCTTCCATAGCATTTGAACCACATTGAGGTTTGGATTTCAGTTGGGTCACTTCATCACCTTGGTTTTACTTTTTCGGTCATTCTGTTGTGGATTTCCTGATGGTCTTTGAATCTTTGTGCTGTTTACGGACACAGTTTGGGCAGCTGGTATGGGGTGTTTCTACTGATATGCTGTGTTCTGTTTTCTTCAAACATGGCAATGTGCCTTATGGTCAGACATCTGTACTTTGCCCTCATCTGTACAAGGGATTTTGTTTTAAAAATCTTTATCAGAAGTGATTAATTTAGGAAAAATTTTGCAAGCAAAATTTGACTTGGTAATTGTGAATATTTTTTCTTACTGTAGAATGAACAACTTCAGGTTGTTTGCAACTGGGCTTAAACTCTTTCTGTGTCAATCAGCTGTAACCAATCGGTCTTTAAGGGCATCATGTAAAAAGGGTGCAAAAATTCAAATGTATCAATACTGAAGTGACAGTTGATATGTGTGCAACTCCAAGGCAGCTTAATGTGTAGCCAGGTTTCTAGAGTTAAGAGCCCATTTGGCAACATCTAGAGGGTTTGCTGTGAAACTGTTGATGACGGAAATACAATTATTGTACACATCAAACACATGGGGAACAAATAATTAATCCACATAATTGCAAGTAGCCTACGCAAACACTTAAATATTAAAGCATGAACAGAGTGTTGAAGAAAATGCCTTTGTTAATTGTTTGATTGACTTTAGTGGTAGTACTGTTGATAGCAGTAGTTGTTGTAGTACTATCGGAGGGTATTTCAGATGTGAAGAAAGTGTGTATTTAGAGATGGAGACGATATTCTGAAACTCTTTTTATCAGGCCCTTTAGCTGCTTGAAGCTGTGACCCGTCTTAAAACACAGAGGAGCTTTGCTCTGCCCGTATCTATTCAGCTGCTGTTCCTGCTGGGATTCCTAAGTACAGGAGCATGTTAAAGGGACCTTGTAGACTGGTCAGAGAAGCCTGAGCTGAACAATGTCAGCTATGTGGAATGAAATCACCCAAATATCAGCCAGGGTTATCATACTCCCCTTAAATTGGGCTGAACAGGTCTAGGTTAAAGCGTAGTCTGCAGCAAGAGATGGTTTTCCTCTTGTAAGGAATCAACTCCACATACAGTCACATTCAATAAATTAGAATTATATTTAAAGTTCATTTATTTCAATGACTCAGTTCACTAAATAAAGCACATTAATTACAGAGTGATGTTTGCACTCCTTCATTTATGTTAATTGTGATGATTTTCCACTTATAGCTAATGACAACACATTTAATTTATTTGAAGTTTAGATATATCATACCAATGAAAAAAAAAAATGTATACAGAAATGTGTGCTTAATGAAAAGTATGTTTTATACCTGCTTAAAGGTTGGTATTTTCAAAAGCTGCTTTTATTCTGACAATCCAGTCTCATTGGAACGCATATTCTAACCTATTGAATACGACTATATGAATATGAGAGAAAATAACTTTATGCAAGCAGAAAGTAATTTCATGCAGTCTGTCTACAAGTTATTACAACATTGTGGTGAAGTGGCCTGGTAGGATTCATTCATGCTAATGAATAGCATTGTTTGGAACTGATTACAAGCAGGGACATTGTGGGATTACAGATGTCTTGCTGAGCAAGTTTATTTTATTGTCCCATTTTTGATTGACCTGATAGAGCCATTTCTTGCATGAATGGGCCAGTGCCTTCTTTTGCCACCCCCCCCAGATGCATAAAAGCAACATAAAATTTGTTCAGCGAGCAGTTGATATATAAGTTAAACAGTCATAAACAACAAATCAGAATATTATTTAAAGGTTCATTTATATCAGTAACTCCATCACTGAGTGAAACACATTACATAATTTAATAACACACAGACAGATGTTTTCAAGCCTTTATTTCTGTTAATTACGATTATTTTCCAGTTACAGCTAATAAAAGGCTGACATTTAAAATTAGAATATTACGTTAGACCAAGGTTGTTAAAGGTTGTTATTTTCAGAAAGTACTTTTAATCTGGCAAACATCATGCTGTGGGATAGGGGAGCTGATCTGAGTTGATGGTAAGCAGGATGGAGCTACATACAGGACAATTCTGGGCACGGGGTGTGGTGTAGAGGTAGAGTGTGACCTATAGACAGAGGCCTCCAGAACTGTCACAGGTTCTCAACCCCGGAGACCTATGCTGCGAATAAATATATATATATATATATATATATATATATATATTAGTGATCACATATACTGTCCTTACAATCTGACTGAGTTTGAGCTAATTGCAATGAAGAACTAGCAAAATATCCATTCATCTGCTATATCTAAGATGGCACTGTGGATGGCAGCCTTAGTACTGTAATACTTTACGTGTTTTTGTGTGTTTATTCTGCTCTCTGCCACCATTGTGTGTTTGCTTTCACTAGAGAGAACTTCCAAAACATCTGACAGTCCACTCTAGGCATTTTTTCTCTATTTTTCTCTAACTTTACTAAGATCTTGGTTGGTGGGGCAGCGGGTTTCTATCAGATTTAACAGTGACGCAGATGAGGTAAATGAGAGAGCACTCTCATGAAACTTCTGCATTGGAGACACTGCGCACCTTCGCCCTCAGTCCACCTGGATAGTGTCCACTCCCTGGCTAACAAAATGGATGAAATGCTGCTTCTCAACTCTTAAAAACTCTGACTTCTTCGGATCTCCTGCCTTCTGTTTCACCAAAACCTGCCTCTGTGAGCATATCCCAGACTGCGCACTGCAGATGCCGGGCTTTCAGCATCTATGAGGAAGATGTAAATAGGCTCCTTCAGCATCAGCAGACCCGGAAAGCTTCAGTACCTAACCTGTCACCACCTCTTGCATGCTACCAACTAGCCCCCATCGTCACTCATATGTTCAACAAGTCGGTTGGCCCCGAAGCGATTCTGGCAAACCGTCCGGCGCCTCAGGAGGGGGAAGCAGTGCTTCGCCAACACTGTTTACAGTGGGGGTGGGGAGCTGCTGACCTCGACTGGGGACATTATCGGGTGGAGGAAGGAGTACTTCGAGGATCTCCTCAATCTTGCCATCACGCATTCCCTGGTGGAAACAGAGGCTGGGGACTCGGGGTTGGACTCTTTCATCACCCTGGCTGAAGTCACCGAGGTGGTTAAAAAGCTCCGTGGTGGCAGGGCTTCGGGGTTGGATGAGATCCGCCCTGAGTACCTCAAGTCTTTGGATGTTGTGGGGCTGACATGGTTGACACGCCTCTTCAACATTGTGTGGCGGACGGGGACAGTGCCTTTGGATTGGCAGACTGGGGTGGTGGTCCCCCTACATAAGAAGGGTGACCGGAGGGTGTGTTCCAACTACAGGGGGATCACACTCCTCAACCTCCCTGGTAAGGCCTATGCCAGGGTATTGGAGAGGAGAGTCCGGCCGATAGTCGAACCCCGGCTTCAGGAGGAGCAGTGTGGTTTTCGTCCCGGCCGTGGAACACTGGACCAGCTCTATACCCTCTACAGGGTACTCGAGGGTTCATGGGAGTTTGCCCAACCGGTCCAAATGTGTTTTATGTACCTGGAGAAAGCGTTCGACTGTGTCCCTCGTGATGCCCTGTGGGGGGTGTTCCAGGAGTATGGAATTGGGGGCCCTTTACTAGGGGCCATCCGGTCTCTGTACAAGCGGAGCAGGAGTTTGGTTCGCATTGCCGGCACTAAGTCGGTGTGGCAAATGATGCAGTCAATTTGGGACAACACTTCACCCTGCACCATCTCGACCAATCAGGGATGTGCGCAAGGATCCGGTTTGTGGACTTCAGCTCGGCCTTCAACACCATCAACCCAAAAATTCTCCACTAGAAAATAGACACTGTTCAGAAGAAGGCCCAGCAGAGACTGAACTTCCTGTGAAGTACAACCTTTCACAGGAGCTGCTGGTCATCTTCTGTACTGCCATTATTCAGTTTGTCCTATGTTTGTCCATTACTGTGTGGTTTGGGTCATCCACAAAACAGGACTGGTCCAGAATGCAACAAAGAATTACGTCTGCAGAGAGGATCATCAGGGCTTACCTTCCCTTCATCCAGGACTTGTACAGGTCTAGGAGTAAGGAAAAATGTAATTAACATCTCTGCACACCCCACACATCCTGGACTCACGCTGTCTAGACATTTACCTACAGGTCGGTTCTACAGAGTCCAGGCTGTCGCTCTGACGAACACTTAACAGGCTATTTGTACTATTTTTATTCCCTTCTTTGATATTTAAACTGGGATCAAAGTGGAACCGAGGTCAAATTTCTTGCCTGTGTGCACAATCTTTGTGAATAAAGCTGATTCTGATGCTCAGATTCTCTGAACAAACAAACATTCTTAAAACAAAATGTTCTTCCCAGTACAGAGATGGTGACTAAATGTCAGTTGACCTTAATTTTTGCATTTTCCATACAGGTTTTTCAAATGTTTGTTTTCTGCCTTTTTCTACAGTTTGAGGGGAAAACACAAAAATAGTACTATCAGAAATAGAACTATCAGAAATGCTGACCTTTAATTAGAAAGCCTTTGCTGTGGAAAACCTTAGCTTCTACTGAAGTTGACATTTATAAATATCGAAATGTCCCAGTGAATTGTTGTTTTCTGAAGTTAGAGAATAGTTAAGATACCATCAGTCCATTTGTCAAATACTGTAACCGTTGGAGCCAAGTGTGAGCAGACAACAATGTACAGCTGATATAAACTGCCCATGTATGCAGAGGACAGACCTGTTAGCAGAAGGCCTATCAGTCACTAGGCGATGGAAAGTCGAGATGTTGCTCCAGCCTGCAACTGTGTTTGTGTGTCTCGGACACAAAAATCAATACAGCTGGTTTCACTGTCTGTTTTACAGTCAGGGCAGCTCTCAGCCTAAATGTTTGTCTGTTTTATTCAATGACACTGCTCAGCAAACTATTACCCACGGGGAGCGGTGAACAAACGTGAAAGAAATAAACTGGCAACCCATCTCAGCTTTGTTTGCACTTAGAAATGAAAATTGTGTAGGGGGGGCATTTTCTTTACACACAGTCAAGAGAAAATCTATCAATGCTAAGCTCTGAGCCATTATATTACAGCCTCGGAGAAAATATTACCTCTTGGCCGGGCTTGTTTCATTTACGTTCCTGTCCACCTATGGTCACTGCGATTCAGAGACATCCGTGGAGACTGGTGCTTCCATCACCTCTCCCCTGATAAAAGCGGATTTCCCATCCTTTAAAGAATCTGTTCCACTTTTAATCTCTTATTATCACTGAAAAGCACAATGGAGGGCAATAATTCTGTTTCTGGCCCTTCACAAATTGATTATTTTGTTCATAGTGTTTCTTCATCATTGCGTGCATCACGCAATGATGAAGACAGACAATGCAGCCCCCTTGAAAAAGAAGGTAATCATTCATAGGAGGCTAGCTCCTTGGTTTAATTCAGAGCTGCATACTTTAAAGCACAATGTTAGAAAATTGGAGAGAAAATGGCGCTCTACACACCTAAAGGATTCCTACTTAATCTGGAAAAATAGCCTACTGTTGTATAAAAAGACACTTCGCCAAGCTAGAACAGCTTATTTCTCATCATTAATAGAAGAGAACAAGACTAATCCTAGGTTTCTCTTTAGTACAGTTGCTAAACTTACACAGAGTCAAAGCTCTGTTGAGCCATCCATTCCCTTAGATCTTAGCAGCCATGACTTTATGGTATTCTTCTTAAATAAAATTGATTCTATTAAAAAGAAAATCTTTGACATACTCCCGAAAATGATTACTTCATCCTCAGCAAGTGAGACAACATTGGAAATAACTGCAGAACCTGATTTGTGTTTGGACTGTTTTGATCCTGTGAAGCTTCCTGAGTTATCAGAAATATTAGCTTCATCTAAACCTTCAGCTTGTATGTTAGACCCAATCCCAACCAAATTATTTAAGGAAGTGTTCCCTCTGATTACCAGCCCCATTTTAGGTATGATTAACCTATCTTTAGTAAATGGATATGTACCACAGGCTTTTAAGCTATAATTAAACCTTTACTTAAGAAACCTTCGCTTGATCGAGATGACTTGAAAAATCACAGACCTATATCCAATCTTCCATTCTTATCTAAAATTCTTGAGAAAATAGTTGCTAATCAAATGTGTGAGCATTTACACAGCAATGACTTGTTTGAAGAGTATCAGTCAGGTTTCAGAGCTCATCATAGCACTGAAACAGCTCTGCTGAAAGTCACTAATGATATTCTTATGGCCTCAGATAATCGACTTGTGTCTGTTCTGGTTCTGTTAGACCTCAGTGCTGCATTTGATACAGTCGACCATAATATTCTCTTAAAAAGGCTGGAATATGCTGTAGGGATCAGGGGAACAGCGCTAGGCTGGTTTAAATCTTATCTGTCTGACAGATTCCAGTTTGTTCACGTAAATGATAAATCATCTTTAAACTCCAGGGTTAATTGTGGAGTACCACAGGGTTCAGTACTTGGGCCAATTCTCTTTACTATATATATGCTTCCAATAGGTCAAATTATCAGTCAGCATGGGATAAATTTTCACTGTTACGCTGATGATACTCAGCTTTACTTATCCATAAATCCTGATGAGCCCAACCAGTTAGACTACAAGCATGTCTTGAAGACATAAAAACTTGGATGACTTTAAATTTTTTGCTTCTAAATTCAGACAAGACAGAAGTTGTCATCTTTGGACCGGAGTCTTTAAAAAAAAAAACTGCTTAGTCAATCACTTAACCTGGATGGCATTAAATTGACCTCCAGTAATAAAGTAAAAAAAACCTTGGTGTTAGTTTTGACCAGGACATGTCATTTAAATCCCATATTAAACAGGTTTCTAGGATTTCCTTCTTTCACCTACGGAACATTGCCAAAATTAGAAATATCCTATCCAGGAGTGATGCTGAAAAACTAGTCCATGCATTTGTTACTTCAAGGCTGGACTATTGTAATTCATTACTATCAGGATGTCCACAAAATGCAGTTAAAAGCCTTCAGCTGATTCAAATGCTGCAGCAAGAGTTCTGATGAAAATTAAAAAGAGAGATCATATTTCTCCTATTTTAGCTTCCCTTCATTGGCTCCCTGTTAAATCCAGAATAGAATTTAAAATTCTTCTTCTCACATATAAAGCCCTTAATGATCTAGCTCCATCATACATCAGAGATCTGATTGTTCCATATGTTCCTAACAGGGCACTTCGTTCTCAGACTGCAGGTTTACTGGTGGTTCCTAGAGTCTCTAGAAGTAGAATGGGAGGCAGATCCTTTAGTTACTCCTCTCCTGTGGAACCAACTTCCAGTTTTAGTCAGGCAGACACCCTGTCTACTTTTAAGGGTAGGCTTAAAACTTTCCTTTTTGATAAAGCTTATAGTTCAAGTGGCTTAGTTTATCAGGGAGGGAGGAAGGCTCCCTCCCTGTTGGTTGGAGTAAGGGGGAGTCAGGTTTAGCCTAAACCAGCTCAGTTATGGTTGAGGTGCAAACACACCCTCCATTTCTGCTACCTGTATGACCCCTTCTCTTTTCCAATGGTTATAATCAGTCTGACAGAGAGAGGTATCCCAATCCTTGTGGTTTTTAGTATAACAATGACCATCAGTGGGACCCTTTGTGGGGTTCCTTGAGACGACATTGTTGTAAATGAGCGCCGTTTAACTAAATAATCTGAACTGAAACTATCTGTGTAGTTATGCTGCTATATGTAGGCTTAGGCTGCTGGAGGACATAACGACCACTTTCACCCTCTTCGCTACATTCTCACACTACTCTCCAATTTTGCATCATTTGCTGTTATTTCAGTTTTTAACTTTGTTCTCTCTGTTCTCTTCCTAGAAGCTACACCTGGCCTGGCTCTGAGTCTACCTGTGACACCTTTCTGGAGAGGGGCATTGTCCAAGCTTCTGCTGGCAACAACTTAATGCTCACCCTCTACTGATGATCCACATAGCCATGTCTTTTAGTGTTTAACCCTTTCTCACTCCTAGACATGGCGATTGATTGAGCTTAACTGTAACAAACTCTATGTGCTCTCTTTCAGACTCTAACCTTGAAAACTGGCTCAGAGTTTATCTGTTCTTTCTTTCTAGGTGAAACGACTAAAAGAGCTACATCCATCAACATTTACTTTTCCTTCCCATAGAAAGTACTCCTGGATCAGTGCTTCTTTGTTCTCTTTGTGTCTCTGCTCTGTTCTCTCAAACCCCCAGTCGGTCGTGGCAGATGGCCGCTCACACTGAGCCTGGTTGTGGTGGAGGTTTCTTCCTGTTAAAAGGGAGTTTTTCCTCTCCGCTGTCGCTACATGCATGCTCAGTATGAGGGATTGCTGCAAAGTCAATGCCAGTGACTGTCCACTGTCTCTACATGCTCCTCCGGGAGGAGTGAATGCTGCAAGTCACTGACTGGATGCAATCTGCTGGGGTTCCTTAGATGGAAAAACTTTTTATCCAATTTGAATAAAAAGCTAACTCCGACTGCACTGTTCAATGGTTAGGATTAATTGGAATGTATGCACCTGACTTTTGTGAAGTTCCTTGAGACAACATGTGTTGTGGATTGGTGCTATATAAATAAAACTGAATTGAATTTAAATGAATATGTAGGAATGGACATCTTGATCGCATTCATGTTTCTGTACATGTGCTGGCGAACAACAACAAAAACAGTAAAAACAAATTTCAAAACTCATTTCAGGTCTGCTTTTCATTGTGACCAATACAAACATACAGTGAAGCTTTCTATTCATTGCATTACCCTGGTGCATTATGGCCTGAAATAAAAATAAAATCTCAGGGTAATTTTGGGAAACCTTGAGGGCATGCTCGCTTTTAGCTGTGCTTATGTAGCAGACACTGCACACAACAGCAAAATTGAATAATTGGAAGCTTGCACAAACTGTCAGATTACTGCCTTCTCACTACAAAGTACTTTAACACATGTATAATAGTAAGAGTGGAACAGGAATATGAGTTTAAATAGGATAATCTTTCCCCCCGAAAGATCTAGTCTTATTTTTCCACTTACCCAGATTATTTCAGGAAATAATTTTCTGCAAATTTGAAGCAGAAAGCTTCAACTTCCAACAGCAGGCCCCGATAGACTATTCAGTGTTAAAAAGAAAAAGAAAGGAGAGAGTGGGGCCTGAGGCTGAGTAGAACAGACAAGCAACAGCTTCACATCACTCACCTGGATTCAAAAAGGACAGAAATAGCACTAAAAGCACCCACTCTCACTTTGTAACTGTTCTTTTGTTTCCTTGTCTCCTGCTCTGTGCTGCCATCACAGCAGCCCGAGCTGCCTGCTTGTTCCCAGGGTCTATTTACCAGCACATTACAGCCATAGGTCATTTAAACCGGGAAGTACTTAAACCAAGTCTGGACTCGCAATTTTCAACAATTCAATTGTTACATCTGAGTGTATAGTTATCTATCATTATAATGTTTCATGTTTTTAATAGTTTAATTTTACAAGTCAGTAGCTTGTCGATACAGTGCCAACTATGTTTGTTGGCATCCTTGGTAAATATGTTTAAAAAACATAAAAAAATATATTTTTTTATCAAAGTAGCATAATCTCAAACTAAACATTTTGGAAAAATCCATGCTTTATTTTGAATTTTAAAAAAATAAATATTTTATTTAACAAAATCATTGACTGCACAATTATTGGCACTCCTGCTGAAATACATTGCACAATCAAAATCTTATTCTCGTTTGATCAAAGGATGGATGGACGGACAGCATCTCTGCAACTTTAATAACTTAATAACTTTAATGTAAGACTTGTTAGAAGCTTTTTTAGACCATTGTTATTTAAAATAAGACTAACAAACCTCATAACCTCATAACAGTTAATGACAACGGATTTAGCCAACTATTCAAAACCCAGCTATTATTCAAAACCCAGCCGATACTTTGTTAAATATACACTTTCCATCACAAAGAAACTAGTATTCGATAATGAACAAATGTGTATATAGTAATAATATAGTAATAATACAAATTGAAGGAAGATGCATTCAATAAACAAACACACAAATTTAAGAGGTAACTAAATGCTTTCGGGAGTAAGTATTTCTGTTCATGGTTGTTTGTGACTGTGTGTCACTGTGTTGCCACATGATGAGCCGGTGACCTGTCCAAGGAGTACCCAATGACCGCTGGAGATAGGCACCAGCTCCCCTGCAACCATGCAGGGATAAGCTTTCTAAGATCCTGACGGCTGGCAGAAAAGTTTTTTTTTTTTTTTTTCTTTCAGGTATCAGTCCCAAACAGCTGATGTAGATAGCATTTTGGTGACCCCAAGATGCCACACTTTGCTGCAATGAGATTTAGAGATTTTTTTCCTTCCTTTCCATGCTCCTGATGTTTGGTGACAGGGTAAGTATGGGTCCTTGTTCAGCCAAGGCCAGTGGGTAAAAGGAATGGGCCATTGTGTCCTGTCATATTTAAACCCGAGGGAAACAAAATAAAATGTCATGTATTGTCAATTAAAAGGTCCTAGAAACTTCTTAACTTCAAACTTTAAAGTATAAAGACAGAGAAAGAAATAGTTAGTGCTACATAGCCTTTCAATTATGATTTTGTTCTGGGGCAACCCTCCCTGAATAACTGTACTCAAATTGAATATTTAAATTTTATGAAACAATTAGCATAAACCTTTGGTGTTTCAGTAAAAGTTAAATTTATTAAATTTTTTTTTTTTTTATGTCTTCAGCACTAGAGGTGGGTGAATCTATAAATTGTTTTAAGTTTTTTGGGATAAACTTCTCAATTTCCCATTTGGATTATGTTTTCAGCGTACATAAAGAAACAAAAATAACCAGAAGCAAAGGTAACAAATAATCAAATGGAAAAGGTGTGGCTAGGTCATCCAGTTGATGCATGACTGGCATCAGTGTCTATGAGCTTAGTGCCTCAAAGCTGCACTGGACTCTTCATTACAATAAACCCAGTGCCATACTTAGGCCCTGTGCTCATAGAAACTGAGCAAGAATATGCACTACTTCTAGAGTTGGGCTGCTAGCTGGGAAGAACGGCACACACCTCCAATTTGCATCCAGTCTTAGTTATGGTCATTACCTGTTAGGACAAAGTAATTTGTGAACATTTCCAGAGCTCTTTTAATGCAGAATGTACCTGACGTCTAATCAACCAATGGCTAACTGATGAAAGTAAAGAATAAATTAAAAATGTCAATTAGTGATGTGTCTGCATGAACGAAATGGCTCTTAGAGACGGTTCGTTGACGTGAATGACAGAAGCCAGCTCCTGATTGGGAGCTATTTTTTTCCTGCTTCTGTGTCTCTCTCAATTTTTTTCCCTTCAACCTGCTCGTGATTGTTCCATGTATGTTTTGTCGGCTCTGTCTGAACTAGCAAAAGGGGTTGGCAGTTGTACACATTGGCTGACTATTTGAGTGTGGCTGATGTTACAATTAATGGGGTCTGCTCAACATTGCTGCTTAGGGTGTTGATCAATATCAATATGATGGTAAACTGGTGGTCGCAGGGTTTTGCTCTGAACATTAGATTCTTTGTCTCCTGGCATCTTGGTTTTGCTGCATTTTAAACTAATTGTTGTTTTTTTTTTTTTTTTGCATGTATGTTTATGTTGTTGTGAGCAATAAATTAATTAAAGTAACTCAAATCTTAAGAGCTGTTTGCGAGCCAAAAGAACCGACTCTTTTCCGTTCTCTAAAAAAAAGATCCGAACTTTCCATCACCAATGTCAACAATTAAAATAAATGTATTGAAAGGGGTAACAATAATTGTGCTTCAGATTATTTTGGTAGATGGGAGATTTTCCCTAATGAATAAATAGGCTGTCAAATAAAAGCCCTGGCATCATATTACCCACAAAGAGACTTCAGAGGAAGAAGAAGTATTGGCAGAAACACAGAGCTTTTAGATTCTCTGTCTGTGGTTCCTCCTGGCTGCATCTACCATGTTAACCTCACCGGGTCCTGAGGCAGACTAAACTTATTTTAGGTGCAATGTGTATAATACCATAGTCATTCACCTGCATCCACTCATTCTGGTTGCGAAGCAGATGGAAACACTGATTGTATTTTATCCTCCACAGCAAAGCTGAAAAAGATGATGGAAACACATAAACTCCCCCTTTGCATATTTAAGGATTGTGGTGCATTTGTAGTTGACAGTAGTAAGATCCTTGTGTGTAGGTGCTGTGGGCATATAGTAGGATCTGAAGGATTTTAGAAATTTAAAATAATACATATGTTTCAATAGTACTAAGAGTGTACCACGACTGCCTTTACAAAGTCAACACAACAGTTAATAAAATAGGAATGATTTAAAAAAATATATTTTTCAAATTCGGGTGAGGGCAAGCTATATTTCAAAAGGGCCTTGAGCAGTTGTGATGACTTTCCTCTGCATAACGTGGCACCAGTTCCCACAGAACTGTTTTGTAAGTAACTGAATATGAGAATCTGCAACACAATCTTCCTAAATGTTTTGTGTAGGTCTTAAATTATGCTAATTAATAATTTTAATGATTAATAATTATGGTTACACCACTGGTGCTACTGTTTCTGGACTGTACAGTATGTTAACTGTACACTGTTTATTGTTTACTGTTTCTTTGCATTTACAGGTGGGTATTAAGAGAAGGTCCATTCATATAATTCTGTCCAATCACTGGCCTTCCATTATCTGAACAAATATGTTAACAATCAGGCTATGTGAGCCCATCTAATCAATTCTACCAAGTCTTCAATAATATCTGAACTAGATTTGGACCAGATTGGATTCCATATAACTACATATGAATTACACCTGTTTGTGTTGTAAAGTGCCTTGAGATTAGATATACTGCAAATTGATACTATATGAATAAATGAAATTGACTTAGATTTTGGCATCCACAAACAACTTTGTGAGGAACAGCTTTCTATTTTCACCCATCAGTCACATTTACATGTTATTCAAATGAAAGGCAATGTTGTTTTTTCCATTTCGTTTCAAGGAAACCTTGCTTAGGGAGGCAACATATAAATCTGTGCATGGCAGCAACAACATGCCAAGAAAAGATCCAAAAACTACAAGGACATATACATCTTACCAGCAGCATAGTGTCAGATGCCATCCTTCTCTGAAACACAACTAGAACATGTCGCCAGAAGCAGTAATGGGTAAAGACAGAACCAAGTCCAGTATCGTGTCAGACACCTCAAGCATTCAACAGTCCGCAGAGGAATTAATCTTCAGGCAAAGACTTTGCACGATTGTGTAAGGTTATAGATGGGTTAAAGCTAAATGAATCATTTATGGCAGTTATTTAACTTTCATAGAAGTAGAATAAATGTGAGGATTCCATTAGTTTGCTTTATTCTCTATAATGTTTTTTGAACTAATACATAGCTAAATTAAGTCAAGGTCTTCCATCTACCAGTTTCACATATCTGCCATTTTTATTACTTGTTGTGATTTTGTAGTCCAAGCTCAAGTATACTAAAGCTGCAAGAGGATAAATGTTCGGTTGTTGGGTGTATCAACCCACACAATTCACTACACCGTCCCCCAGCATCAGAACCTCTTTGAAGTGCCTGGTTAAATTATATTTTTCATAAGTGCCCACATCAGTGGGAAAATTCCTCTTTGTCTGCATGAAGCACTTCAAGGATGAGTGCCTTCAGCAACCTCCGACAGTATCAAGAAGGATTTGCAGAAAGACTTCATCTGAGTAAGGGGTCAGTTCTTTCTGTCTATGGAAACGACGGACGCAGCAAAGTGGTAAGCTGAAAATGATTCTAAAATTACAGCAAACTTTATTTTAGACATAAACTTATTGTGTGCATATATGATGTCCTGATCATTGTTTTGATAGCAGTAGCATCATGCCTTCTGCTTAGTGCTGTGTGCTCGCTTTAATCTCTTGAAAGACATAACCATACTGCGTGTTCTGATAAACAGTTTTGCATTGTTTTTGTCATCTTTTCTTTTTTCTGCGTCACTAGATAATTCTATGTCAGCTATCAAACTACAAAAATGGTTGACCTGAGGGGGTTAGGATTCACACAGTTTAAAGGAAAAAGGTATATGGCTTTTAGTTTTAGTTTGTGGAACCCACTTGCTGCATTTACACCAGCAAATCTTTTAGACTATGCCTTCACCAGCTTTTGCCTCCTGAGAATTATATTTTTTTCTGCACAGCAGTTTTCAAGGATTTCCACAGATTTGTAATTGGGTTTTGGTCTGGACTTTGAGTAGGCCATTTTAAAATATGAGTATGCTTTCACCTAAAACAAATTGTTGTAGCGCTGGCTGTATATTTTGGATTATTGCCCTGCTGAAAGGGGAACCTTTGTTCCAGTCCCAGGTCTTTTGCTGCCTGTAACAGGTTTTCTTCCTGCCTTTAGCTCCATCCATCATCCCATCAGTGGGATCAGCCAAACTAAACTTTCACAATGCTAACACTATGTTTCACCGCAGGGTTATATGCTGTGTTTGTTTTAAACCACACAGTATTTTGCATGTAAGTTGAAAAGTTTGATTTAGTTCACATCTAGAGGCAGAGCCTTTTTTCCAGTCTCCTGGTTAAATAAGTTATACTCTGGATCTTGTGGGATAACTTGAAGACAGTCATTGAATATGAGCTGCCAATGTTGACTGCTGTTACACAAACTGCACTCAAACCTGCAAGAAAATTACTAAACAGTCAAACTTTGGGGTTTTTAGCCAAAGTAAATAGCTCATATCAAACTTTATTTTAGATACAGTTCTTTCCCTATGGGTATAACCTCTGAAGTTGAAAAAAAAATGAATGAATAAAACAACCTCATCATTACATAAGTTTCACGTTCCTTTCAGATGATTTGAATTCTATACTGCATGCTTTCTCATTAATCTGCTGAATGACGAAAGAGAAAAATTATCAGCCTTTAACACATTCTCTTCATTCAGCTCCATGCCTTCATCTGCCGAGATGGTTTTTGTCAGGTAAGGACGATTATGAGCTGCTAGGAGCTTTACGTTCTACTGCTGTTGCAGCCAAGGCAATCACTTGTTGTGACAGGGGCAAGGAAGCTCCCTCTCCATGCAGGAGGCTGATTGATTGGATAGTCAGGAAGTGGCAAATGTCCTTCACAACCGGCACCAAAGGACATCCTGCCCAGGATACATCCACTAACCCCCACAAACTTTACCTTTTACAGAACTAATCCCCACTATTGACGTCAAAGTACTACAGCAGGCATGTGAATGAGAGTCCCTGGAAATGTTTCTGTCAAACGAGATGGATAGAAGTGTTTCATGCAGTCCCTTATATTGTAAATACAATTTTTTCATACTCATCCAAAACACTATGGCTTTAGCAAAGAAGTGATTTGAAGAAAAATAGACACTGATCAAATACTGGAAACACTTGATGTTTATGTTAAATTGAACACTCACTCAGCAAAATCTTTATTTTAAAATTTCCAAGTATAATCCTAATTTCTACATGTCAATAGATAGACCTCATTTTGAACAATGGATAAAAACGTAGACAGTCATTTACAAGTCATTTATTTCAGTAATTGAATTAACATAGTAAAACACATAGATTTATAACAGAGAAATAAATGGCAAATAATAATATTTCTGTCAATTTCATTGATTATGTCAAACAGCAAATGAAAACCCAAAATTCAGTTTCTCAGAAAGCAGGAATGGTAACTCAAGTTTGATGCTCTGACTAGACTCTGACTGAAGTTGCAGAGATACAAGACTTCAGGTCCAACTTAGACTTGTGGTCTAAAGACTTGAGATTTGACTTCGACTCCTGGACTGAGAGATGAGCCTCAGAAACAGTTTTTATCTGATGTAATGGAGAGTGAAAGGTAGCCGGTAAGTGAGCTACATATGAGCTGGTAAGTGAGCTCATATGTAGCTCACTTACTGGCAAGTGAGCTGACCATGTTTTAATGTGAAAGGATGTGCTTAATTATTAGATGTTGAATTATGGGCTGTTAATGGCTCATATTAAATGGCAAATGGCCTGATCATGTATAGTGCCTTATTAAGTCCCCAGAGATCCCAAAGTGCTTTACATTACAATCAGTAATGTAGCCACAGCTGCCCCGGGGTAGACTGACAGTGTGAGATCTCTGCTGGCTGGTTCTGGCACTTCATTGTTCTCAGCTGCAACTCATCCAGCTAATGAGCTCATGGCTTTTTAAAACAGCTGCTGACACAGTCTGTTGCTGGAACATAGTCTCTGTTATGTGGACTTCTGTCAGCCTGCCTGATCGCTTGTGTCCTGCCTTCCTGTCGATCTGCCCATCTGTCTGCCTGCCTGTCGCCATATGGATCTCTTCTTCAGGAAATCTGCACTGTAAATATTTCCACCGCCAGAACACTCTCTCTCTGCTCGGATCCTTGGGGCTTCCTCATCCTCTGGCTTCTAACAACTCTAATCAAGGTCTACCTAAGTTGGAACAATAAAACCTCATTTCAATCTAATTCTGTGCATCGAATCTGTGTCATCTTCTGATTTGGTTATATTTCGACAACCAAGTAAATTAATGATAGTATGTTCCAGCCAGCAGACATGTCGAAAAACAAATCAGATGAAGATGAACAGACCTCCTGGAGGGAACGCCTCCAATCCACTGAGACCATGCTTCAACAGTTGCTACAACAACAATGGACGACAGATGCCCATCTCACGGAACTTGGTGGTATGGTACATGCCTTAAGTGAAATATTAACCAAACTCTCACCCGCTCCTTCCAATCCTCCAGCTCATTCTGAGAATCCTCAGCCACCCACAACCCACTCGTCCGGGATCCGAGAACCTGATTTCCGTCCGTCTGAACTTTTTGATGGCAACCTTAATAATTTTGGTGGGTTTTCTCTCCAATGTGAGTTGGCTTTTAGTCGTTCCCCTTCTCTGTTTCTGACTGCTGCTTCCAAGATCACTTTTATTGTTACCTCCCTAAAAGGATCTGCTTTATGCTGGGCGCACGCTTTTCTCACAACTAACCCTATTGAGTCTCTGAGTTACGCTGTTTTTTTCAGTCACTTCAAGGAAGTCTTTGATCAACCACTCCAACAGGAGACAGCTGCTAAGAAGTTACTTACCCTCAAACAGGGAAATAGGGCATTCCGGGTGGCAGCACAGGAGGTGGGTTGGGATGAAGCAGCACTCAAGGGTATTTTTGTGAATTCCCTTACAGATCAGATACAGGACCAGTTGGTTTTAAGAGATCAACCCGTGAGACTGGATGATTTAATCAAACTGTCAATCCGTATTGACAACCGCCTAAGAGAGAGACAAGCAGAGAGGAATCATAAGTCAGAGTGGCAGCACTTTATGGCACCTTGGACCGCTTACCTTCCATATACTTTCAAAATGCTTTCAAGGATTCACACAGTTATGCTGTATTCATATACCTGCCATGTAAAAGGGGAATGCTGTTGTGTAACTTTGTGTCTGATGAAGGAGAGAGGACTGTTTTTGAGGAAGGAGTTTTTATTTCACTCAACAGAGTGCATTAGTGGAGTCCAGAATGCCCCGTGCATGAATGTGAATATGATCCTGTTAAGTTCTCTAAGGATGTGACCCACTTTGTCACTCAACCTTAACCATTATTCTATTTGGGTGTTCTTACTGCATTCACTCTTTTGAGGTTGTGCTTTACAGCTGGTTTTGTGGTTGTGTATCCAAGGTTATCGAATGACAAGCTGAAATGGAGATTTCATCTGAAGGGTGACCAATTATATTAACTGTGATAACTATGGGTGGTTCAATTAGAATTTTTTTGTTCCTGAGGGTTAAGCATTTCTTGATAATGCTTTTGGGGTTAACTTACTTGAAAATATAGACCTGGACATGTTGGTGGTTGTTCTGAATGTCCTCCAGCTGCAGGCCTTTTTCCATACAGGGGAATGGCTGATTTTAAATTATCTTGAGACTTCTTTTAATCTCTTACCAGACTCATAGGCTGATACAATTTGCCTTTGGCAGGCCTCAGACACCTCTTTCAATCATAGAATAATTTTCACTCCCACTTCAACAGTCAGCAGCTCACCAAACTAATGGTCTGAGGTTTCCTTTAATTTTTCTTATCATGTTCTCGTAATGTGATACCCCTGTGTGTATTTGCTGCCAATATAAGTAGAAATAAATTAGGGTATTCTTTTCACCCTACCACAGGGACGCCAATAAGGCCGGGTACTCTGCACCACTCCTTGGCCCGTAGGCCGAAACAACAGTCAGAGACCTGTCCCCGACCTGAAGGCACAGGGATGCGACCCTCTCTTTCACCGGGGTAAACCCAACACGAGACAGTTGAGGCAACACGCAAACCCTCCCCAGTCTGCCGCCTCTCCCCACAGGCCACTCAAGAGTCAAACACAGTCCAACCTCCCTCGAGGAGCTGGGTTCCAGAGCCCAGTCAGTCCCCTCGAGGAGCCAGTTTAAGCATCCGGAGACCGTGTCGTTGAGGTCTCCACCTTCATCCGCTGTTGGATCTTCTATGCATCGGTCCCTCATGGGACCTGACGGTGGTGGGCCCACTGGGGGGTATATATACAGGGTTTCCTCTAGGATTTTTTAAAATCGTGACGGTGGGGGTGTGGGTTGGTACGTAGTGCTGTATCTGAAACATTACGCATTAAGGTAAAAGGTATATTAACTACATTACTGTCATTCAAATGCAACATATGTCCACTCCAAGTTCCTTGGAGCCTGAAGAAAGCATGCGCAAGAGGTACATTAGTTGAACCAGCCATAGCAAGACGGACCGGAATGGAACAGAAGATTGAAGTTGTTCCGTAATTTGAGAATGACGGAGAGCAGGTCTGTCGACGGTGACGTTCGGTGTAATCACGGAGAATCTGGAACTGTTCTCATTAATTAACATAACAATGGAGTGGGGCTGCACGGTGGTGCAGTTGGTAGCACTGTTGCCTTGCAGCAAGAAGGTCCTGGGTTCAATTCCCGTCCGGGGGTCTTTCTGCATGGAGTTTGCATGTTCTCCCCATGCATGCGTGGGTTCTCACCGGGTACTCTGGCTTCCTCCCACTGTCCAAAAACATGCCTGTTAGGTTAATTGATCACTCTAAATTGCCCTTAGGTGTATGAATGAGTGTGTGCATGGTTGTTTGTGTGTTGCCCTGTGATGGACTGGCGACCTGTCCAGGGTGTACCCTGCCTCTCGCCCATAGACTGCTGGAGATAGGCACCAGCTTCCCCGCGACCCACTATGGAATAAGCGGTAGAAAATGACTGACTGACAATGGAATGGCTCCATTGGTCAGAACAGAACAGAGCAGAAACGGAAGATGTGGAATTCTTTCGCCTCCCTCTACCAACAACTGAAGCAGGCAGGAAAAAGCCGGAGGTGTTGGTTTTTCAAAATAAAGTACATTTTAAGGTTTCATGATATTTAATTTAAAACTCTCTGATTACCGGGCTGGTTTGGTTACCGGCCAAATACAAAGTATTTCAGAAACTGCTGATCTACTGGGATTTTTACGCAATACCATCTCTAGGGTTTATAGAGAATGGTTGGAAAAGAGAAAATATCCAGTGAGTGGCAGTTCTGTGGGCGCAAATGCCTTGTTGATGCCAGAGGTCAGAGTAGAATGGCCAGACTGGTTCGAGCTGATAGAAAGGCAACCATAACTAAAATAACCACTCGTTACAAGCATGCAGAAGAACATCTCGTCGAACCTTGAGGCAGATGGGCTACAGCAGCAGAAAACCACACCGGGTGCCACTCCTGTCAGCTACGAACAGGAAACTGAGGCTACAATTTGCACAGGCTCGCCAAATTGGACAATAGAATATTGGAAAAACGTTGCCTGGTCTGATGAGTCTCGATTTCTACTGCGACATTCGGCTGGTAGGGTCAGAATTTGGCATCAATATGAAAGCATGGATTCATCCTGCCTTGTATCAACAGTGCAGGCTGGTGGTGTAATGGTGTGGGGGATATTTTCTTGGCACACTTTGGCCCCCTCAGTAGCAACTGAGCATCATGTCAACGCCACAGCCTACCTGAGTATTGTTGCTGACCATGTCCATCACTTTATGACCACAGTGTACCCATCTTCTGATGGTTACTTCCAGCAGGATAAAGTGCCATATCATGAAGCACGAATCATCTCAGACTGGTTTCTTGAACATGACAATGAGTTCACTGTACTCAAATGGTCTCTATAGTCACCAGATCTCAATCCAATAGAGCACCTTTAGGATGTGGTGGAATGGGAGATTCGCATCATGGATGTGCAGCCGACAAAACTGCAGCATCTGTGTGATGCTATCATGTCAATATGGACCAAACTCTCTGAGGAATGTTTCCAGTACCTTGTTGAATTTATGCCACGAAGGATTAAGGCAGTTCTGAAGGCAACAGGGGGTGCAACCCGGTACTAGCAAGGTGTACCTAATAAAGTGAGTGGCCAGTGAATGTAAGTGCATAAATAAAAATTAACATAACAAGGTATAACAACGGTGTGCCACGATCAATTACATGTAGCGGAAACCCTATATATATATATATATATGTATATATATATATATATATATATATATATATATATATATATATATATATATATATATATATATATATATATATATATATATATATATATATATATATATATAATTTGGGTTTGTGCAGAGAAGTACTCCAGAAGTGCACAGGGAATAAAGGTAAGAAGGTTTTAATATTGTTACTCATAGGACTAGGCACAGAGACAGGAGCATTGCATGCTCCAACCAGAACAGAATACCAGACATGACAGAATAACTTGGAAGACAGCACTAACACAAGGAACCAGCAGGGAACAATGAAACCTAAAGAGCTTAAATACAAACAGAGAGTACAGGGAGAACCAATGAACAGAGTAGATGAATGAATGAGCAGAGTAACCATGGGGAACAAGGAACAGGTGTGGGTCAGACTGCAGGGAGACAGAGGGAGTGAAACCAATTAGTGAAACCAATTAACAAGTCAAAACAAGTTTACTAAGGGTAAACTAAGGACCAGAACAGGAGAAATAAACAAAAATAAACACCAGACAGGGCACATCGTGACAATTACTGGGTCTCTTTATTTTCATGTGTATTTACATTGTAGATTCTCACCAAAGGCAACAAAACTGTGAATGAACACACATGGAATTATATATCAAACAAAAAGTGTTAAATAACACTAAACATTTTTAGCCTTTTAGATTCTTCAAAATGGCTACCCTTTGCATTGATGACTGCTTTGCTCTTTTGGCATTATCTTTGTGAGCTTCATGAGGTGGTTACTTAAAGTGGTTTTCCAAAGAATCTTGAAAGAACTTCAGTCATCACAGCAAAGGGTAAATACTTCAAGGAAGCTAAAATATAAAACATAATTTTTCGTTGGCTACACAATTTAATATGCGTTCATTTACAGTTTTAAATGCCCTCAGTTAGAATCTACGTACAAAGTACATAGTCATAAATATAAAGAAAACCATTAAGTTAGAAAGTGTGTCTAAAACATTTGACCGATAGTGTTAATAGACATATATATAATCATATATTTATACAGAAGAATCATTTTGTTAGTATATATATATATATATATATAGCATCCACAGTTAATCCTGTTGGATGTGGTTCGTCCGTCTTGGTGGTATGCTGACATTACCCTGGATACCGTGGCTCTTGATACATCACAAAGACTTGCTGTTTTGGTCACAGATGCGCCAGCAAGACGTGCACCAACAATTTGTCCTCTTTTGAACTCTGGTATGTCACCCATAATGTTGTGTGCATTTCAATATTTTGAGCAAAACTGTGCTCTTACCCTGCTAATTGAAACCTTCACACTCTGCTCTTACTGGTGCAATGTGCAATCAATGAAGACTGGCTACCAGGCTGGTCCAATTTAGCCATGAAACCTCATACACTAAAATGACAGGTGTTTCAGTTTCATTGTCCAACCCCTGTAATTCCAAATGTGTTAATTCATAGATTTGATGCCTTCATTGTGAAGCTACAATATTCATAGTCATGAAAATAAAGAAAACTCGTTGAATTAGAAGGTCTGTACTGTGTGTATATATATATATATATATATATATATATATATATACATACACACAGTTTTTTTTAAAGAACGGAAAAAAAGAAACAAAATGATAACTTTTCTGACTTTTTTTTTTGTGTGTTACAAATTCAGCCCGTGTATGCCATCAGTCACCTTCTGCCCTTTGCAATGGAGGCTCGTAGTGTAGTATGACCTCCCCCCCTGGCCTCTCCCCTGACTCAGTCTGCACTTTTATTAATGATACAGATACCCCCTGTGTTTTTTCTTTCAGGTTATACAGCTGTATATTACCCCCAGTACATCTCTGTTCATTGTAAGAGACTGTAGTTTAATAGTCATATGGATCCTGACAGATACACTGAGTGCCAAATTTGTTTATCCCTGTTAAGCCTTTTCAGATTATGTCACATTTCAATCACAAACTCCAACATATTTTATTAATCTCAAAGTGAAATTAAATAACTCATAATTCATATTATAGAAGTTTCCTGAAAAAACCTTTGTAGATGGTGATGAATGTGGGCAGAAATGAGCTCCTGTGGCTGTTTGTCTTACAGCAGATCTGAAGAAACCTCTGACTGAAAATACTCTGTTGTTGTTTGATGGTGATAAAGAGGATACTCGGGGTTGTCATAATGTTCTTTATTTTTTGAAGAATACTTCTTTGCACAGTTATCTCCAGAGGCTCCAAAACAGTCCCGCCAACAGAGCCAGCCTTCTTTATTCGCTTGTTGAGCTTTTTTAAATAACTGGCCCTGATGCTGCTACCCCAACAGACGATGGCAGAAAAGATTGCAGTCTTCACAACAGATTTATGGAAGATTTTACATTATCTTGCTGCAAACATGTATACCCTGCATCGTTCCTTCTTGTAAACAGCTCCAATGTTGTGTCTCCAGTTTAGTCTGTTGTCTAGCTGAACACCGAGGTATTTATACTCCTCCATCACCTACACTTCTTCTCCCATGATGGAAATAGTATTGGATCAATTGTTTTTCTCTTAAAATCTACTGTCTCCTGTGTTTTGTTCACATTGAAGATAAATTGCTTGTTTCCACACCAAACCACAAAGTGGTCCACCAGCTCTCTGTACTAAGCTTTTTATCCATCTCTGATACACATGACAACAGCAGAATCATCTGAGTATTTTTGCAGATGACGGAAATCTGTCTTGTACTGAAAGTGTACAGAATGAAAAGGAGTGGTACAGGAAGTTCAGTCAACTGAGGTGCTTTTGTGCTCCTGACCACCTGGTTAGATACAAATATTTTATAGAATCCCCTTTCTCTGCAGTTACAGGTACAGTCTTTGGGGTATGTCTCTACCAGCTTTGTACATCTAGAGACTGACATTTTTGCCCATTAGGCTTTGCAAAATAACTTAATATCAGGCAGATTAAATGAATTTCATCTTCGACTGGCAAATTTTTAGTCACCTCCATGTTCCCATCCACTTGGATCAGTTTCTCTCTTCGTGCTGAAGAAAAGCATACCCATACAATGATGCTGCCACCACCATGTTTTACAATAGGGTTAGTGTATTTAAGGTCCAATGTTGCATTTGGGCCACAAAATTCTGTTTTTATCTCATCTGACAAGAACTCCTTCCACTTTTGCTGTCTCCTACATGGTTTGTGTAAAACTGTAAACAAGGTTTTCTTATGGTTTTTCTTTAATCAGTGGCCTTCGTTGTGCCACTATTCTGGCTAGATTTGTGGAGTGCACATCCTATATTTGTACAAAGTATTGTTCTGCAGCTCCTCCAGAGTTAACATGGGCTTCTTGACTGCTTCTCTGATCACGTTTTCCTTGACTGACAAAATAGGAGGATGTTTGTGTCTTGGTAGGTTTGCAGTTGTGCAGTGTTCTGGGTATGCCCTCTACGGTGTTTCTTTGTGTTTTGATGGCTATCTGAAGGTGCTATTTTGAAAAAAAAAAATGTACATTTGTGTGTGCAGGTGCCTCTCTGTGATTGGTGGACCTAGATAAAGGGCTGATGTAGACTTACCACCTAAGTGGAGATGAGGTATAATATGATGGTTCCTTTATGGTGGGGATCTTTGGAGGGTCCCTGGCCTTGGTTAGCACAGTATTGATGTAGACATGGGCGGGACAAGGGGACACCATTTGGGGAGCTCTCCCCCAGGGGTATTATTCAGGCACCATGGCACCCATTCTCTCCTCGATAACATATCTAACACCATACACCTGCAGGGTCTTGCATTGTTGTATGATGGAACATGCAGCCATGGAAGGAGAACAATACAATGCCCTTACCTCCCATATATTTTACTTCTTCCTGTACCTACATTTTAATACACTAGACACCTTTAAGGTTTTGGGGTTGGGTTGAGGGAGACTCTGCTACCAGCAAGCATTTTTGTCTTGCACACCCCATAGCAGTGTGGTGGCTGGGTCGGGGATGCTCAGTGCCCCACGTCTCACCCTGTGCCTCTTTGGCCAGGGGGCTACTGCTTCTGTGCTTCACTGACAACCTACCGCTGTGCGGGGCATATGCCTGCCCTGGGGTGATGCCTTGTTCCTGACTGTGGCACCTTCCTGGAAGGGGACATCGGCTGAGCTCCTGCAACAACTTAATGCTCACCTTATACAGATGATACACTTTGCCCTGTCTTTCAGTGTTTAACCCTGTCTCTCTCCTAGACATAGCTACTACCTGAGCTTCTACTGTGACTAACTGTATGTGCTCTCTTTTATACTCTAGACTTGAAAACTGGCTCAGAATTCGTCTGCTTTGCGGTCTTTCTCTCCTAGATGAAGCCACTAAAGGAGCTATTAATATTTCACTTTCCTTTCCTATAGAAAGTACAGTACTACTGGATCAGTGCTTCTGTGTTCTTTTTGTGTCTCTGCTCTGTTCTCTCAAACCCCCAGTCGGTCATGGCAGATGGCTGCTCACACAGAGCCTGGTTCTGCTGCAGGTTTTTTCCTGTTAAAAGGGAGTGTTTCCTCTCCACTGTCGCTACATGCATGCTCAGTTTGAGGGATTGCTGCAAAGTCAATACAAGCGACTGTCCACTGTTGCTACATGCTCATCCAGGAGGAGTGAATGCTGCAAGCCACTGATTTGATGCAGTCTGTAGGGTTTCCTTAGATAGAAACACATTTAACCAATTTGAACTGAATCCAACAGCACTGTTTGATAGTTAAGATTAATTGGAATGTATGTACCTGACTTGAAATCTGTATGACTTGACTGAATTGAATTTGTAAAGTGACTTGAGACGACGTGTTGTGGATTGGCGCTACATAAATAAAACAGAATTGAAATTGAATAAAATTTCATTGACTGCCTGGGACTGCTGCAGCATTTCGGCACCAAACCTATCTGTCCTTTGCTGCCCTTGTGTACTGTGTGTTGCAGGCTTTCTACCATTCTCGCCACTCTAACAACTGTTCACCTCCAGGTAACAAACCTGCTCACATACAGCCATTAACCACAAACACACTTAATTCTACACATATGTTCAGCCACCAACCAACACACACACCCAAACACATACACACACCCATGCACCAACACACAAATTATCCATATCAGTAAAAGTCATACAAATGCATGTTGCTGTTACAGCAAAATGGCATGCCTTATAGCTTGATGCTAGATACTGTCTTGAGTGAATAAAGTTAATCATGCACTTAGGATTGCATCTTGAAATATCCTTTATGTAGAGCACAGCTGCCCTTGCACATGTAGGCGGCTAGTTTCTCTACATGTTATGCAAGAAACAGGACACGTTAAAATTAAAAAAAGATAACGGTGCCCATTATCATCCTCTGCTCATCCGAACAAACCAGAACTTTACCTGTGAAGAGCCTGTGTAAACACCTTCAGTGTTGGATGTGATGTTGAGGAGTTTTTAGGGTTGGACTGCCTTGCTGTGGTCGTAGTTTTCTCCTGTTTATCTTAGTTAAGGATGTAAGTTGTTGCCATTGGATTTATTTTTGTTGATTAAATAAAATTGGGAAATATATCAGATAGTTTCCTTTTGTTTATTGTTTTGGCATAGGCCCACGCTGAAGTTAAACCAGCTCATTTTCAATGTTAAAATGTAAAAAGAAAAAGAAAATCTTTTGTATAAATCATTGTATCATTGTAAAAATGTTAAAATTCTGTGTTGTGGCTACTTGAGGTCTGACGAGGATGAATTGGCTGTTATGATTATGAATATATTATTTAATATTTAATATTAATATTTTAATATTTTATCAAATAATATTTTGGTCAGTTAAGGGTTTTCCTGTGAATACCAGCCCAATAAGGCGGTGGTATTAGGACCACGTCAAAAGGGATGAGCCAAGCTCAGACATTATTGAACAGCAAAACTCTGCACACACATGGAATGAATTTACAGTTTCTTAAAATACAAGAATTTATTAACAAAAATAAGTCAACTCAAGTCAAACATATTTCAATCAACAAACTCTTTACTATGCTGAAACAATCCAACTAAACTACAAAGCAGAATTAAAGAATAAGGAAGACTAGTTGTCTATGTACAATATAAACAAGTTGATTAAAGATGGTTGAAAATCATGACCAAAAGACTGATGCAACATTGCCATGCAATGTTTATGTTTGAGAACCAAGGATTATCTTGAAGAATCTGGAAATGAAGTTAAGTCTTGGAACCAACTTAGGCAAAAATTAGTACACCTTTATACAACCATTCATAATACACAATCAGATAAAATATTATTTTAATAAAATAATGTTTTAAAGAATTATCTGCTGAATAAAACCAACCTTCTGGATGAAGGTCGATTCTCAATGGTGTCTCATTAGCTGACTTTATTTATTAAAATAATATTTAAAGAAATATTATTTAGGAAATAGTAAAATATTTAAGGAAATATTCTGAAAAAGAACCAAATCTTTCTGGAGAAATGGGGCTTAACAGTGTTTACTTAGTTATCAAGTTTAGCAAAACAATGTTTAGGGAAATATTTTACTAGCAACATTTTTGGGTAAATGATCTTAGCAGATTAGCTGTAAGCACACGTGTTCTTAGCTGTTAGTAGTTAAAGCTAACAAAAGAAGCTTATAGCTTATTATCATAATGAAACACACACCTTTAAAAAATAAAATGCATAAGCGCGGACGGCGCGTTATGATCAATCTTCTGTGTTTAAAATCACCCTTCAAGTAAAGTTTGTCTTAACTTTAAAAACACACAAACACAGAACACAAAACTGAGCACGTGCTGAGCAGATAGCCTGCTAGCACTAAGATAGCTGAGTTCAACACAAACAAAACCAAACTTCATAAAATAAATTTTTTTTTTTGATTATTTAATTCTAAAATATTTCTATCGCTCTCTGCCCCAGACCTAAGTTTGAAGAAGGCATCCACTGTGAACAAAAGCTTCCAAAATCTCCATAGCGGTTGGGTGGGGCAGCTCGCTCTGTCCGCCGACCGAACCGCACGCTACAGCTGCAACCACGGTGCCGCAGTCCCGTTGTCCCTCCTTCAGACTGGGAAAACCGCTCCACTTGGCGTCGTAGAGACGGGGTCTCTGCAGGGAACTCTATATAACACAGTTTGATTCTGTAGACCTCAGAGAGAAAGTCAAGCAATGCTTGTACCTTAATTACCCCCATTCATGAATGAATACCGGATACACAAACAGCAATTCATTCGTACTTAGCTTAGTGCATATGATCGGCTGATTGTTTGACACTCTGTCCCAATCCTCTAGAGACCGTCGTGGAAGAGATCAATTCATTGGAAAGGCGAGGGTTTTATTCAAAACAGTGACTTCACAGGGGGTCCACCATTACCCTTTTCCTGGCTGTGCAGGAAGTGTTAATGCGATTTATTTTGAATGTTCCAGAAAGGTTCGTACCGCATGTTGTAATCCATGGCTGTGGGTCCCAACATGGCTTTACGTAGTGACCTGTCCACCCATTGACAGGTCAAAACATAATATACCAATGTTTTCTAACAAACCTCTCAAACCTCTTCAAGAACAACTGGATTTATACTGAGATTAACTGCAGAGAGGTGAACTCTATTTACTATTTGGTTTCCATTCAAAGCCTCCATTCCCTGTTCATCCAGCACATACATTAAAACCAGATGACAAATGGTAATACCAACATTGATGCTGTTCATTTAGTTTGGTTCCTTGTTTATTTGGGAGATGCAGCCAAGTTTGACTAATAGTGTATATTTTCTACAATAATTGTAGATATTTTATTTTCACAGAGTGAGGTGCCTGGAAGGTTTTTCTTTGCTTCTTGGTTAAACTAGTTTGCATCATCTCTAAGACTAATTTATCAGTTCTGACTGAAAATCCCTTGCCAGCGGGAGATCACCACACCAAAGTCAGAAACACTGACACCGTTGTACATTGACACATCCTGTGATCTTGCTAAAACGTGGAGACATGACATTTTGATTGGACATACTGCCTACCAGGTAGAACGTTCAATGCATATTTATAGGGTGCACACTTTGTATCGGGCCAGAGTACAAGTTAAGGATAATGAGGTTCATCCAATCTCTTCTGTACATGTTTTCACCATGTCACTATGCTCTTTGAAAAACTTTATTAGGTAATTATTGTGGCTGAAGTGGTAAAACTATAATGGTCATAATTGCAAATTGGAAGCATCTTCCTTGATGTCTTGTTGCCTAGGAAACATAGATACCAAACAGGGAGAAAGAAAACGTTGGAAGCTGCATCCGCTCACTGAGGAGACAAAAAAGAAAATCTAATTGGTTTTTAGACTCTACCATAAGTGACCAGAAGATAGCTTTTGTAAACATTAGATGGAAACAGAAATATTGAAAAATGTTTTCCTAATATGAATTCACGAGAAATAAGAAGTGATTAATGGCACAGGAAGGGATATGTTGCCTTTGCCTGTGAAGGCTATTCGGATCAGGAGCTTAAGCTTGACACAATGTGCCTATACAATGGGTGGATCTGAAGTCTTTGGGATCTGCAGAGGGAACCGCAGCATAACAGAAATCCTCACTACAAAGAAAGAGGTGAAAAGGCAGTTATTTAACCAGATGCCTCACTCAGCAGAGAGAGGATTAAATGCACCACTGCTTATCTGGCATAAAGACTTTACT
The DNA here is from genome assembly GCF_021462225.1 of Girardinichthys multiradiatus. Taxonomy (NCBI): domain Eukaryota; kingdom Metazoa; phylum Chordata; class Actinopteri; order Cyprinodontiformes; family Goodeidae; genus Girardinichthys; species Girardinichthys multiradiatus. The sequence goes on from NC_061800.1 coordinate 38,446,422, forward strand.
TTAAAACAGCAGGTTCCCTCAAAAACAAGGTTTGAAGGTCAGCCTTTTATGAGATGCCTTGGTGCGCTAATGAGAGTGCAAGAGCATTTCTGTGTCACTCTGTTCTTTTACCTACTTGAAGCTTTAATATAAAAAAGAAAAGTTGCAACGGACAAATTACTCCTTTTTTGTTTTCAATTTTTGTGCTAGGGAGTTTTGATTGCAAAGAAACTACTTTTAGAGCAGCTGTTTAAGGTGAGTAGTTGAGTAGTATATAGGGCAAAAAAAGATCAATACATTGTTAAGATTAAATTAAATTTTGTATGTTTTCGGCCAAAATAAGGCATAAAGTAAAAAGGCTAGGATATAGTTGCATTATTCTGTTTATATGAAGCCATCTGCAGCTACATGGGACTTTGATATCAGACCCAATAAAAAGATTACAAATGTAAATCACCGTATTTTCTTTTTCTTTAAATAGATAATAAGGTACAAAACTAACTGTTCATTACCTCCAACATCAGGGAGGAAGAACTCGTTGTGTCTATTGTTAGATTCCCTTAAGCTCATTGGCTTTGTTCGGGATTGATCAATAGTAGAAATAATTACAAGTTGCAGCTGTAATAAATTCTATGGTACTTGTTCTTGAATAATAGTTACCTCAGATAAAGTTTCACCTGTAATATTTTTTAACCTTTGTCTGAATACATCATTACAGCAGGTGCAACCTAACAGACTTAAGGAAACACTTGCAGGTAAACTAAACACATTAGAATATAAATTACTGTGACAGTGTATTTTAAATACAACTTGATCAGCTGTCAAGTCATCATATAACAGAGACAGCTGCTTGCTAACCACAAACCTGCAGCCAACATGAAATTTCATCCTACAAGCTAGCTCTGCTTGTCTCACAGATTTCTGTGCTGCTTGTTGCACTAATTTTAGCAAATCATTGTGAACAAGCTTGAAGCAAATGCAAATTGGAGGGTATTTAGTTATGTATGTACGATTAGTTAATTCCTCACAAGCAGTGCTGCCTCTTCTGGCAGTTTCGTGTTCTCCAGAGAGTCTCAGATCAGCGCCAGAAGGAGTAGCTCAAAGAGGATAATACCACAGACTGTTAACCTGTTTGTTATAGAAGTGTGCATTCTGAATGATTCTCAGATGTCATGAAGGAGGTTATTACCCTGTCCCAAAGGAGTCACTACCAAACAGAGGAGAGTGAGATTCTTTAACTGTGTTGGAGGTTACTAATTCATCATATTTACTATAATCTGTAGATCTCAGAATCCATATTTGTGTAGTGAGGCATAGTTCAATGTAGGATTACAGCTATCATTACTTCTATTATTGTAACAACCTGTCTAGTACCCTGTTACAATATGAAAAGATTATATATATATTCACTGAGAGTTACATCTTAATTTAATGTTTATTAATAATATAGAGATATAAATGTGCACATGCTTTCATTGCTGTTATTAGCCTAACCCTAACCCCTAATCAAATTATAGAGCATGAATAATACCAGTATAACCAGTTCAACACAACACAAATACACAGAGACTTTGCAACATACCTGACCAATGTTGTACAAAGTATATAAAAAAACACAAATGAATGACTTTCAAAAACAAATAACTATTCCTTTTTTGAATATTTTATTTCCTATTGAAAACGTGCTCTTAGTTTTGGTAATAGGTTGTACAATTACTGTTAAAAGTTTTGTTTTGTTGTTTTGTGCTTCATTTTGATGTGCTTATGCATGGTGTAGGTAGTCCAAGTGTTATGATTTGGGGTTGCTTGGTTTTTGGTTGCGGGTTTTTCCCCTTAGGTTTCTCACAGTTAAGGTTTTGAATCATGCTTCTGTTTATTATTTTCCTGGTCATGCTTTAGTTTTTGTCTTCTAGTTCGTGTTTTGTCAAGTTAGGTTTTTATATCTGGTTATGCTTTAGTGTCACATTCAGGTTTGGGGTTGGACCAAAGTGCAGACAAGAGCTCGGGAGCAGCATTTCAAGCAGTCTTTAGCTTTATTCAAAAAATTTAAAGTAACAAAAACACTGCAGGTGTAAACCAGAGACAGACATCCAAACTTACAGAGACACTGCAGGAACATGCAGAACTCAAGGCATGGACAAGTGTAGTGAACGAGAGGAACCAGCAAAGGACAATTAAACAAAACCAACTAATATACAGAACGAGAACAAAGGCAGGTAATCAAGGAACTAAGAACAGGTGTAACGAGGAGGCAGGAAGGCAGAGGGAACAGGTGAAAACAATACATAGATTAAAACATGACGAAGGGAATTATAAACAATACCGAAACAAAGCTATAAACAAATAACCAAATGAAGCATGAGAGTAAAGAATAAACATGAACCGAGAAACTAGAGGGAACATAAGAAACACCATAACCTGAGAATGAACAAGGAACCCATACAGCAAACCTAACACCACACAGACTGAACTGACAGGAAGGGAAGCAGAGAACATGAGGACTAGGATGTAAACAAACAAAAAGTAAACAATAAGTAAACACAGCCTAACCAGAGGGGCTGGTGAAATAAGATAAACAGAGTACAAATAATAATAATCATAATAATAATAATAATAATAATAGCAAAAATGACAAAGAGAAAACCATACTAAGTCAAAACTAAGAAAGCAACCATAACCAAAGGACCAATGAACGAGGAGGGTGACAACACTAGGGGGGGAAACAAACAATCAGGAGTGAGAGGTAGTAACCAAAACAACACGACTACCAAAATACTAAATATAAACATAAGTGACTAAACACAAAGTCCAAAACCTGACCCTTTAGTGTCATGTTTTTCAAGTTATGTTTCTATTAGTTTGTATCCTTGAATTTCTGTTTTCCTCCAGTCACTTTGTGTTCGCTCCTGTTTATCAATTAACTTTATTCAGTTCACCTGCACTAAGCAAATCTGTCTCTTCGTTTCACCTTGTTCTTGTTCTATATATACACATCTGTTCTGTTCATTCCTTGCGGAAACATTTTGGATCGCTATCTCTATTCATGTACTGCCCTTCGTTCATGCCAAGCCTATCTTGCCAGCCTGTCCATGTTTGCTTTTTCCCACCGTCTTCTTCAGTAAGTTTCTGTTCATTAAATTATTTCACTTACCGTCATGCTGCCTGCTGGTCTGCATTCCGGGGTCCTCCGCTACACAAAACCTGACACCAAGGTGCAGACAGGAATGACATGATGAGTAGAAGGCTGAATAATAACAATCAAAAGACTTACAGGGAACACTTGCAGGTATGTAACAAAGAACAGGTAAACAAAGAATCCAGAAGACAATGAGCAAGAAGCCTGGAGTAGGGTAACAGAAGATTTCTGCAAAGAAACAATAAAAACCAACTAGTACAGGTCCTTCTCATAATATTAGCATATTGCGATAAAGTTCATTATTTTCCATAATGTTATGATGAAAATTTAACATTCATATATTTTAGATTCATTGCACACTAACTGAAATATTTCAGGTCTTTTATTGTCTTAATACGGATGATTTTGGCACACAGCTCATGAAAACCCAAAATTCATATCTCACAAAATTATCATATCATTAAAAGGGTCTCTAAACGAGCTATGAACCTAATCATCTGAATCAACGAGTTAACTCTAAACACCTGCAAAAGATTCCTGAGGCCTTTAAAACTCCCAGCCTGGTTCATCACTCAAAACCCCAATCATGGGTAAGACTACTGACCTGACTGCTGTCCAGAAGGCCACTATTGACACCCTCAAGCAAGAGGGTAAGACACAGAAAGAAATTTCTGAACGAATAGGCTGTTCCCAGAGTGCTGTATCAAGGCACCTCAGTGGGAAGTCTGTGGGAAGGAAAAAGTGTGGCAGAAAACGCTGCACAACGAGAAGAGGTGACCGGACCCTGAGGAAGATTGTGGAGAAGGGCCGATTCCAGACCTTGGGGGACCTGCGGAAGCAGTGGACTGAGCCTAGAGTAGAAACATCCAGAGCCACCGTGCACCGGCGTGTGCAGGAAATGGGCTACAGGTGCCGCATTCCCCAGGTCAAGCCACTTTTGAACCAGAAACAGCGGCAAAAGCGCCTGACCTGGGCTACAGAGAAGCAGCACTGGACTGTTGCTCAGTGGTCCAAAGTACTTTTTTCGGATGAAAGCAAATTCTGCATGTCATTCGGAAATCAAGGTGCCAGAGTCTGGAGGAAGACTGGGGAGAAGGAAATGCCAAAATGCCAGAAGTCCAGTGTCAAGTACCCACAGTCAGTGATGGTCTGGGTTGCCGTGTCAGCTGCTGGTGTTGGTCCACTGTGTTTTATCAAGGGCAGGGTCAATGCAGCTAGCTATCAGGAGATTTTGGAGCACTTCATGCTTCCATCTGCTGAAAAGCTTTATGGAGATGAAGATTTCATTTTTCAGCCAGACCTGGCACCTGCTCACAGTGCCAAAACCACTGGTAAATGGTTTACTGACCATGGTATCACTGTGCTCAATTGGCCTGCCAACTCTCCTGACCTGAACCCCATAGAGAATCTGTGGGATATTGTGAAGAGAACGTTGAGAGACTCAAGACCCAACACTCTGGATGAGCTAAAGGCCGCTATCGAAGCATCCTGGGCCTCCATAAGACCTCAGCAGTGCCACAGGCTGATTGCCTCCATGCCACGCCGCATTGAAGCAGTCATTTCTGCCAAAGGATTCCCGACCAAGTATTGAGTGCATAACTGTACATGATTATTTGAAGGTTGACGTGTTTTGTATTAAAAACACTTTTCTTTCATTGGTCGGATGAAATATGCTAATTTTGTGAGATAGGAATTTTGGGTTTTCATGAGCTGTATGCCAAAATCATCCGTATTAAGACAATAAAAGACCTGAAATATGTCAGTTAGTGTGCAATGAATCTAAAATATATGAATGTTAAATTTTCATCATGACATTATGGAAAATAATGAACTTTATCACAATATGCTAATTTTTTTAGAAGGACCTGTATATATTTACACAGGGAGAGGGTTATTATTGATTATTATTGATTCTTTACTGAAGTAGATGATGCTGTTATGATAAGGAAATCCAGGCTATTAACATTTAGGTTTTCCTTGGCTCTAAGTGTATTTCTGTGACCATCAGTTGCAGTAAACATTTCTAAACATTTTATAAAAAATAAATGCAAAGGTTGAGAGCACTAGACTTAAGGCCCGCAATGGCATCTCTTTCAATGAAAATCTGAATGGTCCTGGTCGTCTTTTTGCTCAGACATAACACAAGCCTAGAATAATCAGTCCTGTGAAAGATTTCTCCCACAATGTCTTCTTGTTTGTTACTAAATAGCAGATCAACCCAACAGATGTAAAGTAGAACGAGATGTTTGCAAGGACCTCTTTTTGCAAATTTCTCTTAAATTTAAATCTGTTCTAAAATATTAGGGAGAGGTTGGGGAGAAATGTTTTTTTGAAGGTTAGAAACACTTAAGATATCAAGGGAAATGATGAAAATGTGGATTAGGCTTCAGAAAAAAACGTTTTATCATGACAATTTTAGCTTATACTTTACACTTTCTTAAAGTACAAAATATTTGAAATAAAGTTACGAATAACTCCTTAATCAAAATGATTTTTTTTATTATATATTAGATTTAGAAGAGTAAAACATACATAAAACAGCAGGACAGCAATTTTACCACTATCCTAAACATTTCAAAATATGCTTTTTGCTATAAGGGCATGGGAATATGGATCTGTGTTTCCGCTCTCCTATGTTTTGCAAAATGATGAGAACAAAGGTGGTCAGAGTTGCTGTTTGTTTTCAGATTAGAATGTGAGGTGATTTGTATAATGCCTGGAGGGCTGCATGACAAGGGCATGTTTCAATCCTACTGTAAATCAATGCTTTGACCAGTGTCCTGTTCTGTAATTGATTTCCACAAAGTAAACTGAGGGTACAGCGGCTTGACTGTTTCGATTATGGATCATTACTTTGTTGGTGTTAATGTGTTTCAGTAAAATGTCAGTGAGGGCCGGTTTAAAGTACAGATGGCATCCTGGGCTAATATGCAGTCTCTGATTGGTTTATGTAACCATTGTGTTTGTGTTGTACAGTAGCTAACAGCTTTTTTAGAAATACTGTGAGGGATCCCTCAGGCAGAGTTGGAGAGTGTCACTACTCTGGAAAGGGATGTATGGGTTTCCCTGATAGACCTGTTACCCAGAAGAGAATGGATGGCTAGACAGATAGTCAAGACAGTAATGTTATAGAAGCAGCTATAATCATTTTACATCTTGTTTTTCTTGATTTTGGTGGCTCTAACATACATGTTAGGTTATGTGATCTCTCTACGTTGCCCCTAGGAGTGGATGTGTTTTTCTGTCCTGTGCATCTCTGTGTTGCTCTGAGATACACTGTGACCTGTTCAGGGTGCATGTTGCCTCTCATACATGACAGCTGGAGATAGACACCAGCCTCTCCAAGATTCTTCATGAATAAGATGGATGGATGGATGGATGGACGGACGGACAGATGGATGATTCTAGGTTGATTTGGAGATGCCTCTGCTCTGCTCCCCTCAAGCATCAGACTGCATTTATGGACTCATTCCATGTTTTTCTTTTGATTCTAAATGTTTTCACATCTGCAGTCCTTGGTTGGCTGTGATATCAGTGAATTTAGACAGATTATTGATACATGTGATAAGTTCTCTGCTCAAGGTGATATGTTCCTAGATCCACATTTAATTGCAAATAAGTTCTCAGAAGCTCGGGAAGTGGACAAACGTAGAAATTGATAAAAATTATACCTATTTTTACTGGAGGCAAAAAAGGAGTAGCTATGCTTCAAAACATAAGAAGAATTGATTGTTTTAGGGATCCCACCTTGACTTGTATCTGACAAACCTCATAAAACATGGATGTTCACTCGCTCATGAAAAATAGATTTTTCACTAGTGTCCAATGTAGCTGTAAAATTGGGAAAGTAAAAGATTTCTTTGTGGATCTCTGTTATCCCTGTTAATTCACGTCATGAAAACAATAGCTTTTAACGTATTGCTGAGAAAGTATGTAGCTACATTATAGCTATGCTATAGCTTTTAAGCCAAAATTAGGCTAAAAAAATCAATTTAAACATGAACTGTGGAGATATTTTATATTCTCCCACGCAGGTTTTATGAGAATAGCCTTCAGCTAACTCAATCTGCACAGTTAAAGGGCTGATTCCCTGGGCAGGCGATGAGGGTAAATCAGAAGGTGGCTGCTAGCTTCAGGTCCCCAATGTAACGCAACTGATGGCACTGATATAGTGGGGCTTACTGATTAAATTAAAACACAAAGGACTAGAATTGAATAAACTGCAGTGGAAGATATAGTTGAAGTAAGATTTTCTGAGTTTAATGCTCATCTCACATTTCAAGTACCTATACAGAAATGGGGCAATTCTACCATCAGCAGGGACTCATGGCAATACAATGTAATGATCCTATCGAACATTTTTTATGTGTAAAAATGTTTTTTTGAAGGTTAGAAACACTTAAGATATCAAGGGAAATTATGAAAAATGTGGATTAGGCTTCAGAAAAGAACGTTTTATCATGACAGTTCAATTTTAGCTTACAGCTTAATTTCAGACTACGTATGACTACAACCAAAGGTGCTTTAAAAATCCAGCCACAGGTGTAAATACTGTAATTGTACAAAATGTGGAGAATACAAAGTTGTGTAAATACTTTCTGATGGCACTGTAGCTTGGCACTGTAGCTTGTAGCATTACCTGTACAGGCCTATTAACAGCCATAAATATAAAAACCTTTAATGTTTAATGTAGCAGCAGGGGACATGTTACCTGTGCAGGGCTTCTGCCTGTGTGAGTTTTAAAGCTTTATTTATTCTTAAAGTTGGCTTGTAAACTTTTCTTCCACTTGAATTTAAGTCATTTGGTCCCCCAAATGACTTAAATTCTTAATGTCAGTGTTTTTCTCTTTAGTTGGCTTTTACCCCCAAAGATTAAAAAGTCTCTGACATATTCAAAATCCCGGAACTCATTCCTTCTGCTGAATAGTTTTCTTTCCCTTTCAAGTCCTTGCCAAAGAAGGGGAGCTCATGCAGAAAGGATTTGCCCTATCCAAGCATTGTACCTGCTGTACATGACAGATTAAGAAAGAAGTAAAAAAAAACTGCAAAAAATGGTAATCTCTGATGCAAGATGTGACAATTGAATAGACATAAAGAGGAAACCAAGCATATAGAAAATTGGATTTTCAAGACTGGCTTGAATGGCAAAAAATGACCAGTCAAAGGGTGTTAGTGAGGCACACTGGCTTTCATTAACCTGCTCATTTGGCATCACTGAACCATAAAGATGGTTAAGTGATACTATGTTAACCTCCTGTTTTATATTTATAGTTGAGATTAATTGTAATTAGGTAGCTTTTGTACTTCCCACACAGTCTTGTGGGTAATTGATGAGTGGCTGCAGTCTTTTACAGGCTGGCGGTTCTTTTGTTCTGATTGCAATGCCGCTGTTTTCTGCCGCCATTTTCTGACGTCGACCTCGGGCATCAGCCGGTTTGTCTGGGCATCGACCGTCATCATAGACAAGTCAAGAGGAAAATAGTTTGTTCTGCTTTGCAATTTATGGAAGCTGTGTTCTTATTTCGTAGTTCAGAGGAGATTAACATTAAATTACTCGATGGCTGTGAAAAATCATCAGATCTGCACAGAGAAAAGTAGAGCCAAACATTCCCGTTTGTGACTGGGTATGTTTGACCTTTAAGCTATAATTGATTAATCTGATTCTGATTCCGGTGGCCTTTTGGCCAGATGCATTTACTGTGGCAGCGGAGAGTATTTTTAAATCTTTACTATCTGGCTGGAACAAAAGTGTCCTCACAAATGCTTGCTCTAATATGTTGAATTTTACTAGAGTATTATTTAATAATATACAGTAGTGTGTGAGACTGATTGGCATTGTCTTTTGAGGTTGTTTCACATTTGCGATGGATCTCTGTAGAAAAGAAAGTACTGTAGAAAGAAAAACACATTCTTGTATGGTAAAAAAATACTACAACATCATAAATGGAAATGAAATCATAATGCTACAGGGCTGTATAATTTCAACTGAGACTTTTCATATACATAAAATGACAAGAGGTTTAGCAGCCTATTAAAACTGTGAATATTATACTTGGAGCACTTATCCTTTAGAAAGGCCAGTTAAATTAACCCTAAATGTAACCATGCTTTGTTAAGCAGTGAGATGAGTTTAATACTGGAGAGCGCATGTTTCAATGAGTTGCTATTTGTATATATTTTTATGGCATTTTTGTGTCCTTCATGAAGTGCCACTTCTAAAGATATATCACTGATTCATGGCTTTGCACATCACGCCTCAATAGACATTCTGTCAAAAGTATTTGCTCACCAATCCAGTTCAGTGAATTAAGGTGTTCCAATCACTTCTATAGTCACAGGTGTATAGAATTCAAGCACAAGGGGCATGCAGACTGCTTCTACATACATTTGTGAATGAATAGGTGGCTCTCAGGACCTCAGTTAAATCCATAATCTAATACCACTTGTGGAATAAGTTCTGTCATGAAATTTTCTCACAGTTAAGTGTTTGTGGTTGTATAACAAAGTTGAAGTGAATGGGAATGACTGCCATTCAGACATGTAAAATCACAGAGCAGATGAAAAATGTCAGCGGATGTTGAAGAGCGGAGCCTGCAAAGGTCGCCAAATTTCCACAAAATCCTCAAAACTTAATTTTCTTGGTTCCAATAAAAGGAACTTTTAATGCTTCAACATATCAAGATATTTTGGGCAAATATCTCCGTGGGGGGGAATTTTGGGCAGACTGCAAGCCAAGCTTTCTCATCCGACATCACTGTCTGACGACACAAATGTACTTCTGGAAGAACGGTTAAAAATACCCATAAACACATTGCTAAACCCTCTGAAAAGCCTTTGCAGACAATATTTTATAGCAGCAAAAGGTGGGTAACAATGTAAATGTAATCTCCATAAAAATCAAAATGGTATTCAACCTAAGTTAATATGTGTATGCAAGCAAAGACAACAATCAAATACTTTTGACAGTATAGTGTATGACAACAGCACCATAAAACCCCTGACATTGAACTTGAAATTACTTAGTTTTGGTCTACCAAAACTATTATTAGTTGCCCCACATTTGGCCATCCCTTTGAAAACTTTCTGGAGTCACCCCTGCCCACAATCCATCCTGGACAAACAGAGGACAAGGACATTAAACACAAATAGTTAAGAAAACATATTTTTAAAAGTATGAAATTTTGTTGCTTTTTAAAAAAAAACTCAGCTCTCTAACTCAGAGAGTTTCACAGTCCTGGAGATTTTGATGAAAAAGGCTCTGTCACCCTTAGCACCCTAAATGGTACAACCAGCAGGCCCTGGTCAGATGACCCTAGGGACCTGTTGGGGGTATATCAGTGTAATCTGCATTGGTGTTGGCCCGTCAGAATAGCTGTTAGCTTCAGCCAACCAACTAACCTGGATTGTTTCTAAATGAGGATGCCAAGAAAGTTATCTGCTGCAGGTAAGACATTGCCTTCTTATAGATATTTACCAGGACCTCAGTTCAATACGGATACATTTTTACTAATATATTCAGGTTTGGATTGTGCTAACATTGTGACATACTGGTAAATTAGTTTATATCCTACATGAACAAAAGCTATGGCAGAGTTTTTTTATTTCAGTGAGTGAAACTCAGCTACAACCATACATCTTGTACATACCAAAAGAGGTTAGTTGTTTTTATTGTCAGCATCATCAGCCCCACTGGGTAGTTAATGCCCTCCACATCAACAACATCTGAAATCCCCTAAGAAATGCTGTCAGACCTCAAAACTGCCACAGGCAAAATATGAATCCATCCTGCCTCACATGAGAAACCCAATAAACTTCACTGACACTTTGACTTCTTAGGCCTTTTTGTTTATGTTACTGCATGTTACCTTTTAAATTTAGCCAAACAGTCCACAATAACAACATGACAAACTGTTCAGATGAATTACAACCTTATTTTAACATGTTGCAGCAGTTACACATACAGATTATCTAGCCATCCGCTTTCTTGTACCTGTTGATTTTTTGCAGGGTTGTAGCGGCTGGTGCCAATAACCAGTGGCCTTGAGAGACATTCATATTATTCCTCAGGAAATCTACTATCCTCTTTTGTTGTTTATAGTATTCTCATTTGGCAACGGCATGTTTGGTGATGTGATGAAGAGAAAAGGCAAATCTGAAGTTGCTCTGATATTCGGTGCCTGTACTGAAAGTTATTTTAACAATCATTAAATATGGTCTGGTTGGTTATTTGACTAATCTTGCAATTAGAAATGGTAGAACTCATTTATCTATCAACAGGTTACTTTGATACTACGATCTAGACTTTATGCATGGTCCACAAATTTTAAGTGGTTTTGAAGCCATTGCAGAAGCATAATGTAAGTCTGCTTTATCCATTCCAAGCCCAGTTTTGATATGTGCTTGGGATCAATTCTCTGTTGGAATAACAAATTTAATCCAAATTTAAATCATCTGGTTATGGGTTTGATGTAAACAAGATCTATGCTTTCTGCTTATTATAAAACTAAGTTTTTAGAGGCCCAATATCATTATAAATATTTTGTCAAGGCTTAAAATTTGGATCTGTTTTGGAAAACTGACCAATTTCAATCAACTTTTCCATCTCCGAAAGCAGATTATTCAATTATCCAGCTAGATTAATTTAAGGAAATTTATATGGCACATATGTCATTGCAATGACCCAATAATAAACGTATTTAAAGTAATGAAATAACTGGTTGATTTTACTGTCATTTATCAGAGATCTTTCAAAGAGTTACTATTAAGAATCCTACAAAATTCCAGATACTATACATAGCACTGAGTCCTAGCACTTAGTTGATAGAGTCCCTTAGTGTCCTTAGTAACACAACAGAATGAATTCTGATTGAATGAAAACTGGCTTCTTTCAAATAATCATCCAAATTGTGATACTTATATATTCATAAGGTTCATTCAAAATTGGACCTTATAAATGTAAGGTCCATTTTTGAATGGAGAGGGACAACAGGAACTGGATGGTTCACATCTGGGCTTTTGCCAACTGTTTAATACCAGTGATATAATGCAAATATTATTTAGTTCTTCTTGTACTGATGATGGGCTTTAGCAGTCATTCACCAGCTCAGTTGCATCACTGCCCCCTACAGGTCAGTTTTAAAAAGTGAGCATTATTCTCTGTTCAAAATGCAAACCTGTCACTGTGGTTTGAGGGTTGTTTAAATTTACCCAACACTTAATAAAGTTAGCCACACTTTGCCAGTATTGGAAACTAACTTTCACCACTTTCTATAATGTTTTACCAGAACCTCACTTAAAATAAATGGAACTATCCTTTTTATATGCTTATGACACCAGGATTGTGTTTGCACTATGCAAAGTAAACATGACTTTCGTTAAGTGACTGGTTGGCTATATTTGAAATTTTAGCTTCATCCTGTGAATATTCTTTTTTTCTCATCCTTATCAGAGTCTATTTCTAACCTGCCTCTTGCTCTTGAATGTAACCCCAGATACCTTATTTTTGTAGGACAGAGTTTATCCACCATTTCAATCCCCTTCAGTGCAGCCTCTTTCCTCTTGTTTCTGCCCTGCTGGACAGTGATGATGATGATGATCGGCCTTCGGGCTGTAGAGGCAGATGGACTGTCATCCTCCCTTCTGCCTGCTGCTGTTGTGTCCTTTCTCCCCTGAAAGCATGATACCTGTGCAGACCCTGATTATGTCCCAACCGTACTGCAGAGGCCCACGACCCCTTGCTGTGCAGGTGAGTGCTGGAGTGGTAGAGTGGACATGATTGGCTCTCACTGTAAACCCTACTGGATAGCCGTGTTCCAGCAGAGAAAGGCCGACAGATAAAGAGAATGGGAGATGAGAGGGAAAAGAGGGAGTCTGCCCTACATTCTCTGGCTAATTAAGTGCTATTATCCTGCACAACAGGAGGTACCTGAGAAATAATTGGCTACAGCGACAGCTAAATGTTCCAATCTGGAGGTGAAGCCAAAAGCCTTGCAAAAGGTCATGTGGCATTATGTACTGTAGTGATCTTATTAAAAGCTGCAGTTTGTCTCATCTTTGGATGGTTGGTCACTGGTTAAAATATTTTTTAGATTAAAAACATACTCATTCCTTTGATTTAAAGTTTGCATTGTTCGATACAGGAAATTAGATTTTTTTCTTTCAATGATTTTTAATCTGTTAGCCAAAAAGAGACTCCCCTGCAGTTTGGGTTTTTTTCATGCCCGCATACCTTGAAGGGATTGTCTCTTTTGTAGTGCTAATGTAAAACTAAAAGAAAAGAGGAAAAAAAGCTCGGTAGCCTAGATCAAAATACAGTATGATCACGTGGAGATAAAATATTAAAAAGACCAATAACCCGAGATGAAACATTCTTTCACAAAACAAAGTCAGTTTTTTATTTGGGTTTTGGACTGCACTGAGGTAAAGAGTCTGAGCAAGAGTCTGAGCTCTGAACTTTACCAGGGTCCTAATATGGCACCCTTCACAATTTTTGGCTCCCTTTGGTAAAGGTGTTTTCAAAAGCCTTAAAATAGATGGCTGCTGGAGATCTGATGAACCTAAGAAATAGTCCTCTGTGTAGGGAAATATTTATACTATTTTATATGTTTTGATAAATGATTTTGTTTATATAATGTTAAGTAAGACAGCCTTAGGCAGTTGCCAAATTGAAGTTGTTTTCTTTCATTTTTAATTGTGTGTAACCCTGCTGGTCTTCCCTTTGTGTCCAGGCTGCGAGCTAAGGTGGTGGAAGGTCTTCCAGGTGTCGGTCCCCATGCGCTGCGAATGTGGTTGGTATCGGGTTCCCTTCATGATTGAATGCATGTTCACAAGTGCCTGCGATGAATCATTGATTTTCATTTTTGTTTTTATTTTTTTTCAATCTGTCTCTGGTGATTCGACTATTTCCCCTGCTGGTAACCCTCAGTCCTGAATATCCTCTATACCTTTCCCTGTACAATTCAAGTTGGAGCAAGAGGAGAAGGTGAGGCCTCTCTTCACACACTTGGTGTATTCTCAGCTCATGATGATATTTTGAGTTGCTAATTGCCAATGAGATTCCTTTCGTGAATGATCATCCTGTTCACCAGTGCTTTAGGCAGATCCCTCCATCTGATTATGAAGTGGTGAAGCAGCATAAATATCAACTTCACGAGTCACAAGTAATAAGAAAGAGTAGCAGCCCATATGCTTCCACTATCGTGTTGGTGAGAAAGAAAGATAGTAGTCTCATGATGTATGTTGACTACAGGCAGGTTAATATTAAAAACAGGAGTGATCCTTTCCTCTTCCCGCATTGAGAAATCTTTAGGTGCGCTGACGGGCGCATGTTGGTATTTTACATTGGCTTTAGGTAGCAGCTATAACCAGGTCCCAGTTGTTGAAGCATATTGGCCAAAAACTTTGTTGTGACATTGTGGCGTTCTCATAAACTGTTAAGGAGCACCTGGAGAGGCTGGAGGTAGTGCAGGATTAAGAGGCTGCAGAAGGAGGGCCTCAAGGTAAAGCTGGCAAAATGTGCCTTCTTCCAGCAGGAGGTGCGCTACTTAGGCCATCTTATTTATGATAAGGGTGTCTCCACAGATCCCAGCAAGGTATAAGTGGTGGCCAACCGGCTACCCCACCACCTCAGAACAGCGGCCATTCATGGGTTTTGCTGTTACTATTGTATGTTCCTAGAGGGGTTTGCCAGGTTGGCTGCCCCATTCCATGAGTTGCAAAAATGCAAAATACTAAGTCTAGAAAGAAGCTGGACAAGAGAGTCATTAGGCACTGGACCAAGAAATGTCACGTTTTGAGGCTGTTACAACCCCACTCGGTCTAGGGGTAGGAGGAAGTAAACATTTGAACCAGGTGTTATTGGTTTTGTGAATGAAAGAGTAATTTATTGCTTTTCAGTTCAGTTTCTGTTATTTGTAACAAAACAAACAAAAGGAGGGTACTTAACGAAGTACAAACCGTATAAAAATAAAAAAGAGGTAAAACCCAAAATATACAATGACTATAAATTTAACAAAATACACAACAATCAGTAATTTAACTAAAAATAATCCCCCAAAAGGAGGGACAAGCTAATTCAACAGTTTCTTCAATCAAAGTGTCCCCGCTAACAACAAGCAAACAAACCAATCAAGATAAAGCTTAACAAGCTTTAAAGAGACTCCTCTGAACCAAGATGGAGTCAAGCTAACCATCAAGCAGGTGAGCACACAAAATAACCAAGCTTCCCAACAAGCGGGTAAGCATACAAAATAACCAAGCTTCAAAGTTTCACAACACCAAAGTCAGAAGTGGCGAGCTGTTCTGTCCAAATCACAGCTGCCTTTAGTGGCAGGTGCAGAGAGTTTATATATTGCAGTCTCTTCAATGATTGGCGGCGAATTCGGAAGAACCAGGAAATGAATAGTCCAACATGAACTCCACGTCCAGCAGGAGGAGTGCAGAGCACGCAGGGAGATCCGAGTCCGTCAGGAACAGCGGAGAAGAGAGTATCCAGGGAAGAAGAGAGTGACCAGCGAAGATTTTTTTTATTATTTTCTTTCTTTCCAAGCGGTATACAAAAACTTGTAGAGGTACAAAGAACGTTGCAACATAGGTATAAAAAGAAACACAGAACATGGGGCTAAGACTAAAAACAAACACATAAACAGTAAGGCAACTGAATAGAAATAGAGCAAGATTTAAAACAAAAGAAAGGTAGAGATATTGGCAGTTACATTTTTTGCATAAACGGATTTCAAATATTTCAGTGATGTGTAATACAGTTTAAATTGGTTAAGAAAAAAAATCAAAACAAGGAGTAGAACCTTTCCATTTACAGCAGTGTATATGATATTTAACAAGCAAGAAAACAATATTTACCATGTCAGATATTTGACAATCAAGGTCATCAACATAGTATAATATGTGGTTGATGGTTATCTCTGGGATGTCTTCGATTTTACGGGACAACCAGTTTTTAATGAGATGATCAAGGGATTCTTCTGGACATTCACAAAAGCACAACAAGTTGAATCAAATTTAAATCTTTTGTGCAAAAATTCTGCCACTGGGTAAATATTGTGAGAGATTTTGAAATGAGTCTCTTTAACCTTAGGTGATATCGGTCATTTCACATACTTGGAGAACGCCTTCTCAATTAAAGACAAATTTATTGTTACCAAGATATTATTATTGTAATCATTAAATAATTTAGATTTGAAGGCAGTCACAAGCATAACATTATTGCATTTTCTATCAGTCACACTATATTCTCCAATCTTCAGTTTGGGTAAAGATGAAGTAATACTTGAATATCTTAAGGTGTTTTGGATGAGATGGATCAGAGCTACAGGAATAGCTTTGCATACTTTTAGATACTCATTGCAAGTACAGTTCAGATTAAATTTTTTGGTAAAATCTCTATGATTTAACAAGACACCATTACTATCCATTAAGTCAGTTATAAACAGAATGCCTTTTTCATACCAGTCAGTTTTAAAAATAGATTTTCTATTTATTAGTATTGATCTGTTATTCCACACTACGGATCCATGTGGGGTAAAATTGTGGGTAAATATCATTTTCCAAAAATGTAAAACTTGTTTATGAAAATTAGACAGTGAAATAGGAATCTTTGTTAATTCAAAATCACATTTGAGCAGGAAATCCAAGCCACCAAGGATTTTAAATATAGATTTAGGGATATGAAACCACATTGAGTTGGAATGAGACAAGTAAGTCTTCAGCCAATTTATTCTAAATGATCCAATAATATAGATTTAGGGATATTTAACCACATTGAGTTGGAATGAGACAAATAAGTCTTCAGCCAATTTATTCTAAATGATCCAATCAGAGCCTCAAAATCTAAGGCTCTAATTCCTCCCTTATCATAGTCTTTAATAAGATGAGATCGTCGTAGATAGTGAGTTTTGTTCCTCCAAATAAATTGAAAAATTATTGAATTGGCTTTCTTAATATTTTTGTCAGAGATGAAAGTAGAATGGCATGGATAAATGAATTTGGACACTCCTTCAGCTTTGGATAGAAGGGTTCGTCCAAAAATAGTCAGATCTCTAGTTAACCAACGGTTCAAGGATCTCTTCATATCATCCAAGCATCTTCCAGTGTTTTCCTCCTCTCTTCTAATAGTATTTTTTTAAATCAATATTCCCAGATATTTAACTTCGGACTTAACTGTTATGGAGGCAACAGACTCGACAGAGCTGGAATGGATCGGCAGAAGTTCACATTTATTAATATTAAAATGGATTTTAGCGCGATGTCTACCATAGTTATATCTCTGAGAAAAATTGTTGTATCGTCCGCAAATTGACTTATCTTGAATTCCTTATCAAAAATTTTAATACCATGCAAGTTAGAATTTTTCATAATTAGTAAGGAAAGCATTTGAGTTGTTAATATAAATAATTTAGGTGAAATTGGGCAGCCCTGCCTGATTCCTCTTGACATAGAGAAACTAGGGGTCATACTCATTCCCAGGGAAACTGAGCTACTTATGTCATTATAAAATAATCTGATTATATTACAAAATTACTCCCCAAAGCCAAAATATTTTAAGGTTTTTATTATAAAGCAGTGTTCCAGTGAGTCAAAAGCCTTAAAGAAATCCAAGAATAAAATAAAACTGTCACTATCAATAAAGCTACGATAATCAATCATATCAAAAATCAGTCTAGTATGATGATGGATATTTCTTCCCTTTAAAAATGCTGATTGGCACTCATTAATAATCGTTCCTAATCCACTGTTTAAGCGATTGGCATAAACAAGAGCTAAAACTCTGTAATCTGTACATAAAAGAGTGATGGGTCTCCAATTGTCTAGTAATAAAGGATCTTTGTTGGCTTTGGGGATCAGAGTAATCAGACCTCGTTTCATGGTGGGAAAGAGGCTATTGTTTGAAATGCATTCCAGCAGGGCCTCAAATAATAGTTTTCATAAATCTTTCCAGAAGAAAATATAAAATTCAGTGGTTAACCCATCTAGGCCTGGAGATTTACCCTTTCCCATTTGCTGTATTACTACATCAAGCTCTCCGATTCTTAAGTCATCTTCCATAAGATTTCTAAAATCAAGATTAATTTTTTCAACAGATTCCTGAATTTTATCAAAAAAAGACTGGCAATTGGATTCCGAATACTTAGAACAATAAAGATCATTATAAAAATTTCTAATTGCTGTATGTATTAAAACCGGGTCTTCAGTGACGCTACCATTAATGATTAGTTTCCCAATCTTCTTTTTGGACTGTCTCTGCCTCTCTAAACTGAGAAAATATGAAGAGTTATTTTCGCCGTCCTCAATCCAGCAATCTCTGGAGCGAATGAAAGCCCCCCTTGCTTTCCAGAAGAACATCGTCTAGTTGAGATTTGAAAACATCCAGCTGACCCAGCTCTTCATACAATAAAAATGATTTTGAACATAGAAAATTAATATTGCCAGTAAGTTGGGATTGTTTCTGTCTCCTCAGCTTTGAAGCAAGTTTGCCTGTCTTTATTGCAGTTATCCTAACATTAAATTTAAACCACTCCCACTTATTTAAGGGAGACAAATCCATAACTTAAATATCCTTAATGAGGTTCAGAACTTCTGAACAGAACGTTTTATTATTCAGCAGATTACTATTAAACTTCCAAGCAAAGTTTGAAGACGATTTAGATTTATTAAGAGAGAGAAACAAAGTAACTGAACAATGATCTGTAAGAGGAGCCGCTGAGATTTCACAACTTGAAATATTATTTGCCTGATTATCAGGGATTAACCAGTAATCTAGCCTAGAACACTGGTCATTTCCGGAAGGACTGAACCAGGAGTATTGTCTGGTATTAGGATTTCTAATTCTCCAGCAGCCTGTCAAATTTATATTAGAAATTAAGTTTACAAAAATACCGTTATAATTATGGTGCTGCCCATGAAAGGGGAGGCGATCAACCGATTCATCTGGAGTTACATTAAAATCTCCTCCTAAAATAACCTGATCAGAGGAATATTTTATTTTCCATTGTTTTATCATCACTCCGAGGTCAGCAAAAAATATACTATTCATTGTTTTATTATTATATCCATATACACACACCAAAATTATCTTATTTCCATCAATCTCCACTATTACAGTTACCCAGTGGCCATTTGCATCACTGATATGCTCCAACAAAGAACCTGGGAATTTATAAAACATAATCATAACCCCAGCTGAATGCGACGCACCATAACTAAAATAAATTGGATCACCCCATTGAAGTCTCCAGAATTTAGCCTGTTCACTTGATAAATTAGTTTCTTGCAGAAAACCACAATTTACCTTTTGCTCCTTGCAATAAAGAAAAATAGCCTTACGTTTAACAATATTTTTTAAACCCCTAGTATTAAGTGAAAGTAATGACAACATGAAATAAACACAGTAGTTGTGCAAAAACTAATCTCAGGAACAATGAGCAGGAATTAGATAACATAGCCAGTAACAACTATATGGAATAATGCGATAGCCCTTTAAACAAATACAAACATAATATATACCATACCAGTGGGAGTAAAAAGAACCTGGTGGTGACCACTCTTCTATAATCGATCAGGACGAAACCTTCTTGCAGGTATGCCGGTATGCATCCATTTAGGTATGCATTCCGAGTTGAATGATCATGGCTCTGGGACGGTTGTTGGCCGAAGCGGCATCGGCTTTTTTCCCCAATCTGTGAACGTTGTCGACCGTATCACGCAGCCGATCCACTGAGACAGGAATAATCCTAGTGAGGATCCCGATCATGGATTCCCGTAGGTTCTCGTTGTCTTTCTCAGGCAGTCCGGTCACCCTCAAGTTCCAACCTCTCTTGTAACGAGCATGGTCTTCACAGGAAATCCTCAGCGCTGTGTTTTCTTTTTTGAGAAGGTTAATTGAAGCTTGAAGCTCTGAAATGGCTGTCGTATTAACCTCAATGGCGACAGTATTAGCTTCGATACGTTTTTCAATGCTTTTCAAAATTATAGTCTGATTATCCATCTTTGTGTTAAGTTCTCCTATCGCACGAAGAATGGCATTAGCTGTGTCCTCCTTACATTCAGGCTTTTGTTCTTAATAGGTGTGTGATCCCAGTTCATTTTCTGTTCTTTACAAGAAGAATCAGACGTGACTCCAACCAACTCAATTTCTTCAATAATATCTTCGTCGCAAGCCTCTTGAAGAGCCAGCCGATTGTAATCGTGGTCTGACATGCTAGCCTCCGTAGATGAACTCCCAGACGACAAAAAGAACAAAAAGGCTGAAAAAGTTTCAAAAAGTTATTAAACTAAAAAAAAAAAAGCCTAAGACACTTTAAAACAGGGCTAAAGCACACAAATTGGATTAAATCTAGGCTAAACATTAACTGCATGCAGAGAACCTGCAAAAACAACACCTCTCACTCCGCCATCTTGGGACCTCCCCTGACCAGCGAAGATCCAGTAGGAGAGCAGAAGACATCCGATCCCATCAGAAACAACGGCATCAACAGCACGGAGGGAAAAAGGGCCTCCGCAGCGACATCGGCTGGCCAGTCTGTTGATGATGGTACAGAACAAAACACAC
Source organism: Girardinichthys multiradiatus (assembly GCF_021462225.1). Taxonomy (NCBI): domain Eukaryota; kingdom Metazoa; phylum Chordata; class Actinopteri; order Cyprinodontiformes; family Goodeidae; genus Girardinichthys; species Girardinichthys multiradiatus. The sequence continues at coordinate 38,467,100 of NC_061800.1, forward strand.
ACATACGGCCACCAGCCGTAACAGAGGCTTTGAAGGATAAACTCACTACTGCACCTATCCTGACTTATGCTGACCTCTCCCTTCCATTTATATTGGATGTTAATGCAAACCATGGTGGACTTGGTTCTGTACTCTCACATGTGAAGGAGGCAACGTGAGGCCTATAGCTTATGCTGGTAGAGGGTTAAGATTAATTGAGTGGAATTTGGTTGATTATTGCTCCATGAAGTTCAATTTTGACATAAACGGATGTAAGGATTTAACAGAACACTGCAAAATTTGTTGCAATCTCCACCAGTGTCTCTGAAACAGGACTGGAGTTAATATTTGCCACAACTCCTGTATTCTTATTATTCTACATCAGGGAAAATCCTGTAAGCTTCAGTCCTGAACATCCTCTATCCCTTTCGCTGTATGATTGAAGTTGTCAACTGGTCATGGTTTTTAAAAGGAACTTAGAATAATAAATTAATGTCTTTTAATTATGGAAACACAACTCTTGCCTTATCTCTAAGTGAAACAAACCGTTTTGCCTTACTAGTGCTGTTCTTCATATACTTGGGTGAAATTCCCAAGATGGCATTGTTGGAAACGTTCTTTTAGGCTACTCTGACTCTAGTAGAAATAGTGAGCTAAAGGGGCAAAGCACCAAATAAACTGTTTCAAACCCTTGTGTTGCCAGACAAATATGATGAGCCCCAGAGATAAAGGTGAATGCTTTATGCTTCACATCCTGTATCCATGTTTAAGACTCTTATTTTGAAGTAAAAAAGGAAGTTACTCTTGTTACTTTGTGTTGGCTTGCTGACAACATTAGATTATACAGTGAAACCTCTAAATATAAATGCACATGAATACTAAATTTTTCCAAATTTCCCCAACTACAAATTTTCCTCTGAATACAAACATCTAGGATGTTTTTAGCGAGCACTTGATCCATAATGCAAGCCAGCCAACTGCATGCTTCAATTTTGTTGTGACAGAACAAAATGCTCTCGCTGCATGTGTGCTCTTGTTTTCTATGCTTTCACTGTGCCTGGCATGCTAGGCATCCAAGAGTAGGGACTTTCTTTTCTAGAGTCATCAAACTGTTAAGTGCAATACTTGAAAAAGTGCACTGCTTGAAAAAGTGCAACGCTTCTGTGCACAGAATCATCCAAACAGAGGTGTCTGATGCAACATAACTCTGTACAGTTACAATGCTGTGCTACTTTTCCTAACATTTTCCTAACATTGCAAAAGCATGTGAACATTTTGAGCCAAAACACCATTATTTTAAAAGCGGGGAAAGCATAGTACAAATTTTCAAGAAACAAACAGCCTGTTCAAAAAAATAAAATTCATATTTAGAAGTTCCACTTAGCAAAAAAGAAGCATCCATTTCTTTAAACTCATATGTGTGGCATCATTTTGTGTAATCACTAGAAAACAAGAAATAGTAAAATAATATGTATAGGTTGTAAGCACTGTGGGAACCCTGATGACACAAATGTTAGGTCTGCCTTGTAAACTTTGATGATACATTAAATGGCTATTTCAACTTTTTTAATGAATCTGAAGTGCATGAGATAATTTCTGTCACTACAATTTCTGTCACTGCTGTAACATCTGGACCAATGCCATAACTGCACTCAACCGTACCGTTGCCCAAAATAAGAGAATCACAGACCGCAAACGCACGCCAGCTCCAGATTATCAACCAGGATAACAGGTTTGGCTTTCCACACGAGACATTCATTTAAAATCCATCTCTAAGAAACTTTCCCCCAGATACATCGGCCCCTTCAAGATCCAGTCCATCATTGGTCCTGCCACTGTCTGCCTCCAGCTACCCACCAGTCTCAAGATTCACCCCACATTCCACGTCTCCCAGGTAAAACCGGTTCATTCCAACACCTTGTCCCCTCCTTCCGAGCCCCTTCCACCCACCCGGGACATTGATGGACACCCAGCGTACGACATTAGGAGGATCTTGGCCTCCCGTCGGCGAGGTTGGGGTTTCCAATACCTTGTTGATTGGGAGGGTTACGGCCCTGAAAAACGTACCTGGGTGCCCCGCTCTTTTATTTTAGATCCCACTCTTATCAAGGATTTTGAGGCTTCCTGCTTCCTGTCTGTCCACATTGTCTGGGCCGCCAGGTGGCGGCTGTTGGGGGGGGGGTGATGTCAGGATGTGGTGTTTGTTGGTTCTGTTCCTGTCTGTTTTGTTCTGCAGCCATCCAACCAGAGGGCTGCACCTGTGCACCTCTGCACAGGTGCAGCACATCAGACACAATCAGCCAGGCAGAATAAAGAGGCTGGAAGCCAGTCACTCTTCGCCTGAATGTTAACCATCAATGATAACAACAAGCCACCTCTTGTGTTTCTGAGCATTCATCCTTGTATCTTAGTTACCTCTGAGCCAAGCCTGAGCTTTCCTCTGAGCTTCTTGTGTTCTTCCTTTGCTAACCCTCGTTCCTGTGTCTCTCCTCTCCAAGGGTTTCCCTGACAACAGCCCGGTCTCTGATGACCATTTGTGGACTCACCTTCTCGTCCCAAGCTTCCTGTGGACTCCGGATCATTACCTCCACGACTGGCTTCCTTCTTTCTGCACTACCTGTCCGCCCAGCATTGCAGCCATCCAAGCCCTCTGGATTGCACCTCCGCTGCAGGCAAATAAACCACAAATCATTCTCCGGACATCTCTCCCTGCCTTCATTCCCCACGGACTTCTCATTCTCCCCCCATTTGTTATTTATTTATTTATTTTATGTAATGCCAAAACCATTATTATTTATTTTATGTGTTTATTGTGTTTAATGTGACTGTCTTATCTCTTTTCCTTTTTTCTGCAAAGCCCTTTGAAATACTTTGTGCATTAATGGTGTCTGTTTACACATCTCAGAGGCCTTGAATGAATAATATAATTTTACCAATTTACAAATTAAAGCTTTGAAATAGTCCTTAATTAAATGTAACATAATCTTAATCGTTGATGTGTCAAAACTTGAATGAGAATTATGTCTTTTATTTAATAGATTGATTACATGTTGTAGGAAAATAGTAATGGGAGAACAGCCCAGTCATAAGATAGTTACAGTGATTTTAATGATTTTTATAATGAGTTTTGTTAGAGATGCCTGAAAAATGATGTTTTGGAAAAACAGTGGGATCCATTTCTCATCGTCTGTCTAACATGACTTGTCTCTCTTCTTACCCCAAGTCCACTTTAATTGCTTGGTCCCTCCCTCAAAATGTCTCCACACCCTGGAAGGAAAGCCTTCCAGTACGATGAGTTATGAGTTAAACTGTATCATTTATATTGTGTGCTACAGTACATTTCTCTATTTTTTGTGTAAAACTGTGCAAGCTTTCAGTTTTTTATCCTGGTTCTGTAAGTCGTCCAAAGCGGGGAATATTAAGAAATCCAAAGGTGACAGCCTTCCATTCCTAGAGTGAACTTCCAGCCAGACGAATCAGCTATTTTTCAATTTACCCAGCCCATTAAATCAATATTAGGCTCCTGAAAGACTGACAAGCCTTTTTCAATCTTAGATTTTAATCACAGCACTGTAAATAACATTTTAAATATTTATTCCCTATTACAAATTTCCCTTTTAGTTTTTGTGTCAAGTGATTAGTTGTTTTTCTTTGTCAGACAGTATGTTATGTTTCTTTTGCAATCTTTAAGTGTCATTTCATTAGATTTTAGATTATTAACATGGGTCAATAAGATGTAATAAAGGTCCAGATTTCTGGCGAGCTGTCATATTGGGAAACAAGACATTTAACATCTATAATTAATATGGAAGAAAAATCTTTCCTATATCCTCACATCAAATTCAGGAATCAAAAGAAAACAGACATACATTTCTATGTATGTCTATTCTTACTACAGAGAATGTCTGAATCGGTGTCGAAGAAATATAAAGATTAGACAAAGGCTCAATAAAATAAATCCATATCTTTCTTGCTTCTTTAACTCAATTGTTTAAAGGAGATGTGTCAATTCCACATGAGAAGGCAATTGAGCAATGACAACAAGTTATTAAATGTCATGTCGGTAAGTCCACTGTCAGATGGTAGGGGAAAATGCATTTCAGTTTCTTTTACTCAGCTGTGCGCAAACAGGTAAATGAAGAAAACTGACAGCCATGTGGCGTGCATGCATTTACTGTGAATTTACATATTCTCATCAAAACAACTCAAAAGCTAACTTTATATGTTCAGTGCAGTAATACCCTGCTACCTTTAACACATTACCAAACGTATATAGTGTTTATATGGCTTACGATGAATTATCTTAAGAACTGGTTTGAAATGAAGTGGTTGGACATGTAGGTGAACTTGAATTTCAAAGCCTCCAAACAAAACATCTGGCTCAACATATAGGCTTACAGCTGTTTATTTGAGATGGTTTTCATGCTAGAATGACTGCTCAAACTACAGCTGTTTGGCAAAAATCCTGTTGAATAAATATCAACACAGCAGAGCACACCAACCTCTTTCGAGTGTATTTAAATTTTTTCTTGGATCATCAAAATATTAAATGTTTTATATTTTATATTTTTATGGATCAGCTTTTAACTTAAACTCAATTCGGCTAATTTGTGTATAGGGCCACATTGAAACAAGCATCAGCTCAAGGCGCATTGCAAGATAAATAGGATCACTCATTAACTCACTTTGTGATATTGATTTGGTTGTAAGGTGTAAATAATATTTAATTTGTCACTGTTAAATCAGCTTTAGATAATGCAGCACAAATGATTTATTTTTTCATTGTTGTTGGTTAGCATTTATTCAAAAAGGTCAATTTGCAAAACCCTGGAGTTATTTTTTTTAATACATTATTGATAATGTTGAATCTCACTTTACAAATGAAATAATGATCTTTAAATGGTGCATTGTGTTAACTGTCAATATTTATTGCAATGACCTTAGAACAGAGCATCAAAAACATTACAGTTAATAAGAATATCATTCAAAAGTTTATTTTAGCAATTCATTCAGTTAAACTATATAATGATTTATTCAACAAAGAGTGGGACTGCACGGTGGTAGCACTGTTGCCTTGCAACAAGAAGGTCCTGGGTTCGATTCCCAGCCTGGGGTCTTTCTGCATGGAGTTTGCATGTTCTCCCCGTGCATGCGTGGGTTCTCACCGGGTACTCCGGCTTCCTCCCACAGTCCAAAGACATGCCTGTTAGGTTAATTGGTCACTCTAAATTGCCCTTAGGTGTATGAGTGTGTGCATGGTTGTTTGTGTGTTGTCCTGCGATGGACTGGTGACCTGTCCAGGGTGTACCCCGCCTCTCGCCCATAGACTGCTGGAGATAGGCACCAGCTCCCTCCGAACCACTATGGAATAAGTGGTAGAGAATGACTGACTGACTAAACAAAGAGTAAAATCTATTTAGTAATTCTTTTCTCGTCGGTTTGATGATTGCAGCTAATGAAAACCCAAGATTTCAATTTCCCAAAGAATTATAATGCTGCCTAAGACCAAGAAAACTGTTTTTTAGTCGAGATATTTTATGGTATGTTGCAAAACTGGAAGTCACAGACTTTCCAGAAAAGGACCAGAAAATGTCATTGTTAAAGAAGCTTCCTGTTTCGAGTGTTATATCCAAACAAAAAAATTGAAAGTTAAGTAGATAAAAAAGTGTTGTAGAGAAAGTGACAGGGATAACAGCAGGTTAGAGGTGGTCTGTGAGTGGAGTCAGTGCTTCAAGAACCACCACTCACAGACATGAACTACATCTCCAGGTCATGCACTACAACTGATGTCAGAAATGTTTAAGTTGAATGGAGGAAAAAGACTGGACTATTGCTCATCTTTCTTTATAGCAGATCTTCCATTTCCTTTACTAATCAAGGTCCCAGAGTCTGTAGGAAGAGTGAGGAGGCATCGAATTAAAGTTGCTTGAGGTCCAGTAGGAAACCTCAAATTGTCAGTCATAATCTTGGGAACCATATCATCTGCTGGTGTTGGTCAACTGTGTCTCCTCATGTCCAAACTGGTAATTTTTTACCTTTGCTGACAGGCTTTCTGGAGATGCAGATTTCATTTTCCAGCAGGACTTGGCACCTGTCCACACTGCCAGAAACACCAATACCTTCTCTAATGATCCTAGTATCTCTTTATTTAATTTAATACCTAACTTAGTTTTCTGGGAACTAGATTATAAAACAGTAAATAATTTCATTTTATACGGTACCTAATTGGAGTCTGACTGATAAACATATTAGGGTATATGACCCTTGTGTGTGTTAGTAGGAAACAAAGACACAAAACAAGTATGAAAGCCTTTTGAGTCATCCACATTCATGATTTTAATAAAATCCCAAAGGAAGAATTTCTATTTTTCAGCGCATGATTGACTCCGAAATGTCAAGTCCCAAAATAATGAGCAATGTCAAGAGTGCTGTGAATGGTTCTTGTTACAAGGTAGATCATGTTGGAGTATTTTTGGCTACCTGTTATACTTAACGCCTTTACTGGAAATCTGCCTTTTAGGCTTGACATCCAGCTACTACTTCTAATTAGTATGCTTTGCATCCACTTCAGAAACATTTTCATTGGAAAATTGGACATGAAAAAAAATGCTGATATTGCTAAGTATTAGGCAAAAGTCTTTGATGCTCATACTTGACAATTTTTGTTAGTAGTGAAGTTCAAAAACACCAAAGCAGCATTTGTTAATTAATTAATTAATTAATTAATGTATTTATTTACCAAAGGAATACAGGTCCTTCTCAAAATATTAGCATATTGTGATAAAGTTCATTATTTTCCATAATGTCATGATGAAAATGTAACATTCATATATTTTAGATTCATTGCACACTAACTGAAATATTTCAGGTCTTTTATTGTCTTAATACAGATGATTTTGGCATACAGCTCATGAAAACCCAAAATTCCTATCTCAAAAAATTAACATATCATTAAAAGGGTCTCTAAACGAGCTATAAACCTAATCATCTGAATCAACGAGTTAACTCTAAACACCTGCAAAAGATTCCTGAGGCCTTTAAAACTCCCAGCCTGGTTCATCACTCAAAACCCCAATCATGGGTAAGACTGCCGACCTGACTGCTGTCCAAAAGGCCACTATTGACACCCTCAAGCAAGAGGGTAAGACACAGAAAGAAATTTCTGAACGAATAGGCTGTTCCCAGAGTGCTGTATCAAGGCACCTCAGTGGGAAGTCTGTGGGAAGGAAAAAGTGTGGCAGAAAACGCTGCACAACGATAAGAGGTGACCGGACCCTGAGGAAGATTGTGGAGAAGGGCCGATTCCAGACCTTGGGGGACCTGCGGAAGCAGTGGACTGAGTCTGGAGTAGAAACATCCAGAGCCACCGTGCACAGGCGTGTGCAGGAAATGGGCTACAGGTGCCGCATTCCCCAGACCTGGGCTACAGAGAAGCAGCCCTGGACTGTTGCTCAGTGGTCCAAAGTACTTTTTTCGAATGAAAGCAAATTCTGCATGTAATTTGGAAGTCAAGGTGCCAGAGTCTGGAGGAAGACTGGGGAGAAGGAAATGCCAAAATGCCAGAAGTCCAGTGTCAAGTACCCACAGTCAGTGATGGTCTGGGGTGCCGTGTCAGCTGCTGGTGTTGGTCCACTGTGTTTTATCAAGGGCAGGGTCAATGCAGCTAGCTATCAGGAGATTTTGGAGCACTTCATGCTTCCATCTGCTGAAAAGCTTTATGGAGATGAAGATTTCATTTTTCAGCACGACCTGGCACCTGCTCACAGTGCCAAACCCACTGGTAAATGGTTTACTGACCATGGTATCACTGTGCTCAATTGGCCTGCCAACTCTCCTGACCTGAACCCCATAGAGAATCTGTGGGATATTGTGAAGAGAACGTTGAGAGACTCAAGACCCAACACTCTGGATGAGCTAAAGGCCGCTATCGAAGCATCCTGGGCCTCCATAAGACCTCAGCAGTGCCACAGGCTGATTGCCTCCATGCCACAACGTATTGAAGCAGTCATTTCTGCAATAGGATTCCCGACCAAGTATTGAGTGCATAACTGTACATGATTATTTGAAGGTTGACGTTTTTTGTATTAAAAACACTTTTCTTTTATTGGTCAGATGAAATATGCTAATTTTGTGAGATAGGAATTTTGGGTTTTCATGAGCTGTATGCTAAAATCATCCGTATTAAGACAATAAAAGACCTGAAATATTTCAGTTAGTGTGCAATGAATCTAAAATATATGAATGTTAAATTTTCATCATGACATTATGGAAAATAATGAACTTTATCACAATATGCTAATATTTTAAGAAGGACCTGTACATTTTGCAGTTTGTATTGGACAGTTATGATATATTAACTCATTTTATTCTTCTTTCTTCTAAAAACTCATGAATCAGAATCAGAAAAACTTTGTTGCCAAGTAAGTTTTTGGACATACAAGGAATTTGTTTTGGTGTAGTCGGTGCAATACAATACAAATTAAACAGTATAAACATATCTACAATATAATATAAATATATGTGCACAGTATTAGGTGAGTGAGAGTAAATATAGAGCAGTATTGGGTGCGAGAGCAGTACGACAGTGCAGGTGATCATTGTGCAAGTATGGCAGTGAAAGTAAAGCAGGAGTGCAAGCTGAGCGTTAATGTAACGCATAGAGTTGCAGGTTACAAGTGTCCTGTCAGCAAAAAGGGGGGGTGTGGGGGAAAGGGAGAGTGTCAGGGTGGTTTCCGGTCTTTGCTAACAAGGCTGGTGGCAGATGGGAAAAACTGTTCTTGTGGTGTGAGGTTTTGGTCCGGATGGACCGCAGCCTCCTGCCAGAGGGGAGAGTCTCAAAGAGTCTGTGACCGGGTGGGAGGGATCACTGTTGTCCCTTTTCAGCGAAGTATTTAGGTGATAAATGTTTAATAACAAAACATTTACAAACCAGTTTTCTAAAATTTGACATTCTGTAGTTTCCTTAAACCTTCAGGCTCTTAGGTCCTGTCTACTAATACCTACATCAGTCTGTTGCATATCTGCCTGTACAGACTATACAATCACCATTTAGGTCCACAACAGCTGGAAGACACACAAAAAAAATCTATTGCTTGACGGTCAAAAAGTCAAAAGCTGTGCAGGTAAGCTACAGTAGTAATAGTTTGGAGTGTGTGCCTAATATAACATTTACTTCAAACATGCACAGAAACCAGTCAGTTTGAAAAATTTAAACTAGAACAAACAAATTTATAAATGTTGAATATTTGAAGATCGTTGTCATTGCCGCAGGTTGCTTTAGCTTCGTCAGTGGTGTCAAACACCGGTCCTCGAGGGTCGGTGTCATACAGCATTGACGTGTGTCCCTGGTCAAACACACCTTAATCAATTGGCTCATTTGCCTTCTCATTATGTGGTCACGTTCTGCAGAGTCCTACTAATGACCTAATGATTAAATTTAGGTTTGAAGCAGAGACATGTTTAAAATGTGTGGTACACCAGTCCTCAAAGACTGGAGTTTGACACCTGTGAGCTTAGCCATTCACAGTATTGTCCATCATGGCTTGGGAGTTATCAGAGACAAATTATCATACAAACACTTAAAGTTAAACCCCTTGCAACTCAGTTTGAACTCAGATTGTTCTGAATCAGTTTTCAAATCAAACAAATTTGGTCATCTGTCACAATTTTCATAGTTACAGATTTTAATAGTGCTTAAATTGGTACAAAAACATGCAACATTTACCCCCCAAAAAATATTTGCATTTGACTTGTTACCACTCTATTTCATTTTGAACTTCCAACCAACAACGTATCTGTGGAGTTTACAAAGAAAACAGAAAAACAGGGTAATAAAAGACCTTTTAAATATTCTAAGAATAAATTAGTAAAAATAACAGCGACTGTTTTATGAGAAGCAAAATATCTCCAAAAAGAAATGTCTACATTTAGAAATTAATATGGATTATTTAGCTATAATAAACAAATAGAAATGAAATTATTCGCAAAAATTTGGATTTGAAAGGATGAGAAGTCAAAGGGAAACAAAGGAACATGCCTGTGAAGTAAGGCAAATATATAATGTGTGTGCATGGAAAACAAAACGACAGAGCAGAGTTAAAATCCTCACTAATGATTAAAGGAGAAAGAAATACCATTTTGGAGTGGGACTCTTTGTCCCTGCTGGGAGCATGTGTAATATGAATTAATCAGCAACTAGTCGCACAGTGTGTGTTATCTCACAGAGGGCCCTGATGAACTGAAGGAGCCATGGCAATACTTTTAATAAAAAGCATTATTGCTTTCTTTATCTTGGCAGCACAGAACAAAATAAGAATCGATGTGCATTCATAACCTGACTGAACAATGCTGCGCTGTTGTCAGATAGCTGAACATCACATTGAATAGCCACATTTTATTATTAACAACTGACCTGGAGCTGAATATTATTCAAAGAAACAATAACCCATACCCGTTCTTAGAATTGACATAGCAGATGGCTGATACACAGACTCACAGAATAGTGTAAATTGTTATTTGTTTGCAATAGAAAGAAATTCATTGCTGCTTTGACTATTTTGCAGTGTTTATGCCTTTCACCCCTTGTTGCCCTTGCAGTATTAGAACTCCTAATCACCCTATCGCAGCTTTTGTCAGCATATTACTCACCTGATGCTAATAACTAGGTGTATGCTCAAATGTCCCTCTGATATTTTGCCTGAAGACTGATATATTGATTGCATATGATTGATCAGGGCAGGATGATACAGCAGCATCACATGATTTATTCAGGCTCTAATATCTTACGTCAGCGTGGCTTTCTGGACATTGTTTGTCAAGCCCTGGTGTACTTTCGTCTTCTGTCCAGGTATCAGCCCTGTTTTACAGACCGCAGGAGAGAGACTTGAGATGCCAGAACTAACTATTTTAAATAGTTATCCCAACACACACAAGCACATAATGAAACTGAAACACCTGTCATTTTAGTGTGGACAGTTTCATGGCTAAATTGGACCAGCCTGGTAGCCAGTCTTCATTGATTGCACATTGCACCAGTAAGAGCAGAGTGTGAAGGTTCAATTAGCAGGGTAAGAGCAGTTTTGCTCAAAATATTGAAATGCACACAACATTATGGGTGACATACCAGAGTTCAAAAGAGGACAAATAGTTGGTGCACGTCTTGCTGGTGCATCTGTGACCAAGACAGCAAGTCTTTGTGATGTATCAAGAGCCACGGTATCCAGGGTAATGTCAGCATACCACCAAGAAGGACGAACCACATCCAACAGGATTAACTGTGGATGCAAGAGGAAGCTGTCTGAAAGGGATGTTCAGGTGCTAACTACGGATTGTATCCAAAAAACATAAAACCACGGCTGCCCAAATTACGGCAGAATTAAATGTGCACCTCAACTCTCCTGTTTCCACCAGAACTGTCCGTCGGGAGCTCCACAGGGTCAATATACACGGCCGGGCTGCTATAGCCAAACCTTTGGTCACTCATGCCAATGCCAAACGTCGGTTTCAATGGTGCAAGGAGCGCAAATATTGGGCTGTGGACAATGTGAAACATGTATTGTTCTCTGATGAGTCCACCTTTACTGTTTTCCCCACATCCGGGAGAGTTACGGTGTGGAGAAGCCCCAAAGAAGCGTACCACCCAGACTGTTGCATGCCCAGAGTGAAGCATGGGGGTGGATCAGTGATGGTTTGGGCTGCCATATCATGGCATTCCCTTGGCCCAATACTTGTGCTAGATGGGCGCGTCACTGCCAAGGACTACCGAACCATTCTTGAGGACCATGTGCATTCAATGGTTCAAACTTTGTATCCTGAAGGCGGTGCCGTGTATCAGGATGACAATGCACCAATACACACAGTAAGACTGGTGAAAGATTGGTTTGATGAACATGAAAGTGAAGTTGAACATCTCCCATGGCCTGCACAGTCACCAGATGTAAATATTATTGAGCCACTTTGGGGTGTTTTGAAGGAGCGAGTCAGGAAATGTTTTCCTCCACCAGTATCACGTAGTGACCTGGCCACTATCCTGCAAGAAGAATGGCTTAAAATCCCTCTGACCACTGTGCAGGACTTGTATATGTCATTCCCAAGACAAATTGACGCTGTATAGGCCGCAAAAGGAGGCCCTACACCATACTAATAAATTATTGTGGTCTAAAACCAGGTGTTTCAGTTTCATTGTCCAACCCCTGTAACTTCGACTTTTATAATGTTGATGATAGTGCACTGCTTTTTGCTTTCTCTCTTTTTTTTTTCTTTGCTGATTAACATTATGTGGAGAGAAATAAAGCAAGCCAATAAGCAGATTTCCATTTCTCCAAAACAAGCCTCAGCCAAAACAAGACAATCCAGCCCCTCTAAAGTAACACATTAGTATTCATCAGCTGGGAAAAGTAATTTGCGGTGCATTAGACATACTCACGACACATGTGGATGCTTTACTTATGCCATTTGTTCACGAAATCTCACAAAACATTCAGAGCACACCAAATCCCAAACTGCCTCTGAGAGGCAGACATGATATTTATTGAGGATTTTGTCAGAGTAAAGGTGTAGACACTAAAAAGTTTTAGACTTCAAATGGAGAGAAGAAAGGTGATCATGCAGTAAAATGATAAATGATAAAATGATCCTAAATGATATTTTAATTCAATTCAATTCAAAAATACTTTATTAAACCCAAAGGGAAATTAAATGTTGTTGTAGCTCATTATGAGGGTTTCTTTAAAGAGTCGTTGTAGATGCTGATGGCTGTGGGCAGGAAGGATCTCCTGTAGCGCTCCGTCTTACAGCAGATCTGAAGAAGCCTCTGACTGAAGACACTCTGTTGTTGTAGGACAGTCTCGTGAAGAGGATGCTCAGGGTTCTCCATAATGTTCTTTATTTTATGAAGAATCTGTCTTTGCACAATGATCTCCAGAGGTTCTAGAGGAGTCCCCAGAACAGAGCCAGCCTTCTTTATCAGCTTGTTGAGCTTTTTTAAGTCCCTGGCTCTGATGCTGCTTCCCCAGCAGATGATGGTAGAAGAGATCACACTCTCCACAACAGACTTATAGAAGATATGCAGCATCTTGCTGCAAACACCAAAGGACCTAAGTTTCCTCAAGAAGTACAGTCTGCTCTGTCCCTTCTTGAAGATGGCTTCACAGTTGCATCTCCACTCCAGTCTGTTGTCCAGGTGAACACCGAGGTATTTATACTCCTCCACCACCTCCACCTCTTCTCCTATGATGGAAATAGTTTTTGACTTATTCCTGTTTCTCTTAAAATCTACAATCATCTCCTTTGTTTTAGTCACGTTTAAGATGAGATGATTGTTTCCACACCATGCCACAAAGCGGTCCACCACCTTCCTGTACTCAGCTTCTTGTCCATCTCGGATCCACCCCACGACTGCAGAATCATCCGAGTATTTCTGCAGATGACAGGAGTCTGTCTTGTTCTGGACGTCTGAGGTGTACAGAGTGAAGAGGAATGGTGAGAGTACAGTCCCCTGTGGTGCTCCTGTGCTGATGAGACACTGACACAAAAATTAATGATTTAATCTTTATTAGCGTGCTTAGGGAGACTACATAGTATTTTTATACAACAGACAGCATTCATACTACATATTTAACAAGATATGAAATAGAAACATGTACTGACCTCTTTTTCTAGCCTTTGACAAAGAAAATAATCCATTCTACACAGATATTGCAGTGCTTTTTATGTGTGGCTTTTTTTTTTTTTTACCTTTTCTCATATATATCATATATGTGATAGACCAGCACAAATAGTACACAATTGTAAAGGGGTTTTAAAAATAATTTATAAATGAAAATCTGAGAAGTGTTTACAGCAGCATTGAACATCTTACAGAGCACCATTCAATCCTTCCAATAAAGTTGTATTATTTTCCAATAAATATGAAAAAAATACAACACCTCTACAAATCTAACAAGACATTAATCTAAACTGACTGGCTTACAAGGAGAAACTTTATCAAAGTTCTTTTTTTCAGTTTGCTACAAATTATCTAGAGAACACAGGAAATTGTGGAAGAAGCTACTCTGGCCAGATGAAACCAAGATGATACAAGGGGGAGAGAAAAAAATTGCACCTAACCTTTAAAACACATTCCTTATAGTTGAAACATGGTGGTTGCAGCATCATGCTGTGGGGATGCATATCTTGTTATCTAGCAGCAAGAACAACTGGTTAGAGTTCATGAGAAGGGAGTTAAACACTGGGCAATGCTAGAGAACACCTTTTAGAGGCTGCAAAAGACTGGAAATCTGAGGTTTGCCCTCCACCAAGTCTACAAACTTAAACATTCATCCAGTGACACAAAGTTTAGATCAAAGCACATTTATTAGTTGAATTGATCCAGACAAAGTCTAAACTTAAATCCAATTGATGTTCACAAAGGCTAACCATCCAATCTGACTGAGCCTGTTTTATTTGAGAATGTGCAAAAGTGTGAGTCTCTAGATGATCAAAGCTGGCGAAAATTACCTCAGAGACTTGCAGTTCTAACTGCAGCAAAGGTGGGTCTACAAAGTATTGAATCAGGTGCTGATTGCAAAGGCATCCACACTTTCTAGATAGCAAACATGTATCATTTTCCCTTCATTTCACAATTATGGACCACTTTTTGTTGGCCTGTCACATAAAGTCTCAGCAGAATAAATGGAAGTTTGTAGTTTTAACATGAAAAAATGGGAAAGTATTAATCCATCTATCCATCTGTTGTCTATAACCACTTATCCATGAGGGGTTGCAGGGGGGCTGGTACCTATCTCCAGCAGCCATTGGCCAAAAAGCAGGGCACCCCCTGATCAAGTTGCCAGTTTGTCACAATACTTTTTCGACGATAGAAGTGTAAAACAAAAGTATACATTTAAACAAATCTAAGCCGAATGTACACAGCCCATCTCAAATCTCACAGTCCACGTTGGCAGAACTGGTGATGCACAATGTTTATTGAACATGTCTTATAATAATAATACAGGCAGAAACTGCAGAATCGGAGGGAGGGGAAAACAGATAGTTTGCACAGATGCATGACTGGAGATTGTACTCGCTTGAATTACCACTTTCTCCATATGTTGCTTCCAGTGGACGCACAACAGCTATTTGTCTGTCTCATTCTTTAAAAAAATATAATTGGTTTATTCATTTGAAATATCGGTCACAGAAAAACCAGTGAGAAATTATCATTAGCAGTCTTTGTATACTGTTTGTTCTTTTATTTCTTGATGCATTGCTGTACTTATTCCTGAGCTTGTAAAGAAAAAGAAAACAATCACACACCTCATGAACAAGAAGTCCTCCAGTGGTGAATAAAGGATTTGTTCAGGCCTCAGTGGGCCAGTGGCTCAAGCTGTTCAACATAGGCTGCTGTAAATCACGCTCTGTTAAGAAGCTGGAGGGTAGGTGAGCTTCTGTCAAAGTTGAGGATGAAGCAGAATCATGATATGTGTGGCATGTTGTTGCTGCAGATGACGGGGCGGGGAAGGGGGTCACGGGTACCTCTTGGGCTACCCATCTTTTCTCTCCAGCTCTCATCTGTTCTGCTCTGACTGCATGTGCAAAGAATAAAAGGCAGCATCTGGCCAGTGAAGAAGTTCCCAACTCAGCTTTAAAATACCAGATGCTAATAGATGCATTACTATAACAATGCAAACTCAACAGCCTCATTACTGTAATTGTATACAAAATGCTCTGGATATGATTTCTTCTTTGGCATAAAATGAGCCACTTGTCAACAGTGATTTAGGAAGGACACACATGCATGGTAGATAAGCAAAGTCTCAAGATAGAAATGTGCTTTACTAATTTAACCAAAACTACAGAAATCCCTAAAAACTCTCTATAAACCCGGTATTGTCATAAACCAACAAAAATGGGTTGAATTTGTGGTGGAAACTGGAAGATCTGACAATAAAAATTAAGAAAACAGAGTGTTAGTACTTGGGTTTGTGAATACTGACTAAGGACAGGTGCAGTGACAGAAGACAGGAGACAGGTGTGGAGAGCTAGAAGCTCAACAACTGAGGAAATTAACCGAAACCAGGAAATAGTCACATTAAACAAAAAACTCATCATCCCCACATTACAAAACTAAACTAATACATTTTTGATATTTTTAGTCTTCATGCAGCTCTAAATAATATAATGGGCAAATATTTATTTTTTCAACAGTCAGCTTTTGTTTGACATTGGTTTGACTTCACACAGGATGAAGATCCCACTATGCTAGTCCATGCATGTCAATGGTTGCACCATGCTTCAGGTCAACAAACCAGCAAAACTCTCTTGGACCACGCTGGGATACAGCAACAGATAGATTCAATGTAACTTACTTCTTCTACTAACAGCCTTGTCTACTTTGGGGGAACAGTAGAAACTAAAATTTAACTGATAATCAGTGCAACATCCAGGCTGTTTGGTGCAATAAAACATCCAAATCAAGCAGATGTGTTTTGTAAGTTTTAGGTGCTTGAATATGATGCCAGACAAGGCAAATAATTATATGATGGGCTGTTAATCGCTGATGTGCAAAGTTACGTAGAAAACCCATTTTTGTCCCATTACTTCAGTATTTTTATCATAATGTTGAAAATCAGCAGACAGGTGCAAAGACAGATTGTTGTTCAACTTCTCTACCAAGACATCCAGTCACCCAAAACTCACAGAACGCATCTGCATATTTTGTGCTGTTATTGTGACAAACACTATGCAAGTTGCATTGACTCCAATTCAAACCACACTGTCTACTCTCCCCATAAAAGGGGTGCCACTGTTGTACAATGGCTAAGTGCCCATATCTTTGAATCCATTTTTGTTTTCAAAGATCAAGCCATGCTAGCACAGTTACCAATATCATGAGGTAGTAACTTAGGCATGGGGCCAGCAGGTAGAACCCTGCTTTATGTTTTAAGAACCAAACCTTGCCAGTGCTCATGGGTCAGAGGTTGAGTATTCTCAAAAATCTCAGGAAGTTCCGGTGCTCTATCCTACAAAACCTGGAGGCGGCTGGATTTGAAAAATACACATCACAAGATCTTGAAAAATCATTGAAAAAGTTAGAGAACCACTGTTTGGTAGCTACCTTAGCAGCTTGATGAGAAAAAAATAAACTGCAAGGAGGTGTTTAACTTTTGTGTGCAGTATCTGAATGTGTAACTGATTAACAATTTTAACCAGCTAACTGTCATTTTCAACCAGATCACGGTTAAATAATATCTTTTTAATACAGGTAAGGTAAATATTATTACTAATAATAACTTCCCGTACCCTCACTTACAGGTCCTTCTTAAAATATTAGCATATTGTGATAAAGTTCATTATTTTCCATAATGTCATGATGAAAATTTAACATTTATATATTTTAGATTCTTTGCACACTAACTGAAATATTTCAGGTCTTTTATTGTCTTAATACGGATGATTTTGGCATACAGCTCATGAAAACCCAGAATTCCTATCTCACAAAATTAGCATATTCCATCCGACCAATAAAAGAAAAGTGTTTTTAATACAAAAAACGTCAACCTTCAAATAATCATGTACAGTTATGCACTCAATACTTGGTCGGGAATCCTATTGCAGAAATGATTGCTTCAATACGTTGTGGCATGGAGGCAATCAGCCTGTGGCACTGCTGAGGTCTTATGGAGGCCCAGGATGCTTCGATAGCGGCCTTTAGCTCATCCAGAGTGTTGGGTCTTGAGACTCTCAACGTTCTCTTCACAATATCCCACAGATTCTCTATGGGGTTCAGGTCAGGAGAGTTGGCAGGCCAATTGAGCACCGTGACACCATGGTCAGTAAACCATTTACCAGTGGTTTTGGCACTGTGAGCAGGTGCCAGGTCATGCTGAAAATGAAATCTTCATATCCATAAAGCTTTTCAGCAGATGGAAGCATGAAGTGCTCCAAAATCTCCTGATAGCTAACTGCATTGACCCTGCCCTTGATAAAACACAGTGGACCAAGACCAGCAGCTGACACGGCACCCCAGACCATCACTGACTGTGGGTACTTGACACTGGACTTCTGGCATTTTGGCATTTCCTTCTCCCCAGTCTTCCTCCAGACTCTGGCACCTTGATTTCCGAATGACATGCAGAATTTGCTTTCATCCGAAAAAAGTACTTTGGACCACTGAGCAACAGTCCATTGCTGCTTCTCTGTAGCCCAGGTCAGGCGCTTCTGCCGCTGTTTCTGGTTCAAAAGTGGCTTGACCTGGGGAATGTGGCACCTGTAGCCCATTTCCTGCACACGCCTGTGCACGGTGGCTCTGGATGTTTCTACTCTAGACTCAGTCCACTGCTTCCGCAGGTCCCCCAAGGTCTGGAATCGGCCCTTCTCCAGAATCTTCCTCAGGGTCCGGTCACCTCTTCTCGTTGTGCAGCGTTTTCTGCCACACTTTTTCCTTCCCACAGACTTCCCACTGAGGTGCCTTGATACAGCACTCTGGGAACAGCCTATTTGTTCAGAAATTTCTTTCTGTGTCTTACCTTCTTGCTTGAGGGTGTCAATAGTGGCCTTCTGGACAGCAGTCAGGTCGGCAGTCTTACCCATGATTGGGGTTTTGAGTGATGAAAGTTTTAAAGGCCTCAGGAATCTTTTGCAGGTGTTTAGAGTTAACTCATTGATTCAGATGATTAGGTTCATAGCTCGTTTAGAGACCCTTTTAATGATATGCTAATTTTGTGAGATAGGAATTTTGGGTTTTCATGAGCTGTGTGCCAAAATCATCCGTATTAAGACAATAAAAGACCTGAAATATTTCAGTTAGTGTGCAATGAATCTAAAATATATGAATGTAAAATTTTCATCATAACATTATGGAAAATAATGAACTTTATCACAATATGCTAATATTTTGCTTTGTTATGCAGTAGGATAATGGTTAAAAGCTCACCAGCAAGTCCACATCTGAATGGCAAAAAAAAGAGAAGGTTTTGGAGTGGCCTAGTCAAAGTTTGGATTGAAATCTGATTGAGATGAGAACTAAAGCATTAACTCCACAGTTATCTGCCAAGCAGCTGCCCGCTACTGCTATAGTGGCCAATGCCTATAATTTGGTCAGTTATTCCTCCTTTAATCTGTATCAAAATCCACTTTCTTAAAATCGAGTTATTAATCAAATGATTTGTATATTTACTTTTTTCTGTTGAAACCTGACACCACAAATTCCTTACACTATGAAAAAATAAGCTCTTAAGTGGTCATAGGAAATAACGCTTTAGTTAGATTTACAGTAAATGTTTTTTGTATTTTTCATTTAAATATTAACAATGCATATGTGTACGTGTATTACATTGCAATACTTTATAAAAACAGCATGCTGGGAGTGTAGTTGAAGGAAAGTGAGCCTGAGGGCTATAAAAGAAGAAAACAAATCACTGAACCTTGCTCTTTTCACTCATGTGTAAAGCATGGCAATTCCTCAGTCCAATGCACAAGCTTCCCATGTTTCCTCTTCCCTTCAGGCAGTGTGTTCTTACATATACAAAATAAAATTGTATGCATATGGTCTCTCAGAAGATAGTACAACCCTAATAATGAGAGCTCTCATTAGGCAGTGGAACCTCTGACTTTCATCTCCTATTATAACGTAGTAGCAGAATTTATGCTCACAGAGGCTGAACTAAGCTACTGAGCCACACCATGTCCAATCTCAGCATTAATGCAAGCTGATACGTTACCTTGCAAGCCACACCATTTCATTTCAGCATTTTAATAAAGATGAAAGTCACATTATAACTTAAGTGTTCTGAATTTTCAATGAAGTAGCAACTGAGCTGAATGCTTTTTAATTCCCAACTGTGGAATAACATCAGAAGCCTAAAACTTTATGACAAATGAATGGACATGCAGACATAGGTCCATGTGAGCACATTTGTGGTTATATGTGATAATTCAGTTTTAGTGCATTCTAGATATCTTAAAATATAATTTATTAATGTCAACATTATCATTAAATAGCTGCATGAAGTTATGGTAATGTATGTAATAATAAATGTAATAATCAGTATATTCTATCAAAATTCAATTCTTAAGGATGAATTCTTAAATGCAAAAGGGCTCTAATTACAAATTTAAAGACAAAGAGAGATTATAGATGATTGATAATGCAAAAATTTATTTTATCAGTTAAAATATTTACATCAAACACTGGATTATTCTTAATTACATACACTTATTTAAGTATTTTAAGAGGAAAAAGTGTGGGTGAAGAAAAGGGAAGGAGAGGAATTCACTTTTGGGTCCTGTAGCTTTTGAAACCAGAGCCACCATGAGTACCTGGTAAAAAAAAAGTGTCTACGTTGGTTAGATGACTGTTAATTTTCTTGGACCCAACTTGCATTTGTTGGCATTTTTTACATTTGGATAGAGAGAAGAAATCTAAAAAATAATTATAGATTAAAAACCTCTTGGTTGCAGAAGGATTCCAATTCTCAAGGTTCCAACATGTAGTTGTTCTGGGAAATAAAAAGACAGACTTGCATTTCATAGTGTAACACATTAATCACTACTTAGCCTGAATCAATCATGGATCATTCAAAAGGCTTTTCTGAATTTCTCACTTAAAAAATAATATACTTCATAGAAGTGTCATATCCACGGTGGTTTGTGTGCAGGCTGTGTGCAGGCTGTGCTTGTGTGCTGTGTTTTTTCTGTGCAGGGTGTGACTGGCAGGTGCTGCTGCACAGGTGCAGCTCATCTGAGAGCAATCAGCTGGGCTTTTTATAGAGTGGAAACCAAGAGGGAGGCGTCAGCTTGTTTTCTCACTTGGTGTGGTAACAGTTAGACCTCTGCTTCTCTGTAGTCCTGCTTTTTAAGCAGATTTATCTGATCTCCTGGTTTTTCTCCCCCTGCCTTGCAGATCAACCTTTGCTGAAGGAAGTTGTGGAAACTCTCTGGTCTACGTTTTCACTCGTGTCATGGTCAGAGGAGTTTGGAAACTCCAGCCTCGATGCCCCAGCCCTGAGCCTCCACTTTGCTTCCAACTCCAAACACAGCTTCTCAGGAGTCACCTAAAAACTAACCATCAACCTTCCTAAAACCGTGCACAGCCTGTCGGCCTCAAGCCACCGTGGTTTAGGACTTATTTTCCCCCGGTCTTTTCAAGAACTCAACCCCTGTAAGTCAGCATCTAAAGAACACATTTACATTGTCTCCAATTCCACCCAGAGTATTTATCAGCATCTGTTTCCTTCTTCAGAGAGATCCCGCGTTTGTCTGCCTGGTTCCAGTCCGACCTTAATCCGTGTATCTTAATAAACTGTTAAAACATTGTCTTTATCCTCGTGGTTGTGTAACATAAGAGTCTAAGAAAACCCCATTATGACAATAAGAGATGCTGCTGTCTAGGTGTTTGGTCCCCATCAAACTGCCTAGGTGAGAATGCCTTCCAGGCACACTTTTGACACTCATTTAAAAAAAAAAAGAGGATTTTACTCCAACCAGGCCCATATAAAAAAATTACTGATCCGTGCAATGATCCAAAGGAATCATAAGCAGAATGTAGAAAAATTCTCAAAGATCAATGAACACTGTCCCTCTTTATACGCATAAAGGCAGTACACATTCAGTTTTCCATATCTGGCTTCGTTGCCTCTAAGCCTACAGTTCCAACTATAGACAGTCAGGCATTCAAATCTTGTCTTTTGGGTCCCTTCTCACCTTATGACTTTGGCTTAGAAATGTGCTCCAAGCTCAACCTGAGGCCTTAAGATCTAATGTGTTGTCAGACACTACACAAGTATTCACAGGTGTTAAACTCATTCTGAGCATAGCTTTCCAGGATCATAGAGGCATTGATGTTTTAAAGTCTCTTGGACAACATCAGTATGTGATAAGAGGTTGCTTGGATAATAAGAGGGTTTATCAAGGACATTTTCATTCTCGTTAGAGGAGACAGTTAAGTGTGTACAATGTCAGATTTGGATTTTTTTGGTTGCCTCAACTCAAACAAGAATACTCTGATTCTATGCTTACTTTAGTTTCATTTGGCTTTACCTAAAGCATTTTAACTGTTTCCCTCAATGGTAATGGTGGCTCAAGTATATAGATTAGTGTAATAACTTACTCTTTGATTTAAATCTAGGCTTGTCAGCAAAGGTTTAAGATCTGAGTGTCACGGAGTGGTTTTGGGGTTGGACCAAAGTGCAGACAAGAGCTTGGTAGCAGCATTGTGAAAGATCCAGGGCTTTATTCAAGTTCACAGATGTAACAAAAAACACACAGGTACTGACCAGGGTCGAGATCCAAAGGCTAACCAAACCTGACTCTGCAGCAACATGGAAACACTTGGCATGGACGAGGGTAGAGGAGTTGAAACACAAGGAACCCACAAAACATAATGAAACAAACCAACTAATATGCAGAGAGAGAACAAAGGCAGGTAATCAAAGGAACTAAGAACAGGTGAGGCAAGAAGGCAGAGGGAACAGGTGAACCTAATACAAGTAATCAACAAGACAATGAGCAGACCTAAAACAAAACTTTAAACAAAGATAAATAAAACATAAGAATCAAGAATAAAGATGAACTAAAGGAAACTGAGAAATTTGAGGGAACACAGCAACCTAAGGCCTAAACACTTAACAAAATAGGAACCCTGATTAAAAAGTAAACAAACCTAAACAAACACTGACTGAACCAAACTGAGGATGAAGCAGAGGAAAGGAGGACTAGAATAAAAGTAAACAATAACTAAAGCTAACCTATAAAGCAGGAACTAGAGAACAAAGATAAACTAGAGGAACAAGGCTGAAGGGGACCGGAGTACTAATAACAATAATAACTAGAAACCTGCAAGCAGCTTTGAAGGCCCTCGCACCCCTCAGCGCAACTCGGGCTGTTGAGCGACCACAGGAGCCTGGCATCACCTCATACACGCCACCGACGATGACACTGCTTCACGTCATCACTAAGTGGTACTGTGAGCAACATGTCATATTGTCTTCGGTCATGCAGAGTTTCAGTCTGGCAAAAAGCATTCACAATTTCGAGTAAATCTGACCTTCCAGATGGAAGCTGCCCTCACTTGTTTGTTTGAGGGCGGGGCAAAAACAGCATCATCAATTGACTGTGTCAAAATGTCCATCATTAACTCATGATCATGTATACTACATTTCAAGTGGATCCGATGATGAATGAGGGAGATATAGCCCTTGAAGTGTCCTTGGGGGTGCTATTGATCCAAATGTCAATGTAATGTAATAGAGGTGTTTGGGGGCTGACAAAGATCAACCATAATCAGTTTGGAGTAAATGGGACATTCGTAAAGGAATCTGCACTGACTTGTTTGTTTGTGGGCGGGGCTAAAATGCTGTCATAAGTTGACTGTGTGAACATGTCCATCATTAACTCACGATCATGTATACTACATTTCAAATGGATCCGAGGATGTATGAGGGAGAGAGCACTTGAAGTGACCTAGGGGGCGCTCTTGATCCAAATTCCAATGTAATGTAATAGAGCTGCTTAGGGGCTGACAAAGATGAAGAATTGTCAGTTTGGAGTGAATCGGACCATGCATGTGTAATTTAGAGCCAAACGTATGGCAGTGGCGTGACATCAGAATTTGCCACGCCATCATGGCCACACTCTCCAGCTAAAGCAGTCAGTCCTGGCGACTGTCTAAGACCATCATGTTATCTGTTACTTGGGACAGTTTCACATTGATTAGGTGAAGAAAATAAAAAATTGACTCTGTAAAGGAAAACGGGACACTTCCTGTTCGCAGGGGGAAGGGTTTCGATGATGTCAGCATCTGACTAGTGAATATTGTTCAGGCCTAGAGGCAGATCAATCCCAGAAGGTTTAATTTGTCTGTGACTTTCCTTGTAGGAGCTATATCAATTTGGTGTTTTATGGCGAGAAGTCATATTTTGAGGCTTAGCCACGCCCACATACTTTCATGTAGCAAAAGGTTTTGATAACTTTTGATCCCCAATGCCTTAAGAGTATACTGAGTGATTTTCAAGTTTCTAAGTCAAAAGCTGTAGGAGGAGTTCGCTCAGATATGCGGGCTCAAAACGCCCAAAAGAGGGTCAAAATGGCAACTTCAATCCAAAATGGCCGACTTCCTGTTGCGTTTGGACCAATGCTCCAATAGAGTTTTTTGTAGGTCCTGAGAAGATACATATGTGTACCAAATTTCAGATTCCTCGGTCAAAGCATGGCTTGGGGCTGATTTTTTCTAATTTTGTAGGGGGCGCTGTGGACGAATTAGGCCACGCCCACCGAATATGTCATCAGATCTCTGTTGGGGACTGGACAAGGATCAATCACATTGAATTTGGTGCAGATCAGATGAACACGTATGGCCAAACGTATGGCCATGGCGTGACGTCTGACTTCGCAGCGCCGCCACGGCCACGCCCTTTTATGAAAAGTTACTGTGCTTCAAATGAAGTTAGACCCACTAGTTATCTGTGTTCTGACGCAGATTCAAGTTGATTGGGTAAAGAGGGTCAGAGAGGCACCTTTCCAAGTGAAAAAAAGCGACTTCCGGTTCTGAGGGGGCGTGGCTTTGATGATGTCAGCATATGACCCCATAGGATCGTCGGGAAGCCGAAGGTCCTCCTTGCTGCCAACTTTGGTGTGATTTGTATTTTTTTGGGGAAAGTTATTGCAATTTTTCACGAACGCCAAGTTCGTGCCCCGGCCACGCCCCCTAAACATGCTCAAAAACTCACAATTTTGATAACTTTTAATCCCCCATCCCTTATCTGCATATTGACCAAATATGAAGGCGATAGCTTAAAATCCCTAGGAGGAGTTTGTTAAAGTTCGAGGTGAGTAAAAGTGAAAAATGGGCAAAAATCGGCCTTTAATTCAAAATGGCCGACTTCCTGTACGTTTTAGGGCATACCCCCAAGAGACTTTTTTTCTTGGTTTGAGGAGCTCTAGCAGTGTGCCAAATTTCAGATCTCCACGACTTACGGTTGGGCCTATCTCAAGTTTGGGGGTGTGGCTAAGTGGTTTGGCCACGCCCACTGACAACGACATTATGGAACAAGAATTGTACGCGGGGGACAATTTTGGGTAAAAGCGTGTGCATCTAGGGGCTTGGCAAAGTCCCCATATTGCCCTGCAAAGACGCAACGGAATAATAATAAGAATTCGAGCGATTACAATAGGCCCTTGCAGTTTTCCTGCTCGGGCCTAATAATGAAACCAACCATTGTAAGAACAGGAAAGCAACGCCAAGGGAACAAATGGTGAGAGGAGAACACACTGGGAGGCAGAAGAAAACCAAAACTGTAGGAAAAACAGTAAACAAAACAAAACACGAAGTCCAAAATGTCACATCCGGACACTGAGGGTGATGTGGTGGTGAGTCTTTAAAACAAAAATGCACTCTTTACATGAGGTAGAAATGTGGTCAATTGTAGTTTGTTGTTAGAGACCTTCATCTTTTTATCCAACAACTGGAAATGTTTTGGAGCCATTCTTTAAAAAGGTTGTTCACTGATTTTACAAATATCACTAAGAGTGATGCTGCAGTTGGGACTTGGGAAAAACTGTGACTTTTTTTCACCTTCAACCCTTTAACACAGTGGCAGGTGCTGCATGGATGCCACCCAGGCTGTGATATACATTGTGTTAGATTCACAAAAATTAGATGGGAAGAGATTATAACTGTGTTTTTGCAAAACTAAGAATCCCCTTATTTTTTTATTTTTTTTTATGGTTTTCACAAAAAGGTCTCACAAATTTAAACTGTGTTGAACAATCTATTCAGAATCAGTCTAGTTTAACAAGGTATTGTGTAATCAAAAGTTGTGCTCATGCCAGAAAATGTTTTTTTTGTGTTTTCATAATTTAAATGCAGATTTCAGAACTTTCAAACTGTGTTTTTAAGAATCTCTGTTCAGTGTAGGGTAATCCAGTTCACATTCGACAAGGTTTTTACACTTTAAATTGCAGATGATCAAAGATTCCAGATGCCAGAAAAATAGGGTTTTATTTTTCTTTGGTGCAAACTTTAACGCTCTAATTCTCTCTCTTTTTCTTCTTTGTTAATACTGGTCCCACCTGTAACAGAATGATGCCCTGGGCAAAAAGCCATATCAGTGTATTGTTTGTGACTTAAAACAAATGAAGAAAGAATGAATAAAGAGACAGTAATATATCCATCCAGTCTTTTGCACTTCACTATAAAATATATATGAAATATTAATTTCTATTTCCTCTTTCTGCACTATTTCAGGCTTACAGTTGTTGCCAAAACGTGATTCACTATTAGCTAAAATACTACACACTTCTAAACTACACAGGGAAGCTTAAATTACACTCAGAGCTATTGTACCTGTTTTTCTGAAAGTGTTTATAGCTTTTTTCTCTGTTTCTCAGCACCAGTCAGTATTTAAACAGGAAAACAGAGTTTACACATTCAGCTAAAAATGAGGCACAACCATCAACTCTGTATTATGTGAACGTGACACTACTGGGAAATTGTAATGAACTGTTCCCACAGGAATTCTGCCACCAAGCAGGTGAAAATCAAAGAGAATGGCCTCTGCAACAAGGAAAACTATCTGTGTTTTTTTTTATTTTTATTCTAAGTGGAAAATTTTATTTATTTACAGCAGTGAGCATACACATTTCTGTCAGTTTCACACACAATCTATTCTGCACTAATGGCCAGTCAACCCATTCCCAACAACTCTAACCACCTTTGGAAGAGAAGCATTTAATCCCTCGATAAAAAAAAAAAGTCATATTAATATATATATATATATATATATATATATATATTTTTTTTTTTCTATGAAGTTTGTCCAAGGTGCTTTGTTACTGTTGTAAAGCGGTGCATTTTAAACAGATCCCTATCCTAAAAGAACAGGGTTGTTTTTTATTTCTGAAGCCACTATGGGAAGTTGGGGGTGGGTGATATTGTCACTTATTATTATGCATTTATTTAGTTGGTTGTGAAAAATAACTCATATTAGTAGCCCCAGTCTGGCCATTTCTTTGAAATCTTTCTGAGTGTGCTGATGCATTTAGATATCCCTGAGACTTTGATTTTGGTAGTTGACGAAACTGTAGTGTTTCAAACTCTGGCTTAGGAAAAACTAAAGTTTCTTGAAATGTAACTAATCCTTCTAATCTTTGTTGACTTTGCATGGGTCAGATATGGATCGGTAGAAGTGGAATGCTTCTTCATCACAGTCTTTACCCATTTTACAGTTAGAATATATTTGCATGAAAAATGATAACAAAAAATACTTTGAATTTGATTTTTGTCAACAGTCTAATCCTCATGAAGAGCAAGATTTTCATTTCACCATTTTTATTGTGAGTAGATCTCATTGTACAAAGGTATACCAAGAAAATAGTTTGAACAAGTACATTCAAGTAAAAAATTCTGCTGAGTTTAAGCGGAAGAAGTATGTAATACAGAGGATGTTTTAGATAAAAAAGGTAATTCCAGGTAAAGGTGGAACAGCCACATATTGGATGAAAATGGAGAATCAACACTTCAATAAGAGGCTTTGCAAACACAGACCTAAGTGACTTAATTCACTGGAGTACCCTTTAGTACATTTCCTGATTAGATTGTAAAAAGTTCAATTGAAATACTCAGTGAGCAGAGATCTCTGCTGTTTGCCCAAGAAAAAAAGGACAAATATTAGTGTGCGGTCTGGGGACTCTACGATCCCACTCCTTGAAATATGGAACATGTAGAAAAACAAAAAATGCAATTTTTTGTAGCCTTTATGCAAATGTGACATTTCCCCTGCTGGTTCCAGAGAGCCAGGTTTTCTATTGACCACAGATACCTGACTGTGTTAGTGCTGAGGTAGCAGCAGCCTTTGTTGCATTCAGTCTTCATTATTTGTTATCATATTAATAACAGTCAAATAAAAAAATAAACTGTTGAGTTGCATGTGCACCAATACCTAACGTACTGAACATGAATGCATATCTTTTGGCTACAGCTTGGGAAAGTAGTTCTATTACTTGAGTTGTATTTTATTTCACTGGGTTATATTAGGAAAGAAAACATTTTGAGGCAGTCCTGACCTTTAATACAAAATAGCATTTTCATCAGGTTGTAACTGGTTTTCTAAATAACACGTTTCAGATAAAACATTCCTAAAATAATTTGTGCAAAAATGGTATACTGAATGATATTTGCAACATTTAATTGGAGCACAACTTGAAAACAATTTATTTTTCATCTCTTCAAATATGGTCTTACCTTTTATCATGTAAACATCACAGAGCAGCACTTCACTAACTCCAGGCTTTCATAATCAGCAGAACACATCTAAACCATAATTAAAGCCAGAATTGTGATATCTCTGTTATGGAAATAGCTTTACCTAAACCTGAGTGCTATTTGTTGACCCGAATCAACATAACAGCCTCAAGCAAATCCTGTATTTCAAAAGATGATCAAAGACAGAAATACACACCGAAGTTTGTGAGCAAAAGGCTGATGTTGATTAGTCTGACTCCAGGTTTTAAATGTACACATGTATTGTTATTGCAGTGAAAAACTGTGGAAATATTGTGGTTTGTTCTCCATTTTTGTCAAGAACATTGGTGGACAGTGAAAAATAATTTAAATCAGAGATCAGGTTTGAAACAAGCAGCTAGAAGAACAATCATGTTGAGTTAAGTGTTCATGAATTCTCTTGGACACAGAAACAATCGGCATATAGGATAAATGATATATTAGCCTAGATGAGATATTCTTTCTAATAGATGAAAAAATACTATAATGTAAACACATAATTATTTTCTGAAAAGAATAAAGTCTGTTTCCACACTGTACTTCAATGAAATGTATGGCATCACGTTATAACTGGCTAATGAAGTGTTCATCTGTCATTAAACAAAAAACGACTTGCATCTTGACTTGACGAGTGTTTACAAAGCACAGATGAATTGTTTGCACAGATCTAAGGTCAAGTCTTTTAGCTACATAGCTCATAAAAAGATTGTGAGTGATGTTTTTTTATCTAAAATCTGTTATTCAGTTATTATTACATGATATTAATAAGAAGAGTTGAATAGTCTGAAGACGGCTTTGCAACCTTTTAGAAAAAGATGAAATTGCAAAAAATCCTCCAATCCTCCAATAACTATCTTCTTTTTTAAAGAAGCTAGTTGAGAAAGGGTTTTACTATTGCAGACAAGCTTACATGTGAAAGTGTGTGAACAAAGTTTATCTAGTCAAAGGAGGTAAATCGGGAGCGATCCTGCTGAACCCAGGGGTATAGAAGAATACAAAAAGGAAAACCTATAAAGCTTTATTGATTAGGAACTATTACTCTGCAATGTTATATTGATAGCACAAACTATATGGCATCACTACAACCTTATGAACTGTTTTAAGGTTATACAGTTTAAACACAGATTATTTTACTTATTTATTTTGCTTAAAATACACATAACCTCTTTTTTCCCCTCAGTTTTAGGTCAGTTACCAAAATAATTTATATTTGCTAAAAGAGAATTCAGAAGTTTACATAAATGCCCTTAGTATT
Organism: Girardinichthys multiradiatus; assembly: GCF_021462225.1. Classification (NCBI taxonomy): domain Eukaryota; kingdom Metazoa; phylum Chordata; class Actinopteri; order Cyprinodontiformes; family Goodeidae; genus Girardinichthys; species Girardinichthys multiradiatus. The sequence continues at coordinate 38,496,589 of NC_061800.1, forward strand.
TGCTAGGTTTTCCTTTAAACTCTAGGACTTGATTCAAACAACTTGGGTATCCTTCCACAAATTTCATATGATAATTTCCTGTTGCTATGAATCAGAAAAAGGCGGACCCAAGATTCAGCCAGACACAGTACTGAAAGTTTAAAAGGTTTATTCAGCCACAGGAAAACGTCACATAGGTAACACTCCTCACAACTTCCAGGAATCACTGAGGCAGAAAAAGGGATTAGTGACTTGTAGTCTCCAGATTTTGCAGGGATCAGAAAAGTCACTAACCTGCTTTTGTCTTGAGTGGAACTTGAAACCCAGAGGGGAAACCTCAGTGGGCGGCAGGCGGTGATCTCCACAGCACAAGTAAGAAGTGACTCCAGGCTGAATAATCCGAGGGCTAGGCTGGCTCAATAATCCAAGGACAGAAACAGGGTCAACGATCGGAACAAGAGGCGTCAGGCAAGGGACAGGCAGAGGCATAAAGCAGATGCAGGAAACAAGGTCGACAACCAAAATCCAAATAGTGCGACAGGGAGCAGGCAGAGGCATAAATCCAAAAGGCAAGGCAAGGTCAAGAACAATGATCAGACAGGAAGGAACGCTGGATATCTACTCACACAATGGCTTTAAAAAATCTGGCACTGTCTGCTTGTCACAGTCAGTATATATCAGGGAAGACACAGGTGCTTGGCATTCCACAGATTGCACTACACTGCAGCAGCCACCAGGTGCATCTAATCTGCTGATTGCAGCCAGGGAGACAGGGTAGAGCAGACGTGCCTGAATCATAACACCTGTATGTTTGGCACATTTTTCCAGATAGAACTATTTTAGCTAATTTTAGGCTTACACAAACCTTTGCAGCTCTGCCTACAGTTTTTTATGAGACTGAGATTAAGGCTTTGTTTGGCCACTCCAAAACATTCACCTGATGCTTGGAGTCGTTGTCAGTTTGGTAGATCAGTTTGTGCCCAAGTTCCAAATTTACTGGCTGATGTTTTCATATTTTGCTTCAGTATTTCCACAAAAGGTTTATTCCCCACAATGCCATCTGTTTTGTGATGTGAATCAGTCCTTTCTTCAATGAAGCAACAAACACAGCATCAGACTGAGGATGAAACCCTGAGGAAAGACTAACAGAAATTCCCAACAACAAACAAAACTCCTTCCAGAAATGTGACACAAATTGGGGTCCTCTATCGGAAACAATGTCATTTGGGATTCCATGGAGCCTGAAAACGTCTCGGGTCAATATCTCACCCATCTCCTTTGCAGATGGAAGCTTCTCCAAGGACACCAGATGAACCATCTTAGAAAATCTGTCAATTATGGTTAGTAGTACAGAGTGACCATTAGAAACCGGTAGACCTGTCACAAAATCCATCGCAATGTGCGACCATGGGCGAGGGGGAATGGGCAATGGGTGCAACAACCCCGCAGGGGGGCAACGAGAAAGCTTGGCTCGACAACATTGAGTGCATTCAGAAACAAAGTCTTTGACATCCTTGACCAGCGATGGCCACCAAAACTGAGACTGAATCGTTCTGCTGATTCCAGGATGACAAACGAGGCGAGAGCAATGACAAGACTCCAATACCTTTGGCCCAAGGCGTTCAGGAACAAAACAGCGGTCTGGTGGACATGATGGTGGGATAAGCAGATCCCTAATGGCCTCCTGGACCTCTCTTTCCACCCTAACTCGGGATACAGACAACCTGACGGTTTCAGGAAGGATAAACTCCTCTTCACCCGCAGACTGAGATTCTGCAGGCTCTTGAATCCGGGATAGGGCGTCAGGTTTGCCATTTTTACTCCCTGGCCTGTAAGATAGGGAGAAATTAAAATGACCAAAAAACAGAGTCCACCTTGCCTGCCTGGGGTTCAGCCGTTTTGCTGATTTCAGGTACTCCAAGTTTTCATGGTCAGTCCACACCATAAACGGCTCCTTAGTTCCCTCCAGCCAATGTCTCCACTCTGTCAATGCCAACTTGACAGCCAGTAACTCTCTGTTTCCCACGTCGTAATTCCGCTCAGCCTGAGACAGAGTCCTTGAGAAAAAGGCACATGGGTGAACACGATCATCCTCACCTCTTTGGCTTAATACGGCTCCGACCCCAGTGTTTGAGGCATCCACCTCCACGATAAACTGTCTCTCTGGGTCAGGAGACTGTAACACTGGAGCTGACGTGAAGAGCTCCTTCAACTTATTGAAGGCCTTCTCTGCATCCTTATTCCACAAAAATTTGGTCTTGGAAGAGGTAAGAGCGTTCAGGGGAGTAGCAACCAGGCTGTAATTTCTAATAAACCTTCTATAGAAGTTTGCAAAGCCCAGAAATCTTTGAAGTTGCTTGCGATCAGTTGGAACAGGCCATTCCAAAACGGCCTTTACTTTGGAGGGATCGACAAGCACTTGATCTGGGGAAATGATGAAGCCTAAAAAGGAAGTGGTAGTGATGTGAAACTCACATTTTTCTGCCTTGACAAACAACTGGTTTTGGAGAAGACGCAGGAGAACAGCTCTGACATGTTTTCTGTGGGTTTCCAGATCTTGAGAATAAATCAGTATGTCATCAAGATAAACTAATACAAATTGACCCACCATGTCTCTTAGAACGTCATTGACCAATGACTGAAAAACTGCAGGAGCGTTAGTAAGTCCAAATGGCATAACCTTGTATTCATAACGGCCCGTAGGCGTGTTGAAAGCCGTTTTCCACTCATCTCCTTCTCTGATTCGGACCAGATGATATGCATTCCTTAGATCCAGCTTAGAAAATATCTTGGCTCCCTGGATCTGATCAAAAGCTGTGTTCATGAGTGGTAAGGGGTATGTATTTTTAACTGTTATCTCATTAAGACCTTTATAAACAATGCATGGTCTCAACGAACCATCCTTCTTCCCAACAAAAAAGAAACCAGCACCTTGGATGAATCCGGATAGGTCTCCTCAACCTCATTCTCCACACTGACCTCCGTAGCAGCAGACAAAAGACAGTCAGCAGAACATGACTCAGACCAACCTAGAACTTCTTTTTTCTTCCAGTCAATGTGAGGGTTGTGTTTCTGCAACCAGGAAGCCCCTAGGACTACAGGAAGTTCAGGTGAATTAATGATCATGAAAGTTACTTTTTCTTGATGATTACCTCTAACTGTTAAGGTAATCTCCTCCATCCTGAGGTGTGAATTGTTCATGCTGTGACCATCCAAAGCTAGCACGTTTCTTGCGTCAGCTGACGGAATAAGTTTAATGCCGTTCTTATTTGCAAATGTTTCGTCCATGAATTCAGTGTCTGCTCCTGAATAAACACGGCCCCCTGGAGAGACATGGAAGAGGTTTGAAAACGAGCAGGAAACAAGAAGGAGGAGGCAGTTAGTTGACTTCGGCTCATTAGAGACCTCCCTTCCTCTGCTGAGCCTGTCCTTTTAATCAACACCTGAGTGCTAAATGTCCCTTCTCTCCACAATAAAAACAGAGCTTGTAACCTTTTCATGTTCCTTTTGGAGTTGTAGCATCCTCCTCATTAAGTGGCCCTTTAGCCCATAAGGGCCTTTTTTCACTGTGGGCAATGACATCCTCCCACCAGTTGAGACACATGGTCTCTTGCTTTAAACCTTGAGATGATACAAACATTTCATGCCAAAATATGCTTATCTCTGGGATACAGAACCATCTCCTTTTTTGAATAGTATGATGGCTTTACATTTCCTGTGTTTATATTTGCATGTAAGTGCTTAAAGAGATTAAAATAGCACATCAAGGCATCTCGAAAATGTACCATCGAAAGAACAAGTTATTTGGAGGCCCCAAATTCTCCTCACATCTTGGCCAATTCCCTTTGATTTTTTTCATGGGGTCACACAAGGAAGCTGTGTGCCTCTAATGAACTCAAATGTTGTGTATTAACTGATTAGAAGCTTACAAACTTATGTCAACATCATCTGGGCCTTCCCAAATTGTTTGTCTGATTCTATGTGCGACAGTGAAGAAAGAGGCAGTTTTTATACAGCATATGTATAAATCTGGTTCCAACTGTATATGTTCTTTTGCAGGTCTGTACTAAGGTGTCAGGCTCACACTTTCAGTATAAGATGTATTGAAGCATGAGTTCCGCTAGAGCTATGGTATCCTTGCAAAATAGCAGAAAGTTGCAAATTAAATCTCCATGGATCTCACCTGTTTGTATAGGTCCCATCCCACTGTTAATTCGGATACAAGGTTACCTTAAACCCACTGTTGTACCCTTTTAACATTTTTAAATATTTCTGCAGTGGTATACTTAGTCACAAATTGAGTGCCATCCATTCTGGTTGAATTATGACACCATGTTCTACTGAGAAGTGGTGGTAGAAATATGTGTACAATTAATTGCACAGGCACACATGATATCCTCTTTAATCCTCTAATCTCTTGAAGATGAACACTTCTCTACAGGCACACAAAAGGCTTGTTTCAATGCAGCTGTAAAACTCCAACACCAAAAATAAAGCTGATTTATACCACCACAAAGCAACAGCAAGTCTGCCTGGGGCCCCTATGTTCATTGAATCTTGTCTTACACTTTAGATATGTCTCAACATGTTCATATATGAATTCAAATGTGTTTTGTTGACATAAAAAAGCTCTAGACCAAAGGACCTACCTTTGTGGTCTCTCTCTCTCTCTTTCTCCTCCTCATTCTTTGTTCTTATAAGAGTGAACCATTATTTATATGAGCATAGGTTGTCTTTTATGGCATCTGTGGCCTTTCTGTCTCATTTTACAGCTGGTTTCCATTTAGTCCATCTTAACATTTCCCTGTCTAATCTGAGAAATACAGTGTTCAAATGAATCTGATGCAAATAATAACATGTTAACCATGACTCATAACAACTGTGATTGCATTAAAGCAATGACTGCATTCAGCCAGCCAGTATCAGGACAGCAACAAATCCACTATCATTGATTTGAATGAGTGCAACTGGGCAAATGTCCGCCAAATGTTTTTTTAGGCCGAGTGCCCACATCAGTGCTGCTCAATTAGACACAACAACCCGTGGTTCCGCAATCCCAGCTGCATGCTCTAAAACAAACACATGCACAAGGAGAAGGGGTGTTTGTGGTAGCCTGTTTATTGAATAACTATGATCTGAAAGGAGCTAATGGTTGAAATGATATGACAGGATAGCATTTTCATGATTGGTAGGAGACAGTGCTTCCCACGTAGAGCATTTACTCTCTGCAGCTCCCAGCTTGCCTCCTTCACATAGTTTATATTACAATGCCTTGCAAGTAAGTAATTACTGCTTTGAAGAATCATAGTTATTTCTCAAAGCAGCATAAATGGTCAGAATTCCAAAAAAATCTGACATTTCTCAGTAACCCTGACCTTGTACTCCTACTCATCCTCTTTATCTTCCACTTATCCAGAATTGGGTCGCGAGGGCAGCAGACTTAAGCAGAGACCCCCAGACTTCCCTCTCCTCAGAAACCTCCTCCAACTCCACTGGGGGAAGCCCGAGGCTGTCTCAGGCCAGCCAAGAGACATAGTCCCCTGAGCCTCCTCCCAGTGGGACCTGCCTGGAACACCTCCTGAGGGAAGCGTCCAGGAAGCATCTGGAACAGATGCCCAAGCCCCTCAACTGACTCCTCTTGATGTGGTGGACCAGCAGCTCTACTTTTAGCTCCTCCCGTATGGCCGAGCTACTCACCCTATCTCTAAGGGAATGCCCAGCCACCCTGTGGAGGAAGTATCCGGGATCTCGTTTTTCCGGTGATGACCCAAAGTTCATGGGTAAGAACGTACATCGACCAGTAAATTGAGAGCTTCGCTGTTGGGCTCAGCTCTCTCTTCACAATGGACCGGCACAGCGTCCCCGTTACTGCAGCAACCGCACCAATCCATCTGTCAATCCCCTCCTCCATTCTCCCCTCACTCATAACCAAGACCCAGTGTATGCTGTAGGTCTTGGCTAGAGGGGTTCAGCAGGACCACGTCATCTGCAAAAAGGAAAGATGACCTTAAACCCTAAACTTTATGCACAAAATAGCAAACCTGTTTATATTCACTTGTGATAAGTCTTCTTTTATATCATTTTATATGTAAGATACAAACTTTATGTACTGTAGACCACTATCAAAATTCAAAGTGTAAAGGAAAGAAAATCCAATTAGGAAAAAAATTTAATTAAAAATTAAGAAGCCCTCGGTCAGCAGTTTGTTCGATATTGCACAATTTAAAAAATCCAACAGAAGCAAGTACTTGACATGTAATCTTCATTGGGTGAAAACCTTTATTCATGCACTATTAATTGCTTCAATTGGGTAGCAGGGTACTTGGAAAATGCCTTAATGTAAAAGCATTCTTTACATACACACACATAAGCAAGACATCTGATTACAATTTTGCTGATAATGTTTGTGCTCCCAAGGACATTGGATTTTAAAGACCTCTTTATGGGTTTAATGGAGGTTTCATCCTCCTGGGAAAGCTATCAAGGCTTTATAGGTTTTAAAAAATTACAGTTTGTTTGTTGGTGTGATCATTCAGTCGGCATAAAATATAAATTTTTAACACTAATTGTTCTTTTTTGTACCAAAGATTACATAGACACACATTAAAATATCACAAAATATCTCGACTTTTTTCTGTGTTGATTTTGCCTCCATCCATTAAAACAGTGGGGGAGTTTTTATATATATCATCACATTAAGTTACCCTTATTTCCCCTGACACAATCAACAAACAGAATGAGGAAATTATTGTCATTCTATCATCGTCTGAATGACGACTTTCATTTTGTTTTCCCCATAGCTTTCTGCCAACACAAGTCTATCAGCTCACCCAGGTGTGTGCTTCTTAGCTAATTTGTCTGCTCTTCTGGAAAATGTAGGCTTTTGCCATGCCAGGAGCTCAGCAGTTAGTGTCTTCTAGATGTTAAAACTGCAATTAGGCTGTAATTTATGTTGGCTGCCAGTGATCAATTGACTGATACCTTTGACTGGAATTTTAACTCCACATTTATCATTTGTGGGATGTTTGCAGAAGACCAAATAGCCTGAAGAAATATTTTGTTGCAACAAAACAAGCAAGAGTGATATATCCTGAGAGTAGAATCGTTTTTTTTTTTTTTACCTTAGATAAGCTATTAATGATATGCAGTCTAGTGGACCCAATTTAAACACATTTCTCTGAAAGTAGTGTCATGAAAAAGTATTACCTGCTTACAGATTTCTTGGTTTTGCTTTGTCACACTTTCAGATCTTTTAATATCAGACACAGATTAAATTGATTTCTAAAATGATTTTTTATTTATAAAAGGAAAAAAAAGCTTTCCAAACCAATCTGGCCCGTCAACCTAGTTACTGGTTGTGCCACCCTAAAGCACTTGTGTAAGGTATAAATGACTATTTTACATCACTGTGGAAGAATTTTGGCCAACTGTTTTGCAGATCTTTTTTTTTTAATTCAACCACATTGGAAGGATTTTGAGTACTAGCCTGTTTAAAGTCATTACAAAACAATTAAGAGTGACAAAAACAGCAAAAACAAGAAATCGCTAAGGGAGAAAATACTTTTTTAGGCACTGTAGATTTTTGTACTTTAGACTTAGTGGTCTTCAATTGCTTTGTAAGGATTTTGCCATAACTCAAGTAGTGTGCGTGTTCACTGTAACAGGTACGCTATTTAAACTGTGTTCAGGGAGGTCACTTGTTAAGTTGCCTAGCACCTGCCTAGCACCTGCGTCTTGTTTCACTGATCACCTCTCATCAGTTTGTATTCCACTCTGATTTGTTTAGGTTTTTCTAGTGCTATTGTATAGTTCTGTTATCTATTCTTTGTGCTCCAGTAACAGTGTGATTGTTGCTATTTTTTTATTTTTCGCCACCATTGACATACATTTGTATTTAAATTTTTTCTCAGCTTTTAGACTCAGTTTCAGTCAATATAATCTTTATTTTTTGTACCTTTTGCTCTCAGTCTCTCTCCTGTGCATGAAACCCAATATGGGTTGCACACTAACCAAATTTAGTCCAAATTAAAACAAAAAACTGTGAAATAACTTTCTAGACATGCACTGAAGGAAAACTGATGCTAACCTGTTGTTAGCAAGTCACTGCAATCATATTTTGTTTACAAACTGTTTGTATCATGTTTGACACCATGTCATCCATATTGCTTTCTTTTTCTACCAGTCAGTCATTTTCTCCCGCTTATTCCGTAGTGGGTCGCGGGGAAGCTGGTGCCTATCTCCAGCAGTCTAAGGGCGAGAGGCAGGGTACACCCTGGACAGGTTGCCAGTCCATCGCAGGGCAACACACAAACAACCATGCACACACTCTTTCACACATCTAAGGGCAATATAGAGAGTACCCGGTGAGAACCCACGCATGCACGGGGAGAACATGCAAACCCCATCCAGAAACCCAGGACCTACTTGCTGCAAGGCAACTGTTACGGCCCCCACAGGTCTAGGGGTTCAGGGGCGGTAACATAATGATGTGTCCAGAGGAAACAAGTGGAATGTAAAAGGATTTATCACAAAAGAGGGTTTCACAGAGGCAAAACACAATAAAACTTTACCCAAGTAACACAAAAAAAACACAGAGGGCTAACAGCCTGAGGAATATTAATGCAAAGTAAATTACAAAGGGTCCAAACAAGTCAATCCAATGTACAGGTCCTTCTAAAAAAATTAGCATATTGTGATAAAGTTCATTATTTTCCATAATGTCATGATGAAAATTTAACATTCATATATTTTAGATTCATTGCACACTAACTGAAATATTTCAGGTCTTTTATTGTCTTAATACGGATGATTTTGGCATACAGCTCATAAAAACCCAAAATTTCTATCTCACAAAATTAGCATATCATTAAAAGGGTCTCTAAACGAGCTATGAACCTAATCATCTGAATCAACGAGTTAACTCTAAACACCTGCAAAAGATTCCTGAGGCCTTTAAAACTCCCAGCCTGGTTCATCAATCAAAACCCCAATCATGGGTAAGACTGCCGACCTGACTGCTGTCCAGAAGGCCACTATTGACACCCTCAAGCAAGAGGGTAAGACACAGAAAGAAATTTCTGAACAAATAGGCTGTTCCCAGAGTGCTGTATCAAGGCACCTCAGTGGGAAGTCTGTGGGAAGGAAAAAGTGTGGCAGAAAACGCTGCACAACGAGAAGAGGTGACCGGACCCTGAGGAAGATTGTGGAGAAGGGCCGATTCCAGACCTTGGGGGACCTGCGGAAGCAGTGGACTGAGTCTGGAGTAGAAACATCCAGAGCCACCGTGCACAGGCGTGTGCAGGAAATGGGCTACAGGTGCCGCATTCCCCAGACCTGAGCTACAGAGAAGCAGCACTGGACTGTTGCTCACTGGTCCAAAGTACTTTTTCCCGATGAAAGCAAATTCTGCATGTCATTCGAAAATCAAGGTGCCAGAGTCTGGAGGAAGACTGGGGAGAAGGAAATGCCAAAATGCCAGAAGTCCAGTGTCAAGTACCCACAGTCAGTGATGGTTTGGTCCACTGTGTTTTATCAAGGGCAGGGTCAATGCAGCTAGCTATCAGGAGATTTTGGAGCACTTCATGCTTCCATCTGCTGAAAAGCTTTATGGAGATGAAGATTTCATTTTTCAGCACGACCTGGCACCTGCTCACACTGCCAAAGCCACTGGTAAATGGTTTACTGACCATGGTATCACTGTGCTCCATTGGCCTGCCAACTCTCCTGACCTGACCTGAACCCCATAGAGAATCTGTGGGATATTGTGAAGAGAACGTTGAGAGACTCAAGACCCAACACTCTGGAATGGATGAGCTAAAGGCCGCTATCGAAGCATCCTGGGCCTCCATAAGACCTCAGCAGTGCCACAGGCTGATTGCCTCGATGCCACGCCGCATTGAAGCAGTCATTTCTGCCAAAGGATTCCCGACCAAGTATTGAGTGCATAACTGTACATGATTATTTGAAGGTTGACGTTTTTTGTATTAAAAACACTTATTTTATTGGTCGGATGAAATATGCTAATTTTGTGAGATAGGAATTTTGGGTTTTCATGAGCTGTATGCCAAAATCATCCATATTAAGACAATAAAAGACCTGAAATATTTCAGTTAGTGTGCAATGAATCTAAAATATATGAATATTAAATTTTCATCATGACATTATGGAAAATAATTAACTTAATCACAATATGCTATTTTTTTTAGAAGGACCTGTATGTTCAAGCAACCCAAAAGGAAAAGAAAATTCACAAAAGGGAAGCACCAAGCCTCCCAACCATGAGCTTCTAGCTTGAGAAAGCAAACTACAACAAAGTCAAAACTGCTTTAGCAGAACAAACAGGACAAGAAATGTTCCAAAACTGCCCAAACAGTTGCAAACACCAAAGTTGGGGGACAGCTGAACAAAACCTCTTCTTACAAGCTGTCCCACTGGGAGAATGTTCACTGGAGCATTTTATATATTGCAGGTGGGCCTCATCAGCATCTGATTGGCTTGCGATTCTCTGCTGGTCCAATGGCGCGGCTGCTTTTTGCAGTATCCAGGCAGCCAATCAAGAAGGTCTGCCTCCACAGCTGAATCTGCATAACAAAAGGGAAAACGAAAAGGAGCCTGCACAGCCTCAAGAGGCCAGGGGCTGTAACAGCAACAGTGCTACCGACCGCACCACCGTGCAGCCCTCTTTTTCTACCAATTTCCCCAAATTTCCCAAAGGTGATTTAAAAGTGGTACTGGTTTGTTCAATGTTTATGTAACTGAGTGTTTGCATCCAGCCCAAACAGGAGACTAGATTGAGACCCCAAAAGTTAGGGTCACCAGACGCCGCTGATTTTCGGGGAGAGTCCCCGTTTAAGACGACATGTCCTCAGCTAAAACTGTTCTGAGGAAATGTCCCCGATTTCATAGTTTTGTGAATGAGAATAAAAAATGTTGCGTAGACTGTTATTATGGTAGTTGGACGTAAAAAGTGCAAGTGTATATATTGCATGCAACAACAGCTGTTATGGTACACTATTAACATTACAGACACAGTCGAAGAAGAGCTGACCATGCTGCCTTGGACTGGGCTGTCCTAACCGTGATGAAGGTTTGGTTCGCTGTGGAAATTGTTACTAGACCTTTAAGCTTTCTAAAATAAGGCTTGGATGTGTTTTGTTTTACTGAAGGTGAGGACCCAGATGCAAATAAACTAAGCTTTTTTCAACGAACAGAACGGCAAAGGGGCAAGACAAGAGCACAGGGAGTAGCTGCAGCTGAGAGGGAGAAATCACTTTTTAAGCGTTGCCTGATTTAGTAAAATGGAGCTACAGTGTCAACAAGGGTTTATCCAAAGTAAGATGTTTTAGAATTGATTGGGGACCTCTAGTTTATATTTTCAGAGCTGGTTATTAGTTGTTTTGTTTTGGTAATTTAAATTTGTAATATATGAACACAGACTTTCAGTCTGAGGGTGTTTGTCTACTCAGTTTGGACAAATGAAAGTTCCTAGCAAAAAATAAAAGGAGTCAGTAACAGGGACACTGAATAAGGCAAGAACTGCATAAACTGAGAATGAGGGGGGGGGGGGGGAGATAATTGCCTGGTTAAATGTGCATTTCTTCTGTTGCATTAGCTTGTAGCTCCAAGTAAAAATAGCTGTTTCTTTGCTAAATATGACAATTATGGCATTTTATCAGCTGAGGAAACTGGTCAAATAAATAAAGAAACATTAATATTTATAAGATTTTATTAAGATTATCATTGTTTCTTCTCTAAAAATAATCATCTTCTAAAGGGTATCTGAAACAAAAAAATCGTATTTAATTTGAAAAATTTAAATTTTTCAGTATGTTATACATTCTGATGTTTTTGAAGAGGATTGTGATTATATTAGGTCTCTGTTTTAGAGTAGTAAAATACTGATAGAAGAGAAGAGAGGAGGAAAATAGAAAGACGTAGAGAAAAAGGGTGAAAGAGCAGAGGAAAATATTAAGAGTTGGAAAATAGACTGTTAGAAAGAGGAGTAAAGCTAAGAGGACGGAAGAGAAAAAGTGCTAGACAGAAAAAGGAGGAGAGGAAAGAAGACAGGCATTTCTTTTACTTGATTTGTTTTATTACTCTTGTGAAATCCTAGTGTGGATAGACACTATTCTGCTATTACAGTTGATTTTTATTGTTTAATTATGAATACATATTTCAAAACAAATGAGGCTGTAACTTTTTCATTATATCTTGATAAAATTGAATTCTTTTAATCTCCTGGCTGGAAATGTCCCCGGATTTCATTTGAGAAATCTGGTCACCTTACCAAAATTCTTTTTTGGGGAGTTAGGTCCATATGGAAAACTTGTTTTTGGGTGCCAAAAATAGTTTTTTCCTTTTCTATGTCGAAAACTAATGTAAAACTTTTTTTTGAGCAACGATGTCAAAGCCCTACCTCTAACCTAATCCTCAAGCATGTGGTTCATGTGCATATTCTTGCTTTCTTTGTGTTTGATGTATGTCTGTGGCAGAGTTACAGCACCATATACACATCTGGCATAGTTACTGTAGTAGTTCAGGTCATCTTCATTGTTTTTGTGGGCATTATTCAGGAAATATTGCAGTGTTTGCAATGAACTCTTTGTAAACAAAAAATAGAAATATTGTTTTGACAGACTGTTTATATGTGGACATTGTTTTAGTGTATATACAGTACAGACCAAAAGTTTGGACACACCTTCTCATTCAAAGAGTTTTCTTTATTTCCATGACTATGAATATTGTAGCTTCACACTGAAGGCATCAAAACTATGAATTAACACATGTGGAATTATATACTGAACAAAAAAGTGTGAAACAACTGAAAATATGTCTTATATTCTAGGTTCTTCAAAGTAGCCACCTTTTGCTTTGATTACTGCTCCGCACACTCTTGGTATTCTGTTGATGAGCTTCAAGAGGTAGTCACCTGAAATGGTTTTCCAACAGTCTTGAAGGAGTTCCCAGAGATGCTTAGCACTTATTGGCCTTCTTGCCTTCACTCTGCGGTCCAGCTCACCCCAAACCATCTCGATTGGGTTCAGGTCTGGTGACTGTGGAGGTCAGGTCATCTGGCGCAGCACCCCATCACTCTCCTTCTTGGTCAAATAGCCGTTACACAGCCGGGAGGTGTTTTTGGGGTCATCGTCCTGTTGAAAAATAAATGATGGTCCAACTAAACGCAAACCGGATGGAATAGCATGCCGCTGCAAGATGCTGTGGTAGCCATGCTGGTTCAGTATGCCTTCAATTTTGAATAAATCCCCAACAGTGTCGCCAGCAAAGCACCCCCACACCATCACACCACCTCCTCCATGCTTCACGGTGGGAACCAGGCATGTAAAGTCCATCCGTTCACCTCTTCTGCGCCGCACAAAGACACGGTGGTTGGAACCAAAGATCTCAAACTTGGACTCATCAGACCAAAGCACAGATTTCCACTGGTCTAATGTCCATTCCTTGTGTTCTTTAGCCCAAACAAGTCTCTCCTGCTTGTTGCCTGTCCTCAGCAGTGGTTTCCTAGCAGCTATTTTACCATGCAAGCCTGATTCACACAGTCTCCTCTTAACAGTTGTTCTAGAGATGTGTCTACTGCTAGAACTCTGTGTGGCATTGACCTGTTCGCTAATATGAGCTGCTGTTAACCTGCGATATCTGAAGCTGGTGACTCGGATGAACTTATTGTCCGCAGCAGAGGTGACTCTTGGTCTTCCTTTCCTTGGGCGGTCCTCATGTGAGCCAGTTTCTTTGTAGCGCTTGATGGTTTTTGCGACTGCACTCGTGGACACTTTCAAAGTTTGCCCAATTGTTCGGACTGACTGACCTTCATTTCTTAAAGTAATGGTGGCCACTCATTTTTCTTTACTTAGCTGCTTTTTTCTTGCCATAATACAAATTCTAACAGTCTATTCAGTAGGACTATCAGCTGTGTACTGTATCCACCTTCCTGCACAACACAACTGATGGTCCCAAATCCATCTATAAGGCTTGAAATCCCACTTATTAAACCTGACAGGGCACACCTGTGAAGTGAAAACCATTTCAGGTGACTACCTCATGAAACTCATCAACAGAATGCCAAGAGTGTGTGGATTAGCCGTCAATGCAAAAGGTGGCAACTTTGAAGAACCTAGAATATAAGACATATTTTCAGTTGTTTCACACTTTTTTGTTCAGTATATAATTCCACATGTGTTAATTCATAGTTTTGATGCCTTCAGTGTGACGCTACAATATGCATAGTCATGAAAATAAAGAAAAGTCTTTGAAAGAGAAGGTGTGTCCAAACCTTTGGTCTGTACTGTAGGTGGTCATAATCACAATCCTAATTTTATGAGACAGATGGCTAAAAAACAGGCAAAACAATTGACATTTTCTTGCTTAGAATTGAGTTTAAAAGTATCTTAAATTTTTACAATTTGACATTTCTCAAGACATAGGAAGCCTGTTGAATACTTTATTCTGTGATAACTTACCTTATGGTTAGTGCCTCAAATTGAATGGCAGTTGATAACAAAGCAACCATTGACTGCATAAACATCCAACAGATGGAGCTCTTGTGTATTAAATTGATCTACCTTTTCTCTGATAGTAAATAATTTGTTCAGTTTTTATTAGCTTTTTTTGTATGCTAAGCAAACTGCAATTAAATACTTCTTAACAAATGTCTGAGAGTGTGTTGAATAAAACAAAATCACTCCCTTGCAACCATGAGTTCCTAAAGTACAAAGAGCCCCATCTAATATTTTTGCAAAAATGTGGCATTATTTATAATGTCAAAAATAACTTGAAGGTCAGTGGCATTTAATTATGTTGTTTTGTTTTTAGGGCATCACACACAAAGCGAGCCTCCTGTTTAGAGTGAAATTTGCTCTGACAAAACTAATACGATGCCATCTACTCCTTGAGTGGTTTTCATCCACCAGATGTGTCTGCATGCTTTTTATTCACATTTGGTATTTAGCCGGGGCACAGACTGTGAGCTTTTATTCCCACTTTGAGACTGTAAATAACCCCAGCATCCTCAAGGGATGACAACATAAAATACTGTTGTAAGTGGACCACAGTGCCTGCCAGAGGCTGAGCCCAAACATGGGCGCTTCAGTTCTGCAAACTAAAACTAATATCCTGTTTATCTCACTGGAAAGCATTATGAAAGAAAAGCCTGTTTGGAAACAAGCATACAAAGGAATTGTGTGAAGGAGTGAGATGACCAAAAACACAAACCGAACTTGGGTATATGATTAGATTACCAGGTTTCCTACACATTTTCATAAACTTTTCAGAACCATATTGTGAAAACGTTTTTCAGCCAATGGACAGATGGCTGATGGTGAAACATATGGATGGATGCATTGACATGTAAATAGATTGATGAATGGATGATAAACAAACAGATTGGTAGATCGATGGATGGATGGATGGAATGAACAACATTTACACAATGGTATAGAAAATACAATTTGCAAATAGAAATTAATTCATATTTCAGTCAAACTCCCTAATTGTCCAAACCTTTTTTAAATGTGCAGAATTAACTGTAACATTTAACATTTTAGTTTAACACATTCTTTCTTTAAAATAATGGGAAGCTCAATGAGCAGCCATCTCTTTTTATCCCTTTTATTTGTTTTTGTACTAGCATTTTTTCCCGTTTCAAGCAAAGTCACATTTCAGACGCCCTCCCTGACTTGACGTGGCTCGTGTGTTCAGAGCGGTTGAATTCACTTTTAAATATGCCTTTTCTCTGGAGGTCCAAGCCCCTTGTGGTGTGACCTGCATGACTAATTCCTTTTAAAGGGGAATAACATGCATTAAGGCTCTCACTTTTCTTCCTTCTATTTGCATAATTTTGTTTGGCAACTTGGAAAGGGGCCATTAACGGCACAGAGACACACACTGTAAAGGTTAGGGATGGGATGTGGATCAATACTTTTATTTCAACATCTTCAGTTGCATCGGGCTCCGGATTGGGGATGCATTCCCTAATTCAGATTCTTGCAGGAGGCTTTTGATGCTGCCATTAGTTTGTGATAAGGCAAGATCGTTGTACTGCCTTTCTTAATCTTTGACAGACACATTTCACTAGATTAATAGTCTTTTTTTATGTTTTTGCAAAGATAAGATTGATCGCCTGGCGGTTGGCTCATGCTTAGTCTCACTTCTGCTCACTATTGTTTCAATGAGACATTCTCTTGAGACGTTATTTGAGGTGATATTAAAACACGCTGACCTCCTGTTGTCCAGCTGTGAGGGAGAACAACCTCTGACACCGGCTGTATTCAGGTCAAGAAGTGAAAGCACCACCAAAACAAGTGGATTACAGAGGAGGGAGGGGGATGACACAGGAGGATGAGCGGGAGAAGTTATGACTAGCGCCAGTCAGGGGGAAATAATCACACTCATACCTTCTCATGAAATATTAATCTACCTGTTTTTATTTTAGCCTGGTTTAAAAAAAGCAGAATTTTCTATTTACTTTTAAGGCAGCATGCAAGGGTGTTTTTATTGTTATTCCTTGTTTTTGACAGCTGTATTACTGCTGATAACTAGGACTGTGTGAACTGATCAAGTACTGAGACAAGCATTCAGAGCAGCAGCAGCAGCACAGCAGCAGCGCTGTAGTCACAAGGAGCCGTGGCAGCAGAAGCAGCAGCAGCAGCACTATCAGTCACAGCGCAGGCAGCAGCGACAGCAGCAGCAACAAACTCTCTCCCGTCTTTTCTGCCCTCCTCTTCTTTCTGGAGTTCTATCCCGCTCTGAGGACAAAAGCCGGGGAAGTAGGAGGGAAGTGATCCAGGGCTGAAAGCTGCCATCAAGAAGAAACAAAAAAAAAAAAAACGCAGACCTGGCTGCCCACATGCCTATCGAATTTGTTTGCAAAATCAAATTTGCAGAGGAGGATGAGAAGCAGAAAAGCAAGCAAGATGGGGATAAGGAGAGTCTGATCGAGGAGAGCTGCACGCCACCGGCCAAAGACTTGGCAGGGTTTGCTAACTCCTGCTCTCTCCATGGGATCAACCACATCTTCGTTTCTGGCCGCCTGGGTATCCGGCAGACTCTCTGGGCTCTTGCCTTCTTGACTTCTCTGGCACTCTTTCTGTACCAAGCGGCCAAGTGTGCCATATCCTACCTGGAACACCCTCATGTGACGGCTCTGAATGAGGAGGCAACCCCAGAGATGGTCTTCCCCGCCGTGACCATCTGCAACATCAACCGATTTCGCTTCTCGGCTCTCACCGATGCAGACATCTATCACCTGGCAAACTTGACGGGTCTGCCCCCCAAGAACAGGGATGGGCACAAACCCACGGATTTGATGTATCCTGCACCCGACATGCAGGACATCTTCAACAGGACGGGACATCAGTTGGAGGAGATGCTGATGAGCTGCAATTTTAGTGGACAGAACTGCTCAGTTGAGGACTTCTCTGTGGTGAGTACAAAACTTTCAGAAAGTTTCACTTTTGTCAAATAAAATAAATTATTTTGTACAGTTTTTTAGCTTTCTCAAGTAAACACACATATAAGTGATATGAAAATGAATGAGAGAAAGAAGAGTGAATCCCTTTATACCCAAGTTCCAAGGAAATAAATGTGGTTACCATGATACAGATCTGCATACAAAATTGGTGGCTTTTTGCTGGATTGTTGAGCTTCATCTCTCGCAAAGTTCCAAGCAGCAACAGTGTTTTTCCTCAGACCAAACACTTTTATGTCAAAGAACAAAGTCTGCTTGCAACAGAGTGAAAACACAGAACTGTCACATGCAGTTGTATACTTCTTTTTCTTTCTGCAAAGCAAACCGCACTTTAACACCACCTCTACACAAGGTAGCTGAGAGCGCATGGCAACCAAATTGTTATCGAAAATAGCTGAGTCTCTCTCGCTCTCTCTCTCAACCTGACATTGTAGAGTGAAAGCGGCTGCCTCTCTATCAGGCTCTTGGAGTTCTTGTACCTTTCAGGAGGAGAAGGAGTAATGCTTCTTCAATGTTGTATTTCAATCCTGCTGCTGTTAGGATTAAATATTTAAAGACTGACATACATGATTTTTGCATTAGCTAGATTGACTAAAAGGAATGAAACAATTTCCATGAGAGGGAAAGTGTGTTTATGAGTGAGTGTGTGTGTAAAGAAGGGGAAAGGAAGAGAGGCGAAAGAAGGGCAGTTTGTGCCTGTTGTGTTGTCTGTGCGCTGTTTATTTAAGGCATTGTCCTTACAGGAGATGGATTTCCCCCGATCTTTCCTGCAGGAATATTCAGTTGATTTAGTGATGATAAACTGCACGTGGCTCAATAGTGGTAAGTTCGAACATTGATGCTGTCCCAAGGATTTGGCCTTATCCCCGAGATGATGCACAATAACGTACTAGCTTAAACCAGGCAAAAAAATAAATGCATTCACTGATTCCTTTCTATCCCTGCAACTCTGGGGTTTTATTCTTCTTTGTTTTTGAAGCAGCCTCTCATACTCAGATGTAAAATTACCTGTGACATTAAAATACACTCACCGGCCACTTTATTAGGTTCTACTCAGCCAATCACATGGCAGCAACTCAATACATTTAGGCATGTAGACATGGTCAAGACGATCTGCTGCAGTTCAAACCGAGCATCAAAATGGGGAAGAAAGTGACTTTGAACATGGCATGGTTATTGGAGCAGACGAGCTCGTCTGAGTATTTCAGACACTGCTGATCAACTGGGATTTTCATGCACTACCATCTCTAGGGTTTACAGAGAATGGTCAGAAAAAGAGAAAATATCCAGTGAGCAGCAGTTCTGTGGGCGCAAATGCCTTGTTGATGCCAGAGGTCAGAGGAGAATGGCCAGACTGGTTCGAGCTGATAGAAAGGCAACAGTAACTCAAATAACCACTCGTTACAACCAAGGCATGCAGAAGAGCATCTCTGAACGCACAACACGTTGAACCTTAAAGCGGATGGGCTACAGCAGCAGAAGACCACATCAGGTGCCACTTCTGTCAGACAACAGGAAACTGAGGCTACAATTCCCACAGGCTCACCAAAATTGGACAATAGAAGATTGGAAAAACGTTGCTTGGTCTGATGAGTCTCGATTTGTGCTGCGACATTTAGATGATAGGGTCAGAATTTGGCATCAACAACACGAAAGCATGGATCCATCCTGCCTTGTATCAACGGTTCAGGCTGGTGGTGGTGGTGTAATGGTGTGGAGGATATTTTCTTGGCACACTTTGGGCCTCTTTGTACCAATTGAGCATTGTGTCAACGCCACAGCCTACCTGAGTATTGTTGCTGACCATGTCCATCCCTTTATGATCACAGTGTACCATCTTCTGATGGTTACTTCCAGCAGGATAACGCGCCATGTCATGAAGCACGAATCATCTCAGACCATCTTCTTGAACATAACACTGAGTTCACTGTACTCAAATGGCCTCCACATTCACCAGATCTCAATCCAATAGAGCACCTTTGGGTGTGGTGGAACGGGAGATTCACAAGCCATGTCATGTTGGGACCCAGCCAAGGGTTTCAACATTAAACTACGGTACGGACTCTTCTGGAACTTTCAAAATAAATTGCATTTAACTGACTTCCAGCAACTGAGGAAAGGGGGGGTAGCAGCAGACTTCCCATGATGCCACTGTCTGAATAAGAGCACCCCCTCTCCAACAAGCTGACCTCTTCCACACGGCCTTCGAGAGGGACCGGATAGGGGAGACAAGCGCGCTGATGTCTCTTTGCTGGCAAACAGACATAAATTCTTCAACTGGATCCAAGGGTGTCATACGATCATCGATCATATGGAAAGTTAAGTACGAATGAATTACTGTCTGTGCATCCGGTATTTTCATTCACGAACGGGGAAATTAAGGTGTAAGAATTGCTTACTTTCTCTCTGAGGCCTGCAGAAGCAAACTGTCCCAGAGACGTTCCCTACAGAGAAGCGGTCTCTATGAAGTCGAGCGAAGCGGTCTCCCAGTCTGGAAGGAAGACAGCAGAGACCCCATCACTGTGATAACGGTAACGTGCAGTGTGGTTAGCGGACAGAACGGGCCGTCTTTCATCCACAGCCACGGAGGTTAGCTAGAAGCTAACCATTTGTTCACAGACCGGCCCACAGAACAGCCGCCACTCCCCACAGCTAAGGAGGTTAGCTGTAACTAACCGTTTAAAGACTCTGGACGTTTCTTCAAACTTCTCCGCCTTGGACAACGTTCCTCACCACAGTTCATGAGGTTAAGTGTTTAGGCACAATAACATAGAAGTGATTTAGATTGAAATGATCTAAACGTTTTTCATTTTATGAAGTTTGGTTTTGTTTGTGTTGAACTCAGCTATCTTAGTGCTAGCAGACTATCTCCAGCACAAGTGCTCAGGTTGTGTTCTTTGTGTGTTTTTAAAGTTAAGACAAACTTTATTAAAGGGTGATTTTAAACAGAAGATTGATCATAACGCGCTGTCCGCGCTTATGCATTTTAACCCTTTTATTAACGGTATTTTCATAGGTGTGTGTTGATTCTGGTGCTAAGCTAGCAGCTTCTTTCTTAGCTTAAGTGCTAACAGCTAAGGACATGTGCTTGCTGCTAAATAATATTTACCCAGAAAGGTTTAGTTTTCAATCCAGTAAATAATGTGTCCCTAACATCATTTTACTAAATTTGATAACTAAGTAAACACCATTAAGCCCCATTTCTCCAGAAAGATTTGGCTCTTTTCCAAACTATTCCCCTAATAATATTTCTTCAAATATTATTTCAATAAATAAAGGCAGCGAATGAGACACCGTTGAGAAATGGTCATCCAGAAGGATGGTTTTATTCAGCAGATCATTCTTAAAACATTATTTTATTGAAATAATATTTTATCTGATCTTGCATTGTGAATGGTTGTCTAAAGGTATGCTGATTATTGCCTGAGTTGGTCCCAAGACTGACTTAACTTCACTTCCAGATTCTTCAAGATAATCCTTGGTTCTCACACATAAACATTGCATGGTAATGTTGCATCACTCTTTTTGGTCATGATTTTCAATCATCTTTAATCAACTTGTTTATATTGTACATAGCCCATTAGTCTTCCCTATTCTTTAATTCTTCTTGGTAGTTAGTTGGATTGTTTTAGCATAATAAACAGTTTGTTGATTGAAATATGTTTGACTTTGAGTTGACTTATGTTTGTTAATAAATTCTTGTATTTTAAGAAATTGTGTGAATTCATTCCATATATGTGCAGTTTTGCCGTTCAATAATGCCAGAGCTCGTCTGACACCTTTCTATTTTGTCCTAATACCATCACCTTACTGGGCTGGTATTCACAGTCCAGTAACAGACCGAAATATTATTTGATAATATATTGATATTAAATGTTAAATAATATTCTCAGATTCATAATCCCAACAGTCATAAAGCATGAATCAGACTGATTTCTTGAACATGACAATGAGTTCACTGTACTGAAATGGCCTCCACAGTCACCAGATCTCAATCCAATAGAGCACCTTTGGGATGTGGTGGAACGGGAGATTCACATCATGGATGTGCAGCCGACAAATCTGGAGCATCTGTGTGATGCTATCATGTCAATATGGACCAAACTCTCTGAGGAATGTTTCCAGTACCTTGTTGAATCTATGCCACAAAAGATTAAGGCAGTTCTGATGGCAAAAGGGGTCCAACCCAGTACTAGCAAGGTGTACCTAATGAAGTGGCTAGCGAATGTTGATGCCCCTTGAAGAAATTTTTACAATTGCTCAATCAAGCGAAGGGAAATGTCAAGCTCCCCGGGGGAGCTGGAAGGTTTGAACAAATTCTATCTGAAGTAAAAGAAGATATTTTTTTTTTATCCTGCAACACTATGACACTCATGAAAGACATCCAGGAATCATCCATCCTGCGTCAGCCTCTCTCGGACTTCATCGCAGATTAAGATCCCTTTGAAAGTTTTCCCAAGACTCTGTTTTGGTTCCTGTAAGATGTGTGATCTGCATTTTCTGCTTCTGGCAGTTAGATCAATTTCAGGCAACTTCATAACTCCCTCACTCTGCATCCTGGTGGGGAAACACAGCTTGTGGAAACACCAGGAGCAATGGGACCAGGCCTGAGAGCAACACGTTAAAAAAAAAGTGTCAAAACAAATCCCCAAGAAGATACACACACATATGTTGGGCCTCTTTTCCTGTTTGTGTTTGATTGCTGTTTGCAAGTATAGAAATAGATGCAATAGAGATGCATTGATCAATCAGTCAGAGATTGGAAACGGATAACTTTGTATTAATGGGGTCTGATTGGTAATCGTTCACATAAGAAAACTGGGTGAAAAATTAGATTTTTGTTTTCCTATTCATCTCCCATATTTTTTGATAAACAAGTCAAGAAACAGCAAGCACTTTAGAGTTTTATTAAAAATGAGGATGAGGTTTGGGACATTGGCTGGATCCCAGTTACAAGGAAAATGTAGTCTTTGGTGGTGTAGAAAAATACCAAATGTAATCATTTCAAAGCTTTTTCCACCATTGAAAGGGTCTCTATGATGTACAATATAAATGAAAAACAAAAAAATAAATAAAAACATTAGCAGTATCCAGTTGTACCCCTTTAAACTTATTATAGAAGCACATTTTGATTTAATTTCAACATTCAGACATCTTTGGCAAAGAGTCTATTACAATACTACATCTTCATCTGGCAATATCTGTTGATTCTACCTTGCAGAAGTTCTCCATGTCCGTCATATTGTGTGAACATCTTTTGTCCACAGCCCACTTCAGATGACGCCCTCTGTTTTCCGTGAGATTTAGTTTTGTACTCAAAACATAACTATATTTCAGTGTAGCCATTCTTTTGTCGATTTGGCTGTATGGTGTGAGGCTGAAAACTAAAATTTCTGTTCATCTTCAGCTTTCAAGCAGATGCCTACCAATTTTGAGACAAAACTGGCTGCTATTTGAAGCTATTCATGATTTCATCTACCTTGACAAAAACCTTCATCTCCCAAAAAAAAAAAAAAAACCATGGCATGATGCTCCCACTACCATGTTTCCCTTTGGGGATAATGATCATCTGGTGATGATCAATGTTGCTTTTGTGGAAAACACCTCTGGAAACGTGGCCCAAATGTTTTTGCTTAATTGGACCATAACATTTCCTCTTACAAGGTTTAGGGCAATCTCACTGACGTTAGATGTTTACCTACAAAGACTGAATACTGAAACTGAAACGCATGGTGCTTTAACAAAATGTAAGTTTAAGTGTGTGCAAATTTATACAACTTGGTTATTGCCCCTTATTTATTTGACCACATCTGTTTATATTTTAGTTAAATTGTATGGAATGTATGTCACAATAAAGATGAATAACTGTTTATATTGTTTATCATGGTCTCATTTTTAAGACCTATCATTTTAAGAGCAGATCAACTGTATGCTTTTTATGCACAAAAGGGAACAATCTTGCCATTTCTTCATTTTGTGTTTGTTTCATAACTACTAATTTCATTTTTAAAAAATGCTGTACATTTTCTTTTTGCGCACAATTAAAAAACATTTTAATTAATAAAAGGAAATTGTCATAATTGAAATTAGCAGGTTACACCTTAAAGAAAACTGAAGATTGTTATTGGTCGGTAAAACCCTGATCGGTCCACCCCAATTTATCATTTTTTGAAGCAACCAATAAATACCAGTTAGTCCCTATTGAGTACATGTACAAACGCATAAACAAACCTGGTAAGAATCGGTCAATATTGCTGTTCTCATGCGACCCTCCTTTAGGATCAGTCTCGTAATGTGTTTTCATTTCATTGATCATACAGGGAGCAGCAGATGTTTTATTTCTGTAAAAAGCTACGAGAATCTGCAGCTTTTAGGAGAAAGGCACGATGAAATTAAAATAGGTTCTGTATTTTCTGGCATTCTAGTCTTGTAAAGAGAGATATTCCTGCAGATTTTATATCACATGCAGGCTGTTTCTTTGATGAACACTTGATAATCAGAGTTCCAGAACAACACCATGCATACTTGGACTGATTTCACACTATATTCTATTGTAAAGTCAATTGTGTATATATGTACATTTGAAAATATATTATTTATTTCCACTGTTATATATATATACAAAACAACAACAAAAATCCTCACTGAGAGCAATGTGTACTGGAGTCAAATTCCTTATTTGTCTGTAGAAACATGGCAATAAAGCTGATTCTGATTCTGATGTATGGATGAACAAATGGATAGGGAGTAAAGTCTGGAAATGCCTATATTTTTTCATGGTGTACTATGCCTTTTCATACTTACCCAACCTGATGGATTACTCAGTTCTTTTTTAGTCTTTTTTAAAAGAAAAAAAAATCCTATTTATTTATTTATAGCAGATGTTTCTACTGTGGTCAGGCTTTAAATATGCAACAACATTTAAAAACGACAGACGGTAAAGTATGAGATATATGGGTGGATAGAAGTATGAATGGATGGATGTGAACAAACATGGATGCATGGTTGGATGAATGGATATAACTTTTTGAAAATTAAATAGGAAATAAGGTCTTCCAATAGAATTATTTTTCCATGATGTATCATGTTTACAATACTTTTCAAGACCTTGGAAAATACCAACTTTTCCACACTCATATTTCCAAAGATCTCAGATCTGTTTCGTCTATTTTAAATGAATAAAGTTGACTGTTTAATTATAGCAGTTGGTTGTATAATGGTCATGTTTGAAATATGCAACATGTAAAAACTCACCCTAACCCTAACCCTAGAGTAAGTAAAGTAGATAAACAGGTATCTGATAGGATGAGATGTTACCAAACAGAGAAATAGATGCATAGATGATTGGGTGTAACTATTTGAGAGTCGGATAGAGAATAAAGACTTGACTTTTTTTTCCATTGTGGATCATGTTTATTATGCTTGGATGGATGGATGGATGGATGGATGGATGGATCGATCATTTGGACCATGGGATGGAGAATAAAGTCTACTTATCAATTTTGTTCCATGCTTATGCAGACTACAAAAATAGTAGTAATAATAAAAATAATAATGATAATAATAATAATAATAAATAAATACAAAAAAATTATCCACTTGGTTGGTAAATGTTGTTTTACCAGAGCCAGAGCAAGGCCAGAGCAAAGTCTTGAGACTTTAACAGAGAAATTTGTTTTGCTCCTTTCACCGTCACGGACCGCCATGATTATTTGATGTGGGTAAAAAGGCCATTCCTTATAATTAAAGATAACATTATTGACTTGGATCAATCTCAGAAAATAAAGCTGATTCAGCAAGCCAGGAATAAATAGATTAATATTTTGTCTCCCAGTATGACTCCCTGAATAATTGTTCATCAAGTGTTTAGAGCTGTCACTAGAGAAGAGCTGCAAGCCCTTTGTTTTTTTTTTTTTTTTTTAAACAAAGCCATGAATTGGTTTGCTCTGACTCTCAGCTGTGTTTGCTGCTGTATTATCAGATTTTGCTCTCAGCAAGGACAGACACCCGCTGCATATATTCATGGAGATAGCTAAAACACCTATGGGGTGGCATGTGAGGTAATCTATAAAAACCTGTGTTAACGGGGACAGCGCTGAAGAGCTCTTCGACTTCAATTTGTCATTTCACTGACTGAAGCCTCTGTTGAGTATTTTATAGATAATTGAACATTTAATGGTGAAAGTCACAGATGATGTTTATCCTGTTTACCCTTTTTTCTGTCCCTCACAGCAGAAATAGACCTTAAACCACATGAATGTAGTTTTATAATACAGAGGAATGGCAAAAAAAGAAGGAATCTCAAGTGTGCTGCCCGTGTGTGGGTCATCAGAACAGAAAACCATGATTACAATGTGAACAAAGGCTTAGTACTGGTCACTTAGAGAGGTTTTTTACATCACAAAGAGTCAAAAGTGTAATTACATAGATATAAGTAGGCACTGGCTAATATGAGTTTTATTGTATGATAACATTGAGTGGAAATACCACTATTTCACAGTATCATTGTATTTGACAAAGAAATATAAGAAAAAATCTAAATGTATAAATTGATCTACATAATTTTCCTTAAAATAAAAAACTTAATGATTCATTCTGATTGAGTATTCAAGATCTATAAATTACATCTATAACATATTTAATGTTATCTTTAAGTTGATATAGTTTTAAGCAAAAATATTGAATCCATCATATGATTTCTAGGAATTAAAGTCATTTTAGTCAGATGCCAGAGAAAATGCCAAAGTTTTTTAAAATGTCTGAATTTTGTTCGGCTATATAAAGCATAGATAGAGTAAGTGTACTCCTCCCCAACCTGTTGGCTGAAAAAAGGCTACAACACTTTTCCCTTGATTAAAACAAGACAAATTTGACTGTTGGGAAATATATATTTTTTAACATGAAAAGCATGTACCGTCAGAGTGTGGAAACAAAAGAAGTACCTGCTACCACTCTTAGGAAGGCAACACTGTTTAAAAATTGCAGTTGGCGTGTCTGTAATGCAGTCGACAGCAGGCTGGCAACTGAAAACATATGGATCAAAATACCCTTCAAATATAAGTTTTTGTTATATTCCCAATGGTTCCCAAGTCACCCAAACCGCACAGTGCTTTGGGTGCCTTGTTGCTGAAAAGCGCTATATAAATAAACTTGACTTGACTTGACTTGACAATCAGGAGCAGAACAGCAAAAAGTAATGAAATACTTCACATTTTACCCTTCTTTGCAAAGAAAATATGCTCAAAAGATACTTAAAAACTGCTACTAAATGAGTCAGTAGTTTATCTTAAAAAGTTTTCTATTTTTATCAAAATAAGAATAAAAACTAAATATTACTTTATCAACAATAAATACATTGATAACACTACTTTAACCAGAATAATCAGCATTTTTTATTATTGTAACAGCAGTTGGGATATTTGTTGCTTTTCTAATTTAAATAATAGGAATTAGCACATTTTTCTAGATGTTGTGAGACTATGACTTTTTTACTCCAGTATCATATCATGAGAATCTCATACAGACCCATGCCTTTTAAACAGCTAACATTAGATTAGGTTGTGTGCTCTGTTAGCCAGCCTAACCAGTGTTACCCTAAGAGTGGTGGTGCCCCTTTTGTTTCCATACCATGACTGTCCATAATACATTCTCCAACCAGCTGAATTTCTCTTTTTTGAAACACAGGGCAAAGTGTTGCAGCCTTTTTCAGGCAGGTGACTGGCAGTGAACAGAAACATGTAGAGGAGGGACACCAATGCATTTCTCTATAATCCATTAGGGCAGAGAAACCTTCCAGCTTTAAAGCATGGTGTAATTGTTTTGTAGTTTTGAAACTGTAACTGGTGTTACCTTATCAGTGTCCAGAACACTGATAGGGTCCCTCCTCCAACTGCCCAGGAAAGAGGGATCATGGCACAATGCAACAGCCAAATCTAGCAAGCAATTAACAAACTGTGAAATCAGACCATTATAGCTATAATCTCAGATTTGTTTTAAATTGATTACTGCCTAAAGGCTAAGGAAAGTCATTCCAATCTTTGTTGAAATGTGCAACTGGAAAGGATTGGATAAAATGCGCTAATCAACCTATGCTCCCTTTTTGAAAATAGGTTGTGATTTTCAGCAATAAAACTAAAACTGATGACTCCATCTCAATTGATAACATTTTTAAAGGCACTTCAAGCTTCATAAAAAGGTGTAACTTTAACAAGATTTAGACTTTGCAGATGCAGACTTCCTGTTTACTTGCACAGAGAAGAGATGAGGAGAAACGGCTCTGGTTAAAATTACAGTTTGTAGTTCTACACCAGTAGCTTGTGATTTCTTCACAAGTTACTGGTCTGAAACAGAGGTCAAATGTCTCAATCATCAGAGGAAGTTTGTGTCCTTACATTTTTTATAATGTAAGAACAATGGCCTCAGAAAACTACCTTGGTTCCTGAAAGAAATACCAATCAACATGTATGGTCCCGTGACTTGGCTTTGAAACTGTTTTTTAAGGATGGCATACTGAAGCCATGAACAAATTCAGTTTTTTGATGCAACTTCCAGGGTCGACCTTCTCATTTGGACCAATGTTAGATGCATCTAACTGTGAGAGTGGCATCTACTTTCCTAGTGGATCAAACGTCTGCACACTACTTAGAAGCACTACCACGCATCTACCCAAACACCCATCTTCCCACACACACCCACACACACATGCATTTTCTCCAGCTACCAGCCTTTTCCCTGGTGGGAAAGACAGAGTGTCTGAGCGTGAAAGTGACTGGCTATCTTGACTTACTTCGTCTCCAGCAGCTTGTCAATTAGCCATCCACAGTTGCACCGCTGTGGGAGTCCCTGCAGCTTAACATGCTGTCTGATATCTGATCCACAAACTCCCAACCCCGGAGACCGGCACAGAGTGTTATTACGCCCCTCACAACCCATAAACAAACAAATGCATGCCCCTTTTTCCATGCCTTTGCTTCACATTTTACCCCTCTTTGCAA
The DNA here is from genome assembly GCF_021462225.1 of Girardinichthys multiradiatus. Taxonomy (NCBI): domain Eukaryota; kingdom Metazoa; phylum Chordata; class Actinopteri; order Cyprinodontiformes; family Goodeidae; genus Girardinichthys; species Girardinichthys multiradiatus. The sequence continues at coordinate 38,525,041 of NC_061800.1, forward strand.
AGGAAAAAAAAAAAACAGCAGAATCCGTAGGAGAATCTATAGCTCACCCTCTGGTGTATCAGTGGAAAATGAATTGTAGTACAGTGCAACTGGTTGGCTGCCCCCTCTGATATGCATCACCGCTGTCTAATCAGATGAAACCCACCTGTGACCAGAAGCTGGATAACACCAATATGCAAACAGTTTATGTTTGGGAAAGGTTTACTTTTTCTCTCTCACCAGCTGTCTGTTCCACAAGCTTGATGAGGAGAATCTGCAGCTCAGGGATGGCTTTTAACTCCACCATAAAGGCTTCCGATGTTGTGGTGCAGCTAAACCCCCCCTTCTCTAACCCCTGGGAGTGTTTTACTCACACAGACATTTGTCTCTCTCTGACAAGTCATACACCAAGCTGCCGGTACTGTTAATGTGGCTGCAAAGACACACACAAGGTTTCTACCTGCATAACACACAAGTGCGTGTTGTGCAGGTAGAAAGCTTTCCCGAACAAACACACAGGTCTCATCTCAGATTGAGAGAGTCGGCTCGCAAGATTGATCATGACTCCTGACTGGGTGCTCCTTCCTCTCTGGAGGATCAATACATCCTTCAGTCAGATTGCTTCGCTGCCCTCCCCCCTCCAAGCCTGGTGTGACTAATTATCTTGTGTCTGTGTTTTGGGCCTGGTCTCAGCTGCATTTGTTAATGCTGTGAGGTCAGGCAAAGAATCTGATCTTTAAAACAAGATATCTGTTTATTTTAGCTGATATCCAGCTCATATCAATCAATATACACTGTCTACCATTTCCCCAAAGGGCTCTGAAATTATGGAGCGATATGAGATGAGTCACAGCTCGTGCTGTCTGTGTGGAAAAGGAGGAAAGAGTGTTTTAGGCTAAGCGAATCCGGATTTTAAGTCTGATATAAAAGTAAAAATACAAATAGTTTGATCTGTAAGTAGTGTAGGTGTCTAAACATCACCTATTCAAGAGACAATTTGATAAAAAACTGTTTTGCAACAGGCAATTCTGATAGCATGGTAATTGAGTAGAAGCACAACAATTTTCAAGTATTTAAAACAAAAACTTTCAAACAAAAATAAAAACAGTTTTGTTACAACATGTTCTTATGGATTTAGATTTGTAAACAGAAATGTAACTGCTGTAACATGTGCTAAAATAATGACATAATATTTGTATAGCTTTGTTTTATCTGTTGTGATTGTGAATCTGAGAATATTATTTAATATTAATATTTTAATATTTTATCAAATAATATTTCAGTCTGTTAAGGGTTGTCCTGTGAATACCAGCCCAGTAAGGCGATGGTATTAGGACAAAATAGAAAGGTGTGAGACAAGCTCTGACATTATTGAACAGCATAAACTCTGCACACACATGGAATAAATTCACACAATTTCTTAAAATACAAGAATTTATTAACAAAAATAACTCAACTCAAAGTCAAACATATTTCAATCAACAAACTCTTTACTATGCTAAAACAATCCAACTAAACTACCAAGCAGAATTAAAGAATAAGGAAGACTAATGGGCTATGTACAATATAAACAAGTTGACTAAAGATGGTTGAAAATCGAGACCAAAAAGAGTGATGCAACATTACCATGCAATGTTTATGTTTGAGAACCAAGGATTATCTTGAAGAATCTGGAAGTGAAGTTAAGTTAATCTTGGAACTAACTTAGGCAATAATCAGCAAACGTTTAGACAACCATTCACAATGCAAGATCAGATAAAATATTTATTTAAATAAAATAATGTTTTAAATAATGATCTGCTAAATAAAACCAACCTTCCGGATGACCATTTCACAACAGTGTCTAATTAGCTGCCTTTATTTATTAAAATAATATTTAAAGAAATATTATTAAGGGAGTATTTTGGAAAAGAGCCAAATCTTTCTGGAGAAATGGTGGCTTAATGGTGTTTACTTAGTTATCAAATCTAGTAAATGATGTTTAGGGACTATTATTTACTGGACTGAAGACTAAACCTTTCTGGGTAAATATTATTTAGCACCAGAATATAACACACACCTTTAAAAATATCGTTAATAAAAGGGTTAAAATGCATAATTTAAAAACACACAAACACAGAACACAAACAGGGCATGTGTGATGCAGATAGCCTGCTAGCACTAAGATAGCCGAGTTTCACACAAACAAAACCAAACTTCATAGAATGAAAACGTTCAGATCATTTCATCCTAACTGTTAATCTGCCCAAACCTAACCTCTGACCATGGTGAGGAAATGCTGTCCAAGGGGCGAAGTTTGAAGAAACGTCCACAGTCAACAAGCGGTTAGCTCGGTAGCTTCGCGGAGGTTGAAGGTGCGTTCGCTCTGTGAACAAAAGGGTTAGCTCCGGAGCTGTAGCTGGGCGGCCCGTCCTGTCCGCTGACCACATGGGTTAACACGATGATGCGGTCTCTGCTGTCTTCCTTCCAGACTGGGAGACCGCGTCTTTGCAGGGGTTTCTCTCGAACACCGTTGTTATGATTCTGGCACGTCTGCTCTACCCTGTCTCCCTGGCTGCAATCAGCAGATTAGATGCACCTGGTGGCTGCTGCAGTGTAGTGCAATCTGTGGAATGCCAAGCACCTGTGTCTTCCCTGATATATACTGACTGTGACAAGCAGACAGTGCCAGATATTTGAAAGCCATTCGTGTGAGTAGATATCCAGCGTTCTTTCCTATCTGATCATTGTTCTTGACCTTGCCGTGCCTTTTGGATTTATGCCTCTGTCTGCTCCCTGTCGGACTATTTGGATTTTGGTTGTCGACCTTGTTTCCTGCATCTGGTTTATGCCTCTGCCTGCCCCTTGCCTGACGCCTCTTGTTCCGATCGTTTACCCTGTTTCTGTCCTTGGATTATTGAGCCAGTCTAGCCCTCGGATTATTCAGCCTGGAGTCACTTCTTACCTGTGCTGTGGAGATCACCGCCTGCCGCCCACTGAGGTTTCCCCTCTGGGTTTCAAGTTCCACTCAAGACAAAAGCAGGTTAGTGGCTTTTCTGATCCCTGCAAAATCTGGAGAGACTATAAGTCACTAATCCCTCTTTCTGCCTCAGTGATTCCTGGAAGCTGTGAGGAGTGTTACCTGTGTGACGTTTTCCTGTGGCTGAATAAACCTTATAAACTTTCAGTACTGTGTCTGGCTGAGTCTTGGGTCCGCCTTTTTCTGATTCATAGCAACCGTTTGCTTCTGCAGGGCTCGGAGAGAAAGTCACTAATGCTTATACCTTAATTTCCCCTCTTTATGAATGAAATCACCGGGTAAACAAACAGTGCTTCACTCATACTTAACTTTGCATATGATCGCGTGATCTGTCAAAATAAGGTGAGATTTTTCCATGTAATCCATGCAACGTATAGTGAACTGCTCACAGTTAACTCCATAACAAGTTACAATTAATATTCTTATATGCCTAAATGTAAATCCATGCAATGATTATTAAAACACACAGTTGGAGCAATAGGGAGTGAAACAAGCATGATCTCATATTCTGGAGCTAAGAGACTGAAGAGACCTGTAATGAGCAATGTCACATGTTATCTGTCTTTTCTCTAGCAGAAGTATAAACAAGAATATTCAATGAAATAAGGTATGACGATTCTATGTTCTTTCACATGTATTAAATCAACAAGTTAAAAGATGTATGATGGAAATGCAGGAAAAGTATTAAAGTGTGACGGTTTTGCAACTGTGTTTTAAAGTAAATATTGAAAGCTGAAGAATGAAACAACTGTGTAAAGATTAGAACTGAGCAGATTAGGGAAGGAACTGTGGGATGTTTCGGATTTTCCATAACTGAAAGGAGGATGACTACAGACCAGTACGGGTGTTTTCGGACTTTCCAAAACTGAGAAGCAGAAACAAACAGTCACAAACCATGACGAATGTATTGAGCAATAACCAAGAAGCCAGGTTGAATAGCCTAATAAGGGCCTAACCCAGTGCAGGCTTCAGGCACTATAAAAACAAGGTTGAAAGAAGAAACGGGGTTGTTTTCCTCGCAGAAAACCAGCGAACAAGATCGGAGAGATGCTACAGATAATTCAGAGAACCAGAGACACAGCCAGCTGTCGACTGCGTTAAATAGAGGATCAACACGTTTGCCTTAGAAGGACTGTGTCTCAAGATTAAGAATCTTATTTCATCTAAAGCCTTTTTATCCAGACAACAGAAGTGAACTTGATCGGTGAACAGCTGATTGCTCTAAGTTTCAGGCTTCTGGAAGTCCTGAATCAACCTCATTTATGTCTCCGGGTTTCCTTCAACGCTGAGCCACTAAAAACTGCTGTCTTCGGAGACAAATAACAACAAAGATCCTGTTTAACCATCAAAATCCGGAGCATCAGTACGTGCCACTTAAAGGAAGAAAATTGAAGATTAAGTCGTATTACCTTCAAAAAATCACTCGTTGTTACCAGAAGAATTATTCTCCATCAGGTGCATGGATGAGTCTCGTCTTCAAAGCCTCCTCAAACCTACTAGTTTTAGCATCAGGGAAAGACAGGTTGATTTGATTGATTAATTTTTATTGTTGAAATTATTTGTATTGCCGAATTTAAGCTGTTACTGACCCCTGCAAAAGCGTTACTAATTAAAGAAACCATATAAAATTCTAGTTAATTCGTGGACATTCAATTATTTGAGTCACTGTATGGTTGGTTTTTCATTGGTGGTAAAAAGTCTTGTTTGGTTCTAAGATATTTTAGGAGGTTTTTAAAGGTTGCCTTAGTCAAGTATGTTAAAACAGCGTCCTTGGGGCTCGCGCTGAGCCACTAAAATTAACCTAGCCCATATACCAAGTGCCAGTTGTAAATTAGGGAATGAGCAGCCGTGAACAAAAGTGACTGTTTAAGGTGTGGATGACCGCGATAGGCTACTCGGTCTCCTGGACCTCCAGTTGAAGAAGGGCGAGACTTTTGGATGAAGGCTGTCAGAGGCTAGGCGAGTCATTCCCCGACACCAGCTTAAACAGAACTTTCATTAAACCTTCTTAGTAAGATCTTTCAGGTTTAGGGAAGTCCGGACCCGTTGGATGGAGAGCTGGATTGAGCAATCCCTTTAGAATTGGGGAAGTAGGAGGAGTTAGCTCATCGGACAACAAAAGATCTTATGACACTCTTGAATCCAGTTTGAAGAGTTTGTCTTTTTGCCAGCAAAAGACATTAGCGCGCTTTGTCCCCCTCCTATCCCGATGAACACCGGTGTGGAAGAGGGCAGATGTAGCAACAGCTGTGCTTTTATTTGGGTAGTGGCATCACAGGAAGTCCGCAGTTATCCCGTTTCCTGGCTGTGCCGGAAGAAGGTTACTGCAGTTTATTTTGAAAGTTCCAGAAAAGTCCGTACCGGAGTTTAATGTTGTATCCATGGCTGTGGGTCCCAACATATCATTTAGACCATTTATTTTGTGTCATTTTATTTGAATGTACAGGAGATTGAGGTGCAGTCAGTGTTTTTTCATCTACTCACGACACGGATGCAAAATTATTTTTCAGCCACGGACAGTGGTGGTCTCATATGGACAACATGGCTAACTGCCCAGAGTGGCATTATGTCCGAGGGTGACAAGAGTACCAGGGGACAAACGTTACCATGTTTATTTATATAGCACTTCAATAAACAGCACATGGTTGGACGAACACAAGACAGAGATAAAAAAAGAATTAAATCTTAAAAACACTAACATAGCACAATAAAATTTGATTTAACAGTGCAATCAATGTCGTCAAGAGAATGTCAGTTTCCCCCTTAAAAGAGGTTTTTATTATTCATTTTTTGAGAACAAAGTACAGCAATACATTATTAAGACATGTTGCACAGTGAGATCATTTTGCACTCAGTCTTTAAAAAGCAGTTCGAAATTTATGAAACCTTTAATTTTTTGTGAAAACACAAAAAGAGCACTTCTAAAGTTTGTTGCAATCAGGACAATCTGAGATTAAGTGTGGAACAAAAACCACAACTTGCAAAAATGGTTTTTAATTAGTGCAATAATGGAAGATTTTAGTGGCCTCAAATTAAGTCTATGATATCGTGGTATATCTTAACACCAGAAACTAACCTACAATTACTCCTTCTGCATGAAGCACCTTTTATAAGGTCCCTGAAGTATATTTTCTGTACCTTTAATAATGCTGCCCTGTTTGTATTAGGATGAACGGTGTGAAATGTAAAGGTTGCTACAGCATAAGGGCAAAGTAAGTTAATTTTGATGTGATGCCACCAGCTTGTTTTTGTTTTGCATTCTTAATGTTTATCTTACCAGCTGGGAATAAAGGTTCAATTCTCTATACCCAGTCTGAAAGTGTCCTCAAGTGGTCAAATAATTTGTTGAATTAATCATAAAATAAGGTCAGGTCCCCTGACATGTCAGCCACTTTAGGTATTTTACATTGCCAGGTGAGTGAATCCTAATCAATGCAGACAGAGCAGCTGCATAGCATATTTTGAGATTAAGTGATGTTAATATTGTATCATTGCTGCAACATTTGATTAGCACTTGCATAAAATCTCCAGTAATTGCCCATATGTGCAGTATGTATGGCAGAAAGGTGTGACACTCCTTTATATACTGTTTCAATATCTTAGATGTTCCCTTTAATGAAGGCTGTGGCCTTTTAAAACACATATCAGCATTTTTTAACACTTCTTTGGTGAGCTAGGGCAAATATTCAAACATCTCAGTTCTATGCAAAGTAATGTTATCAAATGGCTTTAACAGAAACTGATCTGACTATAAAGATAAGAATTTAGCTACACAATCTGTTACACATGTGTTTATCAATGTTATCTGTTCCTTATGCACATGTGTCATAATAAATATTTTTTTTAACACTTTGCTGTAACAATGACTGGCATTCACTGTACAGATAGCTGTGGTTATGAAACTCTCTAGTTAAGTTTACTTTAATTTCAAATGTCATCCTGCCTGCCAATGTAAGCTCTCTATTTTGTCATATTTCCCAGACTCTAAATGCATTAGTGGAAAATCCTCTGAAAAATTAACCAAGCTTGCTCTTAGGTCGCCGCATAATGGGTTTGTGCTTCTTCATCCCCCACACACGTAAGGTTTAATTAGTTCGTGAGAAATGGCAAACACTTGTGGACCACAAAAAAAAAAGGGAAAAGAGACAAGGTGCAAAGAAATTTGGCATACACACAAGGGTGCATCTTAATCAGAAAGCTAGACCATCATTTCTAAATATATTTACATGTAGTTCATCTACAGGGTAAATAATTAGGACAAAATAAAAAATGTTATGAGTTTTTTTATGAGAAAAAGTCCTGTGGTCATTTATTAAAATAAGGCGGTTAGCTGAGAAGCTATGAATGGGATGTTTGGTAAGCAGCTGACTGAAGGTCATAATTATTGCTTTGGTCTGTATCAAACCTAATAAAGGTGTAACAATTAAATATCAAATACACAACCTTAGTTTGACATTGAAGATGTGTAAATATTGTAATCCCTTTTCCAGTATTACTGTATTTGTACAGAAGGTAAATGTCCGCAACAAATCTATGTGAGATACTGGCCTTTAAATAATATTCTGAGCCAAATCCAGAGTTTTTTATCCCTTCCCTTCCAGGGTGCAGTTTTTTTTTTTTTTCTTTCTGACGGAGGTAAAACTGAGGTTGAAGGCATGTCTACACACTGATTTGAAGCAAGAACAGTGGATATAGCCTAAAGCTCATATCACTAACCAGACATTGTTATATTGGATATTTCTGTGCTTTTAGTAGCATTGCATGCACATTTCACAATAGGTTGATCACTGTCATTGTCTGCAAACTGATATTTTATAAAGGATTGTGGAAACATGGCCAGTGTGACTTGGATGAAAATGTCAGTCCGCAACAATCCAGCCAATGGAGACTGCATACAGCACAAATGTCATAGTGAATATTTACCCCTAGCACAGATGGAACATGAGGGTCTCGTCTGTCCGCTTGGCTGGACACTTGGCCCTTATTCTGAATTACGTCTAATGTCACACACTTTGCTGTGCCCTGGTTAGTTTTTTCAAGTTTATTGCCACATTCATAATGTACCTCTGTGTCTTTTTAGTATCACCTTTCCATCACTCCTCTCCTGTTTGTTTGTCCTTAACTTTACCACACCTATATTCAAGCAAACAGAGTTAGAAGTATGAACACTAAGAGGTTTTGACAGGTGTGATATTTTGTCTGAATCTATATAGTTTGGTGGTGTGAACCACCTGAGCAAAGCCTTCCTGGATGATGATGTTTGGCTCCTAGCTTCCTCTTGGGAGGTGCACGTAATCATTTACCAAATGGCCTCTAGGCTATCTTGCCAGCAAATGCACTACATGCACATTTTCTGTGTGTTCATTCATTACTTCTTTTGTTGCTTAATATTGTACGCCATGCTTATGAAACAAAAGGCTGTGCTATGATAGAAAACGCTAAATAATTCAACTTAATACTTTCCAAATGTTAGCAGCTTTTTCTTGCTGTGCAGAAGCCTTTGTTATTTCTTTATTATATAAAGCTAATGCGGAAAGGTACTGAATTGTAGTTTTTCACTGAAATTACCCTGTACTATTTTTGTTCAGGAGGTACTACACCTCAAAACACAATTTAGCATCGGTCAGAATAACTAAGTTCACCTAAAACTAAAGAAATTCAGCTTTTATTGAGCAACGTAACTGACTAATCAATATAAAGTTAATAAGAAAAGTGTCATTATAGTTATGTTAAATAAACTATCTCCTTATCTATACACAGTATTAGTGTACACGTTTACCAAGGCTGCCATGTATTTACACCTTTACACCTAACTTGTATGGGGTTGGAGCCCCCATTGCCTTCAGAACTGCATTAATTCTTCATTGCGTAGATTCAGCAAGGGGTCTGTATTTAGATAATAGCATCACAGAGTTGAAACAGATTTGTAAAAGTGAACATCCATGACAAGAATCCCTTCTGGCAACACCAAAAGGTGCTATGTTGAATTGAGATCTGCTGACTGTGGATGCCAGTGAAGCATAGTGAACTTATTATCATGTCAAGAAACCAGTTTGAGATGATTGGAGCTTTGGGACATGGTGAAGTTTAGGTCCCGAAGGGATAGACATGGTCCAGAGTGAAAATCAGCTTGGTTTTTGTGTGTAAAGAATGCTCATTTAATTGAGAGTCTCAAAGTGTGTCTACAAAATATGCCCCACACCATTACTCCTGTGCCGCAAGTATGACTCATTGAAAAAAACAGCATGAAACCACACTTTTATGCATTTTTTGCTTAATTCTGACCCAAGCATCTGAATAATGCAACTGAAATCTAGATTTATTGGACCAACATTTTTCCTCTTTGTTATTGTCCATTTTTGGTGAGCCTGTGTGTATTGTATGCTCAGTTCCCTTTCTTTGCTGACAGGAGTGGCACCTGGTGTGGTCTTCCACCGCTGTAAGCCCATCAGCTTCAAGTTTAGCATTTTATTTCCTTCAGAGATGATTTTCTGCATATCTTAGTTGTGATAAGTGGTTATTTGAGCTGCTGTTGCCTTTCTCTCATCTCAAATGAGGCTGTGTATTCTTCTCATTTTTCTGACATCACCAAGCATTTTCATCCACACTGCTGTTGCTCACTGGGTATTTTCTCTTTTTCAGACCATGCTGTGTAAACCTGAGTTGGTTGTGCGCCAAATCCCAGTACATTAGCATTTTCTGAAATACTAGTCTGTACGGCAGCAACAACCATACTACACTCAGTCACTTAAATCCCCCTTTTCCCCATTATAATGCTCGGTTTGAACTTCAACAAGTTGTCTTTGCCACATCTAGACTCCTAATATATTGTAATAATATATGTATTTCGTTGTTGCCAATGTGATTATTTGTTGACTATTTGTCTACAAAGCAGTTGACTGGGTGTACATAATAAAGTGGCTGGTTAGTGAATCTATACACAGACATAATGAAAACAGCTTAAATCTCCTTTTAACATTTGAAATTAAAAGGTGTTGTCAAGCTAATGAAAGTATTTGTTGTTCTTAAGATTAAATTGAGTTTTTGCATCCCTCTTTTGTCTGTTGATGTCATAATAAAATAATAATATTATAAAATAAGTAAATATTATAATAAAATATTTTCGATTATTTAGATTCTGACCCATGCTGTGACATAAATATCTCATAATTTCTGTTATCTTTAAACCTTTGTGGCACCAGGTAGGTTATATTACAACATATATCTTTGATGTTCCTCTTGGCGTGGCAAGTGCTCATGAGGTGCATGTTGGCTTAGAGCCGCTGGATAGTAGAGAAATGGTTTTTTAAACCCAGTAACTCAGCTTGATTCCTGGCAGAGCATCTCAAAACAAGGTTTGTCAAACAATTAAATTGAAAATGATCTAATTTAACAGGCAGCATCAGCCAAGTTGTTTTGGTAAACTGAAATTTCAACCAAAACAATTATATTACTTTTTGAGGTTTTGTAAAGTAGCTTTTCCATTACTCAAAACTCATAAATAAAGAAAAGTTGCTATAATTAGAGTGGCCAGATGTCCCTTTTTGCATGTGACTGCACAGCATTTCAGGTCAGACAGACTCTGCTTTTCAAAAGTCAACCCTTCAGGACTGACCCTTCTCTTGGGTTTCGCCTTCATCTAATAGCCGTGAAGAAAACAAAGAGGGTTCTCATCACAAGCGTTTGGCGAAATGTCAGTCAAACTGTGCACATCAGTCAAGTACAGATTAAACCTCTCCCCACCTGTTCTGGTTTAATTATACCCAAGAGTGAAAAGTTGAATAAACCACAAAAATATATTCAAGCTTTGTATTTGTACTTGTATGTACTATGTACTTGTAAGAAGTAAGAAGAAAAAATACAATAATACTCTGTGTTTTACTGATTACTGTATGCTGCTTACTGTCAGTCAAGCAAGGTTTTAACAGCTAAATTCATTAGGAGAATTTGGGGAAGGCTTTATGCCACAGCAACTTTGAACAAGCAGCATTAAAAATATTTGTTTTATCTTAAGCAAATATAATACAAAATATATTGATAACCATAGCAGTGTACGAAGAGAACAAAAATAAACATACCTAAAGCTAAAGAATTGAAACCTAATGTCTGTTATTTCTGTTTATGTACAACATAGCATTAGCACTGCAGCACAGGTAGCTGCTACAGGAAGTTAGAAAAGCAGCAGTTAAATCTCCGATTAACTATTCCTCTAAAAGTCCTGAAATTGTTTACATTCGGTAGCTTTTAATATTGGTGTTGATGAGGAGATTGCTTCAGTATTAGCCACAATGATGAGGGTTATGACAGTGACTCATGGTGCTTGTGCTCCTAGGCAGGTTTGAGGCGAAAATTACATTACTGCTATTGACATTGTTAATAGTATATTATGCTAATGTTAGTTGTGTAGAACAGTATTGATTCTACAAGTTATTTTTCAGCGTCTAAGAAATAAAATCACACACACACACACACACTGTAGTTTATAAAAAACAAAGGACAAAAATACATTTAGCAGGGGATGTCAGAACAGTGTCGATTGTCTTAAGATGGTGAGTTAGAATTATATGAAAGCATGTGAATAGTGCAGGTGTAATGCTGTGTTGGATATTTTCTTGGCACCGTTTTGACTACTTAGTACCACGTGGACACAGCTTAAACAACACAGACTTACCTGACTATTGTTGTTAGCAATGCACATCTCTTTATGAACGCAATGCATTTATCTTCTGATAGCTACTTCCAGCAGTATGATGTACCATGTGAGAAAGCTTAGGTCATTTCAAGCTGTTTTTTTGAACATGCCGATAATTGTACCCAAGTGGCCTCTATAGTCACCAGATCTCAGCCCAATTGAGCACCTTTGGGATATGCTGGAAAGGGAGATTTGAGCACCTTTGTGATATGCTGGAAAGGGAGATTTGCATCACAGATGTGCAGCTGAAAAATCTGTATAAACTGCACAATGCTGCCTTGTCAAAATGGACCAACATCTCTGAGGAAGGTTTCCAACATCTTGCTGAATGTATGCTCTGAATATTTAAGGCAGCTCTGAAGGCTGAAGCTCTGAAGGGGTCTAACACAATACTAGCAAGGTACATGCCATGAAGAAGTCTTGAGTGTATATACTTTTTGTTCTTTTGAAGAATTGCTTGATTTTTAGCTTCTAATCCTTGTAATATTGACATAAAACAATAAAAATGTTACCGATCACCTTTAATAAGAAGAAAAAAATCAAAAACTCTTCCTTTTTAGTGTGTCATAAATATTATCTTCATAAATTCATATTGCAAATTATTTATTTGGTCTTCTCTCCTTTCCTCGGACAAATTTGATTTTCAAGCTTTGCAGGCTTAAAGTACAGTTTACCTCATCTAAAAGGGTTGGACAATGAAACTGAAACACCTGGTTTTAAACCACAATCATTTATTAGTATGGTGTAGGGCCTCCTTTTGCGGCCAATACAGCATCAATTCGTCTTGGGAATGACATATACAAGTCCTGCACAGTGGTCAGAGGGATTTTAAGCCATTCTTCTTGCAGGATAGTGGCCAGGTCACTACGTGATACTAGTGGAGGAAAACGTTTCCTGACTCGCTCCTTCAAAACACCCCAAAGTGGCTCAATAATATTTAGATCTGGTGACTGTGCAGGCCATGGGAGATGTTCAACTTCACTTTCATATTCATCAAACCAATCTTTCACCAGTCTTGCTGTGTGTATTGGTGCATTGTCATCCTGATACACGGCACCATCTTCAGGATACAATGTTTGAATCATTGGATGCACATGGTCCTCAAGAATGGTTCGGCAGTCCTTGGCAGTGACGCGCCCATCTAGCACAAGTATTGGGCCAAGGGAATGCCATGATATGGCAGCCCAAACCATCACTGATCCACCCCCATGCTTCACTCTGGGCATGAAACAGTCTGGGTGGTACGCTTCTTTGGGACTTCTCCACACCGTAATTCTCCTGGATGTGGGGAAAACAGTAAAGGTGGACTCATCAGAGAACAATACATGTTTCACATTGTCCACAGCCCAAGATTTGCGCTCCTTGCACCATTGAAACCGACGTTTGGCATTGGCATGAGTGACCAAAGATTTGGTCTTTGGTCACTCACTCCACAGGGTATATTGACCCTGTGGAGCTCCCGACGGACAGTTCTGGTGGAAACAGGAGAGTTGAGGTGCACATTTAATTCTGCCGTGATTTGGGCAGCCGTGGTTTTATGTTTTTTGGATACAATCTGGGTTAGCACCCGAACATCCCTTTCAGACAGCTTCCTCTTGCGTCCACAGTTAATCCTGTTGGATGTGGTTCGTCCTTCTTGGTGGTATGCTGACATTACCCTGGATACCGTGGCTCTTGATACATCACAAAGACTTGCTGTCTTGGTCACAGATGCACCAGCAAGACGTGCACCAACAATTTGTCCTCTTTTGAACTCTGGTATGTCACCCATAATGTTGTGTGCATTTCAATATTTTGAGCAAAACTGTTCTCTTACCCTGCTAATTGAACCTTCACACTCTGTTCTTACTGGTGCAATGTGCAATCAATGAAGACTGGCTACCAGGCTGGTCCAATTTAGCCATGAAACCTCCCACACTAAAATGACAGGTGTTTCAGTTTCATTGTCCAACCCTTGTACATACCCAGTCTACTCTTAGAGGGGTATGATCTACATTTACCTTTCCTTGCAGCAAACTGCCATCCTAGGAGCTTTTCATCCCCCCTTAAAATACGTGTTTATGTCTTGTTTTGGTAATATGTGGACATTAAATCTCTCACATGATGCCTCGTCATTTCCTCCTCTGTCCTTGTTGACAAAACACTTGACCTTCAGATGCAGTTAAATGCCATCTAATTTAATACGCCCATTTTGAATTGTCACCACTCATTTTGTCATCCCAGCACTGCATTTTGGTGCGGAAGTGTCACAGCAAATACATTATAGAGCGATGAGTTTTTTTGGAGGACGAGAGTAATACACATCTGGATTTTTGTGATAATTGCAGCATAGCATTTTCACAGCTGAAGCATTTCTGTGTGCATGTCTCATTGTAATTATAGAGAAACGTAAATGTGAAAAGGGATGGAAATCCAATGTTTAGTACCCAGAAGTGTTTGAGCCATCTCGATTGCTGCTGCCCTGCAGGACAGAGGTACTAAATTTACACCATACAAATCCTTGAAGTTGCATTCATGCTGAAAGCTATGATTTGATCCAAAATGACAGTCGGGTAGTCATGATTCACAGAGGTCTTGAAAGATTTAAGACAAAGTCGTAGATTGTTTTATCATCCAATGTTTCATTTATATTTAGAAAACAGGCTATTTGGTCTCTGCTTCTCTCCTAAATTCCGCTTGAGTTTGCAAAGTAGGTTTTTGTCCACTGTAATGTCTTTGCTAGCTTCATTTCCCCACAGTCCCCCTACCTCTCTTTATCTTATGAGCACTAAGCCACTGTTAGGTATGTTTGCTTAAACAAGCATGTAACAGCAGTCATGTTCCCCACCGCTGTTGTCAAGATTAATTTGGTGTTTTCCTAATGCATGCTAATGAGAAAGTTGTGTGCATTTGGTTGTCAATAACGTGAAATACGGCTCTGATCCCTAAATGCTGGCTCCGTTCAATATCCTATTAAAGTTGAATCACAGATAACTTGGCGCACATCAGGAAAGCAATCTGAAATTTGTGCTGACATTGATCCAGCAGGAAGGAGACCTATTGCTCCGATTAACACTGTTGCCCCAGGAGAGGAGTCCCTTGACCATTAATAGCTCACTGTCCCAGATTTTACTTAGGCCATCTAAAATGCTTTTATTTATGAGCTACACAGTGGCAAAAGCTTTATGGACATTGAATAGCAGAAATGTTTTTTAACTATCCCTGGGAGCTTTGTTGTTTATCACGATGTGTTTCATTTCCAGACAATACCCTGGCTAAAATTGTTTTTCTCATTGGTCCACATAAGCTATATCCTGTTTCCAATGAATTTGCTAAAACAAAATGTTTTATTGTGGTCTAAATTGTTGCTAACACAGTCTTCAGTTAAATTTGGATTAATTCAACCCTAGGTGGATTTAACACAACAAAGTTGGGTTATGGGTTCTATCCAGCATAGAATTGGTGCCATTGGGTTTGATAGGTTTACAACATAAAGAAATAGTTAAAGTGACTAATGTCTAACAGTAAGTCTGACAAAGAGTGATGGAAAGAGTCATGATTTGAATTACTATACAAGTAATATTTGGGTTGTAAATAAATGATTAAACTTTTAGTTCAATTCTGCATTAAAATGTATCAGATTAGTACAATAAAATTGACAGCCCAATAATAATTTATAGGGCTGTTATTGACGTTCATGTATATTCATGCGTAGTATATAAAACAGTCAAATATATTGCCTGTCTAGTGACTTTTTGAGCTATTCTTTTAAAATTATTTTTTAGTAAGCACTAGCTTGCACTAACAACTTAGCAAATAAAAGGCTAAGATTAGGTAAACAAACCTGTTCTCTAGAGAAAAATAAATACATCATCACAACCAACTGATATTAACTTTATTATACAGGTTAATTTTACCATCTTACTATTTTTTATTTCATCATATGGAAGAGGTTTTGTTCAGCTAGAGCTCATGGTTGAACATTTCAGTGACTGTTAAAAGATCACTTTAGAGGAAAGATGTTTCTCATCTAATATCAGAAAAAGATCAGCTGAGCAAACACAAAATGCAGTTTTAAAATAATAGTTCTAGTGACACAACTTTTCTTTTTTGTTCAGAATTGTTTTAAATTCTCTGCATTAGATGATTTTTAGACAGCCTGTTTAAGGTCATGCCATAGCATGTCAGTCAGTATGTCAGGCCTTTGATAAAGCCACTCCAAAATCTTCATTCAAAGGTGGACTTTCTGGTATGATTATGGATCCTTTTCCTGCTGCATTTAAGCATAAGGTCACAAACTGATGGCTGATGACTGACATTCCTATTCAGGATTTTCTGGGATCATAATTAATGGTTCGATCGATTACATTAAGTACTCAACATCCCGAAGCAGCAAACCAGACCATCACACTACTATGAACCCTGTTCCATGTTTGTCTAGTTGTGGCTCTTACTGTGTTCCCTAAAGCCTTTGAAATGTTTTTGTGACCTTTTGCAGACTAATAGATGCAGGTGGCTTTGTTAGTCATCTGGTCTTGAATTTCTTTGGGGCATGATGTGTTTTTTTCAACACTTTTCATATCATTTGGAGCACACCACATGCCACCAAGCAGGTTGTATTTAGGATCTTTGTAGATTATATAGATTCTACAGGTCTGGCTGTAATCAGACTTGGGTCTGTACTCAGTTGTACAAACAACGGGGGGGGGTATTATTTTTCACACAATTTTGCACAACATTTTGTATTTACTTAGGTTATCTCACATAAAATTCAACTTTTAAATGTAGAAAAAAGAATAAATCTGTAAGAGGGTGATCACATTTTTACTGCACTATTCATCCCAAAAAGGCAAGTAGTTTATACAATAGACAGCTGCCCAGAGTAGGAGGAAAGTAAATAGCAGATGTTTGCTTTCTTTCATTTTTTTAATTGGTTTAATCCATTTCATTTTGATAAGGGCACAATCTTAGACTAAATAGGGCCAGTAATGAGCTATGGCATCCCTGTTTATGCATGTCCTTGACATTCACTTTGAGAAAGGGGTAAAGACATCCCTCTAAACAGATCTAAAAAGTACATTGGAAGAGATAAATGTCAGCAAGCCTCACTGAGAAATTGCCATGCCTTTTTTTTCTTCTCTGCTGACCTTCACTCTGCCTATCCTAAAGAGAATTAGCAGGATATTAATAAATAATCCGTATGTATACTATGATGAAAGTGATCCCTTGAGGCAGATTGGACATGTCTGCCATTAAAGCACACCCTTAAACTGACAATTAATTAGTGTGTTTAGTTAATGATAAATAATTAATTAGCATGACATTGAGGGACTTCTGGGACAGTGTGACAAGTGGATAAATTACCTAAATACATCTGAGGGTGCAGCATGTCCCTCGTAAATCCATGGTGCATTTGAATATCAGTGTAATCTAATAGGTGTCATATCTCTGTTGGCAAGAGCTTTGCCGGAGGATACCGTTTGGCTGCTCCAGTGGAAGTGTAACAGATCAATAGATGTCACGCACATGATTATGTTACGATAATACACTGGGAGAAGAAAGGAAGGCACTTTGAAGAGAGGTACCACACCTCCTGGCACAGTTCCTCTGGCTGGGAAAAAGCTCAGTGGGAAGCTGAGTGGTCAGCATGCCTGGCTGCAGCTCTGATTCAGGACCAGCTGGCTCGAGAGCAAAATTAGAGCCTCCCTACTTGTTTCCACCTGCTGTATGCTGCTCAAGTGTTCCAAATCACACCATTATTTGCTTCATTTCCTGGGTGTCCCACTCAGCTTGCAAGTAAGTCAGCTGCTCACCCGTGCCGCATGAAACCCTGCTTAGGTTCCCTGCTTAGAGGAATCACAGAGAGGAGAGTCATTCCAAATAATTAGCATTCCAACAAGTTTTTACCAGCATTAACAAAAGAGCAAGATGTCAACATACATTTTTCTCCTTTAATTTTTTGTCTTCTTAACAGACCCTATTTGGATTTACGCTCTGGATAACTGAGCTCACCGCACTTTGAAATCCGTTATATGGAAAATAAATCAGAGCCGATCCTCGCAGAGCTCGCAAAGATTCTCAGAAGAGGTCACCTTTCACCGAGACTCTTTCTAATGCAGGTTATGGACGAATGAGGCCTGATCTTGCCAGACATTACGTGTGTGCAGAATAGATGCAGCTGAATAAATAAAAAACTTCACCCTTCCAAACACAGGCTTAAGATGCCTGCATTATCATCTCATTAGACACCGCTTGCACTTGTATGGACAGAGAAGCAAAATGAATGTAATGCTTAAAGCTCTAAATAAATCAACTTTTTTCTTGTTTTTTAAGGTATGATGGCTGACATATATGAAGTGCATAAAATGTGATGAGGTGGATCTTAGTTCTGTATAGGTTATAGTTATTGCTTTAAACATGCACCCGGGGAGACAGTGTAATCTAGAGAATACACGTACAAGAAGAAAAAAAAAAACTTTGTGACAGTTTGCTACAGAGATAAATTGGCCTCAGCAAAAGTGTCTCCCGCTGGTGGCCATTCTGTGTTATCTGTGGCACAAACATGCAATTTCCCCTTGATTGTGCTCCCCTACGGATAAGTAAACACATTCAGCAGAGCGGCAAACTACAAAGGACAAGCCCCAAAAAGACAGTGGGTTTAATCTGCCTGAAAAGACAAGATCCAAACCATAACTCACACAGATTCACATGATCTTAGATATTAAAACCTTTTATTATCTATTTAATTTCCCCCATCTCATAGAGACACACTTGTTAGCTCTACACCATCACCTTCATTTCACTGCTTAGATGCATTTTGCAAATTTACATGAAAAGAGTTTAACTAGTTCCCAGTTGTACAGTTATAATGAGTTTACATACAGTAATCATCTGTATTATTGTTGTATTAACTTGGTCTTTTTTTTTAATGATTGAATTGAACTATTCTTTTTGGGGTATGAAATAATGATAGAACATACAGATTCGGTGATCTGTGATTCTCTTATTTACACAGAGAACCCATGCATGCACTGGAAGAACATGCAAACTCCATGCAGAATGACCCCAGGAGCCGAAATGAGGACCTTCTTGCTACAAGGCAACAGTGCTACCAACTGTGCCACCGTGCAGCTCTATGGTTAAAATTAATCTCTCAAATATATAAATAAACTTTCAGTATTGTTTGGCTAAATGACACCTACAGAACCATCAACAAGATTCTGATATAATTCTGACTGAATATTTGACCCCTGTTCTTGGCGGAGTTGGTAGAGGTCATCTGAGTTAGCTGGTTTTTCTAGCAACAGTTTGAGTTGAAGCCATTAACAGGAGCTTGATGTTAGCCTAATTTTTCTCTTCCAAAACCAGCTTTGATAAATGTTTGAGACCATTGACTTGTTGGAACAACAAATTGCGTCCAACTGTTTATACTTTAGATTTGAGTCAAACTTACAGAATTTGTCTTCAATATCCATTCACTTTGTGCAGTAAACTAGTATCATGGGCAGTGCAACAGTCCCTGATCATGATGCTGCCATGTCAGTACAATAGGTTTGAATGACCTCCCTTAACTCCAACATACGTCTTGTCATCATGGTCAGAAAGGTAAACCTTTGTCTTATCTGACCAAAAAATCTTTCTCCAAAAGCATTTGACTCATCCTCAGGCTTAATGATACAGATTTCAGAGCAGGGGCTTCTTTCCTGGTTGCCACCACCTTGCTTTACTGTTGAAAGCGACACTGGTCCACTGATGGTTCCTGAGTTGTTACTGAACATCATAACCAATTTTTCTTCCCTCTCAGGGTAACTGTTTGGGTCAGATGGTTGTAACTTGGACAGAGTTGGAGGTTGTAATTGGATAAACTTTTTTAGATGGATAAAGCAGGCCTGACATTAAGCTTCTACAATGGTCTTCCCAAGCCCCAACTATAACCATCTTACACATTTAGGAATTACACTGAGTAGCCAGGCTTGTACCAGAAAACAGACCAATTTTAAATTAACTCTGCCAAGAAGAGTGATCAAATTCCTACCCATTAAATGTATGGTTTAAGTATAACTTACTAAGTAATATTTAACCAGAATTTAATGGCAGGGGGTGTATAAATCTGGACCTGTGTGTATACTTTGGACACTACTTGGATTAGAGAAACTCTTCAATAAATTTAAACATGTGTACTTATTTCAGGTTTAAAAAAAAAAATTGCTGAAGTTTTATGTTGCATAATCATCCTACTATGAAAAAGATTCGTGGTCAGATACATCAATTAAAGCCCAAAATTAATACTGACCTTCACATCCACGAGGGGCGTATGTCAACTTCTTACTGGAACAGCACGAATGTTATATCCTATAATTTGAACAGCAACTTTATCTAGTATTGATAGTATTGATATTGACTATATTTCTAAATGGAATGTGAAAAATGTATTTCTATAGATGAGGCGAACTGATATACAGAATGAGCTGTAAATGGATGCTTTGACTGAAAAGACAGCGATGTGTTTATCCCTGGCTGCTGACGGGACTGTAATCTCTCAATCAGAAGATTGTTCCTTGTTAGTCTGCATCTCTATCATAAGAAATCATCACGTCAGTATAAAGACGGTGAGGAATAACACTGTGAACTTTATTGAAGTTAAACTTTCCTGCCTTGTCATCATGTAGGCAGAGTCTGAAATTAACTTCTTAGCTCACTGCCAAGGGTTTTAAACTAAAAACAATTACCTGCCAAAAGAACCTCCTTTTATCAGCCAAAATAATGTTTTTTCCTTTGTAAAATATGTCAAAATAAAAGTTTATTTTTCTTCACAAAAGTGAATTTCATCCCACAGCCAGACAATCACTTGCGTTCTTATTTTTTTCCCTAATAGAAATCGCATTCACATTGTGTTAATTAAATACAGTGACATGATGGTTCATTAAACGGTTAGCTTTCAGTTGTTTGGATTTGCTCAAACAACTCACTAGCTGATTTCACTGTGAGAAATATAAAAGCTTGCCTACCTGCTGGCAGGTTAGAAAGGGTTTTCTTCAAGCACACAGTGAGCAGTCTATTAAAGATTTCTGAAGCTGATACAAAAGGCCAAATGTGACAAAGAAACAAGCACTAAAAAAATTGAGCACTCATGTTTGCTCTTGTGGGCGCACCAGTGAATAAGCTGATAAAATTTTCTACTTGGGTGATTTATTTAATTTAACCTTACATGGGAAAGATAAAAAGGACAGAGCTTGAACTGTCTGCACTGCCAAACTTTATTTGATTTTCTAGAAAGGACAAGACTTTTAGGTGAATGTGAACACTTCAGACACTTTGTCTTTTGCAACCCTTGTTTAAGCAACGATTCACCTTTTGTGCTGGTCCAGTTTCAGGTCAGAGTGATATCTTGGGTAACCAAACGGTTTAAAATGAATTGCCACAAACTCTTTTAAATGAGAATTTTGGTGACTTGTCAAGCCAAATTGTGACCAGCACTCAGACCTACAGGGAATAACCAAAACATGTTATCTTAATGACTGTTTGCTTTATGTGTCTTTATTTTTCTATGTTTAACGTTGTTTAACTTTTTAACTTTTCTGTTTAACTTTTAGTTTTAAGCATGCCAAGGAGAGTGAAACTTTATATGTGCACACAGTGTGTTTGTATAATGCTGCATGAAAGGTAATGTCTTTACTATTGGGTCATTGCTGTGATAGTTGAGTAACAGCATCCACAGCAAACCATATCGTGCTGAAACATTTGTGAAAACCTGGCTGATTGTGTATGCTATATTGTTAAATGCATAAGAAGGTGAAGCTTGAGTGTTACACACCCAAGGCACGTACACAAAAGTTTGACAGGAGTGATATCATTTTGGAACTTTTTCAACAAACGCAACAACAGTTTTCCTCCACACCATTGTGTTCACAGAGTGGTCCTTATCTTAATTCTGTAGGGGTCCTGTTTGTGTGTGCTGCGATCCAAATGTTTCTGCTTCAACTTCGCCTACTTCCAAGGTGCATGGAGAGGGACAAAGATCTGGTAATGTGAGGATTCTGGCAACATACGAAGCACTGAGGAACCAACTTTCTTAAGAGACCAAAGTGCTTTAATTTGTGGCCTTCGTCATGTGACATCAGTCGAATTCAGAGCCACTGACTGGTCAGCTCCATTCAAACTGTGCTTTCAAAAAATCATAGTGGTTATACGTCTGCATCAGTGATGAATTAGCTAGTTTGTGCAAGTTTCCTTTAAGCGTAAACATTCTGAGACTGTAGAGGTTTAATGTTTTGGAGTACGTTTGGAGTTTGGAGTTAGGTGACGATCGGGGTCACTTGATGTATTAGCCTTAGACACACAGGTAGTAGCTCAGGTAGTAGTAGTTCATCCTGTAATTGGTGGGTTGCTGGTTCAAACCCCTGCTCTGTCTGTCTCAGTCGTCGTGTGTTTGGGCAAGACACTTCACCCAACTTGACTGCTGATGGTGGTCAGAGGGCCACGGCTGCCCCAGGGCAGCGCTTTGTGGTCTATGGGGACTTGATAAAGCGCTATACAAGTTAAGGCCATTTACCACTACAATAATGATTTGTAAACAAAAATTAAAGCAAGCCGAAGTTTATTAAGCTGCTAAGTGTACCTTCTGAAGTTAAAATACATTGTCTTGACTGATAAATAGGGCTGGACAATAAACCCAAAATTTACGACAATAACCGACGCAATTTTGCCCATGTCGGTAATTTTGGTATTTTAAAAAATGAAAAGTTGTTTTTTGTCAGCTGCTTATGTCCCCTTAAGACGCTATGCTATGTGCACAGTTTGTAGTCACATGACTCCACCCCATTAAGTCTGCGACAAGAAGTGAAAGAGACGGTGACATTGAGTGAATGGAGGAAATTTCAATTTGGCATCAACAAGGCATTTGTGCCCACAGAACTGCCCCTTGATATTTTCTCTTTTTCTGACCATCCTCTGTAAACCCTAGAGATGGTAGTGCATGAAAATCCCAGTAGATCAGCGGTTTCTGAAATACTCAGCCAAGCCCATCTGGCTCCAACAACCATGCCACGTTCAAAGTCACTTAAATCACCTTTCATCACCATTCTGATGCTCGGTTTGAACTGCAGCAGATCGTCTTGACCATGTCTACATGCCTAAATGCATTGAGTTGCTGCCATGTGATTGGCTGATTAGAAATTTGCGTTAACGAGCAGTTGGACAGGTGTACCTAATAAAGTGGCCGGTGAGTGTATACAACAATTATATTTTTGCTATGTCCAGTTTAAGTATTTTTTGTCAACTTTAATATCAGAATGATTACATTAAAACAGACAAATTTCATAATACTATTGTTACATATGTTGCATAGAAATGTTAGTCTCCTCTGTCACATTTTTAACTATTTTAAGGGTTTAACATAAACAGGTTCTTTTTCCTTTAGAATTCCACTCCTGACTAAAATGAAGCCTAACTGTGTTTTATTTCCAGTTAATTCTTATCATATTTGAAATATGTAACATGCTCAATATTTAGGCTTTTTATTTTTGAATACGTAAACAATATTACCTTGATTTTATTTATTTTATCAGGCTGGAGATGGCGCTTTATACCTATTGGCTATTTCATACTTTAATATCTCTTAAATCTACCTGCCAAAGGTTTAAAATGCGTGTAACAATCTTTGTCAGACAGAAATCATAGTTTGTTAAGTTAGCAGTAACACGCGCCTACAACAGGAAATGTTGGCTGTAGTTGTAGTGATATAATGAGTTCCCACTCAGACCTTATGTAGGTGCATTTTGGTGGAACAGTTGGCTGTTTAGTTTTTCTAACAAGGGTCATCTACCTTTCTGTGTTTTTCTCAATATTTGTTGTTCTGAAAATGGAAGAGAAAGAAATGCAGCCCTGTAGAGACTGCAGAACATCATAATTGCCAATCTTGCTTAGCACCCATAACTATGCCACTAAGGACAGATTAATCATTTATGTAGATAATAAAATGAATGATAAAGTGTTGTCAGCACCAGTAAAAACTTATCTTACCAAGATATATACAGTACTTATTGCCATAATTATAAAGGGAAAAGACCGAGCATGGTCATTTGATAAAAAGAACTGGTGGGATGCTCTGTCAGTCCAAAGCTCGGACATGTAAGTGTTTTTTTTAAATTCACAGGCACAGAGAAACATTATCAGAAAGAACTGAGACAAAACAAAAAACGCCTCCAGTTGCTAAACACCACTGGACTGTGGAAAAACAGTCATCTAACTGTTACAGCTTTGTATAGGCTGAATAATGGGAAGCTAGCAAGATCCATTGTTTTTTCTTTGATGTACCCTCACAGTGTGTCTAAGGGGCAGGCGGCGACAAATCGAGAGTAGAGAGGCTTTGAAATGTTGCTTAATTTCAGCAGATTACAGTTGTCAGGGTTGTGAATGGTTATAATGTGTTTTTCAATTTTTTTTCCTAATTATGGTACAAATGATGTCAACTCTCATGTTCTTTTTTTTTTGTTAGTTTTCCAATTTGATAACTGCTCTTCTGTAACAGCGCTGTTGGGGAGAGCAAATGCACAGAAAGAGTTTACTTTGGTCCTACACTTCCCGTATAAAAGTATCTTATCCTCTTAAAACATTTTCACATTTGTCATGCTACAAATATTGGGAATTTACATGATAGACCAACACGAAGCAGTGTACAGTCCTGGAGCGCAAGGAAAGTCATACATTTTTTTAAAACTGTTTTAAATTTAAAGTCTCTTTCATTTGTATTCAGCCATGCTGAGTCAATAATTTGTGAGTTGTTCCCCTGTTAGAAGGCGCACCTGTGCCCCAGTCTCAAGTTTGAACTCTAACCAGTTTTTTCAGGATTGCCCCATATTTAACTTCATCTATCTTTTAAACAACTCTGACCAATTTGCCTGACCCTGTTGAAGAAAAGGATCCCCACAGCATGATGCTACCACCACCACTTGCCACTGTGAGGATGTGGATTTTCCACTAAATGGATGATTCTAAAGGCAATTGCTTGTTCTGTATTTGATCTAGGTGGGTCAGCATTCAGAGGCCTAAATACAAATGAATACCACACTATTAATATTTTTGTCTGTAAAAATTATTTGAAAACCAGGTATTCTTATCCTTCCACTTTACAAGTATTTTTTTGTTGGTCTGTGACATAAAATCTAAATAACGTCCAATAAAGTTCCTGGTTGTATCCTGACAAAATGCAAGAAAGGTTCAAGTGGTATGACAACTTTGGCGAGGCACTGTATCACGGTAAAATATTGCTGAAATAATTTCAATGCTAATTCCTCCGGTGAAATATTGACAGGAATTTGTGGGAGCTGCTTCTCCAGCGTTGTGCCCCTGCTGGAAAAGTTAAGACCATTTGATCACCCCCTCTCAGACATCAATAGAGGTGATTTACTCACTGTATTTTATCTTATATTTCCATCGAGCCAGCCATCTGTTGAGGCTTGACGTGTGGATCCTGGATTTGCCTATTGTATTCTGTCAACCAGATTACAGCGGGTTCATCAGCCCATTCGCCGCCCACTGCTCATCCAAAGCCTTTTGATGGGCCTTGGGGACATGGCCTTATGCCGATGATTCTGTGGTGCTTGAGGTTTAATCCCCGCACTGTGAGAAATGAGGTTCTCCCGCTCTCCCTCTTGCTCCTGCAACTTTGATCAAGCCCTAATGTGATTAGGCAGTGACCCTGACATGACTGGCTCAGGAAGTTGTAAAGGAAGCTCGGAGAAAGGGGAAGCTGAAAGTACTGTCTGATCTGACCAGTAAACTAGGAGAAGAAAGGAATTATTCTGAAGGTGTCTTGTCTCACTGCCCTGCCTTGTGGGTAATAAAGGTTTCATGTATTCGCTTTACCCTGGCAAAAATTGCAATCTATAATGACCTGAAGTTTTTTTTTTTTTTCATTTTAGCTAGTTAAGAGGTTCATGATTTGAATGTTAACCAAGACTTTACGAGATGTAAGGTGGCATCTACTGGGAGCAAACTTCGTTTGAATTCTGCTACATCTAAGCGCCTTTCAGATGAGTCTTCATGGTAAATTAATGTAAATCTTCCGCTGCCTGTATTACAGAGTGAAAAATCTTAGTCCATGTCCCGCCAGTGCACTTCAGCTGTGAAAATAACACACTGCAACACATATCAGTTGTGTACAGAAAAGAGATGGTGCCATACGCCACTCAGACATATCTGCTTTAGACAATCACTGACTGAGCTTGTCTTCTAGTGTCATGTCTAGGACTGCCCCAATAAGCTCAAAGCATCATTCGCTCCTTTAGCATGCCTCTGATGTGTAAGTGTGGAATATGGTGCCTTTATCTCCACAAGCCAAATGTGTCAAGTCTCAATAAATTAACTATTAACTATAATATACTTTATTATCCGAGGTTGAGAAAGCAAAGGGAGTGCTGGATTATTTTCACACTGCTTTGTTTGTTATACTATTTTATATCAGCAGCTGCAATGGTATACAGTGTCTTGCAAAAGTATACACCCTTTCATCTTTATTCACTATTGATCACGTTATCAACACCAACTTAAATTTGCTTTATTGGGATTTATACAATATTTAACCCAAAGAAAAGCACAATCATAAAGTGGAATGAAAATGATACAAAATGTTTTTACACCTAAAAATATGAAAATGTGGTGGGACTTTGTTTTTTTAGCCCCTCTTACTGTTACCCCTGGGCCCATAGTAGTCAAGGTGCAGAAACTCTTAACAGGACAAATGTTACTCAAGTACTCTACAACCATGGTCCTAATGGAAGAGTTGCCAGAAGAAAGACAATTTTGAAGGAAAGGGATAAGGAATCCTGTTTACAGTTTGACACAAGTATTGTAGGGTACACAGCAAAGAAGTAGAAGAAGAAGGCGCTTTGGTCAGATGAGACCAAAATTTTACTTTTTGGCAGCATCATGCTGTGTGGATGCTGAAGATAGTTAATGGAAGAATGGATGAGGCTAATTACATGGCCATGCTATAAGAAAACCTGTTCAATCCAGCCCTAAACAGTTGAGGATCTGTTGCAAGATTTTAAAAATGAATTTCCATCCAGTCTGAGCTTGAGCTGATTTGGAAAGGAGAATGGGTAAAAATGTTTTGCTTCTTGATGTGCAAACCTGGTAGAGGTATAACAGCAGCTGTAACTACAGTGAAAGGTGGTTCTGAAAAGATATTGATTCAAGGGAGATGAACACAAATACATGCCAAAGTTGTCCAATTGTCACATGTACAACAGTTTTAAAATCAAGTATTTTTTTACTTTGTGGTTGTACTGTGGATCACATAAAACTGTAACACAATACATTTAAGTAAGTCGTTGTAAAATCTCAGAAGGTTCAAGGTGGGGGTGGTTTAACACTTTTTCAAAGCACTCTGTTGGATATGAATATATGATTCTCATGTGCTGATTAAGTCTTCACACCACAATGACTTTTAACAAATGTAGTAAATTTCAGTCTGCTTTACTTATTTTAACCTGAGCACAACTAAATTATTTATACTAGAAGACTTTCTAAGAATATTATTGATTAATTGTTTTCTTAGGCTTTATGAAGGTCTTTTTTTGCGATTTTGGCTGCTTTCTCACTTAGTCATTATATCTAACCATGATAGTGTATTGTGCACTATATGTTAATGAACTGCTATAGGTAGACAGAGCAAAAAACACTATCTGCAGAGGAAAAACAGTATCTAAAAATCATGTCTTTAGGATAAGGGGAAAAATAAATATTGCTGAAGACCTCTTTAAAAAGTAACAGGAAAGCCTGTCCCCTCAGAAGCATAAAAACCTGCACAGTACTGTACAATGGTTTTTAATGAGCTCGCTCATGTTTAAGAAAATATTCTAATAAAGAGTGTTGCTTGTAGTTGTGCCTATGGTATACTGTTTCATTCCTTCCTTGCTTTGGCAGCCCAAAAGAGACAATGTCAAAGAAGCGACAGAAAATGAAAGATGTCCTCTACAATTGGCAGTGAGATGGAAAAAGATGCAGCACCACAAGGGATGCTTGGCTATTAGACCAGAATGGTAGAGGTGGAGTAGAATTGAAATGGGCTGATTTAAGGACACAATTGTTGTTTGGATCACACACACACACTAGAAAAAAACAAACAAAAAACAATCTGGGAAACTCAAACATTGATGAATGCATACAGTGTTTACATTTTAAGAAATCTCGAGATACACTCTGACACAGCATACACTTACATCTAGAATTCAATTAAACAACTTTTTTTTACTGGAAACTGTGGCATATTTGAAGTTATACCAAGCCAGTGACAGACATAAGGTAATTCAATTCTACTCATACCTAACAGTAACATCTCTATAACTTAGATAAATAGCAACCAACTTGGCAATTAGACTGGCAGGTCATTTATACTAATGTATAAGTATGTCAGAAACAAAATTAATGAGAGCCAGTCATTTGGGGCCCGTTTTAGAAAGTATGAATACAAGCTACATAATTAATGGATAGACAGACGGACGGACGGATGGATGGATGGATGGTTCTACAGTCATATTCAACAACTTAGAATATGATTGAATCTTCATTTATTTCGGTAACTCAATTCAGTAAGTAAAACCCATTATATAGATCATTTACACACCGATTGACGTGTTTTAGCTTTATTTTTGTTTATTATGATGGTTTTTTTGTATATAGCTAAAGAAAATATTATATTTAAGAACAGAAAATCAAAAGTACATCTCAAAAATTGCAATACCATATAAATGCTCAAATCTTTTGTCACTCATTTCAGAAATTGTAACTCATAGATTCGTTACACAGAGTGAAATATTTCAAACCTTAATTTCTTGTAATTGTGATGAAAATGCCTTACAAACAATGAAAATCTAAAAAATTAGCTAAATAATGCAAAACACCTACAAAGGTTTCCTGAGCCTCTAAATGGTAGTTCAGTCTTGGTCAATAAGCTACTCAATCATGGGGGGACTGCGCACTTGACAGATGTCCAAAAGAGAGTCAATGATTCCCACCACAAGGAGGGTAAGCCACTAAAGGTCATTGCAAAGATACTGGTGGTTCACAGAGTGCTCTATCCAAGCATATTCATAGAAGGTTGAGTGGAAGGAAAAAGTGTGATAGGAAAAGGTCCACCAGTAACAGGGATAACTGCAGCCTTGAGCGGATTGTCAAGCAAAATCCATTCAAGAATTTGGGAGACCTTCACAAGGAGTGGACTGAGGCTGGAATCAGGGCATCAAGAGCCACTACGCACAGACGAAAATGACACATTTTTTATGTTCAGCCATTCCTGAAGCATACTGGACTGTTGCTCAATGGGTCAAAGTCCATTTTTCAGATGAAAGTAAAGTTTGCATTTCATTTTGAAATCAAGTTACCAGATCTTGGAAAAAGAGTGGAGAGGCAGAGAAACCACATTGGTTGACATCCAGTGTGAAGTTTCCACAGTCTGTTGTGATTTGGGGAATCGTATCATCTGCTGGTGTTGGCCCACTGTGTTTTCTAATGTTCACAGTCAACACAGCCATCTACCAGGAAATCTACAGAACTTCACGCTTCCTTCTACTGACAAGCTTTTTGGAAATGCTGATTTAATTTTCCAGCAGGACTTGTCACTGGCCCACAATGCCAAAGGTACCAAATGCTGGTTCGGTGAACCATGGTGTTCCTGTGCTTGACTGGCCAGCAGACTCGCCTGACCTGGACCCCAAAAAGAATCTATGGAGTATTATCAGGAGGAAGATGAGAGACACCAGACCTAACAATGAAGATGACCTGAAGGCAGCTATCAAAGCAACCTGAGTTTCCATTACACCTCAGCAGAACCACAGGCTGATCGCCTCCATGTTTCATTGATATTTTGTAATATTCTAATTTTCTGTGACATTGAATTTTGAGTTCTCATTATCTGTAAGTTATAATCATCAAAATTACCACAAATATAGGCCTCAAACATTTCACCATATGTTTAACGTACTGAATCTATGTAATATATGAGTTTCGCTCAGTAACAAAAAAATATTGAAGTGAAAAAAAAAGTGAAAAAACATTATTAATACAGAAATGTGGCCTTAAAGAAAAGTATGTTGAATACCAGCTTAAAGATTGTTATTTTAAAAAGTACGTTTACTGTCACAAACGAGGCTCATGGGAAAGTACTTTGTATTTTGTTGAATATAACCATAGACCCTGACTACCTGAATCAGATTCCACATTTTTCAAATCAATTTAAAAACCCTGTACTATTTCTGTCATATTCACTATATTTATCACCACAAGAACATATCATAAAAGAAATGAATAAGAAATCCATTTTCAAGGACAAAATACTCTTTCAGAGATATAAACTTTTTAAACTGCCTTAGTATGGCTTGGGAGAGTCCAGGGGAACCAAACAGAACCCTGGGAAGCATAGACAAAACAGGATAATGAGGCTGATTTTGTGTGGGATGAATGACTCAGACTATGGCTAAGTTAGATAAGATATGCAAAAAAATAAACTTTTTGTGAATGAAATCGATCAAAACATCCACCTCAGTGACAACTGTCACAGTTTTTACGATTCATCCAGTGATTCTTTAGGGGAAATGAGCCAACTTTTAAGTGACTTAAAACAGCTTTAAGGGTTTAGTTACATCCATTGAATACCAACTCACCTACTCAGCCTCTTGGAAAATGTGAAACATTGTGGCTGCTTAAAATGTAAAAAACACCAAAATGTCCAGCCCAGAGCCAATATCTGGATGGTCACCTTTAGAATATAGAAGAAACATCACACGTCCATCACACCCACACAGTTGCAAAATACAGCAGAATGCAAAAATAAATTAAACAAGACTAGAAAAATATGAACTGCTTTGAGTGTTTCTATGTAACCGGTGGCATAAAAAGGAACAAAGGTAACTCTTAAATTAAGTTTATGGAGATGTTCATGGTTTTGAGCTTGCACAACCCAATGAAGAATAACACCACCAGCAAAAAACACACAGAAAGCATAAAGGAAAGAAATATAAATATTTTAGTTTCAAACAGAACAGAAGAAGGCTTACTTTACAGCTTATTTGTATTGTCACTACAAATCTACAAAGTTCCTAATACATGTAAGGCTTTAGATTAAAATAGGGATGTTTAGGATAAACTGACATGTTTTGATGGTCATTAAATGCTGATCAAGCAGTGTCTCTTATCTCAGGGAGGAGGCAGTGGGCTTACTGTATTTGGCAATCAATGACTTTCACCAGCAGCAACACTTCCCATTTAAAGCACCTGCATGAAAAAGCACAAGCAATAGGAAAACATACCTGTACTCTCCAAGAAAGAGTCGTTTTTTAAGGATCCCGCAACAAGATCTGAGATTGTTTTGTAGCAACAAATTTAAAATATGATCCCGGTGAGAAAGGTTTCTGAAAGTTTCAGAAGATATGTATAATTAATAATAATAATAATAATTTAAATTAAGATTTAAATAATTAGCAAAAAATAACATCATAACTCAGTAATTTATCTTACCTGGCAGTAGAAGGCCACTCAGAATTATCTTGGTTTTATTTTGGTCATGATCTGACAACTTTTGAGAATTCAGTGGTCTAAATACGGATCAGAGCCAAAATAAATTGGAATGAAGTGCAATACAGAGTTTTCATACAAAAATATACAAGTTAATTAAATGATACATTACATTTTAGCATATTTATTAATGGTTAATAATTTATCCCCATAATTTGCCTTACAGATAATAATTAAAACTAATTAACTGCAACAGTATAGGCTCAAGAGTACAATGAAATGGAAGAAGAATGGGATGAAATGGCAATACAAATGTCCAAAAATGTTTGTATAAATTAGTGAAAATGAGCAAACTGACACAGACCTGTCCCAGAGCCCAGAGATGTCAGTGACACCCGAACTGCTTAATTAATCAACTAAAACACGCAGAGCAAATGATGATACAAGTTTCTTAAACAAGAGATTAAAAACTAAAAGGAACAAGCGACAGAAAAAAACCAAATAAAATGTTAGACTTATGGAAAATCTGGACATACTTAAGACATTTTAATCTTAAAATTGAGATGATTTTGGGGGTGGGGCTTTCACAGAAAACCGAGGTGAGGGTTAGAGGCGGGCCAAAATAAAGAAATCAGTAGAAATAATTTCCAAGGGGTGAGAGCTTATAACACAGATGCACTACTCAAGTCTGTATGCTCACAAACAACTATAACAAAGAACAAAATGGACATTCTGCTCCACAATTTCATGTGATTTTACACCAATCAAAACATCATTATGAATAATATGCATGGATCTCCTCTCTGCAAGGCCATCTCAAATGTCACTTGTTAGATCTTCATTCAGCGTGTAAAACCTAATGAGATCTGACCTTGCTATTAAACAACCAATTGCTCTCACTGCCAGGTAATTGAGACATAGATTTAAATGGCATTTATAGTTTTACAGCCATTTTTTTCTGTAGATAAAGCAGGATTGCTTATGTTCTGGAGGTTACACTCCTATGTTCATTGCCAACTACTGAGCAAACATTTCCTCCAAACCCCCTCCTCCACCTTTACAAACCTTGAAGAATCTTATTTGCTCCATTAGGTCTCAGTACGCAAAACTGGAGCACCTACTTTGCACCGGCAGTCCAAAGGCACTGACTGCCTCACTGCACCTTGAGTCCCTCAGCCGTCAACACCGTCGTTTAAAACCATCTGGGGCCAGTCAGGAACATAAACTAAAAGAGATGCCTGCACGGTGGCCTTGATAGATCAAGCAATAAATATACAATTTGAGCAATTTATCTGCCTCGCCCATCGGCTTAGGATTGTCTTTTTTTCCCGCTCAGTAAATTTAGGGTCATATATTTGGTCAATTAGAATAACTTTTCTCA
This sequence comes from Girardinichthys multiradiatus, assembly GCF_021462225.1. Classification (NCBI taxonomy): domain Eukaryota; kingdom Metazoa; phylum Chordata; class Actinopteri; order Cyprinodontiformes; family Goodeidae; genus Girardinichthys; species Girardinichthys multiradiatus. Next base: position 38,557,603 of record NC_061800.1, read on the forward strand.
AGTGTTGGTGCTTGTGGTGCTGTGTCAATTTTGTTGTCAGGTTCCTAGATGTCATTCTTGGTGTTTGCTTAAACACACTACTGAGTGCAATGAACAGAAATAGGTGAGAAAAGCTTGCATAAAACGACAGACATTTACAACTAAATCTGAAAATACAGCTGTGGAACAAAAAAGCGTTCAATACTTTTTAAAACTATTTAAATTTGTTTTTCTTTAATTCTGGCCTCCTCTATTGTCTCGCCTATTGGCCTGAGAAATTTAGATATTACAACTTGAAATTTTGAAAAAGTCTCAAGCAGAAGGTTTGGACTGTCGTCAAAGTTACAATTATTCTGCAGGAATGCAAATGAGTTAATGAAGGTGGTGGAGGACCATGCATAAAATAATGGCGTTTTGTGCATCAGGACAAAAATTATGTTTTTCCTCAAATAATTTGGTTAGTTTCTAAGTTAAGCTGACTACTGGTCAAACAATTGTATTAAAAAAAAAACAGATTCAACTTGCACAGGTATGCTTTTTGTTTACAGCTGGGGTTTCTGAAATCAAACATTGTCGTTTCAATCATATCCTCAGTCCTGGACACAGTAATTTGTGCATATATGTTAAGGTGACAACAGCTGTTACTAAGTAAACACTATAAGGCTATTGTTAGTCACACCCAGCTTGTTTTATGCAGCCAGAATTATGATATTATCTCTGAAGATTTACCAAAGTCAAAAAACGTATGTCTGACTCTTGGTGGTTATAAGTAGGCATTAAATCTTACCATGTACATATTCACTCCAGTATCTGTTTAATTTGGTTAATGTAATGAGATGTATGGCGTCATTTCATACAAGTTATGCATAAAATCTTAAGATGCTATAATATGGTGTCTTTGATTTTATGTGAAAACACAGAGGATAGAAAAGCTGTCCACACCAGGAACTATAACCATTACAATTCCCAAAAAAGACAATTTTATTGCTCTAATTCAAGATAGCAATGTTAATTACATTATTTGGTTGTTGTTCATGTCGCCATTGTGACAAGAAAATCTAAAATATATATGTTCTTCTATTGCATATGTAGTTTTTCGTGGGGCACTTAAAAGACTCTAGATTCTAAACTGCTGTTAGGTAACTGAAAATGTACTCGTACTCGTCGTCTTCCGCTTTATCCGGGACCGGGTCGCGGGGGCAGCAGACTCAGCAGAGACGCCCAGACGTCCCTCTCCCCAGACACCTCCTCCAGCTCCTCCGGGGGGAGCCCAAGGCGTTCCCAGGCCAGCCGAGAAACATAGTCCCTCCAGCGTGTCCTGGGTCGTCCCTTGGGCCTTCTCCCGGTGGGACGTGCCTGGAACACCTCAGGCGTCCAGGAGGCATCCGGTATAGATGCCCGAGCCACCTCAACTGGCTCCTCTCGATGTGGAGGAGCAGCGGCTCTACTCCGAGCCCCTCCCGGATGGCCGAGCTCCTCACCCTATCTCTAAGGGAGTGCACGGCCACCCTACGGAGGAAGCTCATTTCAGCCGCTTGTATCCGGGATCTCGTTCTTTCGGTCATGACCCAAAGTTCATGGCCATAGGTGAGGGTAGGAACATAGACCGACCGGTAAATCGAGAGCTTCGCTTTTCAGCTCAGCTCTCTCTTCACCACAACGGACTGGCACAGCACCCCCATTACTGTAGCAGCCGCACAGATCAGTCTGTCGATCTCCCGCTTCATTCTTCCCTCACTTGTGAACAAGACCCTGAGATACTTAAACTCCTCCACTTGAGGCAGGAACTCCCCTCCAACCTGAAGAGGACAAGCCACCCTTTTCCGGTCGAGAACCATGGACTTGGAGGAGCTGATCTTCATCCCAGCCGCTTCACACTCGGCTGTGAACCGCCACAGCGCATGCTGTAGGTCTTGGCTAGAGGGGGCCAGCAGGACCACATCATCCGCAAAAAGAAGAGACGAAATCCACTGGTCCCCAAACCAGACCCCCTCCGGCCCTTGGCTGCATCTAGAAATCCTGTCCATAAAAGTTATGAACAGGACCGGTGACAAAGGGCCCTGCCGAAGTCCAACATGCACGGGGAACAAGTCCGACTTAGTGCCGGCAATGCGAACCAAACTCCTGCTCCGCTTGTACAGAGACCGGATGGCCCCTAGTAAAGGGCCCCCGATTCCATACTCCTGGAGCACCCCCCACAGGGCATCACGAGGGACACAGTCGAATGCTTTCTCCAGGTCCACAAAATACATGTGGACCGGTTCTGCAAACACCTATGAACCCTCGAGTACCCTGTAGAGGGTATAGAACTGGTCCAGTGTTCCACGGCTGGGGCGAAAACCACACTGCTCCTCCTGAAGCCGGGGTTCGACTATCAGCCGGACTCTCCTCTCCATTACCCTGGCGTAGGCCTTACCAGGGAGGCTGAGGAGTGTGATCCCCTGTAGTTGGAACACACCCTCCGGTCACCCTTCTTATGTAGGGGGACCACTACCCCAGTCTGCCAATCCAAAGGCACTGTCCCCATCTGCCACGCAATGTTGAAGAGGCTTGTCAACCATGACAGCCCCACAACATCCAAAGACTTGAGGTACTCAGGGCGGATCTCATCCAACCCCGAAGCCCTGCCACTGCGGAGCTTTTTAACCACCTCGGTGACTTCAGCCCGTGTGATGAAAGAGTCCAAACAAGAGTCCCCAGCCTCTGTTTCCACCAGGGAATGTGTGATGGCAGGATTGAGGAGATCCTCGAAGTACTCCTTCCACTGCCCGATAATGTCCCCAGTCGAGGTCAGCAGCTCCGCACCCCCACTGTAAACAGTGTTGGCAAAGCACTGCTTCCCCCAGGTCCGAGTTTTTGCCTCTGCCACCGCCCGGGCCGCGGCACGTTTGGCCCCACGGTACCTGTCAGCCGCCTCAGGAGTCCCACAAGCCAACCACAGCCGATAGGATTTCTTCTTCAGCTTGACAGCGTCCCTTACTGCTGGTGTCCACCACCAGGTTTGGGGATTGCCGCCGCGACAGGCACCGCAGACCTTACGGCCGCAGCTACGGGCGGCAGCATCGACAATAGATACGAAGAAGATGGTCCACTCAGACTCTATGTCTCCAACATCCCTCGGAATCTGTGTCAAAGCTCTCCCGGAGGTGAGAGTTGAATACATCCCTGGCCAAGGGGTCCGCCAGACGTTCCCAGCAGACCCTCACTATGCGCTTGGGCCTGCCAAGTCTGTCTGGCTTTCTCCTCCCCCAGCGGATCTAACTCACCACCAGGTGGTGATCAGTGGACAGCTCAGCCCCTCTCTTCACCTGAGTGTCCAAAACATGTGGCCGAAGGTCTGATAATACGACAACAAAGTCGATCATTGACCTCCTGCCTAGGGTATCCTGGTGCCAAGTGCACTGATGGACAGCCTTATGGTTGAACATGGTGTTCAGCCTCTCCAGGTGTCACTGTCGTTTCCCACGTGGGCGTTGAAGTCCCCCAGCAGAATAATGGAGTCCCCAGGAGGGGCACTATCCAGCACCCCCGATAGGGACGCCAAGAAGGCCGGGTACTCCGCACTACCACTCGGCCCGTAGGCTGAAATGATAGTCAGAGACCTCTCCCCAACCCGAAGGCGCAGGGATGCGACCCTCTCATCCACTGGGGTAAACCCCAACACAAGACGGCTGAGCTGGGGGGCGACAAGCAAACCCACCCCAGCCCGCCGCCTCTCCCCGTGGGCCACTCCAGAGTAGAAGAGAGTCCAGCCCCTCTCGAGGAGATGGGTTCCAGAGCCCATGCTGTGCGTGGAGGCGAGCCCAACTATTTCTAGACGATATCTCTCGACCTCCCGCACAAGCTCATGCTCCTTCCCCCCAGCGAGGTGACATTCCACGTCTCTAGAACCAGCCTAAGCATCCGGGGATTGGGCCGCCGAGGTCTCTACCTTCGTCCGCCGTCCAATCCTCTTTGCACCGGTCCCTCATGGTGCCCCCTGCAGGTGGTGGGCCCACTGGGGGATGGTCTCGTGTCTCTCGTTCGGGCCGGGTCCCGCGAGGAGCAACTCAGCCACCAGGCGCTCTCCGACGTGAGGACATTTTGGAAAGCGAGGACATTTTTGGAAAGTGAGGACATTTTCCTGGTCCTCACTTTTTTAAATGCTGTTCTTGGGTTTGGGACAAAGTTGTTAATTGTTTGGTTTAGGTTAGGGTTTGGTATGCACTGGTAATGGTTAGGGGAAGGGTCTCGGTTAGGGTCAGGGTTAGGCCATAGTAATGAATGAAAATGAATATAATTCAATGAAAAGCCCTCATACAGAAAGTAAAAGATGAATATGTGTGTGCTTGTAGTTTTGAGGTGTGTGATCCTTTCAGAGAGCACAGAAAATTCTAATTTCTATGTGCATGGGGCCTGAGCGTGGCACAGTATTTATTGGTTTGGATAAAGTTTATTTTTTGTAGCAGCTGCTCTGTGGGAAGCTTTTGCCAGTGCAAAGCCAGAACAGTGACCGTACACCCTGTACATAGCAGCTGTGGTTATTGGTTTGTCATGAAGCCAGTGGGGCCAGTCTCACTTCAAATTCTCTGATGAACAAGGCATGCAGGTGTGCACCACCCCCACAAAATGGATACATGTGATCTTTGATAATAAACTATCATACCCTCTCTCCAGAGGTTTAGTACACATTAAACAGTCGGGGATCCCGCACACCCTCTCAAGCTTAATGGGGAGCATCTGAGCACCTAATATGTGCCAGAGGAGACCCACAACAGACTGTGCACATCCTGGCTAATTTTTAACATTGTCTTATTCCAGTCTGTCTGTTAAATACCATATTCAGTTTACAGTTGATAATGATATCAGGCCAAAAATTTAACATAAATGTCAAATTTCATGCCATACATTGTCAAGCAGTTTTTTTTTTTTTTGTTTGTTTGTTTTTTTGCATTCACAAAAGTGTGTTATTTCCTTCTTTGAAGATTACCAGCAAATATTTAAACATATGAAGACAAATTGACAATTATGAATACTTTTATTTCAAAAACAATCTAGTTCTTAGAATTTGGCATTAGATTCTCTGAACTCCTATTTTTCAATTGAAACTGCACTTTTCATTTTTTTTTTAGTGCAACATACAACAGTGCAGCAGAGCATTAAAACCCATTCTTTGGTTTCAATGAAGCTGGACTGTGCAGCACATGATTGGTCTCACTGTTTACAGCATGTTGTGGCTCACCAGATTGAATGCTTTATTGTTACTTTTCTTCTCCCGGATATGGTCCTAACCTTAAACGTAGCTGCAAAAAATATACTCAAGGGTATGTATGGGTTAAATAATGTCATCTGTCAGGTCACCAATGTTTTCATTGCTTTTGAAAAGAAGGGAAACTCGCACTTTGCATTAACCAATCCAGTGAACATGGCGAAATCCCTTAAAATCACAACAAACTTCACTGGGAAATCATTAAAGTTGATACTGCTCCTGTTTCTGCCTCCACTGACACCTGCCAAATTTGATGTGAATTAGACAAATGGTTGTCAAGCTAGATGTGGAACAGCCAAATAGATTGAGAATCAAAAACTCCTAGATTTATGATTGAGATGATGATGTTTTTATGGTTTTAACATTTTTAAAATAATCTTTTACCTGAGGATAATTTTATTTGGAAGGGACATTTAGGAAAACAACATAACATTTTACATGTTTTCACATAACAACCACAAAAGTTCAATCTTTTTTACTTCATTTGGAAGATCAATACAAAGTAGCACACGATTGTGCAGTGAAAGAAAATGTGTGTATTTTCTTTTAATTAAAAAATCTGAAAATCTTTACACATAGATAATATACAGGGCAGCCTTCAAAGGGAGTAAATAAAGTCAGCAAACAGCAAAGGGTGCCATGGTAACTCTGGAGGAGCTGCAGATGGCCACAGAACTATTACCCATGCACACCGTGAAGAAGGGCTTTTTGGAAGAGTGGAAAGAAGAAATGAATTGCTGATAGCAAACCAAAAGAAATCCAATTTGCAGTTTGCCACTAGCCATGTAGGGGAAAATGGTGCTTTGGTCAAAGGAGTCCTTTGTACCTTTTGGGCTACATGCAAAACACAGCGCAACAGAAAACATTGTACATTAAACCAGCATACCATACCCACGGGTAAACAAGATAGTGACAGCATCATATGCTTTTCATCAGCTGGGACAGGAGGCTAAAAGATGTTGGGAAGATGTATGGAAGTAAATCAAGGAATGAAAAGCGATTACAGGCTGAGAAAAACCTGAGACCTGGGCAGAGGTTCACCTTCCACCAGAACAGAAACCCTAAACATTCAGCCAGAGCTACAATATAATGATTTAGATTAAAGCATATTCATGCTTTTAAATGTCTTAAAATCCAGACATTAGTCTAATTTAAAATCTGTGACAAGAATTGGAAAACGATGTTCATAAATGCTTCCGATCCAATCTGTGCACCGCAGGTAGAGACTTGCAGCTGTTGGCTTAGAAGGGGCTTTTTGAGGGACTTTTCAAATGTGTTTTAGTAAAAGTGTATGATCTTTATTTGAATACATTATTACTGTCACATAATATCCCAATAAAATACATTAAAGTTGGTTGTGATGTGACAAGATCTGAAAAAGCTCAAGGGATTTGATTACTTCTGCAAAGTGTTGTACCTCAGTGTGTTTAAAGTTCGGAAGACGAGATGAATTTATCTGACTCAACTTAACATTACCTCTGTCTGGTAGATTAATTTTAGATTTGGTTTGACTGACTAGAATCTTAAACTCTATTCCTGTGGTGATGTTCATTTCTTGTATTTCAGTGTTGGAGCTGTGGCCTCGAAACTATAACACCGGGCAGCTTTCCACTCCACCTAAAAAAGAAAACGCACTCGTTTACATCCCACGCAGAGTGGGCCAGACATCACACCATCTCCTGTGTTGGCCTTTTGTTACTTCTGTTCCTCAACATCATACACACACATACACAATCTTACCTGCCTCCAGCTGCATTTTGGACTACTATATCAACAAAGATCTCACAGTAGTGTCCTCCCTGAGGGAAGTCAATCAAAGCCTCCCAGTGTTGAGCCATTTCTCTAAGCTCAGCCAATCATTTTCCCTCTAATATCCACAGTCCCAGCTGCTCAAAGGCTGATCAATGTTGCTGAAAACAAAAAACTGACTGTTGTTTCTGGGAGGAGTGGGGGAAGTGAAAAACACACTGAATTGATGACTTTGTAAACAGAGGCTGGGGTAGACTTTGCAACACCCACTGCCACCCACCCACCACCCTCCCCCCACTCTCCAAAAATCTGTTCCTTGCCGCCCTCATCACAAACAAATTAGCAATTCAAAGCGTGGCCCTGGGGTTGCTGAGTGTTTATGTGGATGCCTCATGCGATGAAGGCTCGCATTTTTTTCTTGCCACTGACCTGTCAGTCATTCAGCCATTAGAGCTGAAGGCAACGCCGATTTTGACCCCAAATTGTTGGGCAGATGATAGCTGTGATCAAAGAGAGAGGGGCGGGGAACAGAGAGACAGAAAGATGAGAGTAAAAAGGAGTGATGTTTGCCAATCCCATCCACTCCCCCTGAAATCATCCCTTCACTCTCAAACAAAGTGGGCATTATATTATCAAGCCTTTTGGGGAGAGTTGCCCTTCACAAAAGTAGCAAGCTGGCATGGTTTCACAGCAGGGTACATGGTGAGAGACTGGCTCCGTGTTTTTAAACAGTCTCACATTCGATCAATATCCCTTAATTAGCACTTTGAAAGAAGGATAAAGTGCTTGTTAAAAATGTAGATGATACTTTCCAATGAGTGGATCAATTAGCTGTTTGAAGTGTCATCGTAAACTACAGCGATTCTCATGCATCGAACGCAGTACTCCAGGAAACTTACATTAACTTGCCTATATTGAAACATGTAGCCTGAGAGCTCCTTGCGGTGCGTGCTGTGTTAATGAGATATATTTAACATAACATTTAATGCTCAACGACCAAGTCACAAATATATGTACAGAAGGTGTTAAATTAGATTCAGTGTGAGGAATGATTGTGGGTTGACGGCGGGGGAATAACACTCGGTGTTATGCTTGTTATTTTTATTTATTAAATTATTTTTAATCCAGTATATGCTCCCTGCCTACAGCCTTCCAGTATGTGTTAGAATTCATGTTGGCACATACTCAGTGGTATAAACTCAAAGGAGAAGTTTTTTGCTTAAATAAGAGTTGGTCTCAAACCTTATAGATTTTGTTAGCTAAATGTCTCCGTTTAAGTTAAACAGAAATCTGCCCATGTTGTGACATATAATAGCTCACTAAATTCTAATGAAGCATTGCCTCAACATATTTCAATTTCATCAGGCTCACATACAAGTTGGAAAGGGCCCACAAGATGTTGAGAAAACAGAAGTTATAAAATATATTTCCAGCATTCACCCCATGTCACCAGTTGTATTAGCTTTGAGACAAGTATTTCCGAAACCTATCACTTAAACAAAATAAGAACTGTCTAAAAATATTGTCTGTATTAAGCGAAAACAATGTCTGTTTTTTTAAACAACATTAAATAAAGTTTTAAAAATGTAAATATTTTAGACTGTCAGGCTTTAAAGGATTAAGTTGCCAAGCCTTGTTTTTCCAATGAATGAGATGCCACCCCATACCACCACACCGACTACACAAAAAGCTGTATGGCAAGGAGACGTTTTTCAAAGGTGCAACCCACATACTCAATCCTGCTGCTCAACCCTTATATGCACTTTCCTTACAAATGTAGCATTCTTTAAATGGAAATAAGCTTTCCAACGGTTTAAGATTTGTTACCAAGAATCATTGTTTCAACAAAAAAAATATTGACCAAATAAAAATTATCTTGCTTTTTGTGCTACGTTTATATATTGCTGAAAATAATGAGGTATAATACAAAGAAAATAACTGGTGTAGAAGATTTCTCATTTATTTTGCAAGACATGAGGTCAGATTGTGTTTGACATGTTAATCCCACATGTTTCATGTAGGAGAGAGGCTTTTCTCTAGATCACTGCACCTTAGAGACCCTATTTTGCTTTTCAAAGCTAATGTGTTCCCCTGGCCGTTGGTGACCTGACTCACCTGCCTCAAATGCATCTGTTTTCTGATGACGACAGCACAGCTGGATCAGCTCTCAGTCGGCTTGGCTTTAACAGCTCTGTATGCCTTGGAGTTTCTATTAGCACTGTTAATGTAATGTGCTTTCCAGATAATAATGAGAGTGCCTGGTTATTACTGCCAACACCGCAGTCTGTGCTTCAACCTGACAAAAACAAATAAGAACACATGTTCTGCTTTACTGTAAATGTACAAGAACCTGCATGTGTATTACAACTTTTATATGCCCTGATTCATCAGACCACTGTTAACTTTGACAGCAAAAGCACTCAAGTCAGCCAGACTGTATTTATTTCTTGTTGCCTCCAGATTTATTGATATTCTGTGTTTAAATACATTCACGTTTCCAGGTTATGAGGTGAATTTCTCTCATCTCCATAAAGACAACATTTAATTGAAATGTTTTTGTTGGTGAAAGATAACAGTCTCATTGTCTTGCTGACAATAAGATTATCCACAATGTTGGTTTGAATGGGAAAATAACAGATTACGAAAAGAAAAAAAACACAGTTAGATTGTCTCCAGTATTGCCTCTAATTTGCAATAAAAGTGTGAGTATGTCTGCTGAAAGAACTGGGTGGAGGCTGATCTCTCTTTCTTTCATGGAAGCCTCCACTGGGAAGCCCCCTCTTGCTCACAACTGGGAATTGAGACATCCTTCATTATACCGGACTGTACTGATTTCCAGACCACCTGAGGAGTAAGAAAATGTGAAATAAGGTGAATGAGGGGAACCAATTGTTTACATCCATGCTTGCTCGCCAGCAGCCTTTTTCTTCTATGCATTAACGTGGTGCTTTACAATTTCACAACCAGCTCTACACAGATAGAAACCATCATTGAGGTCCTCCCATGTTTATGCTCTGTGGTGTAGCTCATGGTAGTAACTCAAAAAGCCTTTTAATCTGCAATACAAAAAACAATAACCTTCATGTTTTTTATTATTTGGGTAAGAGTTTATTATTTGGGTAAGACATCAAAGAAAAAAATATCATTTAAATATAATGTAATGTCATGCTGCACTCTTTCACAAGACTCAGATGAAAAACAACAATCCAATAAAAGGTCCAATTAAAAAAGGTCTGTCATGTTTGATAAGAAAACACATTGTTGTTATAATGATATCGTTAATAAATAAAATTTTAATGTTAAAAAATAACTAAAATTTGACAGGGTTAATTTGATGATATTGTATTATGAAATCAAAGGAATCAGAGGAATAAAGGAAAAATAACTAAGAAAATAAGGATAGCTCTAAAAATTATCACAGAAACAAATTCTGAGTAAACAAATAAATAAATAAAAAACTTTAAAAATGAAAATAATAAATTGCTAAAACAAATAATTAGGAATAATAGGAAGCTGACAACATGCAGACAGTCTCCCTGAACAGTTCTTGTCTTGTCTGTTTAATCAATTTTGGAGAAATTTCCAGTTTTTGTATTTAACCTTTGTTTCATGTTTTCTCCAATTATGAGGACTGTTTTCACAGTGACATGTTATATTAAATGTTTAGGATTCAGTTTCAGCTGGTGTTGGAAAATGACACGCCTAACCTCTAACAGACTGCATCCAAAAGTCTCGCCCTTCTTCAACTGGTGGTCTGGATGATCGAGTAGCCCACAGCAGTCATCCACTCCTCGACAGTCAATTCTGTTAACAGCTGCTCATTCCCTATTTTACAACGTGCAATTGGTATATGGGTTAGGTTGATTTTAGCGGCTCGACACGAGCCCCAAGGGCATTGTTTTAACAAGTTTGGCTTAAGGCAACCTATAAAAACCTCCTAAAATCATTTGGAACCAGGCGACAAGACTTTTTACCACCAAGGAAAAACCCAAAAATAAGGTTACTCAAATAATTGACTGTCCACAATAAATTTATAATTTTATATGCTTTCTTTAATTAGTAATGCTTTTGCAGGGGTCAGTTACAGCTTGAAAATCAGCAAAACTTAACTTATATACATTTTTCCAACATTATCATCTGTTTAGTTTAATACATGTTTATGTTTGAAGTTCTACTCTAGCTAAGATGACTCTTATGATTGTTTTTAGTGTGAAAAAGGGTTTGTGGAAGGTTAAGGAATGCGGTCTGGAGTGGATCACTCCCTGGACATGACAAGCTTATACCATATATGGGAATGACTACTCTTTTAGGTTGAAATCTCTGTAAGAATTGGCTGAACCAATTCCCGCTTTTTGCTTGTTGCACTGTGAGTTGTAAATAAATGGCTGATGGAAGGAATTCTCCCTTTCAGAGAAGGAAGTCGCTGTTCTGGCAGAGGAATGTCTCACCCTTGCAAGTCAGACTTACTTGGTTCACTTGTGTCTTATTTTATACTTGTCTGTGATTATCAGCTTTCTAACTCTAACACTTAATAATTTGAATAATAGAAATAAATCAATCAACTTAACCTATCTTTCCCTAATGCTGAAACTGGTAAGGCTGAAGAGGCTTTGGAGAAGGAGGCTCACCATGGATCCGAATGGAATGATTTCTTCAGTAGGCAACTAGTGATTGTCTTCTTGGGTGAAAGGCCAATCTTCAGTTTTCTTCCTCTAAGTGGACAGGCGCTGATGCTCAGGGTTTCGATGGTCAAGTTGGGAAAAAAAAAAATGTTAATTTAAAAAACAAAAACTTTGTTGGCATATGTTTCAAAAGTCAGTAGTTCCAGAGGATGAACAGTTGAAGGAAACCGTTGAGGTGTAATTGAGGTTGGTTCAGGACTTCCAGAAGCCTGAAACTTAGAGCAATCAGTTGTTCACTGACCAAGTTCACTTCAGTTGTCTTGGTAAAAATGCAACAGATGAAATTCAGATTCTCAATTTTGAGTTGCAGATCTTCTCAAGGCACACGGGTTGATCCTCTTTATAATGCAGAATTGTCAGCGGGGCTGCGTCTCCGTTTTTCTGATTCATCTTTAGCTTCTTTCTCCGTCCAATCTTGTTCGCTGGTCTTCTGCAAGGAAAACAACCCCGTTTCTTTCTTTGGCAGAGTTTTTATAGTGCAGATAGCCTCACTGCTTATCCCCTGTTGCCAGGCAAGCTTTCCCATCATTGAGTTACACGGTCACCGTGACGTTTCGGTGCTGTCTCCCAGCCTCCGTAGACAGAATCGTAAACTGCCTGCAGCTGGCTCCCTGTGTTATGACTTCCGTCTGTTTTTCGGCCTTCACGACTCCTGAAGCTCGAAGTTTGCAGGTAAGACCGACACTTAATTGCTCATGGCTGGACACGGACAGGGCGGGCTCAGGCGGCCTCGGAAGGAGGGCAAGAGTTCAGGCGGCCGGCCCGGTGGCCGTCCCCGGCAGATCCGGTGATCAGCGGGCCGGCGACGTAGGGGCAGGCGATCAACAGGCCGGCGACGTAGGGGCAGGCGATCAGCAGGCCGGCGACGTAGGGGCAGGCAATCAACAGGCCGGCAACGTAGGGGCAGGCGATCAGCAGGCCGGCGACATAGGAGCTGGGCAGGCAGGTAACGTAGGAGCCCATGATCTGACGGCCGGTGGCAGGACCAGGAGAACCCACAGTGGAGCTCAGAGGTGCGAAGACCACTGGGACCTTCGGCAAGGCTGTGGAGATCTGCGGCAAAGCCAGAGAGGGTGCGTCCTCGCAACCTTCAGGGATATGAACAGGAAGTGGAGACAGGTCCTCCACAAACTCCTCCGGAACTGGAACCAGGAATGGAGACAGTTTGTCCTCGGAGCTCTCCAGGACAGGACCGGGAACAGGAACAGGAAGTGGAGGCAGTTCATCCACGAGCCCCTCAGGGACAGGAACAGAGAGTGAGGGCGGCTCGGCTTGGGACCCCTCCGGAACAGAACTAGGAACAGGATCGGGTTGTGGAGGCGGTTCTTCCATAAAGCCCTCCGGAATTGGACGAGGAACAGGATTAGGAGTCAGAAAACCGTGTCGAGCTTCGGTGGAGAGGCAGGTGGAGAAGGGACCAGGAGATCTCCTCATAGAAGTGGCGATTTCTCCCAGGGCCCTTTGTCGCTCTGCCTCAATGGTGTGGTGGATCCGAGGATGAGGGAAAAAAATCCCTCCTTGTCTTGAGCCAGTCTTGGAGGCTGCCAGCTATTTCCAGCCTTCTCCATGGTGAGCTGGGCGAGGTCACGAGCTGAAAAAATAATTTGGCCAGAACCTCACCCCTCTTGAATTCCCTCACCATTCCTCCCGCTTGGTCCGATTGGCTGTTTCCTTCTGTCATAATGTGGGTTTCTGTTGGACCAAAATGTGGGGAAGAACTCCTGAAGCTCGAAGTTTGCAGGTAAGATGACACTTTATTGCTCATGGCTGGACATGGACAGTGTACCAGGCGTGCACACAAACACAAACAACACATAAGGAACCAGCGGGGAACAAAGGAAACAAACAGGCTTAAATACAAAAGTGGCCAGCAGGGGGAATCAATGGCACACGTGACCAGACAAGCAGGGGAAAACACAGAACAGGTGTGGGCTTGGGGAGCAGGGAGACAGAAAACAAAGGACTAGACCAGGTAAAATAACAAAACACAAACTCAAGAACTCAAAACACAAGCAGGTATGACACTAGGTTCATTGTGACCTCTCTGCCAACCATGGCTCAGGATGCATATATCAGTAAATTCGCACTATGACAATGGAGCTGTATTTCAGGGTAATCCAGTTCAATAAATATTTATGTTTTAATTACATGTTGAAATTAGACCAAAAGGTGCATAAAACAAATGAACCAAGTTATTGCACCTTTTAAATACTTCACATTTTTCCAGATTTTGTTTTGTCTAGTATGCAAGTTATAGGCCCATTAAAGACAGAAAGTGTAATAATTATTATCAGGATCACATTTATTTTACATCACAACAATCTGGCAACTTGACAGGGGTGTAATCATTATTTTGCCATTTTGCAAAATAATGATTACATGATTTAATGTTTTCATTAAACATCAGTTGCTCAGTGAAAGAGCGAATGTTTGCTTCTAACACCATTGTTTAGTCCACACATATTGTAATAAACATTATAATGCTTCTTCTTTAACTGCTAATAACTGGGGACTTATTTTTATAATGGAAACCAACAACTAGAAACAGCAACTCATTTGTGTATGAATGGCATGCAGTATTTGTGGTTTGTGATAAATCAGCATGACGCCTGCTGCATGAAACAGTTTAATCAATATAGTATTTCCAGCCACATTTTTATCCACCACCTCCGTATAGGATGGCAGCTTATTGTGACTGCAAGTCTTATTAAATTCAATTTCAAGTCAGCTCTGGTTTTATATATGTGCTATTTGTCCGCTGCTGACCCTAATTATTTAAATTTAGCATTAATCCTCCAAATCCAAGGGATTTTGAATCTGAATTAGGGTCAGTCTGAGGTTAATGATGGTCAGAATTACCCCAGTGGGTTTTTTCCTTTTCAAAAACCTTCACTTAATATGGCTGCTGAGTGGTGATTAAGGCCTGTGGACTCACTTTGTAGGTGTGCCCTTTTTGTTGGCCGTGTTTGCAACTGCAGAAACAAAGATAACATTTACTTTGCTTAGGTATTGGCTGTATATCGAGGCCCACCGCCAACTGATTGCTTTGTTTGACTTTTTGTGTTTGTCAAATGTCATCAACTATACAAATAACCAAACAAACAGAGCTGTTTAATTTTACAGATCACAGCAGGTGAGCAGTCAGCATTTGACTGCTGTTGATTTTCGTCAAAAGACTGAGAGTGTCTGATCTTTCAACGGGCTATAGACTAATCAATAAGAACTTGGGAGGCCACTTACATGTTCTGCATGAAAGCATTCACTTTGTCTGACAACAAAGCTCAAAGGAAATTCAGTGAAGTTTGGTGGAAATATCAGCCAAGGTTCTATAGGTGAAAAATGTGAATGCTAATTCGATATCTCCTGAAAGCACCATGATGGGATTTGACTTTCCTTCAGGCTATTTGGAGTCTCTACAATCAATTACTGTGACTTTTACTGGAAGGTAACGTGAGATTCTCTTCCTTCAAAAATAAATGATACTATTATTTGTAATCATAGCAGACATTTCACACATCTTTTCCCAGACTACCTGTTCTTGTTTGTTTTTTGCTTTTCAAGGATTTTGTTTTTGACTAAATGTGTGCCTGGATTTGAATGAAATTAAAGCAAGATGTGTAGATTATGGTAATTTCTTATCCCTGTAGTTTGCATATCATTACAAAGATTTAAATAACTGCAATATTGGTACTGTACAGAACAAACTTCTGATCAACTAATCAAGAGCAAACATGATCAAAAGCAATAAAAGCATTTCAAAAAGCAAATTTTCAAAAGAGTTACTGTACAATTTACAAGATGAAGAAGTAAAACAATCTGTGACATTACTCAAATATCCATACATTCTCTCTGGTTCCATAAAACCTGACTGTTATGTAGAAGAAGATCTTCTGGTTGAGAATTAAACAGATAAAAACATTTTGTTGCATGCTTTAACCATGTGCAAAATGCTTTGTGAGTTTTCCCCAGATTTATACCTACGTAATATAATTCACTGATTGTAATCATTTCCAAGTATCATGTCGTTGACAGTGTATGTGTATACATAAAGCTATGTATGCACTATAACCGTCTTTATAACCGTTGTTATAATATTAACAAAACAACTGACTGTAAACCAGGTTTTCCACATTGACATAGTTATCTGGAGAAAATCTATAGATGTAGGCACTGCAAACACTGGGTTACCCAGATCTCTGAACCTGAATTATTTCGTTTCATCTCCCACCATACTGACATTTTCAGAAAATGTAAGATGTCAGCTCAATGACATCAATGTCATTGACATCAACTTCCAGATGGATGAAGTAGGTTGAAGCCTCACCTGTTTGTGACCCTTACAAAGATCAGGACTACAGAGAGAAAGGGCTTTAATGTAATTAATAATGTGTCATGGCTTCGGTGGCATACATGTAGAGTTAAATAGCCCCAATCAAGTCTATCTTGATGGTACTAGTAGGCCGTGACTTAGCATAAGCAGTATCTAAGGAGGAGTGCGCGGAGGCCCAGGGGTGCACTTGATTTGGTCATTAACATAATGAGGTAATTTTAAACAGATTGCAGCAGAGACAGATAATAGGCACATCATCAATGTGCCAGCCTGACCTTTACTAACAAAGCATAAAACTGTCTTGCTCTGCCTTGATGTTCATGTTCTTGAGGCGGTATTGCATTAAGCCTTTACATCAAGTTATGAAGTTTCCAGACAGCTCCTACTACTTTCATCTCTTTGGAATGGATGTACACCTCAGTAATGTGAATATACCAATTAGTATGTCCTTCCTGGTGATACATTTTATATAACTCTTGTTTTTTTTTCTTCTTCTTTACTGAAACTTTGCCAAAACAAATGTATTCTAATAAATGCAAAATAATTTAAAGGTTTTTTTTTTTTATTATCTTATTAAATAATGTTATGACCCAGCTCAGCCAGGGAAAAGGGAAAGTAACATTAATCCTGGTGTAGGTGTATTTTAAAATAAAAAAACAGTTTAGTGTTCCGCCAGTTTCAGGTTTTGACGAAAAGGGGAGCAAAAGGAAGGTACTAGTACTCATACAAACCATCAGCTGAGGTTTACATACATAATCTATAATAAATAAAATCATCAGATGAAACAAGAACAGGTCTCCAATAAAACAAAGTCTAAAATGGAGTCTGCCTAAAACTAATATTTCCAAAAGTATGATTAACCAAAAGGACTGAAATAAAAAGCTTTCAGTCCCTGATCAAAACTTAACAGAGAACTTCCCAAAGTGAGGCTTCTGAGACTGTCTTCAGAAGCTCACAAAAGCTCACAGAAGATACACAAGACAGCTCTCTAAATAAACTCTTAGTTGCAACCTAGACATGACAATACCAAATAGATAGAGCTAACAAGCATTTTAACAAACAAGCCCAGTCAAAGTCAAACATTTTCACTAGACACACAACAAAGAGGCGAGCTCCTCAGATTAAATCATAGCCGCCCTCAGCGACAGGTGAGCTGAGATTAAAGAGAAGGGTCTCTTCTGTGATTGGAGGAGCAGGAGATAAACAGTCCAATCAGGTACCATAAGGATGTCTATCAGGTGGAGTTAGGAAAACTCAGCCAATTCCAGATGTGTAACTGCAAAGCCGGGCCAGCAAATCCTCAACCTGTAACTGCAGTCTTATGCAAATCAAATGGCCTCAGGTTGTAACAAATAAATAAAATAAAATAATGAAAGTTTGTTAATTGAAAATGTCATCACATTGTTTGGTGACCAGATTCAGATGATTTTCAGCTTGATTTTTACCCTGTCCAGTGACCAACTGGGCAGGCCATTTAGTACTTTGATTATTTTTCAGTTAACCTGATTTGTAATTATGTGTTAATTGTTATCAATTATCATTCTCAGTGTACTAATAAGTTTCTGTTTTATTTTGAAAATCTTTCTTCCCTTGTGCGATGTCTCCCATTTACTTCACGTGTTCATTATCTTACCCGTTTCTGAGTTCTTGTTTTCTTGTCTACATCTTGTTTAGTTGGGCTCTGTTAGTTTTGTTTCACTGTTAAACCTTTTAGTACTTACCTTCACTAGTTTTCCTTTGGACTACACAATAGGTCTTAGCACTGTTGCCTCACAGCAAGAAGGTCCTGGGTTTGAATCCAAGTGTGCATGTTCTCCCTGTGCATGCGTCAGTTCACTCCGGGTACTACGGCTTGTTCACACATTCCAAAAACATGACTGTTCTAATTGCCGTTGGGTTGAGTGTTTACATGCATGGTTGTTTGTCCAGTCTCCTTTGATGGACTTGCGATCTGTATTCCACGTCTCACCCAGTGACATGGATGGATGGATGGATGGATGGATGGATGGATGGATGGATGGATGGATTTCGCTCAGTCTTTATCCTCTGCTCCCTGCTCTCTTTAGGTGTTTTCTGCGTAGTCCCACCTGTGTTCTTTCATGTATTTATCTCCCTGTGTTTAAGCCCTTATATTTTAATTTCAGGTTTCTGGACTTTCTGTTTTCATTTAACTCACCTTTGTCATTGACTTTCTGAACCTTTGTTTTCATGTCAGTCATATTTGTCACCATCTGCTGTAGGACCTTTATGACAGAGCAGAATTGTGCCATCTCTATGAGTTATTCCTGCTAAAATAATATTAGTTATTTAATTCTCAATTTTTATTGTTATTTTGATACATATACTTCAAATAAACACCTGCTAAATATTGCATTATTTTTATGCACTTGCTGTGAATAATATTATCCTTTTGTACCATCATGTTCTTCATAGAGAGACACTGAATGCATAACAAGCAGTTAATTGCTCGTAGCTCGCCAACAGTAGTTTTAAAACAGTGCTATGTTAATAGGAGTGATGGGTGGCGCTCTTTTATTCTTTACACCCTGACTGCGTCTTTTTCTTGACTGAAATATTTCCAAATGTCAAATTTGTCTTTCTTGATAAGAACAATTGTTTCAGCCCACTGTCTGGCAATGCACATCAATGAGTGGGTGAGAGCCAACACTTCCTTACTTTATGCTTCAAACAGCTAGTGAAAAAAGGATTTATAACTGTAGGAACAATATGATTAAACATATTTGTTGTGTGGAACTGTAACGTTGGTATACCTTGACACCAATAACTAGCCAAAGTACATCTAATGAGACTATTGATGGTTTTAAACTGCATTTCAAAACAAATAAGATGAAGCTTTATAGAATGAATGACTGCACATCAACAATGTAGGAGATTTTTCAAAGATTTGATGTAACTACCAGAAAAATCCCATCCATAAACAATCAGTAAGTAACATCAATTAGACCTTTCAGCACAAATAATGTTTAGTCATATAATTTCATTATATTTAAAAAGAATTTTCCAACATGTGTCCCTATTTTGTGTTAATAAAAAAAACATAGAAAATGATCTACCTTGTTTTTAAAGGGGCTGCACATTATATGTAGGGACAGACTGCGTAACCCAGTTATTTACTTTCTCTAAATGGACAACCTCAAAGAGAATTTCTGCTTTGACTGATGTCCTAATCTTTCCCCGCTGCACAGTAAAAGATTCACTCTTTATCTCTGGTCAGTGAAAAATTGTGATGTGGCTTTGAGCAGATGTGACAACTCGTACATGTACTGTCAAGCCTTAGCACGGTGCCGCCTGATCTTCTGCAGATACTGTATGTGATTTTATGTGCTTTTTTTTTTTCTTTCTTTTATTTATTTATTTTGACCTTGCTGGTGAAAACACAAAGCTTTGGCGAACTGAACATGTTGCTTTGAGAAGCAAAATGTCACACTGAGACTACCAGCCATATTAACGAGTGGGGATGAATACAGCGCAGCTTGTCATTAATCTGACAGTGAATTATGTATTTGTGGCCTCTTGGCTCCCTGGTTCATCTTGGCATCAACTTCAGGCCCTTGAAAATAACAATCAGCATTATATCATCTTGTAAACAAATGTTCCAATGCATAGCAATACAAATGAAATTGCCTGAAGAACAAATGTAATAATAGAGCATAATGGTCCCCATGCATCATAGGTTGTTATGATGCCTGTTATCAACATCCTGGGCATTACTCATCATGGACAAATGCTCAGCCTTGCTGGCAACAGGCATTAGAGAGATTGCAGACAGCAGAGTGATGAAGGATGTATTATCCATATTTTAGTTGCAATCGAGCCATTTGTCTCCTGTCCAGCTTTTTGGAAAACAAGAACTGTAATTTTCATTCAAAATTCTTTGTATATAAATATGATTTCACATCTTTTGAATGTTTTAAACATTTGTGGTGATGATGTGACGTCTCTTTGCAATAGATGCTTTTCTTTATCAGTTACATAAATATGGCCTGCGATGGGGGGAGGACGTTTTTTTTTTTTTTTTTTTTTTAAAGAAATGTGTTCTTAGATCAACAACCTACCCGCCTCGCATTCCTTGTCAACAGTACAGCAGATCACATCACGGCGAGAGAAGCATCACAGATTAAAAATGTCAGTTTCAAACATCACAGTCTCTCACTCTCAGATTTAGCCACAGCCCGGGGTAGGGAATGCACACATGAATCCGTTCAAGGAATCTTCACTCAAATATTGCTCAGAAAAGAGAGGCCTGAGCCACGTTTGTCTGTACGCACACTCCGGACACGCCTGTCTCTGTCTGCTCATGACATGAATATACACTCTGATCTCCGTCAGGGTTCAAACCAGTGTGGCGTGCTCCTCACACTGAATAATGTTTCTACC
Organism: Girardinichthys multiradiatus; assembly: GCF_021462225.1. Lineage (NCBI taxonomy): Eukaryota > Metazoa > Chordata > Actinopteri > Cyprinodontiformes > Goodeidae > Girardinichthys > Girardinichthys multiradiatus. Next base: position 38,577,989 of record NC_061800.1, read on the forward strand.
TCCATGCAACACTGGCCTTTGACTTGTTTACACAGATTAAAGATGTGATGTTGAAACACGTGCTGGATGAAACGGCGGCTCTGCCGAGGCGTTACAAATGTCAACATGATGAAGGTGAGGACTGTAATGCTGAATTATCTCTGCTATGTTGGGAAGCAGGTGTGATGAATGTCTGGCCAGACAGACGCACATTTTTACCTGTCTCTACCAGTGTGAGGATGAGTATTTAGCCAGAAGCTAAGAGGGGTGGTGGGGGGTAGTGAGGGGGTTAGTGGCTCAGGCAATCCAATCTGAAGATGTTTCCTGGCTGACAGGGTGGAAGCAGTGAATGGACATGGCACAGTCAGGCTCGGGGAGATTTCTGCCCAATGCTGCCAGGCAGCATAGACAGGAGTGGGTCGAGGACAAAATAGAAAGGTCAGCACAGGACAGGCAGGTGTCAGCTGATGTATTGTGGGTTAACAGCTTCGCAACCGTGTTGCCATCGGCACAGCTCACAGGAGAGACAACTTTGAAACGAAGTTGAACCCTCTCCTCCTCCTGCATGTTTCTGACTCAAAGTAACAATCCAACAAATGTTTGACTGAATTCCTGCTCATTTATAACAATTATCAATTGTGCTCAGATTAGCTTTAAATGCGATGCACAATGACAATAAAATATTATCATAATATAAATTAATGTCAACATAAAAAGTGTGATTTTCTGTTAGCCCAACTGCTTAAACTTCAGTAATTTAACATTGGTTATTTGCTTCCTATCTGCTTCCTTAGCCTCCAATCACTAACATTCTGCCACATCATACTGCATAAAACTGAATGTAGTTTTGCTCAGCTACTTTATAGTGCAGCAAAGTTAATAACTATATACAGTGCTAGGAAAACTTATTTGCCAAACAGATTTCAGGCAAAGCTAACTTAAGTAAATACAAAATGAAGTTTATAAATGCAAATTTAATTTATTAAGAGAGAAGAGCTATCCAAACCAACCTGGGCCTATGTGAAAAACTAACTGCCCCCTAATTTTAATGACCACTTGTGAGGTCAACAGCTGCCATCAGTCATTTGGTAATCAGTCTTTTACATCCATTCATAGCATCACCAGACAATCATATTACCACCACTGCCAATGTTTCACTGTCAGTATGATGTTCCTTTTCTGAAATGCTTTCCTGGTTTCATGCTGAACGAATTGCATACCTTCCAAAAAGTCCCACAAAACGTTCCTCACAATATTTTCCCAAATGTCTTGGGGATGATTGAGATGTTTTGTTGTTTTTGGCAAATGTAGGATTTGTGTTCTTTTTGGTCAGCAGTAAATCTGGTCATACTATTCACTCATAGTAAATGTTGCTCTTTCCTAAATATTTTTTAGGCATTAGTGGCCTTTTTTTCCTCAGTTTTTTTAAAAGTACGCTGACAGTAAACGGGGTGGAGAGAGGGGAAAGACAAACATCAGCGGGCTGGGACTCGAACCCGTGATGTTTTTCAGACAACTGAGTTCAGTGACTACTGACAGTCAAACATGGCAGGGGTGGTAATATGATGGTTAAGGGCCAAGGCCAAGGATACGGGTCACACGCTTAACCACTGCGCCACTGCAGCACCACCACAGTGCCCCTCAATCTCTTTCTTATTGGAGAATCAGAAACACTGACCTAAACTGATACACACAGGCTCACACAGAGCTTTAAATATTGTTCGGTGCTCTTTTGTGACTTCCTGGATGACTTGCCAATGGGCTCTTTTATCAACTTCTGGATGGCCACTCCTGCAAAGGTTCACCCCTATTTATGGATAATGGCTCTCGTTGTTTACTTGAGTCCCAAAGCCTTAGAAATGGTTTTGTAACTCTTTCCAGACTGATGGATGGCAACAACTTTGTGTCTCAGCAAGTTTTTTAATTCCTTTAGACAGGGGTGTGATGTGTTGCCTTTTGAGATCTTTTGGCCTACTTCATGTTGTCAGGCTGGTTCTACAGTTTTTTTTAATACTATAGGTTAGGCAGTAATTAGGACCGGGGTGTGACTACTGAAATTGAACACAGCCCTCTGATAAATGTGTTTAATACAATTACAAGGGAGGCAACTATATTTTCACCCAGGACCATGCTGATATGGAAAGCTTTTTCCCTTAAAAGAAGAAATGATTTGAAAACTACGTTATTTATTCAGGCTACCTTTGGCTGGTCTTTGTTTGATGATCTGAAATGTTTCCACATACCAGGGGCACTCTGGTCAACCATTCAAATGAAAACATAAGTAAACAGGATGGTGCATTAGCAGCAATTCATATTCAGATCTCTGTAATACTTTGCTCTGAGCAGCTAATGCCTGTTTTGCGGTCTTTTATAGTTCCGTTGTTCTTATTTATTGGGTTTTACATTTTATTTTTATGATGTTGTATTATGTGGTGCAGGTATTACGTCTAAGCTCTGTGTGTGTGTGTGTGTGTTGGTTTTGAGGCTACTATTTGGTTCATGTTCTGTGAAACAGCAAAAAGAAACAAATTCCAAAATCTTGAGTTTTTTTTCCTCAATTAAAGCAGAAATTAAACCTCTTCAAAACACGGACAGGTATGAGGAGGCTCTTACAGAATAGGATATGTGCAGATAGGTAAGTTTTGTCTACTAGTAGTTAGTTGTAATGGCTTTTAGGGTGGGGGAGTTGGGAGCAAAAGCCACCCATATAAATTTGTCTAGCTCTGGAAAAATTAGACATAAATGCATGATTGTTGTTTCTCTGACTCTACAATTTATAGCTATAGGTTTGAGTAAAATTAACATCTTTGTTTATTTCTGTAAACTACCAATAATATTTCTCCCAAATTCCAAATAAAAATATTGTCTTTTTCAGTTGCAGCTTTCATGCAGCTTGGCATGCTCTAAGCCAATAAATATTATTATCAAAGCAGTGTTATAGAAAGAACTACTCAGTGAGGATTATCAGTGTAATCTTGCACAGATCTTTTATTTTAAAGGACAGAGGGGTTTAAAAATCTTTACAGACAAACTGTAACTTCTCACCAACGTATTGTGAGAACTGGCTTGTTGTGTGTCTATTCTGTTACAGCTGCAGAACTAGCTCTGACAGGTGACCTTCACAGTAGCAGAAGAAGAGTCTCACCCATAATCTCACAAGCATAATAAGGACATAACATAACCATAAATCCACAGTCATAAGATTATGGAAGGAAATTCAACCCATGAGATTATACGATATTAGACCAAGAAACAGATGTTTCCTTCATACCAGATTTTCACAATGCTGTTGGGTTTGAGTGATCACATAATCAGTACCTCATGAAGTAGACTATGTGTACCGTTGCTGGAATTTACCAATACTGAAATGGAATAGTTTGGATCAACGTACATTCATGTTAGAATGGCCCAGTAAAGTCCAGACCTAAATACAATTAAAAATCTCTGCCTGAGCTATTCTGCAAAGAGGAGTGTTGAAAAGAAATTCAGTCCCCAGATGTGCAACACTGGTAGACACATACCCTAAAAGACATGCAGAGCTGTAATTGCAGCGACACATGATGCTAGATTAAAGGCACGTCCCACTTTCCAGTTCTTATTTTTAAAATGTGAAAACATTTAATTTTCCTTCCACATCACAGCTCTACACAAATTACTCTGGCAACAGTTCTGGATATTTTTTCAAGTTACTCTCAATAGGAATGGGAATTATTTTCTACAGTCACAGTTTCTGCTCAAGAATTGTATGTTTTGAGAAGCCTCGTATCTACCCTCAGAGCTGCTATCAGTTTAAATCTGCTTGAGATGTCCATGAATTTGTTGCCTTTGAAAACGCCTTCGCTGCAAAATGATAGACGTGCTTTAGAGGTCAGCGAGAGGTCTTTGCCGCATTAAAATAAACAACATTTAAAACATGGTGTTGGAATAATAATATACTGTGCTGTAAATAATAATTAGCATTTGTAAACAACTGTTTGGATTTTTTAAAAACCCTTCATGACAACATCACTGTGAGTCAATTACTTATGAGACTTCTTAGCATTAGTTAATTAATCAGAGCTTTAGCAACAAAGAAAGCAGGTAACACCTCCTTTTTATCCCATTGTATTAGTGTCAGGTTTCTAAGGGCAAAAATAAATGGCCCTGTGACTTAAACATGTAAAATAATTATAATACAGCGCACTGACCTTCTTCACTGACCCCTTTTTTAAGAGGCTGCTCTGCTGACAGGCTCTAATTAACATGAGACTCCAGAAGCTTGACTGCTGTCTTCTGGGAAGTAGAGAACAATCTTGGCCAGGCTGTAACGCTGTAAAACACAGCGAAAGGCCATCAGTTCATCTGTTCAACCCCCCCCCCCCCCCCCCTTTCTCCTCTGTTCTCCCACGTACCCCCAACCCATTTCATTTACTCCCTCCCTCTCTGCTCACCACCCACTTTCTCCTTGTCTCCCACTCACGTTAAAAAAGCAGGTAAGACACTCATAGATGCTGCTATTAAAGATGTTTTCTCTTTGCTGTTACACTTGATCTTTTCTTTTCATATTTGTTGTTATGGGTCTGACAGGCAGCTCACAGGAAGTGCATAGCAACATGTAGGAGGTGACAGAGTACAAAAACACTTACACGTCCCGAGAAGAACTTGTGGTCCAAATAAAGCATTTAAAACCATTGCTCACATAATCCTAGTCATAATTGGAGATATTGTTCAAACAGAAGAAGTAAAGCCAACCTTGCAACTGTCTGAATAAAACAGTATGAAAAAATTGTTTTCCGAAGTTTATCTCCTTTTCCATCGATTCAAAGTTGTATTCATCCATATGTCTTTCTATGTATTCCTTCACCTATCCTTCATTTTATTCCATCTGTCCGTGCATCCATACATCCTTTCATTGTTGCACCCATACAGCCACAGGTTTGTCCCTTCATCAACTGACCCATCTGCTCGTCAGTTTATAATCCTACATCATCCATCCGTCCAGCCATTTTTTTGTCAATCCATCCTCTGATCCATTCATTGAAATATCTATTATACATTCCAAAAAATGGCCAGAAAGTACAGAAAACTCTAGATATGTGATTCTGGAAAATAGTGCAACTATGGAATTTTAACATGAAAAATGTGTAGAAACGCTGTTTTTCTCATCACGTGAGCACCAGTCACTGGGTGAAAACACCTGAATAAAAAGGCTCTAAAGGAAGATTTTAAATAAATAACCAGGATGATGTAATAATGATGTCATACACATCAAAACTGACGTTGGCTTCATTTTCTTATATTCTAAACTGTAAGCATGAGAACAAAAGGAACATTTAGAAAGCCATCAGAGGTGTCTAATTATAAACAACACTAAAACAATTCTGGAAAATGCTGGCATACCTCTTCAGCGAGCGAAAATGGCCAGTTTTACATGGAGTGTAATCACAGCCCTAATTTAGTTTTCATTATCTCCAGTGAACTTTAGACTGCAATTAGCACTAGTAGGTATTATGAACAGACACAACCCAAATCTGTGCATAAGGCAAAAATGGTAATTTTAACCCTGACTAAAAGGTTGATTTGATATTTGAAGTATAAGACCATCTTTTTTTCAGTCCAAGGTGAATTTATTCCAATGGTTTTATTTAGGCGACAGTCAGTAATTTTTGTCCAGACAAATAATTTATTTTTCTTTGCTTCTAATTACATTACAGTATTTTGAGTAATTGTGCCCCTTGTATCAGTATGTCTTTTAGATAATATTTTTATCTTCAATTTTTGTTAAATGTCTAATTACACTACAGATATCTTTGGTTGGTATACCTTTATCTTGTGTCCTTTTCTGTCAATCTTATGTCCAGATGGTAGAAGGAGGGTTAGAATTGTGATATTTAAGAAAAATAAGAAGAGGAAAGTTTATTAGTACTTAACATATTTTGGAATTTGTTTTTACTCACTCTTTGTCCGTGCCTTAACTTTATTCAAAGTGTCCATTAACTAAGAAAATTCTGTGACTTTTCACAATTTTTAGGACACCAGATGAGGAGATGTCAACACTGACTGTTCAGCAAGCTGTGGTTAGACTGCTTTTAGTGTGAGAGCTGTGCAGAGAGCAGCTGAAATACTGGCCTTTAAACTTGATGAGGCTCAAAGCAAAGCCCTAAGTTTATGAAACAGCAAAGCAACATTTTTTGTAGGTTGTATCTGCATACGATTAACTGGAACCATATTCATTTTTAAAATGTTACAAAATGTTCTTCAGTGAGTCACATCACAACAGAGAATAATCATTTTAGGTTTAGCATAACGCTTTAGCAAAGCACCTCAAAAGCAAGATATGAGTCTATTTTAAACTGTAGCTGGGGTTACCATTCTTGGTAGTAGGTTGCCAAGCCTATTTTTGCCTCTACTAGGGTGACAACAATAAGTATAGTATAAGTAATAAGTATTTCAGTTAATTATTTTATATTTAAAGTCATTTGCAACCAATAAATACCCCAGTCAATTAATCAATCAAACACAAAGTGCTTTACACATGGGAGACAGACAAAATCAAATTATCAAAATGATTAAATCCAGTGAATTTACAGATAAAACAAGCAATTATTGATAATTAAAAGAATTAAAAGTGAGAGGAATAAATCAGTTATACAGGATGAGGTACTGTGAAAACACTGGATATATATATATATATATATATATATATATGTATGTTTTATAAAGAGAAAGACTATGGTACTACAGTTAAGACCACACACAATAATAAAATTAACAAATGATGAAATGCAGAATAGTAAAGAACAATATTCTTCAAACACAGTACTTGCCATGATTATTAACGACTTAAAGAGCAATAAAATAGTAAAATATAAATAGGTAACATAGAAGTTGCTAAAATCTAACAAAAATAAATTAGCATTGACCATAATAGCTATAAACATCAACTAAAAGCCAAGCTGAACACTCAGGTCTGCCCTGAGGTCTTCAGGAAGGTTGTTCCACAACTGAGGGGCACAATAAAAAAAAGATGCCTCACCATATGTTTTAGTTCTCACTCTAGGTACCAACAGAAGACCCTTTCCAGAAGACCTGGGGGGCCTGGAAGGGCTTTAAATCATTTTTGCTCCTAACAAATTACAGCCTGTGTGTAACAATAAGATATGAAATTAAGAATCAATGAACAACCCCTTCAGTATTCCCTTCTCTTTTGGCCAAAGTGCTATGTAATTCAAACAGCAGGGAATATAATAAAAAATGGAAACATTTACTCTAACATGCATTTCACATTTGTATTTTGAGTCCAATCAAAACTTTGAGCCAAAACAGATAAATGAGCTCTCCATGTTCTCACACAAAACTGTTTTATCGGCACATTTGGAACTCACCGTTTTTCATAGTGAGGTATTAAGTTGGCTTTAGGTTCTGATACCTTAAAATCTCAGCTCAAGCAGCTCCGGATGACATCATCTTTGTGCTATATGGCCCAAACCCTTACTTAATGCGTAGTATCAATACTGATTTTTGTTTTTTTTTTTTCATCTGAGAAGCTGTCAGCTGGATCACTTTAAACTCTCCTCATTGTCTCACTCAAAACTTATTGTATGATATATGTCAAGCAAAAAAGATGTTCAGGTATTCTTCCTTTCATTTTAGCTATGCAGTTTGATTCCAGAGTGAGTTTTCAAATCTGCGCATGGTTTGAAATTTTTCCATCAAGGTCAACACCTTTCTGCTCTGATTCTCAAGGCTTACCATTTCCGCTCATGCGTTGTGATAAAATCAGATTACACGAGAATACCAATTGGAAACGATTCCCCATACTGTCTGCAATTTGTGTAGTGCCGACAATTAGTCCCTGCACACCTGCCATTTTTCACAGGCAAAAAAAAATCAATCAGCTGCATCAGGGGGGCTCATTTTCATCATCACTTCATTGACTTTCTCCACAGCTAAATATCCTTTACAACCACCTAGTAATCCAGCTGGAGGCCAGTCAGATCATAACATGTCTTAATGAGCTTGCCTTTGCACGTGCCTCTTTTTTTCCTTTAGCCTTGTTAGCTTACATTTAGTTAAGAAGCTCATGTTGCTGACAAAAGCAGTCCCAGTGATGCTCTTGCTAGGTGAGGCACGTATGACTCTGTGCTTGATCCTGACAGCTCCAAAGCACAATCATCACACAGGTGCTTAGAAGAACAAATCAGGTGACAACATGAGCACCCTGCTGAGATTTCAGGTCGATTCAGCAGTTTTAATATTTAACGATAGCATGAATAAAGTTATTGATGGAAGGTGAGAAGCTGCAAAAACTGTTCTACATAAGTTAAACAATTGTATGTGATAAGCAATTGGAAACACATTTTGTTTGAATCTGATTAAATCTAATAATTATTCAATCACATTGCTAACATCAAAAACTGATTTATCCCAAGGCCTAATCTATTGATCTAACCTCCAATGCTGGCATGCAGAACACAATTTGATGTCGAAAATGACACCAACCTAACAGCACATCCACCAAATATGGTACATTTAAGCAAGACCAAAATATAGCAATCATATGGTTCTTTAATGTAATAAGTGTATCTCTTACAAATACTGCATGGTGGCACATTTGTTTGCATTCTTGCCTTGCAGCAAGAAGATCCTGGGTTCGGATCCCACCAAGGCCTATCTGTGTTTAATTTCTATCTTATGCTCAGTTACCATAGGTATGAGCATGTTCATCCAGTAATTGCCTTTGCTGTCTCCTGGTGTGACTGGCAAATACTCGGTTGTACCCTAAATCCTTAACCACTTTTCTACAGTTAAAGCTATCACTTTTTACCAATTAGTTTATAATAGGACTTCAAGGCTTATAAATAAATTGCTCAATAATTATAACAGACACACTCAAATCCACAAAATTATATGGTGTCAAAAACACCTTTATTTTTTTATCTCTATTATTTCTATCTCAGCTTCTGTTAAACATGGGCCAGTATGAAATGGTCACAATGTGTTAAACTTGACTAAATATACCACAGATTTTAGGGATCTATGGTACTAATCCAAAAATTTAAAACCCAATTTTTTACCATAATCTAATTGTTCTTATTTACAGTTAAAAGCAATAATTAGTCTTGCTATACACATTGATTATCAGAGTCCTAATAATGGATCTTTGATGGTTACTGTCATTTTGATTTGAATTCAAATGATACAAAGACCTAAGCACAAATTTACATCAAACACCATTGAACTTAGTAGTAATTTACACACATTATACACTTTTTCCCATTACAAGTAGAGCAAGGTGATATTAGCTGGTTGTTTAGTCAGACTATTTGTTCAGGTAGCATGCCTACAGGTATCTGTGTTTTTGTGACAGAAAACAATTGTAAACATCTGAATTTGTTTTTCAAGAAGCCTTCTTTCAGCCAGCTCACTGGCTGTGTGCATCAGCAACAAGTGGAAAACTGGCTAGTGTGGCGTTACTATGCTCTGTAGAGAAAAATCTAATCACTCCAGCGTTTCCTATAGTACCTCATTAAAAGGACTTGAAACCGTAGTTTTTAAAACTTTTGTATACCAATCTATGCCTAGTATCTGTGGAGTGAAAGAGATTTACCTATTTATTTTGTGGAAGATTTGTTATTTTTATCTGTATTTGAGATTTTTTTACTTAATTTTAGTAATTAAAAAATCAAGTAATCACTTTTTATTTGTATGCTGTTTTATTAATCATAATATTACACTTATTATTTGAAAAACCTTGAAACTTCTTTGTTGTATGGAACAAAATACATAAGGTTTATTATTACTATACAGATTACTGTATGGTTAACCTGACTGACCCAAACTTAAAGCCAGCTTGGTCTGTGCTGCTGCCACTGAGGTAATTGCAAGAAATAGAAATAACTAAATACACGTATAACAGTTAAATCTTTTTACAATTTGTGTGTACATATTGATAGTTAGTAAACTGCTGAGGCACATAAATATTTCTATTATTTACGCCTATCCTCTAGATGCAGCTCTGCCTGTTGGACAATCGCACATCTTGACTCAGCTCTGTCCTTTTACCAATTCAAGGCTACTCTCTCCCTCTCTGCTGCTCTGACCTCATCCCGAGGATGTGTGATGTGATCCTACATGACATCCAAGTATGTCCCCTGGACCGTTGAATGGCTCTTAGTGCCTAAGTGTGTGCTCACTGGTTCCCACCACAATCCAACAGCAAACTGGCCTATAATCTCTCGTTTTCCTAACATAGAGCTGCTCACCGACAGGTGGAAAGGTGGAGATAAATTTCACAGAACAGAACAAACTTGATCCTAACTATGTTTTGTTAATAAAAGAATGGTGAAGTGATTCTGTTCATCTCAAAAAAGCAGTGAAGTGTGTTAAACAATCTGTAGGGTTGAAATACCCCCATCAAAGCAACCTTGTCCTCACCCACGAGATGTGAACTGTGCTAATGGAAATCAATAAAACCACAAGTTTTTCAAATGCAGCTTGACGAAATGTGTGCAGCCACTGAGTGAAACACAGGGATCCAGAGATTACATCGATGCAATGGGGAACTTAAACATGTCACTGGCTGGTGTAGTTTAATGCTTCTTTGAAGAAGAACCTGGCATTAGTGACCTGAAGCTCACCGCCGTCCAGCTATGGTGTCAAAACCCCACACTGAGTATAACCATGGGGGATTACAGCCGCGGTTTACAGAGGAATGGTTCAGGGGTAATCACACCAATCAGAAGAAGAGACAAAGCTTCGGGACATGATTCTGTGAAATGTTAAGCAGTGCTATCACTAACTGAGGAACAGATCTTAAATTGAAGTTATGTGGGTGTTGGATGTGTTTTAGCTGGTTCCCCGGGAGAATCACGGTGAGAAATGATCTTTGCCAGAAGGATGAGTGAGAGAAACGAAGCTGCATTCCTACCTCTTCTCTAAAAAGTACACAGTTCAAAGGTGATCCAGCAGCCTCTTCATCTCATTTCATTATTGTAGAGCAAACATTCCTGTTATGTCAAAACACCAAAATACAACATCTCACTGCTTGCTTCTTGTATGTTTGTCCAACATGCGAATGGAGATGTTTGTTTTCTCTGACAATACAAACGAAAGGCTTCTATACTTTTCCTAAAGGCATGCTTGCATAAGACTAAATTTCAGATCTCATATAAAAATATTCAAACCAAAATGCGTTGTGATTTTACTGAACCTGTTAAATCTCTGTAGGGTGATGATATTTGCATTCATTTCTTGTTAGGGGGAGGCACTCTTATCTGTAAATTACAGGGTATAAATAAGAGAAGTCTTGATAAGAACAAAAGAGGAGGGCTAATGGGTTTTATCAGGTTAATGTGTGTTTATTTCTTGCATTTTTTAAGCACATCCAGTCTTTAATATGCTTCCCCAAGTCTTTAGTCACCGCTCTGTAGCTAAGCTTGTGTAAGGCTGTGTTGACATCATTTGGCATTTCCTGTATATCTAAACACAAGAGTGCTGCAAAGGCAATTCTCTAGGTTCACTTGCCCTGTTACAAGTGACTTTGATGCTAAAGGCAAGGTAGGTTTATTTGTATAGCACATTTCAAGACAATTCAAAGTGCTTCACATGAGGACAAAAACATTTTAAAAATGTACATTGCAGTGGCATGGTAAAGGAAAGTAAAGAAAGGAAAATGAATGACTTTTTTGTAAAATCATAAGACTAAACTAACCTCCTGCAGGAAAATTTAAATTTTTAACCCATTCATTGATGTACCGTATTTTCCGCACTATAAGGCGCACTTAAAAACCTTTAATTTTCTCAAAAAATGACAGTGCGCCTTGTAATCCGGAGCGCCTTATATATGGATCAATTGGTTAATTGGTTGATCCATACTGGTTGTACACGGTGCTCTGTCAAAATGTTTCAGTACGACTGGTAAACTACAAAGCCACACCGCTTGCAGCATTACGGCTATCGTAGTCAGGGGTGTCGCCGAAGTAATAGCGGTAAACACCTGTACTGTGCTTACTCCTAGTCCAACACCACTTGTGTGTGTATAACGACCCCAAAATTGCACCTTTCAAGAGACACGCTTACGATGCTGAGTTCAAACTCAAGGCTGTCAGCTACGCAGTCGAACGTGGGAATAGAGCAGCAGCGAGAGAATTCAACAATTAACGCTACTATAGTGTGAATGTACTCACGTTTGATTTAGTGCATCAAACTGTTTCTTTTACGTGTTCACTGAATGAGGGAAAAGTTCCCTTTCACGTTTTAACTAACGTTTGATTTCAACTTCAACTTCATAGACTCCAATGCATTCCTAACGTGCGGTTGGCTCTATTCAATATAATTCTATGTAGAGGAGACCTTACCATGAGAGTGAATGGAGTTATCAGAACGCTGGTTTGTAGTGTATTAATAAAGTTTGACTGACTGACTTATCTGACTGTTTTGTTGACATTCTCTTTAGCACAGCTCCATCTAGTGGATGCATAACGCAACCCCAGTCAAACGTTTGACTGCAGTAGCTTCTATTCTATGCGCCTTATAATCCGGTGCGCCCTATATATGAAAAAAGTTCTAAAATAGGCCATTCATTGAAGGTGCGCCTTATAATCCGGTGCGCCTTATAGTGCGGAAAATACGGTACTCTGTGCTTTTTGGTCCATATTGTTTTCACCATAAAATCAAACATTTCTCCCTGGGGAGGAGGTGATACCTTAGAAATCTTCTGCTACTATTCCTATTAAGTTTTTGGGTAATGGGGGAATATTGCTTTAAAAAATTTCTGTAATGTTCGCCCTAACTATTGTTAGGAGAGCCCAGGTCAGCCACGGACAGTTGGGGAGAGGGCTTCATTAGTGAACTGCTTCTCACTGCACACAGCCAGGTCTTCCTCGCTCAGTTCTAAGGTGAAAATTCCCAAATCACCTTTGTCCCCAGTAGAAAACTTTGTTTAAATTTTGAAAGTTTAATTTAATTAGTAGGACCTTTTAGACTTTTATCATTTAAAATCTTCTGTAATCAGTAGAACGATTACATGTTTGAAACTTGGATTCCTCTCCCAGAAGCTCTGGCTGGCGGGGAGCTAAGCCGGATTCAGACTATGTTGGAGTAAGAAAGAACCAGCGACCTCTTTAAGAAGCCTGGCCCAACTGAATCAGAGAGGCCTGATTATCTTTTCTAACTGGTTTGCGATGGATGTTTTTCTTTGTGTCATATGCTGGATTACGTCTGTCTATTTGTATGTAAAGCTTTGTAAGATTAAAATTTTCTTCCATCCTCCTAGCACCAGTGTCACTTGGTAACTTTAAGTAAATCCCGCTGCATCTAAAGTAAGGAACCAACAGGACGTCCAATAAACTAGGCCAGAACTGGCAACCATCCTTTTAGAGTGACCTTCCAGTCTAAATACCCGCTGTTTGTTCTGAGGTTTCTCCATCAGCCAGGTTGAGAGATGGGACTGTGGGAACTGTACTTCTAGAGAAGTCCAACTGGTTCTTTGAGTGAAACAAAAGCCCAATTTCGAGCCACAGAAGGCAGCCACTGGTCCAGGCGACTCTGACACTGAATTTCTCCTACTTTTACTTCCCCTTCTCTGATTAAAGTACATGCCAACTCAAAATTAGAATGAAGACCTCTTCCTTTAAATTTGAAAAAGATGAATACAGACTTCATGACTGTAAGATCGTTAGACAGTTTAGATAATAATTTGAATGTATAACTCCTTTTAGACTCTAGATGTAGTTGTTAAGTACAGTTGGTGCTAGTATCTTTGTTTTTCTATGTTTTGCGTTTGTTTATTTCTACCTAATTAATCAATAGTAACATCCTGGTTTAAATAATTAGATTTTTGATCCCTCAGTTACTTTTTCTTAGAATGTTAAGTAGAAGCAATTGACCCTAAATTAATGTCTATCCTAAGAGATAAACAGAAATTTCCTGATTTATCTTTAGATTAGATATTGCTCAATATGAAGGTCAAAAATTCATCCTTCAGATTTATTTTGTTTGGTTGAGAGTGATTTAACCTGCATTTAATGTTGCTGCATCTCGCTACACTCTTTGACAACCCATGAACTGGTAACCATCAGGCTTGCTGTAATAGAAAAGATAGAGCCTGATGTATTTCATATATTCTGATTTTAAAAGTTCGGGGGGGGTTGCATGCAATGAGAAGAACAAAGCCAGCAAAGAAACTCTGAGCAGAGAGCTGTTGGTTTTGGCAGACAGGCAGGTGCTGCAGCTGCTCCCAGCAGCTTTCTGCAGACTCTGCCTTTGACAGTCAGGGATAAGTGGCCATTAAAATCCCATGATCAGTTAATACACCTGTCATTAGCCATCAGCTGTGCATTAACACCACTGGCTGTGGCTTACTACAGATGTAGAAGTTGTCCTGCCTCAATTAAAACTGCCTGTTAATGTGCTCTGTTAAGTGCAAAAGGAATTTGAACATGAGGGGCCTCCTAACTAAGTGACAGTATAATTTAGAAATATGAAAGGTAAGTAAGGTAAGGTAAGTTTATTTATACAGCGCTTTTCAGTAACGAGACACTCAAAGCGCTGTGGAAAACATTATTCTTGGAAGACATTATTCTTTAGTAAGTTATTAGCAAATGACATTTAAGCAAATGATATTTAAGGTCAGAATTTCACAAGAAAAAATCATCTTTATAATTCATGAGTAACACAAAGATCAATGTATGAGAAGACATATTCCAAATATTATATATTTTGTCTTTTTTTTTTTTGTAAACAGTATTTTTGCTTTGTATTAACCGCAAAAGTGCTCCTAAGCACACACATAAAATATTTATTTAACAGTACATATAATGAATAGGGATTATTATTGAACAATTAACATACTAAAATAATTGCATGTACTACACTATAATTACCAATATAATTATTTGTGTTTTCTTATGAAATGTGCTGTATAAATGCCTAAACTGACATCCACCCAACGAACAGCACAATCCTAAATCACATGCAAAGGATTTTTAATAAGTCATGTGAGCAAAATATCTAGTTGTATAAATGTATTTATGTGGACATCACACTACTGAGGAAATAATGTGTTATCTGATTCTGTACTTTACATAGTGGCATCTTCAGCTAAAAAACCATGCTCCGTAATTTTTGGAAATGTTCAAGAATTTTTTTACATAAGCATAGCAATATAAATAAAGCACATAAGCATTGAGAAAAAACAATGACTTCAGTTCTAAGCAAATGTCACAGCTAGGTCTGACTTGTTTTTCTGATTCAGCTAATAATTATTTGATCAATTGGGGACACTTATAGACCATTAAGCTGTCATCTCAAGATGGTAAGGGAATAAAGAAAGTATGAGGAAATATATGAAGAAAATACAAGACAGTGATATCACTGCAAATGTTACCTACTGCGGGAGATCATATTTTAAGCCTTTCATCGCAATTTACAAACAATTTAAGAATCGAAGGGTACATAATTATTGACAAACATGCTTACCAGATCTGAAGTTTAACAAAATGTGCTTCAGATCTTCTTGTTTAGAACAAAAAAAAATTTTAGATACCCAATGTGGCTACACTGAAAGCAGTTTTAAAATATACAAACACAATGATTGTAATAAGATGTATTTAACTGAGGTTTTTTGCTGATGATGTCCTAAACCGGGCTTACACTGTGCCATTCTCTGCTGTCAGAGACAACACCTTTGAAATCAAAATTTGTACAGTGTGACTGTTGTTGCAACCTTTTATTTTAGAGTCTGAATCTGGTAATAAGAACATTAACGCCAGCCCTTTGCCTTCCAGGCATTGTAGGATTGATGTCTCTGTGGGATGTTGTGACGTGTTTTTCCTGAGGCAAGGAATCGTACAGTCTGGCATCTAATAAATCTCACACTGCACTGCCTGGCATTCATTACATCAAAATTATGTCATTTGAAACTCTCACAATGTGACAAGTATGAGTCTTTTGCTAGTTTTGAAAGCGCACAGAGTGTATGCCAACCATTACGCGGTAAAGCCATGTTGTTGCCCTACAAAACAAAATCTTAAATATTATATTTAACTGGTGTTCAGCAGTTTAAAATGGTAATACTTTTTTGCCTTATCTAACTTTGTTTTAAATACAGTCATACTAGTTCAAACCCCAGAACTTGAAATGGGTGTGCTGTATTTTTACCGTGACTGTAATGTCACACACATAAAAATTACTGACAGTATTTTATTGTTTCATAATTTGCAAATGTGAATTTTAAAAGTTTCTTATTGTTCTTATTGCACAGAAGGATACCTAATAATAACAATTTAACACAGATTCACAATGAAGTTATCCAGCTGCTACAACACATGCCCACCTAGACTGAACCTTTGTGTTTTTATATTAGGAAATGCACAAACTGGGATAGGATTTAATTTTATTGGTGCTGAAATATAAAATGTCAGTTTGGTGTGTGAATATTTAGAAAGTATAAGTGATAGAAAAATATTACAATGTTTGCAAAAATAAGGAAGTTGCTTTATAGAAGAACAGATGCAAACATCATCAACCAAGTCTCCTTGTTTTCCTGTCTTTGCTTCTTATACTTTTTAGTCTTCATCATCCACTTTGCTCCTCCGCTAACCAGAAAACTTTGTGTTTATTGTGTGTTGCTGCCTTGTCCTTAGGATGAACTGCAGCAGCCCCTTCTTCTAAGTGGTGGAGGAAAAGTGTTTTTTTTTATCTCTAAAAGCATTTGGGAATGTTTTTTTTTTTCTGTTTGTTTCCATGGAGTGTCTTTCATATATCAAATTTTCTAAAAGAACAAGGATAGTTTATCCCGATAAATCTTCCTAAGCATTATTGCAATTGAGTCATCTCTAAACTTTTATTAGAAGAGCTGAGAATACTGCTCGTTATTTTGACAAACTGTTCAACGGGATAAATACAAACATCAGCTGAGTTGTCCTTTCGGAAATTTTAAATATTCCATTGTAAAACAGCTGTTTTTGGGGGGTTTTTTCTCTCTAAACATATGAAGCGATGTGTTCCCCTTTGTGCCCATAAAAAGCCCTAAAGTGTCTGACACAGATTGGACCTTTGCCAGTCAATGAAACATTTTCATTAATAGTGTCATTAAAAGAATAGGAAGCTGTCTCTGTATAAATGGATTTTCTGGTAATTGTTTTTGTAGCCTCAGGCTTGGGATGCAGATTTGTTTTGTTGGTTTGTTTGATTCCATCTGTATCATAGCTAAGGGATGCCCATTTTCTCCACTAGCATACAATTTTAAAAAAGGTGATTGCCAGGTCATTTTAATTAGATTGAAATTTAACTTTTTCCTTCCAACATTTTTAATTCTGCATAATGAATAAAAAGAAAAAGTCAAAAAGTGATATGCAAAATTCCACAGAGTTGACGCTGTATTGGCCGCAAAAGGAGGCCCTACACCATACTAATAAATTATTGTGGTCTAAAACCAGGTGTTTCAGTTTCATTGTACAACCCCTGTATTAACCTTCAGCAGTATCATTTATTTTTGGCAGTGGTTGAATGAGAGCTGTGATTATTATTATGTAATGATTATTACTGAAGAAAAATGTATAAATTGCCAATAATAAAGGAACATCTATAATGTTAAAACCACAGAATAAACTCGCCATATTTATTTTCAAGCTGGAAAAAAAATTATCCTGATGTTTTTAAGTCAACAGTTAACACTGCAGCTTTTCTAACTTCCTTTTGCGGTTAGCTATGCTGCACTGCTAATATAAGCACTAACAAACCAAAATTAGTTGAGTAGTTTGAAACTCCTAATTTATAGCATTTTACTTTTAGAATGGGTCAGTTACAATGACCCATTATTAATCACTTGATAATGACTAATTAGCGGTTAATATCCAACTAAGATGCATGTTACTAGTCTGTTTTTTATTAACAGCATCAGGTTCTGGTGGGCTTGAGATGCTATATTCCTATATTCCCTGTCAATCCCCCAGTTCCTGAGCAAAGGCCCCTAGATAATAAAGTGCTAAATGTCCATAGCTGAAGTTTTGAAGTTGGATAATTGTTTTTCCAAATTTGCTACCAATTTTTTCTTATGATAATAAGAGCCTATAATCTGCTGTTTTAGTGGTTAAATCACATTACCAAATCCTTAAAGTGGAAGAAAACCAACAAATGAACAAGAAAATCTCGTAGTGCTGTTGGTAATGTTAATCTTTATAATTCACTGGAAATTTAAAGAGTAAAATACTCTGCAGTTGTATCACAACTGTTGTCATCATGGCTTTTCGTGTGTGGAGCCCTAAAGCAAAGTGTTTCTATCCAAGGTTTAAACTTAACTGGCTGCTTTAAGGTCAAGTGGAGGTCATCTTTAAAAATATTGAATTTTTTTTTTCTTTTCACTTTTTCTTGAGGCAACTCAGTCATTGTTTGTTGTTGTTTTATTGTTAACTTGAGCTTCAGGTTATATATTTGTGATCCACTTCTTCAGCATCTGCTGTTTTTTGTAAATGAGGCTAATTTTGTAAATATAAATATCTATTTAGCATTAGCCATTTTCCGATGTTGTTGTCTTGCGGTCTGTGGTTGGTTAAAAATGTATCACAGTTTACTCAAAAACAAATAGAGAATGGGAGTTGTCATTTTTCACTCTCATGAGTCCCTGAACTGAAATTGCTGTACCTGATTCCCTGTGGTTGTCACCAAGCCGAACAACACCCTAAGTGGGAGGTTCTGCGTGTGCCGCAAGTAGCATTGGGACTCAAAGTTGCTGCAGCTAGTTTGTCTTTACTCTTCCCCCCTTCACCCCAGCAGCCCACCCACCACCACCACCCAGCGCTGAGTGATGTCAGACATTCAGGAATGCTGGATGCTGAGGAAGAGCGCAGCGGCAGCAGGAGGCAAAGATAAGACCACATACCTCCACAGATTAAACAGCAGGATTAACCTCTCTACTCCACCACTGCCACCACGGTGTCTTTCACCCCCTTATCTACCCCCAGCTCCCCCCTTTTCTCCACCAACGTTTGCCTCCATACATTTGTGTAGTTGTCATGATGTGGGAAATTGCTTTTTAACCCTGTGTGGTTTTTTTGCTGCTGTGCTTCTTTCCAAATTGAAACATAAGAAAAAAAGGGCAAACCTGCCAGAAATACACCGATATTTTACCTCTGGGTTGTTCAGCTCTCGTCACAAGCCATACTTGAAACAGAGTTTTCACAGAAATAAAGAGAAAGAGCGCTGCCACACTTTCCACCATTTTATCTCATCTTCCAAACCTTTTCTGTCACATTGGATTTAAAGTAGTAAATATCTGGTGATGGTATTCGAACCTTTCTTTCTAAGGAAAAGAAAAGCGGATAAAGGGATGAGATCTTCAGCCCCAAACCAGCACCACAAAACAAATCATAGATATGTTATTTATTTAATGCTTTAGTATTCCTGTTCTAGAAATACATGTGCATGACTACCCCTGTATTTGTATTTCTACATGTACATGGGTAGTTTCTAGTATTTCGAAAGGACCTATGGTTTTCAAGTGCAATCAAAATGTAAATCTGTTTTAAGAGACTATGAAATGTTTATTAAACATTACTTTAAAAAGTATGAAACTAATACAACTCAAGTAAAATTTTTCTTAATTATTCTTATCTTACAGTTAGTTAATCTTTATTGTCCACATTTGTGGACATTTACTCACTTTACGACTCTTACAATCTCTGTCATAGCTGGTTGGATCCATGTTGTTTGCTACTAAGGGTCAATCTGCCCCTTTGCCAGTTCATAAATAAACTTTTCCATACCCATTGCCAGAGCTTATGTGATCCACAGTGTGTGGAGTTTGAAAGTCCGAAAGAACAAAAACAAAGCAGCATTCTGCATGCCAGTTAGCTTTCTTGTTGCTGGTGATGCTCTTTGTTGCTGTTCTGTCGAGATGCCTCCTAAAGTAGTTATTGTCATCTTTTTTGGCTGTAAGAATAACCATTTAGAGAGAATTAAATGAGTATCATGTCTGATATGAACAGATCACTCTAATTTTCTTGCTTTTTATACTGCTTTATTTTATATTAGACAGTAACTCTGACCATGATGCTTTGGATGTTTAATGGGCATCAACAAACCCATTTTACTGGGGCAAATGCCCCATATATAAAAGTATTGAAAAAGATTACCTAATAAAGTGGCCCTTGAGTGTATATAAACAAGAAGATTTATTTATATTTAATCATCTGCCACAGTATGGCTTTGTCTAGCAACACCTATGGCATCATCTGCTCTCAGTGTTTCACACAGGAAGACCAGTGGTGCCTGCTCTCTCCATTTTTCAGGCAAATAATTAGTCAGTGTCAGTGTTCATGAACGTTTATAAAAGAGCGTCCGCATTAGCCACGATTATTATTTTTTTGATTGGAGTAGAAAAACTACTAATTGTCAGCCTACAAGACCGTCAAATCTGGTTTTATACTAAATTAAAAAAAAATGTCAACAGAGTTTTCTACTGATGATCAAACAATGCTGAGACATCCCTTTTAGACTGGATCCAGTAAGAGCCACAGAAAGACCGTAGAACAAAATAACACAGAATGTGGATCTCAGCAGTTTTAAGATGCTTAGAATCTATATGAATTTATTTTGTCCATCATGCCTCCTCCCTTTAATCTTATTAAATGTAACATGATTTAGTGTCTGTGTGTGTAGAGTTTATTAGTTTTAGTGCACCACCAGGCTTCCATGAAAATCTCTCATTTTAAATTCCCTAATATTTACAAGAGCAGCTTTTAAAGTATTATGCGCATGTTTAAAAATAACACTACAAATCATGTTATCATTTTAACTTTGCACATGTAGACTATTGTTCGGCAGCTAAATATTGTAATCTGCTTTATTAAACCTTCAGGTGAGTTCCGGCTTAGATGGAGGAAATGTTGCTCCTTTCGCTCTCCAAACCAGCCAATTAGCATAGCATCCCCATGTGTTTGGTACCAATGATAAGAGGGGCCAGTGACCAAGTGGGATATGACATTCCATTGAACCAGAAAATTGCTGCAGAGCCAGCCTTGAAATTAGTTTAAATTGCTGAATCAAAAAATGTTCTCCTGGATTCTGGCAAGGCCAGCGTAAACCTCATGCCTCTAATCCCCAAACTGATGTGAAGTTGTCAGGGATCATGTAGCCTGCCGCTACGATTGATGAGGGAGTTTGGATCTAGTGTGACAGAGGGAGACACTTGCAGGCAACTGGGATTTGACTTGGCCTCCACCCATGGCTACCAGGGTTGTGACTTCAAATCTCCAGGCTTTGGGAACTTCCACTGCGATCCTCCACTGCTTTTGTGCTCTTCAATTTAATTACACGCCACCTCTTTGCTCAGTGATAATGTCAGATCTTCAAGCTCTCTTAGATGTGAGTTGAGTCATAAATCTAAGCTTTGACGCACAGTTGGAGAACTGGGGAGGGGGGATAATTTACCATCAGTCAGGTGCCTTGTTTCATGCTCTTTGGGTTGCTCTCAAAATAGCTGCAAATCGTAGCATTGAAGTTGCAGATTGATGGAAGGAGGGAGCTGGCAGGAAGATGTCAACTCTAAAAACCCCTTAATGTGGAATAAGATCTAGGAAGAGGGTCACCGAAGCAAACATGAGAGGATTAAAGCACGTTTGTTCTGTACACAGCATAATCACTAGTCAGTCTGAAGTCAGTGTTTGACCGAGAACAGAAACAGTAGAAATCGGAGATTGCGTTTTCGCAAATTGGACAAGAAAATTAACATTGATTGCTCACAATGACGCAAATAGCGGTGAGTCAAACTCCAAGTGAGGTTTTAATTTGAACTTTAAGAACTCAACCCACTCCTTTGTTGGCACATTGTACTTTCCACACAGTAATTAAGCTGGCCATAGCCGCAGTCCTCAAAACCAATTTGCACTCCTCGATTGGCTGCAATCTGCGTCTGCCTTAGTGTACCGAAGCTCCTCATTAATAAACAGCTGAAATGTGATTTTAGTCTAGATGTGCTGTAATGTTGCTGCCCTCAGCACTGTAGTATTGTGTAAACTGCTTTTCACATAATAAACCTGCAGCTGTACATTTGGATGCTGGACAACAGCATTAACCACTGTGGCTGCTCTACCTAGCATTAACCTTCTCTTTATTAGTCTTTCATGTCCCAATTGATAATTAATTTGTAGATTAAATTAATTTTACATTAACATAGTTTTAATTTTTACCAGTAAATTTATAATAATGCTGATAACTCAGTTGTATATTTAAAGATCTGTGCAGACTAGATAGAAAATACTTCCATCTACAACTTTTTGTCAGTTTAAACATGCTAATTTTCATGAAATGATATTCACCATACTTTACTAATAATCAGAAATGCACCAATCAATTGACCAGTGACTGAACAGGGTTTGTTTTTTAAATTAG
Organism: Girardinichthys multiradiatus; assembly: GCF_021462225.1. Classification (NCBI taxonomy): domain Eukaryota; kingdom Metazoa; phylum Chordata; class Actinopteri; order Cyprinodontiformes; family Goodeidae; genus Girardinichthys; species Girardinichthys multiradiatus. The sequence continues at coordinate 38,600,339 of NC_061800.1, forward strand.
TCATCCAGTCAGAGAATGCCAGAGATGTTCGTAAGTCATTTTTTCCTCATCCAAGTCAAGCCTCAACTCTTCAATGACTGAAATAACACATTTACTTTGAATGTTTCTAAATAATCCACAAAACTGCTGTAGTTATGAATTTATTACTTTAGGCCTAATTTGGACACTTATTACATTTTTTCACAACATTTATATCAACATGTCAAAAACTCTTAATATTTGCAACTTAGAAAATGGATCAGATATAATATTGATCCCACTGAAAATCAATTTGTGTTAAAACAAACTTATATAGTTATAGGTCAAAACAAGTTATTATCAAATATCTGAATAAATTCAAATGGAAATGCTTTTTGAAACTATTAGGTTTTGTTGAAATAACTTTAAAAATCCGAGAACTCAAATTGGCCACTTCTTCGCTATGCAGGCATTTCTTCTCTGTACTCTGTAGTCAGAACCATGTACCGAATCTGCATTCAAACTTTTGTCGTCAAGTCTAAACAGTAAACTTGTTCCAAACTACAAATTATAAATCAAAGCGTAAGGCACGGTGTACTGACAGACAAAATATTGAATTTGAATTGCTTTTATTTTGAAAAAGCCAAAGGGTGTTTGTAATGACGGTAGCTTAACAGTGGGACAATATAATAGTTAAGTCAGTCAATTAAGGCATTGTTCAGGTTAGGAGTAATGAATGTGGTGATCATTATGTCCTGACGGCTAGCATGAAGGGGTCGCTATGAACCAAATAATAGCTCACACTCTGCACGGCCTTGGCTTGTAAATCAAACACATCCTTTAACAGCAGAAGTATCACATCAGTCAGAGCTGTGGTCTGAGGATAGCTTGGTGTAAAAGCTGCTCGATGGTAGACTTAGTTAAAAGCAGACAAATTTAGAAGATGCTGTTAACTCCATTTCCTGGAACGCATCGTTGAGAAATGTCAGAGAACCCATAAGCACTCTGTGTAGTATTGCCATAACAACCAGACTTTTTGTACACTATGGTAACTCTTTAATCAGTTACTGGCTTTAGTTTCACCAGTAATTACATGAGATAAAGACAGTTTGTGTGACTCAAATCACAAACCTCAAGTCTGAGTCAAGTCATGAGTCAAGTGTGAAATCCTTGTTTTTGTGAATTAGTTGTGACTCACCGATTTGAGTCTTCCTATGCAACGAACCACTGTCAGTGTTTTTTGAGAGGAAAAGACTCAAACTTAGCATTTTGTAATACCACTAAGGTCTTTAAAAGAAGGAAATACAGCAACTGAAAATACATTATGGCTGTGTCATGATGGGTTGTTGGACCAAAGTGCAAACAGGAGGGTGGAAGTTGAATATTTAATTATAACCTACCTGGGAACTTACAGCAAAGAACAGAGGCAGGCAGACGTAGACCAGGAAGACAATAGTGACATGGAGCAGGGAACTAAACACTACGAAGTGATGTGAACAGAAAATCAGGGAGTCTAAATACTGAGGGAGGGAGGAGAATGGACCAATGAACTAGAGGAGGTAATCAGCAAGAAAAACAGGAGCAGATGGTGGAGAAGGTAACTAAGGGAAGGTGACCAATTAACACAGATGATCATGGAGTGTAGGGAGATAACAGAAAACATCTAAATAAACAAACAATGAGACTAATTAAACATAAAGTGAAAGGAACCCAATCTATAAAGGGATATAAACTAACACAACACAGGAATCCAGGGAAGTAACAAAACCTAAACAGAATGAATCTAATGAACCTGAATGAACTGAAATAAAGCAAATAACATTGCAGTGCAAAAATGGTAAACAGAACTCAAACCCAAAACCTAACACAGGCATATTATGACAAGCTGATGTTAATATGTTCTTAGGGTTTCTGTGTATGTACCATCTGTCCAGCTTCCACTGGGAGCAAAAGGCACCTCAGCAGACAGGAGGTAGGCTGAATAAATTACAAAAAGTATGCTCTGTTTTATTATTATGTGTTTTTGGCCTCTGTTTTTCATTGAACATATTTGATTTAGAAGTATTTGTACTTGTTGGATAATCTCAAGCCAAGGCAAGCTATAGTTACCCATATGTTACAGTTACTGGGTGTGCTAAATGCATTATTTGCTCATATTCAATTCAATTTCAGTTCAGTTTTATTTGTATAGCGCCAATTCACAACACATGTCGTCTCAGGGCTCTTCACAACAGTCAGGTACATACATTCCAATTAATCCTAACAATTGAACAGTGCAGTCAGATTGAGTTATTTATTCAAATTGGATAAAAAGTTTTTCTATCTAAGGAAACCCAGCAGATTGCATCCAGTCAGTGACTTGCAGCATTCACTCCTCATGGATGAGCATGTAGAGACAGTGGACAGTCACTGGTGTTGACTTTGCAGCAATCCCTCATACTGAGCATGCATGTAGCGACAGTGGAGAGGAAAAACTCCCTTTTAACAGGAAGAAACCTCCAGCAGAACCAGGCTCAGTGTGAGCGGCCATCTGCCACGACCGACTGGGGGTTTGAGAGAACAGGGCAGCACTGATCCAGGAGTACTTTCTATGGGAAGGAAAAGTAAATGTTAGTGGATGTAGCTCCTTTGGTTGTTTCATCTAGAAAGAAAGAACAGATAAACTTTGAACCAGTTTTCAAGGTTAGAGTCTAAAAGAGAGCACATATAATTAGTTACAGTAAAGCTCAGTCAAATGCTATGTCTAGGAGAGAGAAAGGGTTAAACACTGAAAGACAAGGCCAAGTGGATCATCTGTAGAAGGTGAGCATTAAGTTGTTGCCAGCAGAAGCTCAGACGATGCCCTTCTCCAGAAAGGTGTCACAGGTAGACACAGAGTCAGGCCAGGTGTAGCTTCTAGGAAGAGAAAAGAGAGAGAACATAAAGTTAAAAACTGAAATAACAGCAAATAATGCAAAATTGGAGAGTAGTGTGAGAATGTAGTGAAGAGGGTGAAAGTGGTCATTATGTCCTCCAGCAGCCTAAGCCTATAGCAGCATAACTACAGAGATAGAGTGGCTTAGGTTATCCTGAGCTAACTATGAGCCATATAAAAAAGGAAAGTTTTAAGCCTAGCCTTAAAAGTAAACAGGGTGTCTGCCTCACAGACTAAAACTGGGAGCTGGTTCCACAGGAGAGGACCTGCCTCCCATTCTACTTCTAGAGACTCTAGGAACCACCAGTAAACCTGCAGTCTGAGAACGAAGTGCTCTGTTAGGAACATATGGAACAATGAGATCTCTGATGTATGATGGAGCTAGATCATTAAGGGCTTTATATGTGAGGAGGAGAATTTTAAATTCTATTCTGGATTTAACAGGGAGCCAATGAAGGGAAGCTAAAGTTGGAGAAATATGATCTCTCTTTTTAATTTTAATCAGAACTCTTGCTGCAGCGGGCTGCACAGTGGCACAGTTGGTAGCACTGTTGCCTTGCAGCAAGAAGGTCCTGGGTTCATTTCCTGACCAGGGGTCTTTCTGCATGGAGTTTGCATGTTCTCCCCATGCATGCATGGGTTCTCACCACAGTCCAAAGACATGCCTGTTAGGTTAATTGGTCACTCTAAATTGCCCTTAGGTGTATGAGTAAGTGTGTGCATGGTTGTTTGTGTGTTGCCCTGCGATGGACTGGTGACCTGTCCAGGGTGTACCCCGCCTCTCACCCATAGACTGCTGGAGATAGGCACCAGCTCCCCTGTGACCCACTATGGAATAAGCGGTAGAAAATGACTGACTCTTGCTGCAGCATTTTGAATCAGCTGAAGGCTTTTAACTGCATTTTGTGGACATCCTGATAGTAAAGAATTACAATAGTCCAGCCTTGAAGTAACAAATGCATGGACTAGTATTTCAGCATCACTCCGGGATAGGATTTTTCTAATTTTGGCAATGTTCCGGAGGTGAACAAAGATTTTCTTTGTATATTTTGACCATTTCCTTGCTGTTTATATTCTGCTGGTTTTGTCTTCAGTTTATTTCCCTGTGCTCTTTATCGTTAGGTATTTTACTTATCGGTTCATTCTTTTGTGGTTTTAGTGTTCTTTCTGCATCTGGAGTTGTTTCTTGTTAGATTTCTGTGAGATATGTCCCTGGATTTCTCTGTGTTTCTGCTCAGCTCTGCCCTGGTTAATAAGTCTCCCACCTTCAGCTGCTCTGCCACCCTCTCTGCCTAAGCTGCTACTCATTTACTCTGATCAGCTCATCTGGATTGCTTGTCATTTCTCCAACCCGACCTCCGTATATAAGATCTGTGATTGTCATTGCCATCCTGGTGCAGTTGGACTGTCTGTGCAACCTCTGTAGGGTCCCAGTATTGCCTCATGCTACCAGTAGTGACACTGACCCTGGTCAAACGCAAAACTACTGAAAAGCATTTAAACCAAAAATGAGGAAAGGAAAAAAGGTCTATGGCCTTCACCTGTAAAACCATTCCTGGGGTCGTCTCATTGTTGCCCCTTTAGTGCACCAGTTGTTAATTTCATTAACACCAAAACAGCTGACACTGATTAAAACACCCCTCTACTATTTAAGTGTCCAGAAGTTTAACTGGCTTGATATTATACTCAGATTAAAATGTGTTCCTTTAATTATTTAGAGCAGGGTAAAAAACTATTCCTTTCTACATTCATTTGGGGAAAAGTTCAACTCTAACTGGGTGAAGCTTTAAGTATTGTATTTAATCCCTCTTGCTTCTGACAGGAATAAATAACTTGCCCTAAAGTCCGTTCAATGGATTTTTAAGTTCATGTGTGAAAATCCAGCAGGATAAAGGAATGCCCCACTGGATACAGCAGGATTAGTATATCATTGATTTGTGTCATCATGAGGAACACACAGTATATTACCATCACATTAGTAGACAGTATCTTTCAAGTAATGGCAAAGCAAACCGCTGCTTCAAAAAGCTGCTTACGGATTCAGTGGGTGCATTTCTTCCCGACAGGTGTGCAATAATGGGTTTTCATTAGAACTCTGACATCAAAGAACAAATAAAAAACCTCTTCATATCTGCGAGCAAGGACAAGAGACTTCTGTGCTCAAGAAGAAACCTCATAAAGTTGATTCACCAAAAACGTATGTGAGATGAAGGAGGGATTCCTGCGACGACCAGTGCTCCACCTGAGCAGTCCTCACTGCTTTGTCTGCTTAAACCTACATGGTGGACAGCAAAAATCACAAGGCCTGATCGTGTGTTGAGTCTGCAGATTGTTGATAGCGTCACACCAGCACAGGTGCTGATAAAGCCAACCATAGCATGTTCAGTGTCCAGCAAAGCAAAAATAATTTCTTGCCCTCTGTCACTGCTCTGCTAAACTATAAAGTTGTTTTTAGTGATTTAATGAAAGTTACAAAACTGCACATCTGCTACATCTCTCAGCTAGTTGTTTAATAAAATGTCCAGTATTCATCTGGTAAATACTTTCTGGCTAAATTGTTGCAGGGTTTGTAAGACCATCAATGTTTTGGTCTAAATCTCAGTCATCCAGATTATGGTAATCCTGATAGTCTGAAAAGATGGCAACTCAACAACAGTAGAGATTCACACATCTGACAATTCCTGGCTGATACTGATTTCCAGTTTTCTTTAGGGCCTGACTTGTTGATTCAGGGGTATAAGACACAGAAAATGTGCTTTAGATTCTTTGGGGAGGGGGGCAGATATGGCTTAATTCTGAGAGTTAAATTATTGAATGGGCTTAGGAAAATATTCAAATATATTCAAAATAATAAAACAGCTTTTAAAAAGCAAAAGAAAAAAAAAAAACTAAAGAAAACTAATTATGGGTTAAAATGTAAGTTGAGGTGTAGAAAACAATGTCAGTAAAACAGTGGATTATTAGTTATTGTTTGTTTTTTCATCCGGCAGACATTCTGTGTGCAATTTCAATTCAATCAAGTTTTTTTTTAATCAGTAAGTCAATTAAAAAAGAAAAATAAATATATAGATTCAATACACACACATTAATACTTTTCAAGGGTATGGCTGCACGGTGGCGCAGTTGGTAGCACTGTTGCCTTGCAGCAAGAAGGTCCTGGGTTCAATTCCCTGCTGGGGGTCTTTCTGCATGGAGTTTGCATGTTCTCCCCGTGCATGCGTGGGTTCTCACCGGGTACTCTGGCTTCCTCCCACAGTCCAAAGACATGCCTGTTAGGTTAATTGGTAACTCTAAATTGCCCTTAGGTGTATGAGTGTGTGCATGGTTGTTTGTGTGTTGCCCTGCGATGGACTGGTGACCTGTCTGGGGTGAACCCTGCCTCTTGCCCATAGACTGCTGGAGATAAGCACCAGCTCTCCCACGACCCACTATGGAATAAGCGGTAGAAAATGACTGAAGGGTTTACTAATTTTGATATTTGAAAATATTGTAATTTAATAAGCAGCACCTGTATCCATATATTTACCATCAAACTGTGTTTGATAAAGTATTCATATTCAATAAAAAAATATTTTTTTTGGGTGTGGACAGACATATCTGAAAAATGTACTTCATCATTCAGGGCTTTTCAGTTCAAGCCTTTGAATCACAGACTGATTTAGTATCTTTGTGACAGTGTTGATCAGAGCTGCTCATCAGCTGCTGCTTCATCTAAATACTTCAGACTCCGAAAAGAAACAAAAAGATAAATGCAGGATGTTGTTCATCACCCTCTGTGGGTCACATGGGAATGATGCAGAAAAAATTACCCAACTGGTAAATTCATCATAAAAGCTAAAGTAAGAGCTACACCATCGTGGCGTTTTATTAGATAATTGTCATACAAATTTCTGATGAAATATTTTGCTTTATCCATCAAAGTTTTTAAAAACTGTTATGTCATTTCAATTCTTCGTCTTTCAATTAAAATAAATATGTGTTAATTTTAAATGAGTGCCGCAACAACAATAAACTCTTTTTATGCTTCTAGCATGCTTGAGTAAAAACTGATGCAGCAGAGATGCATTCAAATCAAAAACACAGCTGCAAGATTGCATGATAATTAAAATTAGAGATGCATAATACTATTTCCGGCCTTCCTGCCATGAGTGGTCATCAATTATGTATTTTAAGAGCACAGGCAACTTCACACTGTGTGAAAGAGCAGTGACTGTAAAATAGGATTTAACAGGGTTGGAGTTGACATTTTAAACCACCTTGACCATTTACATTAACGAAAAACGAGCTATAAACATTTATTTCTGTTCATGTCCTAGTGAATATAGATCCCTGGCTTAACCCTCACATTTTTAAAAGATTGTCATGATTTCCAAATCCAGCATGTAGTATGAGAGACAGAGGTTGGAAGCTCAAAAGAGTCACACAAACCCTTCCTTTCATTTACTGAAGTAAGCTCTGGGTCAGTTTGCTCCTTCACCAAACGTCATCAAGGCAGGTTTAAACAATGTCCTTTTTAAGATGGCACCGTTTCTGACTTGAAATGACCAAAACTGCAAAGTACGAAATGGTAAGGGAGTTAAATAACTACACCCGCTGAAGTCTAACTCTGCAGCAGCCTGTATGCAGCCTGTATGCACCAAACACTGTTTGCCGTCTGGAAGCCTCTAACAGCTTTCATGCATCCTCTGACTCCTTTTTTCAGTACCACAACAATGATGCAGAAAATAACTGATTGAGTATTTTTCCTGCAATAGCAAATTTCACACCAAAGAGTGTTTTCAGTGCCTAGTAGCACTTACAAATGTCTCCTTCACTGATTATAAAAAATTTATTTTTTGAGTTTCTGACTGGCTGGTCATCAGTCACTGCCGATCAGACCTCATTTCTGGTCAGAGACCAATGTCTCGATGTCATTAAATCAACTGTGTCCAACAGCGGTAAATATTAAAAAAGAGACAGATCTGATCATTTTAACCATTGGATGTATACTGTGTGTTATAAGCCAGACATTAAAAAGGAGATTTTAGAAACAATTATTACTCGCTTATTGATACCAGCTGACCGATGCATTCCCCGAGAAAGAAATGTACTGGCGAAGTTACATTTGAGCCATATTGACACATCATCTGTTAAACTGCAGAATCTCCCGTTAAGTGAGACTGGGAGCAACAGGGTCCACCGTCCAGTCACAATGCAGCAACAGAAGATGAATATATTCGCCGGACTGTGTGCAAGAAGATAAAACACAGAGACAAGACACTGACACAGTGTCCAGACTTTAATGAACCTCTGCTCTTTGGATCTAACCTGCTCAGCTTTAAATGTAATCGAAAGCTAATAAGATATTAGACTTGGTCCAGGCAAGAAGCCAATCACAGCTTTGGATTTTAAAGGACAAACAATCTGGTTCGTCTTAGATCTGTTGAAGGGTTAACATCTTGATTTCAGTTTATGAATTCCAAACTTTTCATACATCACAGAAGAAAAAAACCTGCTTTCCATTTCCAGAATAAAAAAACTAACTAATTAAAGCATTTCTTAAGTTTTCTCTGCACTTAGGGATAAATACAATCATTTTTTGCAGACTTGTCATGTGGTCTTGTGAAATTAAAATTAAAGTATTTGGCCATAATGTGTCATTGCATTTGAGGAGGACGGGGAAAGCTTCCAAGCATGAGAACACCATGCTAGACATGAAGTACGGGGTGGCAGCATCATATTGTGAGGGGGTTTTGGCGAAAGAGGGACTGATGCGTCTTCCAAGATACATTATATAATGAGCAAGGACCTCATGTAAACATGTTGAATTGATACCTAATAACATCAGCCAGGACTTTGAAGCTTGGGCACAAAAGGGTCTTCCAAATGGATAATGGCCCCGAGCATTCCACCAGACTAGTTACAAAATGGCTAAAGGACAACCACAAAAATGTTTTGGAGTGCCAATAACAGCCATGATCCAAAGAAAATTTCTAGGCAGACCTGAAAATGTATATGTGAGCAAACCCGATCCAGTTACATCAGTTCTGTTAGGAGAAATGGACAAAAATCCCAGCAAGCCATTGTCAGAAGCTTGTGGAAGGATACTTTTTACAAGTTATACAGTTTAAAAGGCAGCTTTACCAAATACTATGAAAATGTATGTGTTACGTCCCCTGCCTGGTCTGGGGGATATGAGGGATGAACATAAATCTAGATAGTGAAAGAGGACTCCAGATGGCAGTTAAGATGTTTATTTATGCCATGTTGTAAAAGTTCTGCTATACATACTGGTATATAGTTTCAGGGACAGCTCAGGCCAACATAACATTTCTGAAAGAAAACGCAATATACAAACCTACAAACTAACCTACCGCACAACCACATAAACAGCAGAAAACTGAGATTAAAGAAAAGGCAGGTCTCTCCTACAAACACAGTCTGTCCAAAGGTTACATTAGTAAACAGAAGGCATCTAACCCTGCACAAACAAAGAGGGTGTATGGCAGTCAAATAGCCAAAAGGCCCAGAAGTGCAGCTTCACAGGCCTTAAATAGAGCACTGCTAATGATGATTGGTTGGAGACCCAGGAAATATCACCTAATCCAGTAGGCAAAGCCTATAACAAAACATAAGCATTACTTCATATAAGAACATCCGCTTTGGGGGATGTAACAGTATGTAAACTTCTGAATATAAAGAAAGCTTTAAATAATTATCTAAAAAGACCTTCTAATATTGTAGCATTAAGCAAGTACAAATGAGCTTGTTTGTGCTGACTGACCTGAAATACGACATGATTAGACTGATTTAATGCCAGTGGGATAAACAAAAAGGTAATGCTGTCACGCTTTATGAAGGTCTCAAATGCAGAGCACGGCTGTGGCAAAGGGTGAAGTTTTAATAGCAAAAAGGAACTTACAAGATAGTCATGGGAGGAACAGGTCATGGAGCAAACTGGTGGAAATCGGCAATGAAGAACGGCAGATAAACGGACCATAAGGCAGCACAATGGAGAAACCAGGGAGAACCAGTGAGCATAAATAATGAGACAGGAGGAAAATGACAAATGAACCAGAAGAGCTAAACGTGGAGCAGCTGTGGCAGAGGGAAGGCAGAGCAGCTGAAGGAGGGAAAGTAATTAGACAGAGCATATACAGAAAAGCAAGAAAACCCAGGTAAAATATGAAAGGGATCGAACAGAAGACACCTCTAGATGAATAAATAACAAAACAAAAAAGAATGAACTAACAAAACAAAATTTAAAATGACACAATGAGAAAATATGTCCTAGGAGGAAACAGATTTAGTGTATTCTCTGAGTTAAAAAAAACAAAATAAACAAATAAATAAATAAAACTATTTCTCAAGCTGTAGTCTGTTTTTGTGGTGTTTCATTTTTTATTACAACTGTATAAAAAAAGTCACAGCTATGATTTCTGAGCAGTAAAATCCTGAGATCATAAACTGTGAACCTGTGTTCGTTAGACGAGGATGTCTTTCTAATACATTTCTAATAAATAAATTAACCTAAACCAAGAACCTGCATCATTAAATTGTCCATTTAAAAACAGACAAACATACAAAATAATATTTAATTTATTCGTAAGATACCATAGATTGTCATGACTACATCAACCTTCTTATGGCAAAATGAAAAGATGAAGAATTAAACAGAATAGTTCATCCCGGAGATAAGAGTCATTGTAGTTTGACAGAGACGTACTCTGGTTTGTGTCCCAATGGAAGGCAACTAAAAGTCTTACGTCTCTGAGGAGGAGGATGTGAGCTCCATCCAGATAGGCAGAATGTTTCATGTCGAGGTCAGTCATAATGACAAAAGAGGAAAAAAAGCCTACCTTTTGGTTTCTTTCAACTGAGCTGCTCCGTTGTTAAATAGTTGCTGCGTAAGGACCTCTGGGGAAATTAAAAGCATATTGTGCCACAATTTCCCTGTGACTCAGGGCCTCCCTGGGGAGAGTACTTTTAAAATTTCTAATAAAGGAGACTTCAAATTATAGGGAGGGGACCTGGCATTAATTAAACTGGGGATTTCAGCAGGGTCAACTTCTCATATTTATCTGTTTATACCATTGCTTTGGTCTTCTGTAAAGACCGACTGGTGTATTGAGGCCACAGCTCCTGGGTAAAAACAAACATATGGAAGTTCTCATGAATGAGACAGAGATGATCTATGTTTCACAATATAAAAACCACAAGGTGATGAAAAATATTTGCTGCAGGCCACCTATCAAGATTTGACAAAATGTTTTTTTTCTGTTTTAAACTGCTAGTAATTATAGGTTTTTACAGTCGTCACCTCATTTTACAGATTAACCTTTTTAAGAGAAGGTTAGCTGAAAGTTTTTTTAACAAGACTTGCAACATGCATTAACGTGTAACTGCCATTATTTTTGCTGTACTCTAATGATCACTCAACAGCTACCAGCAATTTTCAAGACTAAAAGCACCAGCAATTTACCGTCCTGCCACCGCCGACTGCTGTGATTCCTTTTTCTGTTACAATGCTTGAACTTGCGGCTAATGCTGTTTGCAGCCTTGACCCAACAGACGAAGGTTCAGACAAGTTGGCAGGCAATAAACAACGAGCATGTGATGTTGTTTTTCCTGAGTTTGTATTCTCTGTGGGTCTGTCTGAAGCAGAACAGCGATGAAGCATCATTAATACCACAATTAACTCTTCCAACAAATACCTACAGCAGTTAACGTGGTCTTTTATATACCGTTGGTGAAAATGAAACATAGTCTGGCAAAAAGATATTTTTCTTTTTTATCTTTTTCATATCTTGTCACATTACAATGACTACAACTTTAATGTGTTTTATCAGGATTTTATGTGGAAGACCAATAAAAAGTGGTGCTTAATGAGAAATAGTATAAATGTTTTAACCTTTCTTTCATAAAAATGGAGCATGCATGTGTTTTCAGTCTCCCTCAGTTGGTACTTCTAGGGTGTGTTTTGTAGCTGGTGTGTTTACCTATTTGTCTTTGAAAAAAATAACTCAACTCAGTCAAATTAGATGGACACCAATTTTCAAGTCTTGCCACAGATTTTCAAGTGAATCCAGCATCCAGGATGGATTGCAGTATTAGTATTTTGCCACACATATTGTTTGCATACAGTCCAAACAAATCCATTTTGGACTTATCTGACCAGAGCACCTTCTTTCAGATGTTTTCTGTCTCCCTTATATGGCTTTCCTGTCATAATTGCATCTTTTTCCACTCCTCTTCTTAACAGACTCTCCCCCTTGAGCAAGGGATCTCTGCAACTCCTCCAGAGTTACCGTAGGCCTCTTGGCTGCTTCACTGATTTATGTTGTCCTTACCCGCCCTCTCAGTTTAGTGGATGACCATGTCTTAGTGGGTCTTTATGATAGCTGTTGTTCACTAATATTCTCTAACAAACGTCTGAGGCCTTCACAGAACAGATGAATTTCTACTGAGATTAACCTTGATGCCAGTGAACTTTGTTTACTAATTTTGTGACTTCTTAAAGCAGTTTGTTGTGCTGCATTTTATGTAGTGGTGTCAGAGTAAAGGGGTGGCAAATACATGTGCATTCCTTCTACATGAGGTGCATTACTAATGATGTTAAATACTGGAACTCATATTTTATTGTGTGGTTTCCAGTTGGTTTGACTGACGTTTCTCAGGTCAAACTCTCCCTTGGCCACTAAAGGCTAAAGCTGACAACTTTCTTATTCAAGTTATTACGGTCCTGAGAAATTTAAAATTACAACATTGCTGACCTCCGCTGTGGGATCAACTTCTTATTTAACATCTCATAACCAATTCAGTTGTTCTCTGAATCCATTCATGTGTTTATATTCGGCCTAAATGCCAGAGAGAGTATTGATGTTGGGCAATTCTTCGAAAAGCATGATTTACATTCAGTGACATTTGTAAAGCTGCTCCTGACAGTGTTTTTATATTAACGGTGAAACAAATAAATATCTGTATCCTGATAGGTGACATTTGTGTAACCAACCACAGAGTATTATCACATGACTCTGCAGGTCCTCTCAGCTTGATGAGGATTTCAGTTTCTTTAAATTTGTTCCTGTAGTTTTCTGCCCCATATCTGGCCTCATTTTGTTTGCTATCACCGCTCTTGTCACAGTTTCCAGGCTCAGCAGGGACTCTTGTTTCAGGAAAATATTACTCTGATTCACTGATTGAGGAGCCCAACACATAATAACATAACGAGATCTATAATAGGAATGAAGGAGCTGAGGAAATTATGTTGTCTTTATGTGCTGGCAGTAATCCTCATCCACCAGAGTGAATATCCAAGTTTATACACTTCTTGTTATGCATATTGTCTTAAAACAAGTTATAATTAGTTTACATGTGTAACCCCCATAAATGTGAGTGTTGTATTGTATACAATATTTTATGGTTTTGCTCTTGTTTTTTTTTTTTGTTTGTTTGTTTGTTTCGTAACTTAATATAACAGTAAATCTGTTTGTATGTTAGTTTTAGTTTTGCTGCCATAAACCACCAGTAGGTGGCCTAAGGTGATGCACTATGTAATTTTCACAACAACAAAGAGGAGTAGAAGAAGAAGGCAGGCAACAGAACATGCTGAAAACGAAATACGTTTACATGGTTAATACTGATAAATTTCAGTTACGGCTGGTGAAAAAAAGTCATCTGATCCTTGCAGTTGGACCTGTTTCTGCAGTGATTTTCACACCTCTGCAGGCCTGGATTGAATGCTCTGGAACCCTGGTTTTCATCGCAGGACCTGGGACCACTGGATCCACTCCTGCCTTTGAGTGGATCAAGATAAAATTGGGATTTCAAGAAACACAAGGCCATTGAAATAAAATTAAAAAACTAGGTTGCAATAAACAGATAGATCAACTGAACAATAATAAATCTTAAGGAAAAGAGAAAATACCACCTGGTTTAACTAGTGTGGACACGTGTTGTAAAAGAAAAGAGAACACTTCAATTTTATTTTGTATTAAATAGTTTTATTTTGACATAACGTACATAAGAAATAATCATTTTATGTATTTATTCATTTACTCATTTAGTATCTCATGGTTTTTGTACTAGAGTGCACCATGAAATATTTAATTTAACACATTTTGGCTCATCAAATAGATTTTAACATCTGATTTGTTAAACTGCACAGCAAGTTGATTTCAGACCAATCACCTTTAACTTTATCGGTGACTTTGATGACATAGGATGCCAGTTATGAGCAATCCATAATTTGCTGTTCTATCTATTTATTTATTCTATCTATGTCTAAATATTGCAGCACATCATGGTCATTGACATAGTTAAGGTAATTGGTCTGAAAGCAACTTGTTGTGTTTTGAAAAGCTAAATAACATGCATACCAACATGAATTGTGATAACTGTTTTGCCAGACAGCCTTCTTTTAAATTAGAAATATCATGATGTTTTTATTTTCCAAAATTCTCGCTGCACCTCTGTTATTGTCAGAACACATCCATGCATTCGTAGATTCAAAACTTGGCCTTGTCTGAACTGTAATTTCCTACAAAAAGCACAACAATTCAGAATCTGTGTCAGAGCCGTCAGCGGAGTAACTCGGGAAGAAGGATGTGGCTACATGTGCCTCACTAGTAGTACAAACCATGGTTGCATGACTTTAATTACATTGTCAGTCTGGCACATCAATCTTTTCTGCTGAGCTGCATGCAACAATTTCCAAACCTCAATACAAACCTCTCAGCTGACATGGTGTCCACATACTAGAGATCTGGTTTCAGTTGTGTTACTTCAAAGTCAAAATGCCTTTTACTCAATGATTTCAGTATTTCACCTTCTATCTCATGCTTCCTTGAACCTAATGTAGACGTGCTGAAACAACAGATTTAAAGCAGAATACTGACTTGTGTATTTTTTGGTATGAGGCTGCTGTTTTTGTCATCCTGTTCCACATAAATCCAGCCCATTAATTCTGACATTTTCATCTCAAAAAATGTATTTATGCTCTTCTACTTGCAAAGCTGACCTGTTAACTTTTTATTATTTTGACAAAATTGTATCCTTTTCTCCTCCAAAACAACACATCTTTCTAAAAAGTACAGTTTTGTTTATATAGAGCCACCTGAAGCTGCATTGGACTCTCTTATGAGACAAAACAGATAACCATAAAGGTTAAGCACTTTATTTCCTGTAACTAGAATAATCCATTATTAATCTCAGTGAGGTTTAGAGTTAAAGGCTCACACCAGAATTTTACATATAAAGTTTCTATCAATTTCTATTTGTTAAATACCAAAATAATCAATGAGAGAAATGTATTAATTCCATCGAAGTCAGACGTTTAAACACAATTCCTTAGCATGTTCTAGAATTGCCTTTTAAACTGTACCTGGGTCAAATGTTTTGGCTATCATTTTACCAGATTCTCACAAAGATTTGCTGGGATTTTGGTCCATTCCTCCTCACAGAACTGGCATAACTAAGTATAAGCTTTGTGATGGCCACTCCAAAACATTGCGTTTGCATCCTTATGGTTCTTTATAACTCAATTAGTGGTTATGACATGGTCATTGTCCATTTAAAAGACCCATCTTTGCCCAAACTTTAGCCTCCTGACTAATGTCTTGAGATACTTCTTCAATATTTCTTTAAGTGCACCACTCTCTCCCAAAAGCAAAACACCCTCAAAACATGATGCTGCCCCCGCTGTGCTTGACAAATGTGATGGTGTTCTGAGGCTTGCAAGCTTCCCCCTTTTGTTGCCAAATGTAACAATGCTATTTATGGCTAGTTTAATGAAACCACCATGTCTCCAACATGTAAAGTCTTTGTCCCTGAGAGCACTTGCAAACTGTTATCTGGCATTTTATCTTGCTTTTAGAATAATGGCTTCTTCCTCTCTCAGTGGCCTTTCAGTCCTTGTGGGCACAGGACTTCACACCATATTTTGCTTTTGTTCTGGGGATTATGGACACATTTTACACCAAAGCAGATTAATCTCTGGGTGTGATAGCTGGACGTGGCACCTTCAGACTAGAGGGTGACACGAGAGTGGATTTTCTCTCCTGTTCCATCCCGCTCCCACAGAAAAATGTCTTGTCCCATCCCAATCCCAGGCCAGCATTAAAAAAAAAATCCTGTCCCGTCCCACTCTTGGTAAATTGACTCCCATTTAGAATGACTCCCACTCCTGTGCCACTCCCATTTTTGTTTTCTTCATTTAGTCTTTTGGGAATTTCTTTGTTTGAAGGACCAGTTAGGTCCCTGTTGTTAGCTGTAGTAGAAATAATAAAATATCAAACAAGGAAACAGACCCTGCCTATCTTAGTTGAATAAACAAAATGTACATAGTTGTATTTTACTCATTTATTAAGTGATTGTTTCCTTTGAACAATGACATTACTTTAGTTGCTGAAACTAAAGAAAAATGCACCTAGTAAGAGAACTATACTTGTTGAACAAAAGTGCATAAAGGCATTACCTTCACAATTTAGAAACTGTACCTCAATGGTTCACAGCCCTGGTCCTCAGGGACCCCTTCCCTGCATGTTTTAGATGTGTGTCTGCTCCAGAACACCTGATTCAAATTCTGACATGACCTCCTATACAGGCATCAAGAATGGAGGGTCAAACTGAACAAAATTAAAACAATAAAATCATCATAAAATAAATAAATGTTGTGAATCTCCCATAAGTGAAGTAAATGTAACACGGAAGAAATGTAACATTAAATGTGCCATTAAATTAAAAGGTACCATTTATTTATTTAACACATCATTAGAAACAATAAATGTACCATTATATCATGAAATAGACTATTATGCAATTAAATGTGCCACTGAATAATTAAGTATGATTTTAAAGACGACATTACGTAATTAGTGGTACACTTAATATTTAATGATGTATTAAAATAAATTGTACATTTAATGGTACATTCAATTTTGTTTCTATTTCACAACATATTTATTTAATATCTTCCCTAGATGAAGCCTTTCTACGGAGTCCGCGAGGGGACATGGGAGAATTGTTTTTGTTTTTTTTTGCATCCCCACGCAATACTTTTTATGTTCCCACGCAATACTTGTTCGGTAATATTTGCGACTTTCCTGTCAGCTCTATGAGTTTAATAGATAAGTCCTTACTTCTGAAATCCAATTTTACCATGTCCAGTTCTCCACCTGCGTTTGCTCCCTCCATTCTGAACGCAGGTGGAAAACGTCAATCAGAAGCACTGTTGGCTTGTGGGTCATGTAGTTCGTTTGACTCGCATTATAGTATATGATTCTTGGAAAAAAAATACTAAATAATACTAAATACTAATTACTAAATAAATGGCAGCATCGAGCCAAGTTTTCTTTTTCTCAAAGTTTATAACAAAGTCTCAGTTTTACATTTCCAAAGACAATTGATCCTAGTTTGTTCTCCCTCCTATTGGTTAGCTCCCGCTCCCCTTCATTTTTTATCCTGTACCGTCCCAATCACGTAATCTTTACCGATGCCGTCTCCCATCCGTGGGATTCCCGAGAAAATGTCAGCCTCTACTTCAGACCTCTGGAAATTGTATCCAAGGTCAAGTATAAAAAAAAATCTATGCAGTGACATAAGAAGGGAGTCTAACTCAGGTGTTGCCTTAAAATACATCTGGTGATGTGCCACCATTTAATTCAAACAAATATGTAGTTTTAAACAACATGTAGTTGTCTTCTCTTATTCCTTTTTTAACGTTGTGTATATGCCATTACATATTCATTCAGCTAATATAAATTTTTTTAGGTAATCTTCAATTACCTAAAACAGAAAAGGTTTAATCAGATTTAATGTCAAACAGGAAAAAATATGTTGTGTCGTTTTTTTATATACAGAGGGTGTGAATATTTGAGTTTCACTGTACATGACAACTTTATGGGTTTCATTCAGCATGGTCCTAATACAAAATGGATTTTATCTCACCATTATTTGTTGTCCTGGTTAAGGTTATTGTTTGGGTTTTCTTAGTGTTAGGTAGACATTAGTACAATGATATTAGACATTTCTCATTATCAACTTTAATAAACTGTTCTTTTATTATTATAATTATGAGAAATTTGCTCCTTTTAAATGCAGTTAAAAACTGCCTTGAAGTGCTTCATGCTTTGGTGGATTTACTTATTTAGATGTATGATGAAACGGACCTGATGTTGATAACCAGCAGGTTTTTCCTCTTTCTGTTAATTAATTCCACGTCAACAGTGCCCCAAATACCAGGTGAGCCGTTTCTGTTTAGCATTTCAGATTGGGCCTCGGAGATGTTTCATGAGGCTTAATTGAAGATAAGACCAACTTTATCTCCTACTCAGCAAACAGCAGGGCAGAGCCAAGTAGGACGTGATGGATGGTCCCTCCTTGCTTCTGTTGTTGCTCATTTCATCTCTGGCTGTGTTTAAAAATGACCCTTCAAAACGCTGTGAAGGGTTGGAAACTAGTGTTCGCTCCCACACTGAAAGGAGCCGAACATGCCTGCCTGGGTAATTCTTTACCATGGATTTTAGAAGGGGCCTTTTTTTAGCATCCAGGCACCCCTTTCAAACATCAATATAGGCCTGTGTGTGCTGCTATCCCCTTTGGGTAAGTCCTGCTGATGGCATTCCTTTCTTGTATGAGAGGTTTCTGGCAGAGATGGACGCGCTGTGGGAATGGGCTGACATTGATTTCTTCATCCCAGTGCACACTGATGTATCGACTGCCGGGCTGATCAGTTAGAGACTTTCTGTTTGTCACTGTTTGGTGGAGCTGAAAGACCTTGAGCAGGAAGAGTCACTGGCTGCACTTGTTTTGTTTATCACCCTTCTGCCCAAAAAGATAATTGGACTTTACTCCATTTTCCTTCTGTGGAACATTTCAAGAGGCAATTTAAGAGGAGAAACAGATTAACTCCTCCTTTCAAATGTTTAAGTTTAGGTTTTCTGTGTGCACATAAAGACAACACTTGATCGATGCTATAAGAGCAATTTGCTTCAATTCAGCTGCTCTGAAAGATTTCTCTGAAACCTAGCGATCAAGACTGGGACAGAGATGATTTGTCTTTGATAACTGCTAATTCATGAGCCATTTTAATTATAATTTATTCACATTACTGATGTTGCTGTGTAGCACAGGAGTCAACGACTGCAGGACGGAAGGCGTTTCATTTCCCCTACAGCTACATCCCAGAAATTAGTTAGTTACTTTAGTTCATTAATTCAGTTCAAAAAAGGAACTCCTATATTATAAAATTTCATTGCACATTGATTTATTCCAAACATTCATGATTCTGTTCATTATGATTATGGCTTAAAGCTAAACTCAGTTTTTCATAAAGCTATAATATAACATAAGTGTCATGTTGGGGGGTTTGTGGTAGGACCAAAGTGCAAAGAAGTCTGCCAGGACAGGGATAATGAAGGTAAGAAGGCTTTTGTACACAAATGACTGCACCTCATCGGACTCGTCCGTGAAACTCCTGAAGTTTGCAGACGACACCACTGTCATTGGACTGATCCAGGACGGTGATGAGTCTGCATACAGACAGGAGGTGGATCGGCTGGTACACTGGTGTTGTCAGAACTACCTTGAACTCAACCCACTCAAGACTGTGGAAATGGTGGTGGACTTTTGGAGAACACCACCCCCATACACCCCCCTCACCATCCTCAACAACACTGTATCGGCCGTGGACCACTTCAGGTTCTTAGGAACCACCATCTCTGAGGACCTGAGATGGTCATCACACATAGACACTGTTCGGAAGAAGGCCCAACAGAGACTGTACTTCCTGATGAAACTCAAGAAGTTCAACCTTCCACAGGAGCTGTTGGTCATCTTCTACACTGCCATCATTCAGTCTGTCCTGTCTTCATCCATCTCAGTGTGGTTTGGCTCATCCACAAAACAGGGCAGGTCCAGACTGCAACGAATAATCAGGTCTGCAGAGAGAATAATCAGGGCTGACCTTCCCTCCATCCAGGACTTATACAGGTCTAGGGTCAAGAAAAGAGCTGCTAAAATCTCTGCAGACCCCACACACCCTGCACATAAACTGTTTAGAGTTTTACCTTCAGGAAGCCGCTACAGAGCACTGTTCACTAAAACCAGCCGCCACAGAGACAGTTTCTTCCCCCAGGCTGTTTCTCTGTTGAACATTCAATAGAGTACAAAACAACAGCATACAGATGTTGCAAATGCACCTTTTTTATTAGATATGTGTATATTGTACATTGTAAATTGTAAATTTGTATATTCTGTAATGCAAAAACAGAACAAAAGAGCAAAGTGTACCGGAGGCAAATTCCTTGTTTGTATTTACGAACTTGGCAATAAAGCTGATTCTGATTCTGATTCTGAATATCCTTACTACTAGGAATCAGTAGTATAGCATACTCCAACCAGACAAGGCAGGACTGACACAACCAGGATGTTCCGACAGGGTTACTCACAAGAAAGTAACATAAGGAAAACACATAGAACGTAATGAACACAAGGAACCAGTGGGGAAAAATGACAACTGAGTAACTTAAATAGAAACAAGGAAAGCAGGGTGAACCAATGAGATAACAGGACCAGGTAGTCAGGGAACTAGGAACAGGTGAGTTAGACTGCAGGGAAGTGAAATCAATTAACACAACAAAACACAAAAGGGTAACCTAAGGACCAGACCAGGTATGATAAACAAAAAAACAAATTCAAAAACTCAGACACTGGCTGGCATGACAATAAGACCAATTAAAAAAGTTATTTTAATGTAGAAATGTTTGTTATTCAGTCATAATCAATAAATTAGAATATGTGTTCCGTTGAGGCTTGTTTGTCAGATTAAAAGTAACTTTTGAAAATGACAACCTTTAAGCAGGTGTTAAGTATACTTTTTACTAAGCCCACGTTTATGTATTTTGTTGTTTTATTGGTCCAATCTTAAGTGTCATGTCATCTTCATAATTAAGAGAAACAAAGGCTTGAATGATCAGTCCTTGTGTGATTGATCGACATTATGTGTTTTACTCAGCAAACAGAGTTACTGAAATGAATTACTTTTTCAATAATATTCTAATATCCTGAATATGACTGTAGTTATGTTATGGCCTACGCAAACATGTTATCTTGAGTGATTGACATCTGTGAACAGTAAGCCACAAAAACTCATTAGTAAAGAAGCTGAACATTCACTGGGTGCTATATTTAAGCATACTGATAGAAAGTTGAGTGAAAGGAAACACTGTGTTAGAAAAGGCTGTGGAAGCAACAGTGAAGGGAGAACTAAGGCCATGTGACAATCATGAAAAGATGCCCATTCGAGACATTGTTGAGGAATGAACAAGATCAAATGTTTTTTTCAAATATTAAAATGTTTTGTACAAATCAATGTCTCCCAGTCAAACGGAAGGGCAGAGACACATGGGATTCAAGCTTGAGGTTCAGGGAGAGGTTTCAACTGTAAGTGAAGATTTGGGGAGTCATGTCATCTGCTGGTATTTGCCCGCTATGTTTTATCAAGTCCAGACTCAGAGCAGCCATTAACCATTTCTTAGAGTTCATGTTTCCCTCTGCTGACAAGCTTTTATGGAGATTCTGATTTCATTTTCCAGCAGAACTTAGAAAAAGTACTGATACACATGTTTTCCTTCCACGTAACTTTCAATCAATATGCTTGAATACAGCACTCTGGAAACAGCCAGCTCGGTTCTTGTTTGTTCTACTTGTGGAGGGTGTCAGTGACTGCTGGACAACTCTTCCCCATAATTGTTCAGGCCATAACATGCACATAACATAACATTTCTTTATTAATTGTATTTTCTTGTCAATTAATGAAATAGATAAACTTTTTCTATTCTCATTTATTAAGATGCACCTTATGTTTAGGTTGTCTGTGCACAAATAGTATTATCTCTTTTTAATCAATGCTGTAAGAGCCATTTGCTTGGAATCTGCTGCTCTGAACGGTTCATCTAAATTTGGCCTTGATGGCTGCTAATTCATTAAATATCCATGTAATCATAATTGATTCACATCTTCTGCATCGTTGTTGAACAAGAGTCATAGACTGCAGGATTCTTTCTTCAGAGGTATATTTGCAATTCGACTCAATGCAGTTTATTTATGTGAAGCCAATTTAGTAGAAAAGTCATCTCAGCATGCCACACAGAAAAAGTAAACAGGTCCAATTCAGCTCATAGTCCTGTCGCAGTCGATATAAACATTGTTTGTCTCTGACATCTGTCAAAGTGAATTATAGTTCTCTGGAAGTGTTGCACAAGTCAGAGTTCCTTCTTCTTCCAGGTGTGCAGCTTTGTGGTCTGTCAGAAAAAGGAACAGAGTCAGACAAGTTTTTTACTAACTCAAATCTGACAGATAACACATGCTCCAGAAGTAGAATACAAGAGGAGAACACAGTGCAGCTGCTTCCCTACCTTCAGGTAATGATGCTGATTGTGTGTTTGTGTAAGTGTTTCTTCTTCTGTGTCTTTGTTTATGTGTTGGATCCAACACCAATAATCCAACAGAGCAATAACCCAGCATAGTTAGTATGATGTTGAAGATATGTTAACTCATTGTCTTAATTCGGCTGCAATTGTTCTGAAAAGGGACTGGATCCCAGATAAGGCGGATATTTATGGCTGCGTCATCCAAATTCAGCCTGTCACTGGGAGCACCCAGGTTGGCTTTGTGTCTTTTAAACCCAACGAAATTGCTTTGAGTTGTATTAATGGAATTCAGCCACAATTTGAGCAGCTCGAGACAAGGTCAAAGTCACGCCTAGCCCCTCTGAAATTGATTTGACACAGATTCATCCGCGTGGAGCAAATGTGCGTTAAAAAATGCATACCTCTTGATATTGTTGTATTAGAAATGTTGAAGCAATATTCACCTGTGACACGGGGAAATGGATCCATCTCGTCTCCTGCAGAGAAAGTAATATTGTATAAATGCCACTATTTGCATCACAAATGACAAATGAAACTCTTTATATGTTTCTGGAAGAGTTTTTCCTGATAAATGAGTATTGTTTTGTTCATTTAACATTAGACTTACTTCTGATCCCTTCGCTGATGCAAAATCTTTCTCATCAAGATCATTAGTGGCTTGCTCACTCATTAAATGTTGTTTACTGAAAGGGTGCCATGAAAAAAAAAATCACTTGTATGTTAATGTTGCGCCCATTGTGTTACATTATGGTGTTAGATAATCTGCACCTCTAATGTTTAAGTACACATTTACAGCACCTTGCAAAAGTATTATAGTTTTTAATGTTTTGTCATATTACATCCACGCTCAGATTTGCACTCGTGCTCGTCGTACTCGACAGTTTTGTATTTGTTAAAAATCTTGAAAATCAAAATCATTTTCAATCATTTTCTTTCTGCTTCACAGTTGTGCATTTCATTGTGTTGGTTCAAAACATAAAATCCAAATGAAATGAAGTCTGTCAGAAAAACAGAGTATTTTTCCATCCTTCCATATTCTATACTCACGTCTTCTGTACAGGCCAGTGCCAATCTCCAGCAGTTTATGGGCAAGAGGTGGGGTACACCCTGGACAGGTCGCCAGTCCATCTAAAGGCAACACAGGGACACACAACCTGCACCCCTAAGGGCAATTAAGAGAGACCAAAATATTCCAACAGTCATGTTTTTGGACTGTGGGAGGAAGCCGGAGTACCAGGAGAGAACTCACGCATCCACGGGCAGAACATACAAACTCCATGCAGAAAGACCCCAGGCCTTGAGCCGAATCCAGGACCTTCTTGCTACAAGGCAACAGTGCAACCAACTGCGCCACTGTGCAGCCAGAGAATATTTTGACGTTTACAAATTCCATTAAACCTATAAATTCCCACTTTTATGGTGTACAAACATCAAATCCATGATTGTGCTTTGCTTTGGGTATAGTATAAATCAGGTAAAACTTACATATATAGTAAAGAAGGCTGACTCTGTTCTGGGGACTGATCTGGAGCCTCTAAACCTGGAGAGACTTCTCCATTAAACTGTAATAGAACAAGGGAGCAAAGAGGATTGGGCGGCGGACGAAGGTGGAGACCTCAGCGGCCCAATCCCCGGATGCTTAGGCTGGCTCTAAGGATGTGGAAAGTCACCTCGCTGGAGGGGAAGACGCCTGAGCTTGTGCAGGAGGTCGAGAGATATCGACTAAAAATAGTCGGGCTCGCCTCCACGCACAGCGTGGGCTCTAGAGCCCATCTCCTGGAGAGGGGCTGGACTCTCTTCTATTGTGGAGTGGCCCACGGGGAGAGGCAGCGAGCTGGGGTGGGTTTGCTTGTTGCCCCCCAGCTCAGCCATCTCATGCTGGGGTTTACCCCGGTGGATGAGAGGGTCGCATCCCTGCGCCTTCAGGTTGGGGACAGGTCTTTGACTGTCGTTTCGGTCTACGGGCCGAGCGGTAGTGCGGAGAACCCAGCTTTGTTGGCGTCCCTGTCAGGGGTGCTGGATAGTGCCCCTTCCGGGGACTCCATTATTCTGCTGGGGGACTTCAAAGCCCACGTGGGAAACGACAGTGACACCTGGAGAGGCGTGATTGGGAGGAATGGCCTCCCCGTTCTGAATCCGAGTGGTGTTTTGTTACTGGACTTCTGTGCTAGTCACAGATTGTCCATAATGAACACCATGTTCAAACATAAGGGTGTCCATCAGTGCACTTGGCACCAGGACACCCTAGGCAGGAGGTCAATGATCGACTTTATTGTTGTATCATCAGACCATCGGCCGCATATTTTGGACACTCGGGTAAAAAGAGGGGCTGCGCTGTCCACTGATCACCACCTGGTGGTGAGTTGGATCCGCTGGAGGAGGAGAAAGCCCGACAGACTTGGCAGGCCCAAGCGCATAGTGAGGGTCTGCTGGGAACATCTGACGGAGCCCTTGGCCATGGATGTATTCAACTCCCACCTCCATGAGAGCTTTGACCAGATTCAAGGGGGATGTTGGAGACATAGAGTCCGATTGGACCATGTTCTCCGCATCTATTGTCGATGCTGCTGCCCATAGCTGCGGTCGTAAGGTCCGCAGTGCCTGTTGCGGTGGCAATCCCCGAACCCGGTGGTGGACACTGGCAATAAGGGACGCTGTCAAGCTGAAGAAGGAGTCCTATCAGCTGTGGTTGGCTTGTGGGACTCCTGAGGCGGCTGACGGGTACCGTGAGGCCAAGCGTGCCACAGCCCTGGCGGTGGCAGAGGCAAAAACGCGGGCCTGAGAGGAGTTCGGTGAGGCCATGGAGAAGGACTAACGGTTGGCCTCGAAGTGATTCTGGCAAACAGTTGGCCACCGCAGTGCTTCGCCAACACTGTTTACAGTGGGGGGGCCGTGGAATGCTGGACCAGCTCTATACCCTCTACAGGGTACTCGAGGGTTCATGGGAGTTTGCCCAACCAGTCTACATGTGTTTTGTGGACCTGGAGAAAGCATTCGACTGTGTCCCTCGTGATGCCCTGTGGGGAGTGCTCCAGGAGTATAGAATCAAGGGCCCTTTATTAGGGGCCATCTGGTCTCTGTACAAGCGGAACAGGAGTTTGGTCCGCATTGCCGGCACTAAGTCGGACCTGTTCCCAGTGCATGTTGGACTCCGGCAGGGCTGCCCTTTGTCACCCGTCCTGTTCATAACTTTTGTGGACAGGATTTCTAGATGCAGCCAAGGGCCGGAGGGGGTCTGGTTTGGGGACCAGTGGATTTCGTCTCTTCTTTTTGCGGATGACGTGGTCCTGCTGGCCCCCTCTAGCCAAGACCTACAGCATGCGCTGGGGTGTTTCGCAACCGAGTGTGAAGCCGCTGGGATGAGGATCAGCTCCTCCAAGTCCAAGGCCATGGTTCTCGACCGGAAAAGGGTGGCTTGTCCTCTTCAGGTTGGGGGGGAGTTCCTGCTTCAAGTGGAGGAGTTTAAGTATCTCGGGGTCTTGTTGACGAGTGAGGGAAGAATGGAGCGGGAGATCGACAAACGGATCAGTGCGGTTGCCGCAGGAATGGGGGTGCTGTGCCGGTCCGTTGTGGTGAAGAGATAGCTGACCCAAAAAGCGAAGCTCTCGATTTACCGGTCGGTCTACGTTCTACCCTCAGCTATGGCCATGAACTTTGTGTCCTGCCCGAAAGAACGAGATCCCAGATACAAGCGGCTGAAATGAGCTTCCTCCGTAGGGTGGCCGGGCACTCCCTTAGAGATAGGGTGAGGAGCTTGGCCATCCGGGAGGGGCTCAGAGTAGAGCCGCTGCTCCTCCACATCGAGAGGAGCCATTTGAGGTGGCTCGGGCATCTATACCGGATGCCTCCTGGACGCCTCCCTTGGGAGATGTTCCAGGCACGTCCCACCAGGAGGAGGCCCAGGGGACGGCCCAGGGGACGCTGGAGGGACTATGTCTCTCGGCTGGCCTGGGAACGCCCCTGGAGGAGCTAGAGGAGGTGTCTGGGGAGAGGGACGTCTGGGTGTCCCTGCTGAGTCTGCTGCCCCTGACAGGGACTGCCTCAGAGGCTTCTTCAGATTCACTGCAATACAGACCACTACAGGAGATCCTTCCCATCCACAGCCATTACCAGCTACAGCGACTCTTTAAAGAAACTTGGATAGACTGAGTTACTGCAACATACAGGTCCTTCTCAAAATATTAGCATATTGTGATAAAGTTCATTATTTTCCATAATGTAATGATGAAAATTTAACATTCATATATTTTAGATTCATTGCACACTAACTGAAAATTTTCAGGTCTTTTATTGTCTTAATACGGATGATTTTGGCATACAGCTCATGAAAACCCAAAAGTTCTATCTCACAAAATTAGCATATCATTAAAAGGGTCTCTAAACGAGCTATGAACCTAATCATCTGAATCAACGAGTTAACTCTAAACACCTGCAAAAGATTCCTGAGGCCTTTAAAACTCCCAGCCTGGTTCATCACTCAAAACCCCAAATGGGTAAGACTGCCGACCTGACTGCTGTCCAGAAGGCCACTATTGACACCCTCAAGCAAGAGGGTAAAACACAGAAAGAAATTTCTGAACGAATAGGCTGTTCCCAGAGTGCTGTATCAAGGCACCTCAGTGGGAAGTCTGTGGGAAGGAAAAAGTGTGGCAGAAAATGCTGCACAACGAGAAGAGGTGACCGGACCCTGAGGAAGATTGTGGAGAAGAGCCGATTCTAGACCTTGGGGGACCTGCGGAAGCAGTGGACTGAGTCTGGAGTAGAAACATGCAAAGCACCGTGCACAGGCGTGTGCAGGAAATGGGCTACAGGTGCCGCATTCCTCGGGTCAAGCCACTTTTGAACCAGAAACAGCGGCAGAAGCGCCTGACCTGGGCTACAGAGAAGCAGCACTGGACTGTTGCTCAGTGGTCCAAAGTACTTTTTTCCGATGAAAGCAAATTCTGCATGTCATTCGGAAATCAAGGTGCCAGAGTCTGGAGGAAGACTGGGGAAAAGGAAATGCCAAAATGTCAGAAGTCCAGTGTCAAGTACCCACAGTCAGTGATGGTCTGGGGTGCCGTGTCAGCTGCTGGTGTTGGTCCACTGTGTTTTATCAAGGGCAGGGTCAATGCAGCTAGCTATCAGGAGGTTTTGGAGCACTTCATGCTTCCATCTGCTGAAAAGCTTTATGGAGATGAAGATTTAATTTTTCAGCACGACCTGGCACCTGCTCACAGTGCCAAAACCACTGGTAAATGGTTTACTGACCATGGTATCACTGTGCTCAATTGGCCTGCCAACTCTCCCGACCTGAACCCCATAGAGAATCTGTGGGATATTGTGAAGAGAACGTTGAGAGACTCAAGACCCAACACTCTGGATGAGCTAAAGGCCGCTATCGAAGCATCCTGGGCCTCCATAAGACCTCAGCAGTGCCACAGGCTGATTGCCTCCATGCCACGCCGCATTGAAGCAGTCATTTCTGCCAAAGGACTCCCGACCAAGTATTGAGTGCATAACTGTACATGATTATTTGAAGGTTGACGTTTTTTGTATTAAAAACACTTTTCTTTTGTTGGTCGGATGAAATATGCTAATTTTGTGAGATAGGAATTTTGGGTTTTCATGAGCTGTATGCCAAAATCATCCGTATTAAGACAATAAAAGACCTGAAATATTTCAGTTACTGTGCAATGAATCTAAAATATATGAATGTTAAATTTTCATCATGACATTATGGAAAATAATGAACTTTATCACAGTATGCTAATATTTTGAGAAGGACCTGTATAGTAATTTTTAATTGAATTTGAATTAAATACAATATGCTGCCAGAAACAAAAAGAATAATCCTGAAATCCCATCATTTTTGGCTGATTTCAAAACTACTATTTCTATTAAGATATCTGCTGCACTTTTTATCGTCATTGTTTGATATATTTAATTCTTGATTGCTGATTGTCTCTGACTGCTGATAAACATTTTTCTGTTTAAAAACATCTGCCAAACAGAACTATTAAATTATTAAAGATCCTACAAAAAACTTCTCACATTTTTTGTCTATGAACACATCTTCTTGCAGCATGCAATTTTCTGCAGTTTTTAATAAAATATATGAATAATCAGAAGGTGTTTGGGATATACTGGCGACCTGTCCAGGGTGTACCCTGCCTCTCGCCCATAGACTACTGGAGATAGGCACCAGCTTCCCCGCGACCCACTATGGAATAAGCAGTAGAAAATGACTGACTGACTGACTGTTCGGGATATACAATACTGTCACAGCTTTGGGGTTACAATTCAGGGGTGCCAGTCACCTCCATGGCCACAGATGTATTAAATGAATCATCTAGGTACAAAGACAGCTTCTAAAAGAAGAACAATTGACACTGATAGATCCAAACTGAATACCTAAGCATAACCCAGAAGAAACTGGTACCAGTCCCAAGAAAAAGGCTGATTGGGTCATGTCTAGCTATATTCATTTGATTTAGTTCTGTACCTCACATCCTGTTTAATTTATTTAAACTGTTTTCCCACAGGCTTTTAGCTTTGTATGCTTCCTATTTTCTCTGTCACAACAGGTTTCCCTTCTAATTAGTACCCCTGAAATGCATTTAGTCATTATCTCCTGCAATTAATAAGTGCTTGGTTTTCAGTTATTTCTTTGGTGGATTCTTATCATGCTTTTTTTGGTTTGAACCTTGAGTGAAAGTGTTACATAGTTCAGGTTGTTACCTAGAAAACTAAATGCCCTTGATTTTTTTCTGTTTACCCACCGCTTGCATTGGATCCAAATTTTCACCATTGGTTGTTTTTTTTTATATATAATTATACAGCTTAATTCACAAGAAAATGTTTTGTCATAAAAAAAAAATCATCAAGGAATATTTTTGTGTTTTACATTGTAGCAACTCTGCTGGTCTAATTTTGATGGCCTCTAATGTGTTTCAGTAATGGACCACATAATTGCAACAATCACCTCGACCCTCACAACACCTCAGTTATACAGCAGCACAGACCAGATCTGAGGGGCTTTTGGCAGCAAATAACAGCAAACAACTTCAGTGAATGGACTCTGTGGAGATGTAATACACATTGACAGTTGGGGGCTGTAACCACTGGAAATCTTCCAATGATTTTGAGTTCCTATCACGGGCGAGTTCTTTAACTGACAGTCAAAGCCGAGGAAACAGGCCTGGGATTGTCACACCGATACAACTGTGTCTAACACACACTGAGCCTTTTGGGCCTTAAAGCAGAAACTCAAATCTGTCTGGTATGTTTTTATGGCAAGAAAATGTAGATTGGAGACAGGTGTGTTATTAACATTTAAAGAGCAAATTCAGTTACCTTGTTAGCAGGGTGGGAAACAGATGCTTAGAAAAACATCACAGTAAATATCCACTGAGTAGGTCCAATCTTTTTCTAAAGCTTCTCTGAGCAGTCAAAGTATGCCCTCCCCAAAAAGTCTTAAAGCTTGCTCTGATATCTGGTAGCAAACCTCAGTAGTATATATTTTACACCTATACCTTCTCCAAGTTTCATATCCTTGCTGATCTCTGACATTTTGAAGCCAGGTCAATGAATTATACATGTATTTTACATTCATCATGAAGGAAGGGTGCATCGTCCTTCTACAAGGGACATCTGGCATTAGGAAAAAAGGTTTACATTATAGATTTTACTTGGTCAGCACTGGACCTGTTTGATGTCTAGATAAATATTAGGATCCACAAGAGGTGTGCCGGTAGCAACATAACACCTCTGCCAGCATCGACCATCCTGGTGCCGTTGCTTTCCCAGACAAATGATGCATGCAGAGCCAACTATTCCATTTTCATTGTTCTGCAGTCCTGTTATGACTATGACAATGTAACAATATAAACAAGTGGAGCCAATACCATTAACCAATATTCCTGTGCCATATATTTACCAGAAGGTAATAATATTAGTCTTCTGTATACATTAGGCACAGTTAGGAGCACTGTTACCTTGAAGCAAGACGGTCCCAGATTTAAATTCTGGCCCGGGCTCTTTCTGCATCGAGTTTGCATGTTCTCTGAATGCTATGTGTGGATTCTCTCCGGGTACTCTGGCTTCCTCCCACAGTCCAAAAACATGACTGTTGGGGTAAATGGCCTCTCTAAATTGCTCTTTGGTATGTATGTACAGGGGTTGGACAATGAAACTGAAACACCTCGTTTTAGACCACAATAATTTATTAGTATGGTGTAGGGCCTCCTTTTATGGCCAATACAGCATCAATTCGTCTTGGGAATGACATATACAAGTCCTGCACAGTGGTCAGAGGGATTTTAAGCCATTCTTCTTGCAGGATAGTGGCCAGGTCACTACGTGATACTGGTGGAGGAAAACGTTTCCTGACTTGCTCCTCCAAAACACCCCAAAGTGGCTCAATAATATTTAGATCTGGTGACTGTGCAGGCCATGGGAGATGTTCAACTTCACTTTCATGTTCATCAAACCAATCTTTCACCAGTCTTGCTGTGTGTATTGGTGCATTGTCATCCTGATACATGGCACCGCCTTCAGGATACAATGTTTGAACCATTGGATGCACATGGTCCTCAAGAATGGTTCGGTAGTCCTTGGCAGTGACGCGCCCATCTAGCACAAGTATTGGGCCAAAGGAATGCCATGATATGGCAGCCCAAACCATCACTGATCCACCCCCATGCTTCACTCTGGGCATGCAACAGTCTGGGTGGTACGCTTCTTTGGGGATTCTCCACACCGTTGTTGGACCACTTGTTTGCTGAGTATTGAACTATCTGCACGTTGTTGGACATCACTGTGCCTCTCCAATGGCATCGGCCATTTTGTATCCAGGACAGCCCGCTACTACATATCCCGTCGAGCACTGCGACTGATATGACGAGCATCCCAAGTCTGACGTCACAAGACGCTATATAGGAAGGGCTCCGTTTTGAAAACCCCGCCTTCAGCTGGAAACCTTGACACGGTTACCACGCAACTGAAGCATCCTCTGGAGAAGAAGAGGTCCCACGTGGATTTCATTTATCCTGTCTCTCTCGTTGGCCAACGAACAATTCATAACTGAGGTTTCTGGACTAGGAAGGCCAGAAATTTCACTTTGCCGATTGAAGACGTGAGTTTAACACGTAACTAAAAATACGGAGTTCGAGGAAACGAACCGCCACCATGTTTTCATCCCAAGTCGACTTTGATGGCCAGATCCTATTTTTCCTTTTCATCAAGAAGGCCAAAGGACGGGACTGACCGCTTTCTTGGAGTTTAACTGCGGACGCGCAACAACGCTTCAAACCCCCCCCCCCCCCCCCCCCCCTCTTTCCCTCTCACTTGCTGCCCCAGAAGGAGCTTCACCAAGTAAAACCCATCTTTTATTTTAATCTTTTATTTCTTTATTAGAAGGCCTGGGCAGGTCAGAGGTTGTAGAGCGGTCAGCATCGCTAGTTAGGATCTCATGTGTTCTGAACGATATGTGCATGTAACCTTGCTTATTGGAACTTTGATGTGTCGTGTTGATGTATGAAGCCGCTGTGCTAGCTCTGTGCGTGTTTTACCACATGAGAGTCAACGCAGGTGCGTTGTAAGACTGGACTGTTAAAATAACCTCATGGTAAAATTCTCCATTTTCCTTTGTCTCCAATATCATTGCTCGCTAGCTTGCCGCCAAAAGCTTTACAACCCTTTGTCTGTTTGTATTTTTGCTTAGTTAGATGTGTTACCCTTGTTATGTAGAATTTTGCATGTTGAGTAGGTGAAGATTAATAAATATCCACATAGATAAAGAGAGAGCGTTTTGTGTTCATTGTGTGCGAAAGTGATTTGTCAGTCAAGATAAGGTTAAAGTTCCACACGTTTCGGCAGAAACCGTCGATTAAACAGTGACATCTCCGGCAATAGTTATTAATTATTACGGAGTATTTAACGGTTGTAATTGTCAAAGGCGTTGAGCCACAATTACAACACCAGAAACATCTCTGGTCTCGATTCATAAATGAGGATTTTGGTAAAGAAAATGATTTAGTCAAATTATGATTTTTAATTATAATTATCGATCAAGATTAATCAATCAAAAATCATAACCCCCAACACCGTAACTCTCCCGGATGTGGGGAAAACAGTAAAGGTGGACTCATCAGAGAACAATACATGTTTCACAGTGTCCACAGCCCAAGATTTGTGCTCCTTGCACCATTGAACCCGACGTTTGGCATTGGCATGAGTGACCAAAGGTTTGGCTATAGCAGCCCGGCCGTGTATATTGACCCTGTGGAGCTCCCGACGGACAGTTCTGGTGGAAACAGGAGAGTTGAGGTGAACATTTAATTCTGCCGTGATTTGGGCAGCCGTGGTTTTATGTTTTTTGGATACAATCCGGGTTAGCACCCGAACATCCCTTTCAGACAGCTTCCTCTCACGTCCACAGTTAATCCTGTTGGATGTGGTTCCGTCCTTCTTGGTGGTATGCTGACATTACCCTGGATACCGTGGCTCTTGATACATCACAAAGACTTGCTGTCTTGGTCACAGATGCACCAGCAAGACGTGCACCAACAATTTGTCCTCTTTTGAACTCTGGTATGTCACCATAATGTTGTGTGCATTTCAATATTTTGAGCAAAACTGTGCTCCTACCCTGCTAATTGAACCTTCACACTCTGCTCTTACTGGTGCAATGTGCAATCAATGAAGACTGGCCACCAGGCTGGTCCAATTTAGCCATGAAATCTCCCACACTAAAATGACAGGTGTTTCAGTTTCATTGTCCAACCCCTGTATGTATGTATGTAAGCGTGGTTGTTTGTCCTTTGTGTCTCTGTGATGGCCTGGTGGTCCGTGCAGGTTGTAGTTCAGCTCTCGGCCAATGACCCTTGGAGATAGCCACCAGCCCTCCTTGCGACTCTGCAAGGATAATTGGGGGCAGACGGACAGATGGACGAATTGATAGATTGTATCTTTCTGTTTTTTCAAAATTACCTTACAGATTACATGTATACATTTTTACTAAGATTACCAGTTGATAGGAATGCAAACAGCTTTCACACTGCTGTGTTGTTTAGCAGAGGATACTGTGAGCTGTAAGGTAATCTTTTTGAAGTTCAGAATGCAATATACAGTACTGTGCAACAGTTTTAGGGAGGTGTGAAAAAATGCTGTAACAAGAATGCTTTCAAAAATTTAATATTTGGTGTGACCACCCTTTGCCCTCAAAACAGCATAAATTCCTTCTCAAAAAATTAGCATATTGTGATAAAGTTCATTATTTTCTATAATGTAATGATGACAATTTTACATTCATATATTTTAGATTCATTGCACACTAACTGAAATATTTCAGGTCTTTTGTTGTCTTAATACGGATGATTTTGGCATACAGCTCATGAAAACCCAAAATTCCTATCTCACAAAATTAGCGTATTTCATCCGACCAATAAAAGAAAAGTGTTTTTAATACAAACAACGTCAACCTTCAAATAATCATGTACAGTTATGCCACAGATTCTCTATGGGGTTCAGGTCAGGAGAGTTGGCAGGCCAATTGAGCACAGTGATACCATGGTCAGTAAACCATTTACCAGTGGTTTTGGCATTGTGAGCAGGTGCCAGGTCGTGCTGAAAAACGAAATCTTCATCTCCATAAAGCTTTTCAGCAGATGGAAGCATGAAGTGCTCCAAAATCTCCTGATAGCTAGCTGCATTGACCCTGCCCTTGATAAAACACAGTGGACCAACACCAGCAGCTGACACGGCACCCCAGACCATCACTGACTGTGGGTACTTGACACTGGACTTATGGCATTTTGGCATTTCCTTCTCTCCAGTCTTCCTCCAGACTCTGGCACCTTGATTTCCGAATGACATGCAGAATTTGCTTTCATCGGAAAAAAGTACTTTGGACCACTGAGCAACAGTCCAGTGCTGCTTCTCTGTAGCCCAGGTCAGGCGCTTCTGCCGCTGTTTCTGGTTCAAAAGTGGCTTGACCTGGGGAATGCGGTACCAGTAGCCCATTTCCTGCACACGCCTGTGCACGGTGGCTCTGGATGTTTCTACTCCAGACTCAGTCCACTGCTTCCGCAGGTCCCCCAAGGTCCGGAATCGGCCCATCTCCACAATCTTCCTCAGGGTCCGGTCACCTCTTCTCGTTGTGCAGCGTTTTCTGCCACACTTTTTCCTTCCCACAGACTTCCACACTGAGGTGCCTTGATACAGCACTCTGGGAACAGCCTATTTGTTCAGAAATTTATTTCTGTGTCTTACCCTCTTGCTTGAGGGTGTCAATAGTGGCCTTCTGGACAGCAGTCAGGTCGGCAGTCTTACCCATGATTGGGGTTTTGAGTGATAAACCAGGCTGGGAGTTTTAAAGGCCTCAGGAATCTTTTGCAGGTGTTTAGAGTTAACTCGTTGATTCAGATGATTAGGTTCATAGCTCGTTTAGAGACCCTTTTAATAATATGCTAATTTTGTGAGATATGAATTTTGGGTTTTCATGAGCTGTATGCCAAAATCATCTGTATTAAGACAATAAAAGACCTGAAATATTTCAGTTAGTGTGCAATGAATCTAAAATATATGAATGTTAAATTTTCCTCATGACATTATGGAAAATAATGAACTTTATCACAATATGCTAATATTTTGAGAAGGACCTGTATGTTTGGGTTCCCTCACTTAGCATTTTGTAAACTGATAAAAATAAACCATCATTTATATTTCTGAAAGCATTCCTTGTTTACAGCATTTTTTCACATCTGCCTAAAACTTTTGCACAGTACTGTATGTTCTAAAGTCTTTTATTCTAAACGTTTGCAGGAGGTTTTGTTTTAGTTCATCTGTTTTATTGACAGTTTTGACAAAATAGATGCTCATCGAACTGTTTCAGACATAAAGCTTGGTTTTAAATGTTGGTGAGTAGACACAGGCCAAGAAATCTGACAAGCTGTTAAAGAGTTAAGCAGATAAACCAGACCTTTCTGAGGACCACAAACATCCAACTAGAAGTCGACTTGGAGCTAACTTCTTGTTAGCTCCAAGGCACTGGGAGTCAAAGGACTGCTTGTGTCGATTGCTCTAATTTTAACATAAACAATCAAAAAGCCTTTCTTGTGCAGTTAGAAGGTATAACATACAGCTAAATTTAAGTCTTGGTACTCGGTTGATCTGATGTACTTTTGCTGTTTTTGTTGGAGTGTCTGAGATGTTTGATGGACAATTATTGATGGAGTTTGTACTAGTGTGGTCACCAAATCCAGTTTTAGTAATAATCTTCAACTGTTCACAGCAGGCCGTTAGACGGATGCTCATGT
The DNA here is from genome assembly GCF_021462225.1 of Girardinichthys multiradiatus. Classification (NCBI taxonomy): domain Eukaryota; kingdom Metazoa; phylum Chordata; class Actinopteri; order Cyprinodontiformes; family Goodeidae; genus Girardinichthys; species Girardinichthys multiradiatus. The sequence continues at coordinate 38,635,918 of NC_061800.1, forward strand.
TCTCATCATGTAAACCTGATGTGATATGCCTGTTGCCATTTTACATTTAACGGAATCTGGGGGTGTTCTCATTTATTATTATTATTATTATTATTATTATTATTATTATTTATAGGAATATATATACATACATATATAAAGCTCCCTGATTACTTGAAACATTTTTCCAGCAAAAAAATTGCCCTTGAGATTGCAAGGTATCAGAGGCGCACTGGAGAATCCTGATTTGGCAGAACCCGAGTCCACATGCCAAACATCTGGGCAGGTGGCTTCCAGCCACTCTGCTAATAGAAAGCCAGATTTCCCCCTTGTCTTTGATGTGCAGACAGGGATTACCGTGGTCCTCTACTCTGGCTCTTAACAACCTGCTATTACAGAGCCATCGAAACATCCATAATCTTTATTGACCTCCATTGGCAAACGGTAGGTGTTGCAACAACAGTGATAGATCAGGCTCAAGCACCAAGGAGAGGGGGAGAGAAATAAATAAATCCACAAGAGGTTGAGGAGAAATTTCCAGTGGAGAAGTTGTGTGGGATAATTATAAAACAAAGTAATTTTAGTGATTTATTCTGGGGACTGCTTAGTGTTCATAGCGGCAGTTTGAGCAGGTTGCTCGTCTGGACAGAGGTGCTGCCCTGCGTGTGGATGTGAGTGGGCAGTAAATGGGTTTTTTCTGTTATCCAGAAATAGAACAAGCACCTGGAAGTGAGTTTAAAGCCAGAAATGTTAGCACATCAGTTGTAATCATTATTCCCAGAAATTAATCATCAGCTCCATCAGTCGCCTGCAGGTCCTCTGTGGTCCTTTTTGTTCTTGTAACATTTTGTTTCTTTTCCTTTTATCGGTTAGACTCAAGGACGAAATCAAGGGTCCAAGGCTTTTCCTTTTTATTATTTCTGCTTGATCTGCCTGCAGTTTGTTCCCCTGCTTCATTATCTATTTTTTCAAGTCCTGCGATGTGAAATAGGTGCAATTTAAGCCTCTGGGTCTGCAAAACTCTCATGGATTTCAGCTTTGTCTCTTTTCCCTAAAATAATATTTTTCTGCAGGACAAAAACACTAATCACTTCTGTTTACTTGAATGATCTATAGTGCATGAAAAACAGGTATCCTAACACTCATAAATGTTACAAAGCTGAGAAGCAAATGTCATTTCATACAGAACAGATAGCAGAAGTGTGTGAGTGGGTAAGTATTATTGCACCATCTTGTGAATTAAGCAAGTGTTACATGCCGTTAGAAGTCTCAGGACACATCATGGGGAAATAACACATCCAGAAGCAACAGATGCAGCCACAATCATTTTCCATAAGCTGATACGTTTGCACGGTTATGAATAACTTGTCATAAAATGACAAGAGCAAGCACCTGATATTTAATTTGCTTTGGCATCACTCTCCCGTTCTCGAAGGTAGCTCATATTTTAAACTGACGATTCTTGTCAACAGATAGGCGACCCTGCTTCTCCTCTCTTGAAGTTTCATCAAGTCCCAGCGTGTAAATCCAGCCCAACAGCTTTCATTTCCCCAGAGTCCATGTAAAAGAAAAACAACCAGAGGGTGTCTTGAGTTATGATGAATACTAAATAAACGGTTGGCCGGGGAGATCTGTTTGCTTTTATTTGTGGCTGTCAAGGTGGAGGTGTTTGTCTGAGAGAGTGTGAGGAGAAGAAGAAAGTGGCGTGAGATTGAACGCTTCGGAAATAAGATCCTTTGTTAATGAGAAAGGTAGCTTAATTAAACCTGAATATCTAAATGGCTGCAGAAAAACAGAATTGACAGTCAGACAAATGCCTTAGGCGGAACAGTTTGTCGGTGCAATGCCCTGGGCGAATTTCTCCTCTACTATATGAGTGTAACATACAGCATGACTGTTCAGAAACTGTGTGTGAAGTGTAAAAATTAGCTCCATTGCAACGTTCAGAGCACAAAACCTTTCATATTTGTCTAACCTTAAGCCTTACAGAGGAAAGAATTCTCTGAGATTCCTAAATAAATAACTTCAAATGAATAAACTTCTTCACATTTCAACTAAAAACGTCTTTGTATTTTGTTGGGATTTTATGTGACAGACCAACACAGAGTAGTTAGTAAATATGAGAGGAACGGTAAATGATACTCGGACACCCCTAAATAAAATGCAGTGCAATCACAAGAGGATAGGTTTGTTGGAGATCATTTGTTTGTGAGTGAACAGATATCATCATGAAGACAAAGGAGCACAGCAGACAGGCTAAGAATAAAGTTCCTGAGAACATGAAACCAGGGTTAGATTATAAAACAACATCGCTTACTTTAAACACCTCAAAGAGAACTGATCAATCCATCATACGACAAATGGAAAGAGTATGGCACAACTGCAGGCCTACAAGGAAACACTGGAGGAGCTGCAGAGATCCACAGAGAATCTGTTGAGATCACAACTGTCAGATGTTGACTCCATACATCTGGCCTTTATTTAAAAAACACAGCATGTGTAAGAAGGTGCACTTATCAAAGGACACCAAAATGTAACTTTCTGGTCCATATGCAAAATGTGTGATGGAGAAGTAACACTGCTTTCTTCGCTCTTTAAAATTTGTAAAACTTTGATGGTTTTGCAAGCCGCAGTATATTTGAGTCCAACTGCTAATACGTGGAAATACTTAGGCTTTTTTCTTAATTTGGCTATATATTTTATAGTGGTTATTGTTCCCTGGAGGGGAGCGCACAATTAATAGACACTGCTCAACTTTAAAGGTCAAGAATTAGTTTCCTGTTTTCGATTGTCCACCAGCTCGAGGTCCCGCTCCAGGAGATGATTTGTCTCAATTACACATAGACTGATTTGGGACCTGTCCAATTGTGGTGAACCAAATAAATTATCCCCATTATGACTGTAATTTCTAATCTCATTTATAAAATGCCATTATTGGCCGTGATGTTGGTGAAGAAACGAGGCTCGCAGAAAGCTTTCACATCACACAGAGTGCCGAATGTAGTGTACTCTTGCATTTGTGAGGCTCTGTATTGTGCTGGAGAGCATGTCCATTTTCAGCCGCTGTTTCAAGAGCATCCCTCGTCGCTCCATTAGTCGAGTACGCTCGGACATGTAGGGAGTAGCAGAGAGTGGGGAGCTGGAGAGAGGGAGTGTCTGAAAGCACTCATCTGGCTTTGGAGCAGGAATGACAGCAAAGGGCAGAGAACGCAACACTTACTCTAATACTTGAAACAAGATTTGCAGGTTCTTATCTGAGTGTTATTAAATAAAGAACTGCACATGCAGTTAATTTTTTTAAGTTTGAATAAGATAATCATATTGTAATGACAATCCAACAATCAAAAACACAAAACAGTTGCTGTCTTTTAGAAGACACAGATTGCATTTACATTTACAACTACAGCATCATCGATCTAACCTCAGAGTGCACTGTATTTACTTTAGTTTTATGACTATATTAAATTTCCATTGGGATCTCAAGACCCAGTCGTGTAATGAAGGTTGGAAATGACACACTGTAATGCTTTGAATTGCTATCCAGAGCTGTGTCCCTGTGCTATGAGACAGACACTGAAATGGAGGTTAATGGTGCAAAACATGCATACCTCACATGCAGCAGCACAGCTATGCGTCTGTGCCTTCCTTTCTGTGCTCTCCTTTTTGTGTGGGCATGGTAAGGTTATGTCAGACCTGAACTTAATATCCCACAGCTTTGATCCCTATCATGTGTCTGACATTTGATTTAGGATTATTTATAATTTATGCAAGTTAACCATGCCATGTGAGGGGAATTAAAGAAGAATTTGGTTCTGAAGCCTTATGTATTTAAGTTTTGTAAGCATGTTTACAAATTGCTCTCATTTTTTATTTCTAATCTGGATTTAGATATGCATAAAATCCCATTAACCTTGCTGTCTGGCTCGTCTGAATGCTTCTAAAAGTTGTGACAACAGAGAGATAATCACAGAGTGTGATATCACTTTATTTGGTAAATAACCACTCTAATATGAAAGTACTTAGATATTCATTCATGTACATGCAAAAAAAAGCCTTCATTTGATCAATGTGTCGTTAGGTTTTAGTTAAAATTTTGTTTTAATAAAAAATACATGTTTTCTTATGAATTATGTAAACCTAAACAAATGCAGGAAACAGATGGTTCTTTGGTAAAAAAAAAAAAAAATTCAGTTGGACGCAACTAAAGTAAAAACAAGACAGACAGCAAATTGCAGAAATAAAGTGAAGTAAAGATTGCACACCTTGTATTTATAGTTTCTGTCCAAAGGTGTAAAAGTATTCATACCCTATTACACTTTTCTGCGAACTTCAGTGTCATCCATGGAGATTATTTGATATATCAGCACAAATTGATGCATAATTGGACATGATATGATATTCAACATTTTACAAATAAAACATCCACCTGTCTCCAAGTCAATAGAACCACCTTTCATTGCAGTTACAGCTGCAAGATTTTTAGTTTATGTCTCAACCATATTTGCAGACCCAGACATTGATTTTGTTTGCCCATTCATGTTTGCAAAATAGCTCAATCTCAGTGAGACTACATGGAGAGAATCTATGAGCAAACACTTCCAAGTCTTGCTCCAGATTCTCAGTTGGATTTAGGTCTGGACTTCGACTGGACTACCGGTTGGCCTCGAAGCGATTCTGGCAAACCATCTGGCACCTCAGGACGGGGAAGCAGTGCTTGGCCAACACTGTTTACATTGGGGGTGTGAGGCTGCTGACCTCGACTGAGGACATTATCAGGCGGTGGAAGGAGTACTTCGAGGATCTCCTCAATCCTGCCATCACGCATTCCGTGGTGGAAACAGAGGCTGGGGACTCGGGGTTGGACTCTTTCATCACCCAGGCTAAAGTCACCGAGGTGGTTAAAAAACTCCGCGGTGGCAGAGCTTCGGGGGTGGATGAGATCCGCCCTGAATACCTCAAACCTCTGGATGTTGTGGGGCTGTCATGGTTGACACGCCTCTTCAACATTGCGTGGCGCTCGGGGACAGTGCCTCTGGACTGGCAGACTGGGGTGGTGGTCCCCCTTCATAAGAATGGTGACCGAAGGGTGTGTTCCAACTACAGGGGGATCACACTCCTCAGCCTCCCTGGTAAGGCCTACGCCAGGGTATTGGAGAGGAGATAGCCGATAGTTGAACCTCGGCTTCAGGAGGAGCAGTGTGGTTTTCGTCCCGGCCGTGGAACACTGGACCAGCTCTATACCCTCTACAGGGTACTCGAGGGTTCATGGGAGTTTGCCCAACCAGTCCACATGTGTTTTGTGGACCTGGAGAAAGCATTCGACTGTGTCCCTCGTGATGCCCTGTGGGGAGTGCTCCAGGAGTGAAATCAGGGGCCCTTTATTAGGGGCCATCCGGTCCCTGTACGAGCGGAGCAGGAGTTTGGTCTGCATTGCCGGCACTAAGTCGGAACTGTTCCCGGTGCATGTTGGACTCCGGCAGGGCTGCCCTTTGTCACCAGTCCTGTTCATAACTTTTATGGACAGGATTTCTAGGCGCAGCCACGGGCCGGAGGGGTTCTGGTTTGGGGGCCAGTGGATTTTGTCTCTTCTTTTTGCAGATGACGTGGTCCTGCTGGCCCCCTTTAGCCAAGACCTACAGCATGCGCTGGGGCGGTTCGCAGCCGAGTATGAAGCGGCTTGGATGAAGATCAGCTCCTCCAAGTCCGAGGCCATGGTTCTCGACCAGAAAAGGGTGGCTTGTCCTCTTCAGGTTGGAGGGGAGTTCCTGCCTCAAGTGGAGGAGTTTAAGTATCTCGGGGTCTTGTTCACGAGTGAGGGAAGAATGGAGCGGGAGATCTACAGACGGACCGGTGCGGCTGCCACAGTAATGGGGTCGCTGTGCCGGTCCGTTGTGGTGAAGAGAGAGCTGAGCCGAAAAGCGAAGTTCTTGATTTACCAGTCGGTCTACGTTCCTACGACGAGTACGAGTACTTTGACTTGACCATTCTAACACATGATTTTTTCATACAGCTATTCCTTTGCATCATGTTTGTTGTCCTGCTGGAAGGTGAACCTCTGCCCCAGACTCACGTTTTTTGCAGCCCCTAACATGTACTTAGCTCCATCTTTCTTCCTGTCATTCCCCACAGCATGATGCAGCCACCACCACGTTACACAGTGTGGATGGTGTGTTCAGGGTGGTGTACTGTGTTCTTTTTCTGCCACATTTGAAAGCTGAATAAAAATGCACACCACGGTTTTAATTTTTTTTATTTTTTTTATTTTGGCCTTTATTTTGCAGCATATAGACAGAAAATGGGCAGGGAGAGAAGAAGGAAAGACATGCATTAATGGCCCCAGGGTTGGGAAATGAACCCCTGACAGCGTAAGGACTCATGGCTTCGTCCCGCCCATGTATGGCACAATTTTCAGACTTTTACCTATGACAAATTGTAAACCCTATACACTTTTTCTTCTGCTTCACAGTTACTATGTCCAGGTCTGTTGCAAAATTCTTAATAAAATACAGTAATTTTTGTGGTGGTAAAGTTACTGGGAAAAAGTTCAAGGGAGATGCAGTAGTGGGAAATTATATTGCAATTTAATTTTCTCACATCCTTCTGTCTCTTCATGTAATCCCAGATACACTTGATGATGTTGAGATCATGGCTCTGTGGGGGCCGTACCATCACCTCCAGTAATTCTTGTTCTTCTTTACACTGAAGATAGTTCTTACTGACTTTGGCTGTATGTTTGGGTTCACTCACTTAGCATTTTGTATATTGATAAAAATAAACAATCATCATGAAAGCATTGTTTGTTTACAGCATTTTTTCACACCTGCCTAAAACGTTTGCAGAGTACTATAGATTTTTATGTTTCTGTGTGATTTTAAGTTGTTTAGATCAAACCCAATTTGAAGATGTTCTGCTGCTCCTAACAGTTCTTTTCATGAGCTTTCTGCACCTTATTTAATGTTACTTCACAAAGGAAGTTTTTTTTTTTTTCCAGGAGCCCAAATCGATGTTTTTGAGTGCATGTCTAAAGGAAAAAATTATACTGCAAAAATGTCTTTGCTGGGTTTCTCCTTTTAGTTAAACACTGAAAATTGTGGGGGTTTTTGTTGTTTTGTTTTGTTTTTGGAAACTCATTTCTCACATTCTTCTCACCTTTGTGTTCAGAGAGAGAAAGTAAAACCGTACATTTTTAGACTGACTTCTGAAGCCTGTAAACAACAAAAGCTTACAGGGAGCTGAGTGGTCTCCCAGAGGTCTTTTTAAGTCAGCTTTGTGGCCTTAGCCTTTGACCATCAGAGTACATGTGAACATTTGCATAAAGGTGATAAAATGTGAACTGTTTTTTTTAATATCTTTTTTGTCATACTGCTCCCACATGTTCTCTTGCACTAGTCAAAATAATGTAAAATAAATTGCATATTTTTATAAACAAAAAACAAAAGCAATATATGAGTTTCACTTTCTGTAATAAATTACATAAAAGATGTACAGGGGTTGGACAATGAAACTGAAACACCTGTCATTTTAGTGTGGGAGGTTTCATGGCTAACTTGGACCAGCTTGGTAGCCAGTCTTCATTGATTGCACATTGCACCAGTAAGAGCAGAGTGTGAAGGTTCAATTAGCAGGGTAAGAGCACAGTTTTGCTCAAAATATTGAAATGCACACAACATTATGGGTGACATACTAGAGTTCAAAAGAGGACAAATTGTTGGTGCATGTCTTGCTGGCGCATCTGTGACCAAGACAGCAAGTCTTTGTGATGTATCAAGAGCCACGGTATCCAGGGTAATGTCAGCATACCACCAAGAAGGACGAACCACATCCAACAGGATTAACTGTGGACGCAAGAGGAAGCTGTCTGAAAGGGATGTTCGGGTGCTAACCCGGATTGTATCCAAAAAACATAAAACCACGGCTGCCCAAATCACGGCAGAATTAAATGTGCACCTCAACTCTCCTGTTTCCACCAGAACTGTCCGTCGGGAGCTCCACAGGGTCAATATACACGGCCGGGCTGCTATAGCCAAACCTTTGGTCACTCATGCCAATGCCAAACGTCGGTTTCAATGGTGCAAGGAGCGCAAATATTGGGCTGTGGACAATGTGAAACATGTATTGTTCTCTGATGAGTCCACCTTTACTGTTTTCCCCACATCTGGGAGAATTACGGTGTGGAGAAGCCCCAAAGAAGCGTACCACCCAGACTGTTGCATTACCAGAGTGAAGCATGGGGGTGGATCAGTGATGGTTTGGGCTGCCATATCATGGCATTCCCTTGGCCCAATACTTGTGCTAGATGGGCGCGTCACTGCCACGGACTACCGAACCATTCTTGAGGACCATGTGCATCCAATGGTTCAAACATTGTATCCTGAAGGCGGTGCCGTGTATCAGGATGACAATGCACCAATACACACAGCAAGACTGGTGAAAGATTGGTTTGATGAATATGAAAGTGAAGTTGAACATCTCCCATGGCCTGCACAGTCACCAGATCTAAATATTATTGAGCCACTTTGGGGTGTTTTGGAGGAGCGAGTCAGGAAACGATTTCCTCCACCAGTATCACGTAGTGACCTGTCCACTATCCTGCAAGAAGAATGGCTTAAAATCCCTCTGACGACTGTGCAGAACTTGTATATGTCATTCCCAAGACGAATTGACGCTGTAATGGCCGCAAAAGGAGGCCCTACACCATACTAATAAATTATTGTGGTCTAAAACCAGGTGTTTCAGTTTCATTGTCCAACCCCTGTACCTGTAACACAATATGTTACGACACCATAAAATGCATATCTATACTCATGCACATACAGCATTTTTTATATGTACATTATGGTACAATATTATCCGATATGATATGATGCAATTTGTAACAGCACAATGGTATTTGAAGGGATAGCATATCATAAAGTACAATAGATTTCTGTATGATATCATACAATATATTACAATATATTCAGTATCTTATGCTTAATGGGCTACAGAACGATATACAGGTCCTTCTCAAAATATTAGCATATTGTGATAAAGTTCATTATTTTCCATAATGTCATGATGAAAATTTAACATTCATATATTTTAGATTCATTGCACACTAACTGAAATATTTCAGGTCTTTTATTGTCTTAATACAGATGATTTTGGCATACAGCTCATGAAAACCCAAAATTCCTATCTCACAAAATTAGCATATCATTAAAAGGGTCTCTAAACGAGCTATGAACTTAATCATCTGAATCAACGAGTTAACTCTAAACACCTGCAAAAGATTCCTGAGGCCTTTAAAACTCCCAGCCTGGTTCATCACTCAAAACCCCAATCATGGGTAAGACTGCCGACCTGACTGCTGTCCAGAAGGCCACTTTTGACACCCTCAAGCAAGAGGGTAAGACACAGAAAGAAATTTCTGAACGAATAGGCTGTTCCCAGAGTGCTGTATCAAGGCACCTCAGTGGGAAGTCTGTGGGAAGGAAAAAGTGTGGCAGAAAACGCTGCACAACGAGAAGAGGTGACCGGACCCTGAGGAAGATTGTGGAGAAGGGCCGATTCCAGACCTTGGGGGACCTGCGGAAGCAGTGGACTGAGTCTGGAGTAGAAACATCCAGAGCCACCGTGCACAGGCGTGTGCAGGAAATGGGCTACAGGTGCCGCATTCCTCAGGTCAAGCCACTTTTGAACCAGAAACAGTGGCAGAAGCGCCTGACCTGGGCTACAGAGAAGCAGCACTGGACTGTTGCTCAGTGGTCCAAAGTACTTTTTTCGGATGAAAGCAAATTCTGCATGTCATTCGGAAATCAAGGTGCCAGAATCTGGAGGAAGACTGGGGAGAAGGAAATGCCAAAATGCCAGAAGTCCAGTGTCAAGTACCCACAGTCAGTGATGGTCTGGGGTGCCGTGTCAGCTGCTGGTGTTGGTCCACTGTGTTTTATCAAGGGCAGGGTCAATGCAGCTAGCTATCAGGAGATTTTGGAGCACTTCATGCTTCCATCTGCTGAAAAGCTTTATGGAGATGAAGATTTCATTTTTCAGCACGACTTGGCACCTGCTCACAGTGCCAAAACCACTGGTAAATGGTTTACTGACCATGGTATCACTGTGCTCAATTGGCCTGCCAACTCTCCTGACCTGAACCCCATAGAGAATCTGTGGGATATTGTGAAGAGAACATTGAGAGACTCAAGACCCAACACTCTGGATGAGTTAAAGGCTGCTATCGAAGCATCCTGGGCCTCCATAAGACCTCAGCAGTGCCACAGGCTGATTGCCTCCATGCCACGCCACATTGAAGCAGTCATTTCTGCAAAAGGATTCCCGACCAAGTATTGAGTGCATAACTGTACATGATTATTTGAAGGTTGACGTTTTTTGTATTAAAAACACTTTTCTTTTATTGGTCGGAAGAAATATGCTAATTTTGTGAGATAGGAATTTTGGGTTTTCATGAGCTGTATGCCAAAATCATCCGTATTAAGACAATAAAAGACCTGAAATATTTCAGTTAGTGTGCAATGAATCTATAATATATGAATGTTAAATTTTCATCATGACATTATGGAACATAATGAACTTTATCACAATATGCTAATATTTTGAGAAGGACCTGTACTGAGGAGATGTGATTTTCTACATAGAAACCAGTTGAGGACACAGGTAAACTGAATGAAGTAATTGCATCGTAGCTGTGGCAGGGAGTGGCAAACAAGCATGAATGGAGCTGAACAGAATACAAGAAAACCCAGGGAAAATATCCAACTGAAAATCACTCTAGATAAATAATAAACACAAAGGAACGCCTAACAATAATAGTTACAATACACACACAATATAAAATCAAAGACATTAACTAATATAGATCGTGACTAAAATACGGTACTGTATACAATAGAGAATGATATGAAATGTTAAAAAGTAATATAATATGTTATCATATCATATAGTACTGCACTAGTATGATACATGGCTCTTAAATATGGAGCGCGAAACACAATTAAGGGTTATAATACAGAACAATCCGATGTTGTACAATAATAATACAATACAGTATAATTTTTTATCTGATACTGAACAATACAACACAGTGTGATAAAATATAAAACAGTTTAAGATATAATTTAGCATGATCTATAAAACTGACATTTATTAAATTAACTTAAACAATATTTGTAGTTAACAATAAACTAAATAATTCGATGAGAAGAAAGGTTTTGCAGTGTATTACAGACTGGTCACCCTCCTACAGTCCTAGAAAAAACATTAAAAATAACATGTAAATACTAAGTTTATGTGTCATTGGTATTCCAGTCTCACTGCTGGGAAGTTGTACTGAAGCCATTAAACCAAGGAAAGCTCTGTGTAAACCTTAAACCTTCATGAGCCGGCCTTAATGGTTTTTATCTGCCAATCAGTGCTCTCAGACTTACCACCATCCTGTGTAAATGAATTCAAATCCTCCTTTCTCATACTCAGAGAACCACCCGATGACATGCTGCCTGCCTGGAAATGGATGTCCTCCGGTGAAGCACTGAAGTGATCCCTGCAGATTCTCTAAAAGGGAGAAGTTAGGACTGTCAGATCATGGCCATAAAAAGAGGATGTTTAAAGGTTTAGCCCACCAGGGCTTTTGAATTACATGGTAAGGGCCTGGACTCCAAATGCATTTATCGTGGAGAGGCAGAAAGTGAAACAAGGCACTTTGGTGGAAAAACTCTGGCAAAACAGACCAAACGAATTTGCATTCAAAGTGTTCACACTGTATTTGATGAGACACAATTTATGCTAACAAGATTAATTCAGGCAAGCTTCCAGAAGTGTGTCGCTACAATTGAAGAGAGGTTTTATTGTTATGCCTTTGCACTTTAACACTCTAGTCTACTGAAGTTAAGAAAACTTTATTTATGCTATTTCCTTGCTTTCACAACATAAGCATGCACAGTCTATCATTGAGTATATGAAAGCAGCACAGAAAACAGAAGAAAGCACTGAGAGGGAAACAAGTCCCCTTTAAGGATCAAGAAAAACCTCTGCAAGGATACACAAAAGACAAAAGCAGGAAGAGGGGCTCTGCTGGATAAAACAGATAGGTTTCCACCATTTAGATACATGGTTGTATTTATTTAGAAATAATTGTGTGAATGACAGATAAAATAGTTTGGATTATATTGTGTAGTGCAAATAATCAACAAGCTGCTCTTCTAGAAAATTGGTGAGATAGAGCTTGGAAATTTAATCACCTCAATAAACTTGGACGAAAACTTTACAAAATTATCTTCTAAATTGGTCGTCTTTACCAAAAGCAGATAGTGGTCCTCGCTTTTCAGTTATTACTTCATCCTAGATTTGTCAGAATGCTACTCATTGGAACAGAGTATTAATAAATACAGAGCCTTGCAAAAGTATTCATATCCTTTCAACCTTTTCACATTTTGTCACATTACAACCAAAGCCTACAATGTGTTCTACTGGGATTTTATGTAATAGACCAACAAAAAAGCAAATGTAAGGCAAAATAAAAAAGGAGACATGGTTTTCACATCTCTTTATAAAAGAAATCTCAAATTTGGTGAGCATTTGTATTCAGACTTGAGTCAGTCATTTGTACAACAACCTTTTACAGCAATTACAGTTGCAGGTCCTTGTCTATGTCTCTACCGGTTTTGTACATCTAAACACTAACATTTCTGTAATTTTTTGTTTCATTTTTGCAAAATAGTCCAACAAGCAGTGGTTGAGGCAAAGGATTCTGTGAACATCAATTTAAAATCTTGCCACAGATTCCAAATTGGATTTAGGTCAGGACTTTGAGTAGGTCATTCTAACACATGAGTAAGCTATGATATAAAGCATTGCATTGAAGCTCTGAAGCCGTGTTTAGGATCTTTGTTCTGGCGGAAAGTTAAACTCTGCCCCAGCCTCAAGTCTTTAGCAGCCTCAAATAGGTTTTCCTATAATAGTGTATTGTATGTAGCTCCATCCCTCTCTCCATCAACTCAGTCCAGTTTCCCTGTCCCTGCTTTAGAAAAGCATCCTCCAACGTTATGCAACCACAGCATGTGACACTCTTGGGGCAGTGTTTTTTCAGGGTGTAGCATTTCCCATACAGGCCAGAAATGTCAATTCTGGCCTGATCTGATCAGAGCACCTCCTCCTTATCTGTGCTGTGACCCCCTAAGGACATGTGGCGAACAGCAAAGATGACTTCTGACAATGCCTCTATGCTTGTCAATCTTCTTTGTGGAGTGCACAACTAATAGTTGTTCTGTTGAAGTGATCCTCAACCTGACATGTGGCTTTTTGCAATGCACTCTAAATAAATCATAAATAAATGACACACAGTGCAAGTTAGTTAGGACATGTACTATTAACAACAGACATTAAGTGGGGTTCAGGATTATGCAAGAGACTATTTGCTTACTTACAGATACTGCAATGGTGGAGCAATTGTTAATACTGGCACAACAAACCTTACTATTTAAATTTCCAAATGTAATGTAAGCAAACTGTTCTCTGTTAGGTGCTGTGATAGTTCTGGTTTTACTCAAAGGAACACAATAAATCCTTTCTTTCAGTTGTTAACTTACAAGCTGCCGCTTTGTTTCAGCTTGTCGGCAGCAATGCCAAGACCCCGCTTGGGATTTGCCCGAGTCATTCCTGTTACCTTTGCTAAATTTGGTGCTAGATGTAACAAGAGAAAAATGCTCCATCAGTCACATTGTAGATGTGGAGAGAGGAAGCAGAGGAAGGTTCAGTAGCTGAGAAATAAACCAGTGGAAGCACTGCCAGCAACCATTTCCTGGGTGAGATGATGGGAAAAATTCTCCATCCTCTCTGAGGATATCATTTGGGGACACACAGGCATCCTTCAGAGGCAGAAGTTTTAGTGCGGAACCCAGGCGCTTGGTTAGGGTGTTTGGAGTGTTTCTGAAGTGAAATCCTCCTTTGCCTCGGTTGGTTCGTTCTATCAGATAAAGACTTCCAGTTGAGGCTTAAGTGTGTCAATGAACCTGGGTGGAGGCGGGGAATCAGTGATAAGTGCAGCTTACCTACGCAGCACCAGCCAAATAGAGATTAAAGCATTTCAGCCTAATAGCACGTCAGTCAAAAGTCACACTTGAGTACTTGAACCCTCTCTCCTTTGCCAACTTTCATTTTATAATCACGTCCCCTGAAAAAATTTTGCAATTTAAAAAAAATGGAGAGTTTGTTGCCAGTTAGAAGCAGCTGAAAAGCCACATGTACCACATCAGAGCCGGAGCCGCGATCTGTACTTGTCAGCTGTTTCTCTGAATCCTCAAACAGGACACAACTTGAGTGTAACCATTTGTCATTTATTTAAAGACACACGTATACACACTGAGCACAAACCAACATGCTCAAACACCATGATCAAAGGCCCAGAGATCTATTACAGCACAACAAAATACAGCCGTCTCACTGAGCAGCATCTTTTTGTAAATGCTACTCATTTCTTTGCTCTAATCACTGTTGTGGACATCGCAAAATTACCCACTGTTCCATAGAATTACTTGACTGGATCCAATAACAGTGGCTTTGATTTGCTATTCAGCGGTCTCACAGGTGGATACACCCTTCGGTCTGTAAATGAGAGCTTGTGCTGTTCAGCCAGTATCTCCAATTTAGACATCATAGGGCTCATTAGGTATATCAAAATGATATCAAAGTCAGGGCACAGACAATTGTGCTTTAGCAAACACTGGTGCTGTGACAGTATCCCATAGGCTATTATGTCTGCAGAGGATACCTCTAAGTTTTAGCGTCACAGCAATGACTTGACAACATAGACTTCCTTCTGGAAGCACAAAAACAAATGTTCACTATGACTGACGGACGGACGGATGTGCAGCTGCCCATATGGACAAACCGAATGTCTTCTGGAGAAATGTTTCTGCGTCAGATCAGACAAAGATTGAGCCATCATTCAGCCACAATGACTATGAAGAATGTTTGCAAGACTCAAGGTGATGCTTTGAAACCTAAGAACCCTGCTGCCAGCCAAAGTGGTGTGCTTGCTCTGCCAAGAAAGTCGTCAATTATTCTGCCAGATTTATGCCAGTAGCTTGTTGATGGCTACACACTTTGTGTGATTGAGGTCAGTTCCTCTGAGGCCATGGTTTTCAAATGGAAAAAGGAGGATTGTTCCCTCAGTGTTGGGGGTCAGTCTTTGCATCGAGTGGAGGTTGTTCAGGAGTGATGTCAGCATGGAATAGGAGCTAGAAAGACAGGTTGGGTCTTCATCTGCAGAATTGCAGGTGCTACTTTAGTTTCATGTTGTGAAGAAAAACCTGAGCTGAAAAAGTAAAGCTCTTTATGTACTGGCCCTTCTACCTTCTGACCCCACACCTATTAGATATGTGTGATGATCTAAAGAAAACCCTACACAAGCAGCTGAAATGAATTTCGGACGCTGGGTGGATGAGCTCAGCCTTAGATATTGGGTGAGGGGCTTCATTCTCTGGGGGAGGCTCGAAAGGAGCCAGTACAGGTGATTCAAGAATCTTATTTGGGCACTTTCCTTAGTAGGATGTCCTACTGGGAGAAGCCCCTGCAGACCAAGAACTCAATGGCCTGGTTTCTTCCAGAATGAGTTGGAAAAACTGGCTGGGGAAAGGATTGTCAGGGATTTTCTCCTGGATGTGTTCCGACTGTGAACTGAAGTCGCATAAGCCAATGATATTTGACGGCTGGATTTATTGAGCTACAACTTGCCAAGAGATATTTAAACAAATATTAGTGTTTGCAGTATGAATATATTTGAGCCTGCATGCACAATTTTTATTCTGTTATTTGAGAAAATCCACAGTAAGTAAAAGCTGGTCATCCAATGTTTATTAAATGCATCATTTGTAAAATATTTTTGATGAAGAGTGCATGTTCTGCATGGAAGTTTAATGTACCCTATTTGCATTTTCTGCACAATCATATACCAAAATATGTGTCACCATCTTCATCATTCCATAGCCAGTCTATTAAAAGATGCAAATAATTAAAGACGCATGAAACAACCACATCTTCTCACACATCTGTTGGAGTTTTTGTTTAAAAAGACTAAAGAAACATCTACATCAGCCTCTCTTTAAAAGGAGAGCGTTGCTTTAGCCAGTCTGGGGCACTCTGCATCAGCTTGTAGTGAGATCCAAAACTGGACACCTGCCATACCTGGTTATGGTTGCTAAGTTATGATTGTACCTTCACAGTTCAGTGGAGGGATTGCACAAGTGCTCAGCTGAATAGTCTTTCCAAACAAACTACACTTGGACTCAAATATCCAGGATTAAAAAAACACACACACACAGGTGCGGGTTAGGCTGTGTTATAGTATCTGTGTATTTTTTTTATTTTCCTGGCTTTTCTGGAGCACCTGTTTTGTTTGCATGTGGATCACATTTTAGGCCTTTAAAACTCAGAGGAGATAGCAGTTAAATGGCTTGTAAGTTGAATATTTTCTACAGTGCAGCAGTTTAGATGAGAGGTATAAACAAAGAGATGATGTGTCCCCACCGAGACAGCTCCTCTGATAGGTAGAGCTGTGATAGCTCATTTAAAGCAGCCTCTCTATTATTGTCTTTTGATTCCTTTTGAAGAACGATAAAAAAAAAGTCTCCCTCCTTTTTGACGCTACGGTGGATGCTGGTACTACTGAGCAGCCCTGTGTAGTGTCAGAAATTGATTCAAAGACAGCTTATCTCGGCCCATGAGGGACCGAGCCAGCAGACTGCATCCAGAGGTTTCTGGGTAATATTCAGCTGCCTGTTCGGGCAGAGACTCAGCTTGTTAATTTTTTTTTGGCCCGTATCTCTGTAGGCATTTCAATGCACTGCTTGACACATGCGGTGTGTGGACTTTGTCATGTTTGCAATGATGATACGAATCTATCCCTTTGCAGGTTTACACCAGATACGGAAAATGCTACACATTTAATGGCAACAAGACTACATCCAAAAAGACCAAGCAGGGCGGGATGGGAAATGGACTGGAGATCATGTTGGATATCCAACAGGATGAGTATCTGCCCATCTGGAGAGAGACAAGTAAGACCCGGAACCAGTTGTTTATTGTGATCATGATTCAGTATGAGATATATCTGCATCAATTTGACTCAAAACAAAAACATCTAAACATTTTTCTACATACCGTAAATACTTTGCAACGGTATTTATTTCCCCTTGAAGTATGCATACCACAAACCTCAGTGTATTTTACTGGAAGTTTAGGCAATTAACCGAAATAAAATAGTGCATAATTGCAAAGTGAAAGGAAATAGATAGGTTTTTAAATGTTTTTTTTTTTATTTAAAATCAAAAATAGAATAAAAATTACTCATGCACAGTTAAACCCAAAATTATTACCCTGGAAGATTTTGATTTTAAAACTTGTTTTAATTCAACCAATAATTTTTTATCCAGTAGGCCATGAGACATGCATTTCTGACATGAAAATAAAAAAGGGCATCAATTTGGAAAAGAATATGTAGACGTTCTATTTACATTTGATTATAAAAAGCATGTCTAAAATTATGTACTTGTCCCAAGCTCAGAGGGATTCCATGCCATCACCCTAATTTAACTCTCCACAGAATCTCTATCCGATTAATGTCAGAACTGTTACTAAGCCACTCAAAAACCAGAATATTAGTTCCAGTCAGAAGAAATATCTTGGCATAATTAAATGATTTCTGTAAATCTAAATCTGACTGACAGATGAATACTTTTGGACTTCACTGTATTCAGTCCCCTTTACTCTTGGACCCCTAAATAAACTCCCATGCAGCAAACACTTGGATTTCACATCACAACAGCAAACCTACCAAGACAGAACAGGATAGGAGAACATTGATCAGACCAGCCAGGAGGCTCACGGTCCTCTGGAGGAGCTGCAGAGATCCACAGCTCAGTTGGGAAAATGTGTCAACAGGACAATTACTGGTTGTGCATTTGACCTTTACAGAGGATGGGGTAAAAGGACACCAAGGGAAATAGCCTGAACACACCATCCCAACTGTAAAGTATGGTGGTGGCAGCATTATGCTGTGGGAAAGTCTTTTTTGGCAAGGACAGGGAAGCTGATCCCAGCTGATGGGTTTATGACTAGAGGCTGCAAGACTATAGCAGAGGTTCAACGTCCAGCAGGACAACGACCCCAAACATACAACCAAAGCTATAATGAAATGGCTTAGATTAAAGCATATCCATGTGTTAGAATGGCCTCTAAATGTGTAAACCTGTTGGAGACATACCCCAAAAGACTACAGTTCAGTTTCAATTCACTTAATATATACAGCGTCTCAAGACACTTTACAGAAAAAAGGCAATCCAATCATACAGACAAGCATCTATTTTTCCAGAGAAAGGTGATTAGCATCACAGAGGTTCCGTATATAATACACAAACGTTTGATGTCACATCAGTTCAAAGGGGTTCGAATAGTTTTTAAGGCTTGTTTTAAAGTTTTTTTATTGAGCTGTTACATGTGAAAACATGAGACTAGTTAAAGGGAATTATTGAACAACATACACTACTTCTGATCTGTGCTTGTACTCTAGCTGCATAATATCTTTCCCTGTTGGCTTATTTTTCAAATATCCTTGAAATATGGTTTGCAGTTAGCATCAAACTGAGTCCAAGCTGTCAAATGATGCAGACTCTTGAAATTCTCACGCATTCTCCCCTTTCCACCATTGCACTCTCACGCTCTGTTTCATCCTGTTTTGCCGAGAAGATGAGACGTCCCTGGAGGCCGGCATCCGAGTTCAGATCCACAGTCAAGACGAGCCTCCCTACATCCACCAGCTGGGCTTCGGCGTCTCCCCTGGCTTCCAGACCTTTGTTTCATGTCAGGAGCAAAGGGTAAGCCTTTTTTCACTCCAGCACATCATCTCTGCTCCCTCCTCACGACGACCACTGCTGTTTGTACTGCTCTACCTAAAACTGTTCGCCCCTCGTGGCTCAGACTGGTGTCTTATAAATCTCTGTGTGCTTAGCTAACCTATCTGCCTCAGCCCTGGGGGAACTGCCGCTCCACCAGCAAGGAGAAGTTCCCGGGATACGATACGTACAGCATCAGCGCCTGTCGCCTGCTCTGCGAGACCAACGAGGTCATGCGGGTGTGCAACTGTAGAATGGTCCACATGCCTGGTAAGATCTCTGTCTGTATCACCTCTGCAATCAAAACAGCATGTAAAACAAAAGCAGTATGTGTGAATTAAAAGAAACAGTAACAGTAACTGTTTACAGTAAACAGTAACTATTTACAGGTTATGAAATACCTTATATATGAAATATACACAAGCCAGTAAGTACAGTAAATGTAGCAAAAACAGCTTGTCGGCCCTCTTCTTGTTTCAGAGTTAAAATCCCCTGCACAACCGAAGCTATAATTTTTTGTTTAAAAAGTTCATGTCCAGAAGTACTTTAACTTGACCTTTATGTTTTATTTAGGGAATTAAAAATGCTCGTCGATAGTCCTGCCAGCTCTCTGACCGCTGACCATACTGTCATATCTGTTTGGTAAATATTGTGATGTTTTTAATAAATTAAAAAAAATCATTATTTTAATGAATGATTTATGTTAAAAGATTTTCTTCTTCTGCAATAACGACTCTATTTTGTTATTCTGATTTTCTCTTTAAGATCTACACCATAATGGGAAAAAATACATTTTTCCTACTTTTTGCATAACCTTAAAATTTCACTACCTTAAAAATCTTTTTTATAGTAAAGTAAAACAATGATTTTATCAAAAAGAGCTCAAAGTTGCAAAGCTGTTAAAAATCTAAAAGTGCAGCAAAACCCTCCAGGTTATGGGACAAAGACTTCTGTACAAGTAAACCCCAACTAACAACAGTTATAGCATACTGTCGCTCTCAAAACTGTACTCACCCCTGGTAAAATGCCAGGGTTTTTTGATGTAAAAAAAGATACATCAGTCAATGCGACATATGTCTTGTACAAATTGACTGACAAACAAATGCACTTTAAGTGCATAAGTGTGCATAAGCTTAGTCTAATACTTTGTTAAAGCACCTTTTGGTTAAATTTCAGCATTCAGTCTTTGGTAGGAGTCTGTCAGAATCCCACATCTTTACTTTACTACTTTACAAAAGTTCTTCAAATAGATCAGACTGTGAGGACATCTCTTGTCCACAGCCATCTTCTGGAGATTGAAGATGACTGAATTTTTTTTTTTTTTCAGATTTAGTTCTGGATACCGCCAAGACCATTAAACAATAAAAAAAAATTCCTCTTATGAGTACATTCACTGTAATGCATAAAAAATAAATCCATCTTCATCTTCAGCTTCCTAGCAGACACTTGAAGGTTTAGGGTTATAATGCCATCCACACTGACCAAAACCCCGGTTACACCATCTTTTATCATTCACATGATGTTGCTTTGGTAATTCTCAGGGGTGTTTTTGTGACAAACCCACTTTACAGAGTTTGTGCCCAAAACCTACATTTTGGTTTCAATGAACCATAACACGTTCTTCCACCACAGATTTTAGCCAGGGCTACATATTTTCTTTGGAAGAAAAGACTTTTGCAACACTACTGCTTCCTCCTCATGGAGAATGTAGGAGAACGTCTTCACATGTAGAACCCATGTATTGGTAACCAGTCTTGTCCCAACTAATACTTTTGTGTAATGAGAAAATGTGAAAAAAATAAATAAAAATAATCCAACGAGGCCAGCAGACATTTCTTTCTGTCTGTTACGGCCCCCCCTCAAGTTGAAGGAGGGAGAACACACAGGACAACCATAATAAAATGTCAGAGTCTTTGTAAGTGTGGTACAATGGGATTTATTTTTCTCTTTTCAAAAAACAAACCCCAAAAGGGTTGAACAACCTGTGGGGGGGAAAGGTTGTGCCAAATCAAAGAAATAAATAAAACAAAACAGGGCCTAACTGTCACCTAAACTAAGCCAGAAGAAATAAAGGAAAAGAAAGCTCTGCTATTCTAGACTAACAAAACAAGCCAAAAACATTACATGGGTGGCACCAACCTACTTACCTAGTGAGTATAACAGAGAAAAAACTACGTGATGGAAATGTACAGGGTACCCCAAACTTACCTAGCCCACAAACTCCACCACAAACCTTGACACAATGCTGGAGAACAAGGCATGTGCCAAAAAGCCAGCCAGGTGAAGCCACACCCCCTGCCCAACAGGTGAGCAGGTTATGTAGAGCTGCCTGATCCGCTCCCTTAAGCCAATCAAGGCAAATTGGCATCACCCTGCACTCTGAACCTGTGAGAGACAGGAGACACAAGGGGGGAGAAAAACACACAGTCCAGCAGACATGTAACACTGTCCAACAAATCCAAAGCTTGTCTCATTCTGGGTCATGAAGAAGAACAATGATCCCAACTACAGCAACAAAAGGCCCAGTTGAAGTCCTGACCTGTGTGCATCAATGAAACGGCTGCACGGAGGCACAGTTGGTAGCACTGTTGTCTTGCAGCACGAAGGTCCTGGGTTCGACTTCCGGCTGGGGGTCATTCTGCATGGAGTTAGCATGTTCTCCCCATGCATCCGTGGGTTCTCTCTGGTTATTCTGGCTTCCTCCTACAGTCCAGAAACATAACTGGTTAATTGTTCTCCCTAAATTGCCCTTAGGTGTGAATGAGTGTGTTCATGGTTGTTTGTCCTGTGTGTCTCTGTGTTGCCCTGTGATGGATTGGCGATCTGTCCAGGGTGTACCCCTGCCTTTCGCCCGTAGTCTGCTGGAGATAGGCACCAGCTGCCCTGTGACCCACTATGGAATAAGTGGTATAGAAGATTAATGAATGAATCAATGAAACGATGCAGAGTGGGCCAAAATTCTTCCAAAATGATCTGATAGACCAGTATCATTTGACTGATTCATGTTATTCCAGCTAAATGTGATTATACAAGCTGTTGAGTCATGGGGAATACTGTATTTTTCCCAAGACTTTATTGGTACTTATGACATCTTTCTTCCTGCAGTGAATGTTTTGTGATTTTTTTTTTCTTTCCTGGAATTAAACTGAAAGCGTAGTTGAATGTCGCTGGTTTTCTCTGTGGTCATAAACCAATTTGGAAACGGTTAAAGTATATTAAATGTAAATACGTCATCACAATTGCCATAATTCATCCTGTTGGTCTCAGAGTGTGGAACCATTTAACCACACGATTAAAAGTCAGAGAGTTAATCACAATCAGCATGATATGTCATATGGAAAGCAAGTAACTGAGAGCAAGTATGAGATTAAAATAAAGACATGAAGCAAATTTATGTCTTCAAAATTAGTTTTAATGAGAACACTGATTACTTTTTTTTTTTCAAAGAGAGCCATTTGAACAACCTCCCTGTGGAGAATGTGACTATGTTGGAGAGCTGAGCCTGACAAACATTAGGCGAGATATTTGCGCTTGTGCGTCATCTTAGCTTGAGTGCAGGAAGTCAAAGAACTGAGTCACTGAAAGCAAGCTGTTTGACTGATGTGGCTAACAGGCTGGTGAGGAGGCTAGACTATCGAGGAAAGAAACCCACACTGTGTCCAACTTCTCACAGCACAGCTGACAAAAACAGTAATATGAATGGCACATGTAATTTGAGGTAGAAAACATTTGAAGAGAAACTTACCTCCTATAAATTGTTACTTTATTGTATATATTTCTTAAAGACAAAATCCAGTCACTGTGGTTGTCATGAACTGCAACACCAGTATCGGTTTATTTAAACAGCACCAATTTACATCAAGTGTAGTTTACAAGTTGATATTTAATTAAATGCATCGCATTTCAATGATAGTTTTGAAGTGGCCTAGTCAAAGTAAACCCAACTGAATTGCTACGGCATGATCCTAAACAGGACATTCCTGCTTGAAGACCCCCCAGTGTGGCTGAATTAAACAAATTCTGCAAAGAGTAGTGAAATAAATGACTCATTGCTAGTTATCACAAATGCTTGATAGCAGTTATTGGTGCCAAGGGTGGGCAAAACCTGTTATTAGGTTTAGTGGACGAGCTTTAGCTTTTTTTCCCTTAATTAATCGTTTATTGAAAGCTGAATTGTGTATTGCCTCAGATTATCTGATAATAAAATATGCTTGATGATCTAAAACATTTAAATGGGAGAAAAAAACAAAAAACAGAAGAAATCTGTTGAGGACAGGTGCAAAGACTTGTACACAGAACTATAAACATCGGAGTAAGTAAAATTAGGTATAATTTTGACAGTGTGAAAATTAGAAAGATTCCACAGCAAATTGGAACTTGTTCACCTCCTTATAATGATGGTTTTTGGCCGCACCTTGGAGACAACAGGTTCTGATTGAGAAATTTCTTGAAGATCAACAGCAAAAGTCCAACAAGTTGTTCTAGTTTCAGTCGCCCTATGCTGTGCACTAACCTTACAAAGTGAAAAATCTGTTTCCATACTTTTGCAGTTAACTGTCAGTAAAAGTATTCTAAGAACTTACGAGTAAGGAGTTTTCTAAGGGTAGTATTACCTACTAAGCTGTGTTTAGGATCATGCTCTTAAGCAGACAAAGAAGTAAAATGGGAGCAAAAAAAGACATAACAGATGTTTATAGAAAAGCACCAAACATACAGAAATGTTCCTACAAACATTTACAGAAAGAAAAAAAAACTCATTGGCTTTATGGAATGTCAAGTGCCTCACAGACAAAACTTTGTCTCTCTTTCTCATCTTTTCGTCTGCAAGGTTTCTGGATTTTTTTGTCATAAATATCAGCCTGTTTAAATGAAACCCATGTTTAAAATCAGGATCACTGCATAGCATTTCCTCTCTAAGTTAAATACAAAACAACTACATTGTGTTTGAATAACCAGAAAACACCATTCCATTAAAACACAGAATCCCTGTCTATATATTCACAGAAAAAGCACTACAATTTTCCTTTAAATAGAATTGCACTGATTTTATAACAAAAGAAACCTGCAGGTCCATTGATGGAGACTTTCTTGCTTTAAACGCTTTGCTGTCAGGCGCAATGTGCTAGAGGTATTGCTGGATAAACTGAAAGTCATTTGAAATCCAGTTGATTTATTTTAATTGTTCTGTAGACCTTTTTAAATACCTTATTGTTCTCAAAGGACCATCTAACATTAGAGAACTTTTTAGATCTTATCATAACACCAAAGACTTCAACAGCAAAGAAAACAGTTCATTTGTGGGAGGTTTAAATAACGAAAGGACCCACCTGAGACTCAGTGAGAAGAGTTTAATCAGCACAGCCTCACATCTGAAGTGGAAAGGTTTACAGTATAGAAGGAAACACAGTAATTGAGACTTTATGCGCTAGATCAACACGAAGTTACAAGTAATTGTGAAGTGAAAGGAAGATGTCACTTTAACATTTTTCACAAATACAAATCTAAAAAGGGTGGCATGCATTTGTATTGAACTCCTCTAGGTTAAAACTTTGTAAAACCTCTTTTCACTGCAGTTACAGCTGCAAGTCTTTTGAGGAATGTCTATCAGATTTTTCTGCAACCAGAAACAGATTTTTTGCCTATTCTTCCTTGCAAAATACCTCAATCTCAGTCAGGCTGGATGAAGCGCATCTGTCTGCACGTCTTGTTTCAGATTCTCAATTGTATTTAGAGCTGGATTCTGATTGAGCAGTTTTAACACATGAATATGCTTTAATCTAAACCAAACCTTTGTTGCTGGAAAGTGAGCCTCCACTCCAGTCTCAAGTCTTTTTCAGCCCTTTAACAGGTTTTCTTCCAGGACGGCACTTCATTTAGCTTCGTACGTCTTTCCTTTAACTGATATGCAGTTTTCATTTTCTGTCACACATTACATTGTTCTTTTAGGCCTAACAGTTCAGTTTTGGTCTCATCCAATCTATGCTTTCAATAAAAAATAATGATGGGCTGACAAGTAAGAAGATCTCCCAAATCTCAGAGCTGGCATTATCATACAAGGGTTACTGGTATTTAAAAGTACCCTGGAGGGTCATGCATTCTGACAGGTAATGAATAACCCTACAAGGAGGTGCAGGACTGATGCATGTGGGCCAGCCCAAAAGAAATGCTATGGAAATGGCTGGAATTGTGATGTAAAAGAGAAATTACTGGAAAGAGACTGATTTGCAGACATCGAAGGCATCAATCGTACCACAAAACAAGACAATGAATTAGCAAAGTACTTTTTGTCACCATATCAGAGGATAACAAAAGTCTACTGAAAGTGGTCAGTCCTCCAAAAATGAGGGACTCTAACCTAAACTTAAAGCATCAGTATCAAGGTTATAATTTTTAAGCAAACGTTTTTTTATTTATTTATTAAAATAGGAGAAAATGGTTACATATTCAAGTGAATCAGCTTCAACTAAAGCCCATATATGCTAAAATAATGTAAGTCAAGTGCAGTGTACGTACTTTTATTTCTCCACGCCCAAAACACTCCTAGAATACGTCAGGGGTCAGTTTTTAAAGCAGAAGTCTTGACTGCACAGATAAATGATTTAGAATAGGACACTTTTAATTAATGTATTGTAATGCAATAATAATCCCTGATGCCAGTGGCAAGGATTCTTATTGTGTTCGAATAAACAATAAAATAGAGACATTTTCAGGGCTGTTGGTTTCCTTATTTCACTGCACTTCTCTTGATCAATTATCATTTATTGTTTACCATCAACAGAAATGACCCCCATCAGGTTACATAAAGCAGCTGGTGCCATAGGACAATGAGGGCAAATATTTTTTACTGCTGTGATGTGAACACACATTGTGCCTTAAATAATTGAAACTCCATTTTTCTCCCACAAGTCCTCTCCTCACCGTGCTGCAGTTTGCTCTTCCTGGTGATGTGTGGCTCAGATTTATTGTTCAGAACATTTCAAATAAAGACAGAGGTTTGGTAATTATTCACTTTTTATCCAGCCTACATTTTTGATTGATCTCTTAACACCTGCTTAATGTGGACATTTGCTGGTGTCGTTCTATCATTATTTAAATATTGCAGTGTGTGTCAATATTAAAGATATTTTTCAGAACTTGAAGCCTACTAAACTAACAAAGTTTGCTGCTCACTATGGTATAAACATACACAACACAGTTCAATATATCTTAGCAGAAATATAATTTTCTATTTTTAAAATACGTTTAAAAACATCAAGAAAATGTATTCATACATTGTCTTTTGAAAGTAATTATGTTTATTAACCACCGTCGGGATCGGTTAGCAAGGGTGATGGGTATTAGTTTTCTGCCACACGTAGACCATATCAAACCAGAATGTCAAATTTTAAACTGGATTTCTAAGGACTTTATTCCAACAGTACATTTGTTTTTGCCATTTGTACATAAAAGCCAGATTTGTGGAGTGCACAATAATCTAATCTAATAGTTGTGCTGTAGGCTAAGGCTGCAATTAAAGATAATTTTTTTAATTGGTAATTCTGTCAAATATTTTTAGTAGATTCTTTTACAGAATTTGAATCAGGTGAAGCTAAAGCTATGCCACTGGAGAAGTTCTGGATAGAACATATTTAAAAACAAAGAAGGGTCCTCATCTCAAATGCAAAATATATATATTTTTGTAAAATTGTGGCCGAATTACTGCTCTGAGTGGGTGGTTCTTTCAGCAAATGTTTTAGAGCCTACATACTCCAGTTAACGGTTATTCGAGTATTAAATAAGTTGTCAATTATTTCAATAATCAATTATTCAGGAGTAATCCAATTAATTGTTTCAGTCCTACTGTAGACAAATTCCTCCACCAGAGCTGTGGACTTCTGCAGCTTCTCCAGAGTTACCGTGGGCAGGTTGGCTGCTTTCATGATTTGTGCTTTA
Source organism: Girardinichthys multiradiatus (assembly GCF_021462225.1). NCBI lineage: Eukaryota > Metazoa > Chordata > Actinopteri > Cyprinodontiformes > Goodeidae > Girardinichthys > Girardinichthys multiradiatus. The sequence continues at coordinate 38,662,710 of NC_061800.1, forward strand.
ATAACAATAAATTACAAACAGGTGGACTCTCTTTCCTAATTATGCAACATTTGAAGGCATCTAGTAGCACTGGACTTTATTTAGGAGTAACTGATTAAAGGATGTTGAATTTAAATGCATGCTACACATTAAACAAACACTGACTACTAGACATAAAGAGGTCAACAGACAAACCTCCAGACAGAGCAATGTTTAATAATTCAACCATTAATAAACATTGGGACTGTAGAACATTGAACCCATAAATTGTACTTTTTTGAGATTTGCAAGGTCCAAAATTAATGATTCAGTCTCTCAGTCTAGTTCTATATGTGGATGGCCGCCCCAAAAAGAAGCTATTAAGTTGTTCTTGTTCTTGATGTGTGGACAGCAGACAGAGAATGGCTTTTTGCCTCTGCTCTCAAATACACCTGGAAATCTATAAATAAAACAAGTGAAACATAAAATGAAGTTTGAAGAGAACATTCTGAAATCAGAGGAGAAAGGATAGATAGAAAATGATATCAGCATAAACCTTTAAATATTTCTCTGTAACGTTGAGGTAGATTTCCACAAAACATTAACCCTATAAACATTTCACAGACAGACAAACACACATCTGCAAATTAATTGTCTTGCTGATGAATACCTGTCATTAATGGGCTGGGCAGTGTGTGTTTGTCCGCAAAGAAGTGCCTCGCTGATTGGTTTTTAAAGACTATCTAAATATGCCTCGCGGGTGGAGCCAACATGCTCCGTTTCTCCGTGCAATCAAGGACAAACGTCCAAGACGGGGCCATGATATGTGGATGGAAGTCATCCTTGGTGTGTCTGCCTTCATTTGGAGGCAAATGATAAGCCTCAGAGGAGTGTTGTTTGCAGATGCGCTCCCTCATTGCAGCAGACACAGGTCACTGAATATTTTGTTTCTGATTGATCAAACTCATATTTTGGTCTTCTTTCCAGGAACTGCTGATATCTGCCCTCCCAGTAAAATCAACTGTGTTGACAAAGCACTCGGTAAGAAACAATCTTCCTTCATTTCTTTTCCTATTACAATACACTCCCACCCCAAAAAGGGAAATGGAAACATAATCAGTAAATATGATAAGGATTTTTTATTCTCTCCCTTACAAAGAGACGAAGGTAGACTAGATATTTTGAAATTACTTTTTCTTGCGGTGATTTGAACACTTTAGAGCTTGATGGCTTTGCTGCTTTCACACTGAATGTTTCAAATTAAACCTGCGCTTCATTCCCAGCACCCATTAGCCTCGACTCTGACCTCACCCCTCTCCTTTTAGAGGATATCGTGGCCAAACTGTGGTTTCAAAGAAATTCCAATGAAAGGGGACCATTTTATTGACTTGGCAGGACAATTATCATTTCTCAGCCAAATAAGCCAGAAATTTAATTATGTCTCTCTTCACTGAATTAAAACTCTGTTTAAAATGTGGCTGAATGAGATCTTAGATATATCTTACAAGAATGGGCTGTATTCATGTGGGTCATATCCCTGATTCAAACAGATGGATTCACCGTTCCATCAAAGGTGATGCATTAAAAAGTAATTTCTGCATTTATGTAAAGGTGCTTTCTTCCTACATCAGACAAAATATAGGCCACCATGCTCCTGCATACAAATAACCTTATTGTTAGAGTTGTAAAATCCATAAATCATCAAATTATAATTACTGCTTTCAGTTCTTCCTCTGTGCATTTTAGTCAGAACTGAATGCTTTCAGAATTCAGAAAAGACAGGCTGATAAAAGAAGACATTTACTGAGAGTGCCGTTGTTTGAGTTGGGATCATAAATATGTATTCAATGTATTAATATGCCAGCCACTAACTGTATGTTTGTTTTAAATGAATAAAAGGCACCATGTGCAAATTATTTTGTATGCTTTACCCGATCATTTATTCAGAGTAAGCACTCTCGCACGGGAACCTAGCTTCTGCAGTCATGTAAAGTCACCCTGTTGATTTGTTGTGGGAACCATGAACCCTAATGATGCACTGATCACAGTTTTGTGCCAATTTCTGATCTCTCGGTTTTGCAATGCTTTGTCCTGCATATATGAATAGTAATCGGTTCTAATTTCTTTTTAGGGTCTTTAAGAAAAGACCATATAAGAAATGCATTTAAAATGTTTTTTGTCTAGCCCTCCTGCTTGGGCAATCATTAATTACTTAATACTAGAAGCAGAGACCACGTGCATGAAAGAACAGACACTGTAAAAAACTAAAACTAAAAACAAAGACAAAACTTTTAGATGTCTTAAGCATCTCATATTAGCAAACAGCTTGGTTAAAACGGATAGCATTATAAGCACTCAGGGTGTCTTTTCCTTGAGAATGTAAATCCTAACCCTGAAACTGCTGTAGGTAACTTGTGTGAAAATGTATGTTTTACATTTTTGTTAGAACTGACACTATGTTCTGATAGTAGAATTAGAGACAGATGATCTGTGAAAAAAATCAAGCTCCTCTGGCAACTCCCAGTGGTCCATCAGCAATTTGCAAAATAAACCGCTCCAGGCCAGAAACAACCAATCAGTGCCAGGAGGAATGGAGCAAGGGGGAGGGACCTGTAAGGTGTCCTTGCTTAATCTTTCAGACTATGTCAAAAGTCCACTCCCTACTGCAGCTTTAACGTTTAAATTTCCAAAAGACTACATTTGAAAATCTAATATGTTTAATGACAGAGGCTGAATAACAATGGTTAAAGAACAGCAACTTCAAACTTTGTACTGCATTCAGCTCTTCTCTTCCCTGCAGAAAGTCTTGCCCTCTCTCGCTCATTCTCAGCCGGAATGAACTGAAGACATGTCTCAACAATGCAAATAAAATAAAGTTACCTTTTAAATAGTTTCTTATATCTCTGTTCTTCCTCTGAGTTGAGTTTTGAACACCTCACTCATACTGAAAATAGCTAACTTTGAGTTTTCTTCGCTCAGTAACAGCATAAACAGTGAAGAGTGTTTTCAGCCTGACCTACTGGCACTTAACTGATAGGAAAATGATTGGATTTTTGTTTTTTGATTGTGTTTATGATAAGACGCACCTTTTTCGCCTATAATTTTTAGGCATGCAATAATTGCTCTGAAATGCTGAATAGTTTATTAAACATAATTAAATTAACCATCAGGCTCCACCCATCAATAAATAAATACCATAAGGCTCTTAACCAGCACCACTTAGATTGCCATTGTTACACCACAGAAGTGCGTTTAAGCATTTTATGGCCTATTTATTTTGTATAATACAACCTTTTATTTCACATGAACATAACTGAAACAAATGTTCATTATTCTATTCATTCTTTGAAACAATTTCTTATTAGAAACATACCTGGTGGGTACTGTGCAGTTTAAACTGCTAATCCTACCTTCTTGTAGCCTATATAATCTGCTACCATAGAGCCTCTTTACCCACAAGGCTAAAATAGTGACAAGAAACCCAGCATTTGGCGTTTGCACAAGTTTCTTTTTCCTTTTGTATTATGTCCATAACAAACTATGGCCAACAACTACAGGTATACGAACCATGATACATATCAAGTTGGACTCATCATCATTTAGAATAAATTTTTTAATTTAAACACGCATTGACATATAACATAATGATGCCATCTTAACCTATAAATTAAAAGTTGCATGGCTGTACATCTGGTAGCACTGTTCCCTTGCAGCAAGAAGGTCCTGGCTTTGAGTCCTGGAGTTTTTCTGCATGGAGTTTGAATGATCTCGCCATGCATGTGTGGGTTCTCTCTAGGTCCTCTAGCTTCCTCCCACAGCTCAAAATAGGTCCATTCAATTGGTTACTCTATATTGTCCTTAGGTATGACTTCATGTGTGTGCATGGTTGTTTGTCCAGTGTGTCTATGTCTTGCCCAGTGATGGACTGGCGATCTGACCATTCAGGGTCTACCCTGCTTCCAGCTCAATGACTGCTGTAGATGGGCACCAGCTTCTCTGCGACTTTGCAAGGATAAGCGGGTATAGACAATGGATGGATGGAACATTTTCAAGAAAATAAATTAACATCTTTAATTTCACTATTACTCATATGAGTACTTGCTATATAAAATGAGTTTCATCTAAGTTTTTGTGTTCAGCATTCTCTGTTAAACCTGTGTTTCCACTGTGTTTACAGCACAGCTACAGAAGAGCAGTGGGGATATATGTCCATGTGAGACGCCCTGTAATCTCACCCGGTATGGTAAAGAGCTCTCCATGGTCAAAATCCCCAGCAAGGGCTCTGCTCGCTATCTCTCCAGAAAATATGACAAGTCAGAGGACTACATCAGGTATGAAGAAGAACCTTCAGCAGGAACTAGGCTTACTTATGAGTGCTGATGTGTTGCTCAGTTTGGGAGCCATAAAGTATGGCCTCCAGCCTGTAATAACAAAAAACCATAAATATAAACTAGAATCAATGTGGTTTTCATGCAGGCGTCAATTTATGTTTGTTCCAATAAAAGGGTGTTGATTATTGGAACTTTTCTTAATTTAATCTAATGGGGATAAATATTTACTGCTTTGTGTTATACGAGTAGAAGTAATTGCTATTATTAAGTGAGCGTATTTCTATGTGTGTTAGTCTTTCTGTCACTGGAAAAAATACACTTAATACAACTATTTGATTGGAATCAACAGAGCCATGAGACCTCAAACAGTGTTTAAAGTATGTGGTAAAACATAATTAGATCACTTCTATTTCTGCAATGAGCAAGATTTAAATGTCATAATATTCAGTGCTTACGAAAGGATTCATACCCCTTGAACTTTTCCAGACTTTGTCATGTTACAACCAAAACTTCAGTGAATTTTATTGCGATTTCATGTGATGGAACAACACAAAGAGAACAGCCATCTACAAGTCCTGTCAAAACCTTTTGGTAGAATTTAGGTTTAGATGTTGACTGTGCTATTCTAACACTTGCATATTCTTTGATCTAAATAATTTCTTTGTAGCTCTTGCTTGAAACAATATGATGCTGCCTCCACTATGTTCCATGCTTGGTTAAGACTTGTTCAAGCTTGTTTTTGTCAAGGTTTGAGGTTGTGTGGGACCAAAGCGCAGACAAATACCGGGCAGCAGCATGATGAGGTAAAGGTTCTTCTTTAAATAAAAAGGTTTCCAAAAAACTTACATGGGTTGACAACAAGAAGACGTGGATAATCAGCAGGGAACAGCAAGGTAGTTAACGGTAGGAACGAGTAAGTGACAATAAGAATCAGTGACGTTTTAAACAGGGGGAAGTGCAATGTGGAACCAATGAGAAAGGGAGGCAGGTAAACAGATGAATACTGAACAGGTGTGAGGAGCAAGCTGCAGAGAACTGAGGGGGAATGTATCTGAAGAAAACTAATTAACAGGGAAACCAAAACTGGATAACAAAACTCAGGGAATAGATCTAAGGAAACTATTAACAAATGTAAAGCAAAGGAATCTGGAAAGTAACAACTAACAAAAGTAATCTGAGGAACAGAGGGAACTTAACTGAGAAAAGTAAACAAACACAAAACACTAAGTGACCGACTCCAACTAATGACCTAACAGAAATGAAATAAACATGAGAGACTGAAACAAAAGAGAACTGAACTGAAATAACAAAACCCAGGAAAAGTAGATTTAAAGGGGAATTGACTTTGCCAAAAACACTTGAAGAAGCCAGCCCAGTTCTGGAACAGCATTTCTTTGGACAGATGAGACTAAGATCAACCTGTACCAGAATGATGGGAAGAAGAAAGTTTGGAGAAGAATTGGAACAGCTCATGATCCAAAGCACACCACATCTTCCGTAAAACACGGTGGATGCAGTGTGAGGGCATGGGCATGCAAGGCTTCCAATGGCACTACGTCACTTGTGTTTATTGATGATGTGACAAAAGACAGAACCAGCCGGATGAATTCTGAAGTGTATAGGGATATACTTTCTGCTCAGATTCAGCCAAATGCAGCAAAGTTGATTGGACGGCGCTTCACAGTACAGATGGACAATGATCCAAAACATACTGCAAAAGAAACCCAGGGGTTTTTTAAAGCAAAGAAGTGGAATATTCTGCAATGGTTAAGTAAATCACCAGATCTCAACAAAATCAAGCATGCATTTCACTTGCCCAAGACAAAACTTAAGGCAGAAAGACCCACAAACAAGCAACAACTGAAGACAGCTGCAGTAAAGGCCTGGCAAACCATCACAAAGGAGGAACCCAGCTTTTGGTGATGTCCATGGGTTTCTGACTTCAGTCATTGCCTGCAAAGGATAAACAGCAAAATATTGAAAAGTAATATTTTACTTAGGGTTATGTTTATTAGTCCAATTACTTTTGAGCCCCTGAAATGAGGAGCGTTTGTTTTAAAACAGCTACAATTCCTACATGTTTGATCATATATTTATGTTCAACCCCTTAAATTGAACCTTAAAATCTGCACTTCAATTCCGTTGTAGTTGTTTCATTTCAAATCCAATGTGGTGGCATGCAGAGCCCAAATCATGAATATTGTGTCACTGTCCAAATATTTCTGGGCCTAACTGTAAATTGTCGAGCACTTAGCCATGCAGGCTGATTTTACAAACATTTGGGATAGACTGTGTCACTCTCAGGAGCTCAGGAAATTCCAGCACAGCATTGTGATAGAAAACAACCTCAGCAATAAGTCCAATTGAGAAATGTCCAAACTACAAATATTCCACAGTCAACTGCTGGTATTAGTTGTATTATAAAGAAGAAATATGGGAATGACAGTGTCAAAATAAGGTGAGATCTTTCTATGTAATCCATGCAACATTCAGTACCTGCTCAGTTAACTCCATAAACGTTACAATAAATATCCTTATGTCCTATTGTGTAATCTATGCAATAATTATTAAAATACACAGTTGAAGCAGTAGAGAGTGAAACAAGCATGTTCTCATATTCTGGAGCTGAGAGACTGGAGAAGCCTGTGTGGAGCCACATATTATATCTCTTATCTTTTGCAAAAATATAAACAAGTATATCCAAAGAAATTATGTATGATGATTTTACCTTCTTTCACATGTATTAAATGAAATTAGTAACCTTTGATTAACAAGTTAAAAGATGTATGATTGAAATGTGGGTAAGAACTGAAAATTAGAGTAAAACACATTAAGGTTTGACATTCTCAATCAGCTTTATATGAAAGAGATATAACGTTAATCATTTGTGAAGCATGAATAAAAAGAATAAAGTGATGGTTTTGTAACTGTGTTTTAAAGTAAATGCTGAAAACTGAAGAATGAAATGTGCAATACTGTGTAAAGTTTAAGACTGAGCAGATTAAGGAAAGAACTGTAGGATGACTAGGAGTGACAAGAGCCAGTTGCATGCTGACAACGACGGGAGGATGCGACTACAGCCAGCTGCGTGGCTATTACCGGCATCTCCAAGGCTGAGAAACAGAATCAGTAGTTCACAATGACCATGACTAAAGTATTGAGCAATAACCAAGAAGCTGAGCTGAATAGGTTGCGCAATAACTGAGAAGCCTAATAAGCGGCTGACTGGTGAAAGCATCAAGCACCATAAAAGCAATGCTGAAGGAGGGAAAGGGGTTGTTTCCTCGCAGAAGACCAGCGAACAAGATCAGACGGAGAAAAGAAGCTTAGATGGAAAAGGAACAGAGACACAGCCCAACTGATTGACTGCATTAAAAAGAGGATCAACCCGTGTGCCCAGAAAAGAACTGTGCCTCAAGATTAAGAATCTGATTTAATCTAAAGCCTTTTTATCCAGACAACAGAATTGAACTTGATCGGTGAACAGCTGATTGCTCTAAGTTTCAGGCTTCTGGAAGTCCTGAATCAACCTCATGTATGTGTCCGGGTTTCCTTAAACTCTTCAGCCTCTGGAAACTACTGTCTTCGGAGACATATGACAACAAAGATCCTGTTTAACCATCAAAGCCTGGAGTATCAGTGCCTGCCACCTAAAGGAAGAAAACTGAAGATTGAGTCGTATTCCCTTCAAGAAACCACTCATTGTTACCAGAAGAAACTTCTCCATCAAGTGCATGGATGAGCCTCCGTCTTCAAAGCCTCTCCAAACTCACTAATTTCAGCATCAGGGAAAGACAGGTTGAATTGATTGATTCATTCTATTATTGAAATTATTTTGTGTTGCCGAATTTAAGCTGTTACTGACCCCTGCAAAAGCGTTACTAATTAAAGAAAGTATATAAAATTCTAGTTAAATTGTGGACATTCAATTATTTGAGTCACCGTATTTTTTGGTTTTTCATTGGTGGTAAAAAGTCTTGTTGCCTGGTTCCAAGATATTTTAGGAGCCCTAAGGGGCTACTAAAATTAACCTAGCCCATATACCAAGAGCCAGTTGTAAAATTAGGGAATGAGCAGCCGTGAACAAAAGTGACTGTTGAAAGTGTGGATGACTGCGATAGGCTACTCGGTCGTCCAGACCTCCACTTGAAGAAGGGCGAGACTTTTGTATGAAGGATGTCAGAGGCTGGGCGAGTCATTTTCCGACACCAGCTTAAACAGACCTTTCAGTAAACTTGCTTAGTAAGATCTTCCAGGTTTAGGGAAGTCCAGACCCGTTGGATGGAGAGCTGGATTGAGCAATCCCTTTAGACATAGGGAAGTAGGAGGGAGGGGTTAGCTCATCGGACAACGAAAACAGCAACTCAGCCAAAACGTGAGAGGCCACATAAAATCGCAAAGCAGGGTCAGAGGATGGTGAGGCTGTGGTTCTTAGGTTTGATTGCCCAGAGGTCACCAATGCAATGCAGAGCATATAGATTGCTGCAGATCTCCAAACTTCAAACAGCAGAACAGTGCGTATAGAGAGCTTCACTTAATAAGCTTTCTTGACCGAGTAGCTATATCCATGCTTTTTGTTGCCACATTCAATGCAAAGAGTTGTATGCAGTCGTGAAAAGAAAGCCACAGCAGGACTCTACAGCAGTGGAGATGTGTTCTCTGGAATGACCAATCATACTTCCTTATTTGGCAATCCAATGGACAAGTCTGGGTTTGCCAGTTGCCAGGAGAAATACACTAACCTGACTGTGGTGTGTGAAGTGGAAAAGGGACTCTTAATGTTTTCACTTCTCCCCTTTTCCAACATGACTGCGCACCAGTACACAAAGTAAGGTTCATAAAGACATGGATGAGCGAGTCTGGTGTGGAAGAACTTGACTGGCACAGAATCCTGATCTCAACCTGATAGAACAAACCTATGGGATGAATCTGAGAAGAGACTGCAATTCTGGCCTTCTCGTTCAAAATCATATGCTTCTGGAGGAATGTCCACAAACACGTGCCTAAGCATTGCGGAAAGAATTCCCAGAACCTGATGCTGTTAAAGCTGCAAAGGACCGAGCTGACATCATATAAAACCCTATGGATTAGGAATGGGATGTCACTCAAGCTTAAATGTGTCAAGGCTGAAGAGGTTATACTTTTGGCAATATACTATAGAAGGTTCCTGGCATTATAATCTGATTTTGGCTGTCTTACAGTACAGACCAAAGGTTTGGACACACCTTCTCATTCAAAGAGTTTTCTTTATTTTCATGACTATGAATATTGTAGCTTCACACTGAAGGCATCAAAACTATGAATTAACACATGTGTAATTATATACTGAACAAAAAAGTGTGAAACAACTGAAAATATGTCTTTTATTCTAGGTTCTTCAAAGTAGCCACCTTTTGCTTTGATTACTGCTCTGCACACTCTTGGCATTCTGTTGATGATCTTCAAGAGGTAGTCACCTGAAATGGTTTTCCAACAGTCTTGAAGAAGATCCCAGAGATGCTTAGCACTTGTTGGCCCTTTTGCCTTCACTCTGCGGTCCAGCTCACCCCAAACCATCTTGATTGGGTTCAGGTCCGGTGACTGTGGAGGCCAGGTCATCTGGCCCATCACTCTCCTTCTTGGTCAAATACCCCTTACACAGCCTGAAGGTGTGTTTGGGGTCATTGTCCTGTTGAAAAATAAATGATGGTCCAACTAAACGCAAACCGGATGGAATAGCATGCCGCTGCAAGATGCTGTGGTAGCCATGCTGGTTCAGTATGCCTTCAATTTTGAATAAATCCCCAACAGTGTCGCCAGCAAAGCACCCCCACACCATCACACCACCTCCTCCATGCTTCACAGTGGGAACCAGGCATGTAGAGTCCATTCGTTCACCTGTTCTGCACCACACAAAGACACGGTGGTTGGAACCAAAGATCTCAAACTTGGACTCATCAGACCAAAGCACAGATTTCCACTGGTCTAATGTCCATTCCTTGTGTTCTTTAGCCCAAACAAGTCTCTTCTGCTTGTTGCCTGTCCTCAGCAGTGGTTTCCTAGCAGCTATTTTACCATGAAGCCCTGAGTCACACAGTCTCCTCTTAACAGTTGTTCTAGAGATGTGTCTGCTGCTAGAACTCTGTGTGGCATTGACCTGTTCTCTAATCTGAGCTGCTGTTAACCTGCGATTTCTGAGGCTTTTAACTCGGATGAACTTATCGTCCACAGCAGAGGTGACTCTTGGTCTGCCTTTCCTGGGGCGGTCCTCATGTGAGCCAGTTTCTTCGTAGCGCTTGATGGTTTTTGCAACTGCACCTGGGGACACTTTCAAAGTTTTCCCAATTGTTCAGACTGACTGACCTTCATTTCTTAAAGTAATGATGGCTACTCGTTTTTCTTTACTTAGCTGCCTTTTTCTTGCCATAATACAAATTTTAACAGTCTATTCAGTAGGACTATCAGCTGTGTACTGTATCCACCTCCTGCACAACACAACTGATGGTCCCAACCCCATTTATAAGGCTTGAAATCCCACTTATTAAACCTGACAGGGCACACCTGTGAAGTGAAAACCATTTCAGGTGACTACCTCTTGAAGCTCATCAACAGAATGCCAAGAGTGTGTGGAGCAGTAATCAAAGCAAAAGGTGGCTACTTTGAAGAACCTAGAATATTGCATATTTTCAGTTGTTTCACACTTTTTTGTTCAGTATATAATTCCATATGTGTTAATTCATAGTTTTGATGCCTTCAGTGTGAAGCTACAATATTCATAGCCATGAAAATAAAGAAAACTCTTTGAATGAGAAGGTGTGTCCAAACTTTTGGTCTGATCTGTATGTTACATTTAGGTTCAGATTGGTCTGGCAGTGGCATTTAATCAGGTCTGTTTATGTAACTGAATTGTGTCTGTATGAACTTAATTTATTGTGTATTTTTGCATAATTGTAAATGATTTTGACCAGCTTTTCAAGTGCCTTCAGATGATATGCATTGTGAATTGGCTACATAATTAAACTTTGTGTTGGTCTCTCTCAATAAAACACAATGGCGTTTCTTGTAATAATGTGACAAAAGATGGAAAGGTTCAATGGACATCAATCAAGAAGTTCTATGGAGCACTTGCCAAAATTAAAAAACTAATTTGGTGTAGGGGGAGTCTGCCTCTCAGTGTCTAATCACAGGGATGTGGCTAAACTACAGAGCCATTTAAGATTCACAGCATTTAATATTACAAGACTTTATAAACTCCAGAGAGACCTGGGACGTGAGTGACTGAGCATAAGGCCGGTGAACGTCCCGCTCATCTCTGTTAAGCCCTGAAAAATCTCATTATCTCACAATCACTGGTAGGATCTATTCAACGTGCTGTAGGCCTCATTATTCTATCATGTGTTAACGTGTCCAGAAAGATGACTTGGTGTATTTATGTTAAATGAGGTCTATTTGAAGTGAATTATAGGAGAAGAACAGATGTTTTCTCAATTGTTGTTTTCTTTCTCTTGTTTATTTTTTCTTTCCAGAGACAACTTCTTGGTATTAGATATTTTCTTCGAAGCACTGAACTATGAAACAATTGAGCAAAAGAAAGCATACGATGTTGCAGGTTTATTAGGTAAGAAGTCCTCTTTAAGATGTTGGTTTATAAAAAGCTTTTTCAAAACAGTGGTGCTCAATTTTATAAAGATTTGCAAAAAGTACAAACAGCCTTGGATTCTCTTATTACATCTCTCCTTAAGCACTTGTGTTCTGTGTTTCAGGTGACATTGGTGGACAGATGGGTTTATTCATTGGTGCCAGCATCCTGACAATCTTAGAAATAATGGATTACATCTATGAGGTACAGTTTTCAAGTTGACTCAAACATATCCAGTCCCGTTAACAATAATTAACACCTTGCTGGCTTTCAGAGAACCCTCATGCAAAAACAAGCGCTTTACACAAAATATATTGCAGTGTCTTTGATTTTATTTAGTTTTTTGTTTAATCAAGACAGAAAACTTTGATTTTGTATACAGAGCTGCAGTTTCTCTCTTAGTGAGCAGTTCATGTTAAAGTTAAACTGGTTTTATTGCACCTAGTAAAACCGGTGTTCCCACAGTTTCCCTTTCATAATGTACTTTAGCCTTGGTGGGTCCTGAGACGACCCCTAACATCTTAATCACTTTTCTTTTATTTGAGAGGGGTAGATTGGGTCAGATGGTAGAAAATTGGAAACAAGTGAGTGTTTCAACAGGATAATCCAGGTTTTTGCCAAAAAACAACCAATTTAAGGAACTCTACTAATTATGCGAAGAGGAGTGGTCAAACATCCGGCCAAAATTAAACCAGACGTTTGTTGTGTAACCCTAAACAAACTATGGTTTAACTGTGTTTGTAAAGCCCTGAACTATTCTTATATTTCAGCTCAGTACTGAGTCTATCTTAACCTCTCACATATTTCCCAATATGAATTGTATAAATACAGCTGTACCAAGATAATTTAACCTTATAGATGTGAAAGGGAATATCTGACATGTTACTCTTATGTGCATCCCAATAATAAATAGCATCAGCCTTTTAGATTTCTCAAATAGGCTTGGCCAAGCTGATAATAACATTCCTGTTGAAGTGGCAAATAAAGCGTTATTGTTAGTTTTACGTTTTTTCCACATTGGTCGCTTTTGTTAACTTAAACAGATGGCTGCTACATTGAAGTATTAAAGTTATGCTTTCTTTTTGTCTAGTAAAAGTCTTGTGTATTTTACATTTTAAGTTAACTAAGAAAACTAAAGTTGGACCAGAGGTAACTAATTCCAGTCCCTGAGAGCCACCGTTCCACAGCTTCTAAAATCTAAATCATTCACAGACTTTGCTACTAAGCAAAAGACTGGAGGCAACAGAGATGGGTTTTAATTAATGAAAATCAACTGTATTTTGTGGTTTATTTTAATAAAATATATTTTTAACTGACAGTAAAAAATAGTACTAATATAGTAAAAATGTGTTTTTCAGCTATCCTTATCTATCTTCCAGTGTTTTGAGTTTAAAAGGTTAAACTGAAACTGGATTTTTATAGGGTTGTGTTAGTGCTTTTGTTTTATGTTTTTGCACCCTGTAATTCATTTAAATCCATAAAATTAGCTTTCAGAGTAAATACAAAATATAGTTTTTAAATAATGATTTAATTTACTGCGCGAAGAGACCTATCCAAACCAACCTGGCCCTATATAACAAGTAATTGCCCGACAGAAACTGACAATCTTTGACATCGCTCTGGGGAATTTTGGCCCACACTTTGTAGAATTATTTTAAATCCATCACATTGAAAGGTTTTCAAGCATAGGGGGTCTATCTAAGGTCGGGCCACACAATCTCAATTGGTTTTAAAATGGGACTAGGACTAGGCCACTCCAAAACCTTTGTTTTATTTTATTGAGCCATTCAGCTGTGGACTTACTGGTGTCTTTTTGATCTTTGTCCTGCTGAGTGTTTATGTGCTTAATGTCACAAACTGTTGGTCAGACTTTTTCTATAGAATTTGCTGATATAACGAGACATAACCCTTCTAAAGAGTTTTTCTTTTGTATCATCAGTCCACAGAACGTTTTATCTCATGGATGCCATTTTTGCCAAGTCTCTTTTTAACAGTTCAGTCATGAACACCTATATGGAGGGATGTACCTCAGTGCTTTAGATTTCGCTCTTGATTCTTTTGTGAATTCCTGGATGAGTTGTTTATGTACTGATGGAAGAAATGTGGTAGGGCGACCACTCGGTTCACCACTGCTCAATGATTTCTCCATTTGTAGATAAAGGCTCTTATAGTAGCTCACTGGAGTCCCAAATGGCTTAGTAACTCTTTCCAGATTGATTCCAGTTTCCCTTTTCTTCTTAAATGTTTGCAGATTAGAGCATGATGTGTTGCTTTTTGAGACCTTTCTGCCTACTTCATGTTGTCAAACAGGTTCTATTAAAGTGGTTTCCTGATTCTAGCAATCTGGCAGTTATCAGGCATGGGTGTGGCCAGGGAGATTGAACTAAAAATGTGGTTAATCACATTTTATTCATTATTTACCAAGGAGGGCGCATGGAACACAAATGGAGGTATGTTAGGATAGCTTATTCTTCCTTAGTAAATAAAAAATCACTGAAAAACAGCATTTTGTATTTATTCAGGTTATCTTTGCCTTATTAAAAGTTGTCTGATGAGCTAAAACACCTAAGTGTGACAAAAGAAAGTGAAATCTGTAAGGGGAAAAATGCTTTTATACATAGCACATAGAGGAATGGGATGAAACACAAACATCATGTGAGATTACTTCTTCCACATGCTGTATTTCTCTCCTGTTTTACCCTGCCTGACATGCTCTTGGTGAAAGTAGCTGATCAAGCATCGGCTACAGCGTCTGCTGAGACCACAGAAAGAAGAGAAGAAGAAAACCCAGCCGACCTCAACTGTTGCAACAGTGGGTCTAGAAGAAATGAAAGCAAAGGTACTGAACAAAAACTGCACTGTAATAATTTACTTTTCCTTGTTTTCATGCTGAGTACATCCCACACCCTTACCCTGCAGCACTGCAACTGTATTAGAAAACAGAAACTGGATAAGTAATAGAGAAGCAAATTAATATTTTTCCACCACATGAGAATAAGGGGTGTAATGCTCCTAATTACTTTTTAACCACTTTGCAAAACACAACCTCCCCTGGAGCTCAAATTCATTACTGCACTTAATTCTGAAGTTGCCTCTTTTCTAAACAATAAATTTCGTATGTTGAATCTAAGCAGAAGTGAGTCAAAGTTTATTTTGCATATTGGAAATGTGACAAATGGTGAGTAATTTGACTAAACAGCTGTGGACTCCAGCGGTCTTTCAAAGTCGGAGGTGGGCCTCCTCATGAGGAGTTTCAGGGGAGGCTCCGAAGAGTCACACAGAGGTGGAAGTATCACATTAGCTGTTGCATATGTTTTCTAAAGCAGATCATCTGGAATAGTCCAACTCTAGGTAATTTTCTTGAAGCCAAACTTTAAAACATGAGAAATTTCATGGTTTATTCTGCTGTAAAAACAAAACGGTCTTAGAACACAAGATCATATGAAGGAAAGGTCAGAATATGCTTATTTTGTCCAGGCCATTTGTTCTCAAGCATATCCATATAGGTGAAAGTTTGTAGAAGAAACAGATTAGGGCTTTTGCATTTTTTCTGTTTTTCATAAGACATTGATCATGGTGCATGTACCATCTACATGTGGTCATAACACTTTGGGCATTATCTTGGCTTGAGAACGATCTAAAATATCCTTCTTAGGCCAAGATGACAAAACTTACATCCCTCCAGCTTCTCAGTTCAGCAAACTTTAGCCTCTTTAAGATTTAACTTTCAATCCATGATCCACATGTGTTCGCAATCACCTGATAGGTCCAGACACAGAATGGGGGGTCGAAACCAACAGGTCCACCTCAGAAAGCAGTTACAGACCCCTAACGGCCATGGCATGTGAAAGTTAAATGTGACAGCAGAATAAGTAGTGATACAATGCAAAGCCAAGACAACAGCAGAACAAAAAAAAAATACACCGATAAACAGAATTTAATGCAGATAGCATACTAAGCATGAAGGGCAATATGTTTGTTTGTTTGTATTTAAGCCACCTACTGCGCCGAAACAGCCAGCAACATAGAGCTCAGACAGATATTTTTAGTATTGTGGACAAAATCTGTCGAAACAGATTTTATGTACGTACTTACATCCAAGCAGCATACTTATAAGCTCTGCCCCTTTGATACTACTGTCCCAGCTACGTGCTCTGAAAGCACACACAGCCCCATGATCTGGCAACTAAAACATGAATGACAAAAGGTTGGATAAAAGGCAGAGGTTGTGAATTCACAGTTACTTTGATTATTTAGTGGGGGAAAGATAATTTTCTAATTAGCACGATTTTTTATAAAGATCCCCCCCCCCCCCCCCACACACACACACACACACAATTAGTTGCACTGCTGAGAATTTGTATACAATAAATGTAAAAGCCTTTGTGTTTCTGTGTAGTTAACATCTGCGTCACCTGGTGTCACGGGGGTCAAAAGAATGGGCAGGAGATGGGTAGACTAATTAAAAACAATGGAAGCTGACACAAAGACCTGAATTGCAGGGTGATTTGTTGGTTCCCAGACCAGTTTCTATTTGCCTTGTTAACCATTTTGTAGAACCATTAGCAGTTTTAGTAATGTCATTGTTGTTCCACACTTCCACTACCATGGGATATAAATAATGCTACAGATTTATGTTCATATCCTTCTCTTGGCTGATACCTTTGTATAGTCACATCCTTTATAACCTTTCTACAAATTATGGCTTTAGCTAAAGAATGCACATGTGGAAAATACAAGAAAATATTTATTTCAGCATTTTCAGATTCACTTTAATTGGTGCCAGGGGTGAGCTAAAGAAGGCCAAATGATGCTATTGAATCAAAAGGTGCTTCAACAAGTGACTGTAAATGAGTGCACAGTTTATTTTTCAATTGAATTGTATAGGATGTATCTCACATTAAATGTGGAAATAGTTCATAAGTGATTTATCATGTTCTCATTTTGTACATTGCAAAAAGACGCCATTTTAACAGGGGTGTGAACAGTTAAGAGCCACTGTAAACATCAACTGTTGGACAAAGCTGGATTCATACACTTTTCCCACCCCTCATTCATGTTGGCTAGGCTAATTCCAGTTCTTTGTTCAGTTTTTAAGTCATGTCAGGCACAAATCTGCAAAGAGAAAAACCTTCTGAAATATGGATTAGCCTGTCAAACCCTGTTTATACCAACAGGCTTAAATTACTTTTTTGTGTGACATTTGATCCTGATTTTGACTTTGCTCTGTCTGCCTTCAACAGGAGCCCAATGACACGACACGGAGTCACCCAGAGGGGGCATACGCCAACACAATTCTCCCTAACCACCACGTCCCTCATCCCCAACCTCATCCCCACCCTCTTCCTCTCCCTCGTCCTCCCCCTCACCACCATCGCCCAGGACACCACGGGGTGTTCGAGGACTTTGCTTGCTAAAGCCAACTTTTGTTTCCAGTCCTGGTGACAAAACAAGACAGGGACTTTCTGTGTTAAGACAACAACAGACTCCCCCTTTCCCTCCCTCTGCATCTCCGTTGTTTCTTTGCTCTCACCAGTGAAAAGCTACAGCCAAAGTCAAAAACACCAAACTTGTGCTGCTAACAAACCACTTGTACAGTATGTACAGTATAGGCACAAATTTAGACATGGTTTCTTTTAATTTTCTTCTGTTTTTCTTGTTTTGATTTGAACTCAACTTAAGTCAGCGTTACTTTGACTCCGGGCACATTGGGACTGCAGGACCAGCTCTTTGGTACATGATCTCTACGAAGGGAAAAGAGGAGAAATGTACATCACAATGATCCAGTTTCTTCTCTAAAAAAGGATGTATTTATTCAGTTGGCATCTGTTTTAATTATTAATTTTATTAAGGCTGTGTTTCTGAATCTACTCTGACTTCATGAAGCTGTATCAAATCATTACACATGATAAATTATGTAATTATTTAACAAAATACTATTATCTGTCTGTTCTGTATTGTATACAAGGTAACAGTACTTCAGTAAGCCAACCTTGTTAGTGTTAAACCATCCAAAGTGTGAGTGGACTTATTTAGGCTGAAAAATGTGACCTCTGCTTTGAAGAGCTAGCAGCATCTTTCCACATGAAACATTCTCTTTGGCTTGTGGTTAAGGTGTTAGAGAGTAGCAGTGTACCTGTACATAAGTCAGGAAGTCCTACCAGGTTTCTTGTTTATATTTACTGACTATATAACTTATGTATTATCAGTTTTAATTATTTATACGTTTTAGAGAAGATTTTTTAATATAAAAATAGCGATCACGATTGTAGCAAATACTGTACACCTGACTCTGCAGATATACCCGACTGACGACTGCCAACGTTGTTATCAAAATGTTAACAGGAATGGACTCAGACTTATAGTGCAATGCAAAAGTATTCATAACCTTTAAAACTTTTTATATTTTGTCATATCACATCCACAAATGTACCTCATTAGGATTTTATGTGACCGGCCAAAACAGAGTGGTGCATAATTGTTCTTCCCATCATTATGACCAGCTACCGTGTGTCTGCTGATAAACATAATCTCCACAGCATGATGCTTCCACCACAGTATTTCACAGTGGGCATGGTGTGTCCAGGGTGACGGGCAGAGACACCTTTTCTGTCAAACACAGCATGTTGCATGAAGGCCAAAAAGTTACATTTTGGTCTCCTCCAGAGAACCTTGTATCACATGTTTGCTGTGTCCTCTAAATGGCTTGTGGCAGACTTTGATGTATATGTCAACAAAAAGTTGTGCTTTGGATAGATTCTTCCATCTGAGCCATGGTTCTCTACAGCTCCTCCAGAGTTAAAATGGGCCTGATTCTCTGATTAATGCTCTCCTAGCGCTACACTTTAGGCAGACGACAATGTCTTCATCGTTGTGCAGTGCTCTTTCCATTTTCAGAAGATTGAGTGAGGCTCCTTCAGTTGCTTAAACTTTTTATAACCTAACCCCACTTTGAACTACTCAACAATTGTATCCCTGACCTGTTTGTTGTGTTCTCTGGTCTTTTTAAAACTGTTCTCTAAAAAACCTTTTAAGGTCTTCACAACGACCTTAACCTTGACTTTTGACCAAAATTGGTTGCATGTTTTAATTTATTTAGAGATAATAGATTAGATAATAGATAGATAATTAGCATAAATTTGGAAATTGTATTATGATTTTCTCTCCACTTCAAAATTATGCACTACTTTGTGTTGATCTATCAGATAAAATCCCAATGAAATACATAAAAGCGTGTGGTTGTAGTGTGACAATACATTCAAGGGGTGTGACTACTTGTGCACTATACCCACAGTATGTTTTCTGTTTTTATATTTCCTGCATTTTACAAGACATCACAAAAATCTTTGCATAAGGATGACAAGCTGTTTGTTCTTAGTTGTAAAATGCTTGTATTTGAATTATTCCTATAATGTCTCGTTTTTTCCTTCCATCCTACTCTTCATTTTGGTTAATAACACAACTTTCAGCTGACATAAGCAATAAGAGACGGAATCTTACTTCTTTTGCCAAGTCATCTCCTTCAGATGTGGGCCGGAGCGATGGCAAGAAGCACAGCAGCTTATTACAGTGTGAACCTGGCATTAAATTGTGTGTGCATGTGTGTGTGTGTGTGTGTGTGTGTGTGTGTTTGCATGCATACTTTAACATTTTGCACACATGACTGAGCACATTAAGGTGACACAGCTCAGCTAAGCTGATCCAGTAAAAAGAGTGGATTAGAATCAAAGAAGTTAGTGGAAAACTAGGCAGGTATTATTGCAGTTTGTGGGGTTTTATCTACAAACTCCAGATCAGAGAGGGAACGGGTTCTGTAATATAAACACTGTTACAGAGGGTTGGTGAAGTCTTTTTGGTTAAGGCGTGAAAATATGGGACAAGGACATGGTAAATTGTAAGAGCACAAGTTAGAAGAGTGGAAATAGAATTTAATACTGAAGACTTTACTCATGTTCATATTTTCCACTATTGTACAAGGTCAGTCTAGTCACTGACGGCTTTTTCCACTGCAGGAACGTCCCTAAATTCACATGGCCAGAGCTTTTAAGAATTTTGTTTGAGGTTTCTTCATTTTTTAACACAGTCAGGGACCATACAGTCAGTTGTTCCATCTCTTTGTTATAGAACCATCACTGTTTCAGATGTTCTGTTGAGTATGGGTTTTATCCTCCCAGCGAACAGGTAGTGTGGGACAAACGTTTTCATGCCCCTCTAACTTGTTCACATTTTGTCACATTAAAACCACAAACTTTGTCATTTATTGGGATTTTATATGACAGGCTACCTCAATGTAGTGTTGTATTATGAAGCAGGACCATGGTTTTCCAAATTTCTTATGAATACAAATGTGAAAAGTGAAAACAATGCAGCTGCAAGTCTTTTGGGATATGTCTCTACCAGCTTTGCACATCTAAAGACTGGAATCTTTGCTTGTTCTTTGCAAAATAGCTCAAGCTCAGTCAAGTTGGATTTCAAGGATGTTTTCCTGCTGGAAGGTGAACCTCTGCCCCAGTGTCATGTCTTTTGCAACTTTCAACAGCTTTCTGGATTGCTTTGTATTAAGCTCAACCTATCTCCCCATCTGCTCTTACTTGTCATGATCCACACCAGTTTGTATTTTTGTCGACTGCACTCATCTGATTTCTGGTAATCCCTGTTGTACTTAAGTCTGTTTTCTGTTCCCTCATTGTCTGGTCATCTGTTATCATCCGTCTTCAATGCCTCCGACAATATCCTGTTACTGCTTCAGTCCTTCATCATCACCCTCCATGACATCACCAGTGTTCCAGTCCCTGCAGAAGAGAAGCATTACCACAGAATGATGCTGCCACCACGGTGTTTCACCTTGGGTATTATATTTTTAGGGCAATGTGCAATGTTAGTTTCTGCTACACAGTGTCAAAAAGTTTCAATTTGTCTCATCCAGTCTACAGATTCTCCTACCTGAGCTGTGGATTTTTACAGATCCACCAGTGTAACCATGGGCCTTTTTGCTGCCCCTCGGAATACTGCTCAGAGTGGACGGCAACACAGTGGTAGCTTTGCAGTTGGGTCATACTCTTTCGATTTCTAGATGGTGCTTTGGACAGTGCTCTGTGAGATGTTTAAAGCTTGACATTTAGTTTTAAAACCTAACCCTGTTTTAAAGTTCTCTACACCTGTATCTCTCGCCTGTCTGCTGTGTTCCTTGCTCTCCATGAAGCTGTTTGTTCACTAATATTAAGACCTTCACTGAAAAGCTCTTTTTTAATAGAGAATAAATTATACACAGGTGGACTCTATTGATTAATTGGGTGACTTTTGATTGCAACTGGTTGCGCTGGATTTTATTTAGGGGGAATAGAGTTAAGGGAGGCTAAATATGAATACATGAACAACAGTTTCTCTTTAGTAAAAAATCAATTTCCTTTCATTTCGCAATTACAAGCTGCTTTGTGTTGGTCTGTCACATAAAATCCAAGTAAAATACATGCTTGTAACTTTAATGTGATGAAATAGGAAACAGAAAAAAAAATCCAAGGCTTATTTATACCTTTTGCAAGGCTCTGTATTTTTCTCTTTGTATTTTAGTAAAAGTCTGGAAGCACTTGCAAAGAAAATAAAAAAGGTTGTGTTTTTTTTTGTTGCTTTTTTTTTTTTACAAGCATGGCGCTCTGCACACAGCAGAAATTTAGCTCCAGATTGTATTTTCTAAAAAAGGACAGAACGGTGGCAGATAAGGAAGGCTCTATGTTTTGTTTTGTTGATGCTAGCTTTCCTTGGATGCCTGTAATAGAAATAACTGCACAGAAAGTTACCTTTAACTATCAGTTAAACTACAAACTAGAAGGAAAAACAAGCCAACACATAATTTAGTGTTCTCCCCTAATCACTGGGCCTCTGTGGAAAGCAAATTAAAGTGCAGTTTCTTTGCCTATTGCACAGCTAACTCATCATTGCTTATTAATTCAGCAAATAATTGTTCTTGATTTATAGCTATTTGCTTTGTTTTTATTAAAGTGGCCATCCATCATCATATTGCCCTAAGTGCAGTAAGTGCTAGCACACCACTGTAAAACATGAGAATACATGTGAGGTTTCATAAGATTAACTCTATTATCATGATGTAGATATGTAGGATTTCAGCCGAACATTCGCTCTCATGGTGCAGTTTGGACTTGAACGAGTGAAAACATGTCATTCTAAAATTAATGCACATGTGGTGACAGCCACTTTATATGAAATTATTCGCACCATATGATTAAAAGAACAGATATGACATTTCAGATAAATAAAACCTATAAATATTAAAAGCATGTAACATAAATCATAATCAGCTTTTCTACTATTTCTTAAGGAGATTATTTTAAAGGCTTTTTGACAACAAAAAGCCTTTGTAGACATAGCCGTCTTAAAATAGGGAGTAAGGGCACTTATGAATGATGTGTAATCTGGCTCTAATGGACTATTATACATAGGACAAGATATAATAGACAGTTTTAACAGGAATATGTTGACTTGATGTTTGTCCTCAGTTTTTGTTTGTGAGCATAAAGTTTGTCATGTAAAAATTGTTTTCTTTTACAGTGTCTGTCAACAAAAAATGTCTGCTGATGTCCTCAAAAAAATCAGTAACCATATTTAATCAGCTTGGCTGCTTAGCTTCAGCTGTGACTCAGTTTTTCTTAGTGTCTGAGCTAAATGAAAAGAGTGTTTGATAGCAGCTGCCATCTGATTGTATATGAATGTTCTAGCTTCTCCTCCATTCACCACGTGTTACATTAGCTTGAAGGGATTTTTCTTTGGACCAAACAAAACGAACTGTGACAATGCGAACTGTAGAAAGTTACAAAGTTCAGGCAGCATGACACATGCTGTCCTCAGAGGAACATTTTGACAGCTTCTGTATTGTACCTTAGAACAGTGAAATATTAGCAAGTAAAATACAGACTGTTTAGGTGGATAAAAGTAAGACTTACATATCCACTGTATGGCTCATTAATACCTACATCACACGTATGTGTATCTGCCTTGCATGTCAACAAAAAGAGGAAGTACACTCCAGCCTTGTTATTCTACTCATTTAACAGTTTCATACAGAATTTAAAACAATGACCCATAACGTTCTCAATCTTTTACATCACTGTGAAGATGCTCTGTCTGCACTGATGAAGATTCAGTCACCTTGGCATGCCAGATGCTTGAAACTGGAAGTGATGGCATGATCTATTAATTATTTTGGCTAATACTTATCTGACCACTTGGAGGCACCTATAGATCATTGAAATGCCATCTCTAGAAGGTCACTTGATCCTTTAATATGGGGGGAAAAAAGAGATGGTGACATCACGGCAAAAGTTAAACAAACCGTCCTGATGCAGTATAATACTTGATCCTGCTCCCTGTTCAAACCGGACTTGATGTTTCACAAAATCAGTTTTATTTCTTCATTTTCAGACCTGAAGTGGGATGGTCTGTTTGCACAGTTGTTGGAGGAACCGAAGCAACAATGCTGGTCAGAACTGGAGCACAATTTTTATTTATCTGAATAGTGTCAGAATTGTTGCATTTTAAACTCCAGCTTCTGTCACAAGTAGTAATTTACCAAGGTGGTGAATCACAGGCAGATCAGGTTTACAAGAGAAAACTTTTAAAACTCCCCATAAAGTGCCAGCTGGAAAGATGCTTCTGTGAGACATTTATTCTATCTTCCTCCTCCACACTGGATAAGTTATCATATAAATCTTCACTTTGCTACAGACTTACTGTCTCTGCTTTTGTCCTGGGTAGACAGCGTTAAGCACTGATTCCCAAGTTAGGTGCTCCAGATGTTATTTCTGCACTTTTTGACAACTTTCAGTTGTGATCTTGGTTGTATATATGCTTTGCATATTTCTCAGTTTTGGAAAGGGAAATAAATAAAACATAATGTGAGCTACATGTCCGAACAAAACTGGAAAGTTGTAAAAATGATTACCGTATATATGCCCTTTGGTGTTAACAAATTACACTTTTCTGTTGAATTGTTTGATATATGCAGTTGCTGCAGTTCTGCCACATTTAACCTAGGATCGCAATGAGATTCCAGTCTCTGACTGTTGACTCCCCTTCCCCTTTCAAGTAATCATGTTCTATACATGGATATTTAATATTCATAATCATGTGTCACTTTGACATTTTCAAAAGGTTCCCAATCACAGTCTCTGATGGCATCCTGTACAGGCTATGCATAGCAATTTTGTCCTCTGTCATCAATAATTGTAGACATCCCTTGAGAAGTCACATGGGGGGGCTGGTATGTTGAGCTGAATACAAGTCTGAATTACCTCCATGCAGTGTTACTGGGGTCCAG
Source organism: Girardinichthys multiradiatus (assembly GCF_021462225.1). Classification (NCBI taxonomy): domain Eukaryota; kingdom Metazoa; phylum Chordata; class Actinopteri; order Cyprinodontiformes; family Goodeidae; genus Girardinichthys; species Girardinichthys multiradiatus. The sequence continues at coordinate 38,686,948 of NC_061800.1, forward strand.
GCACAGAGATACCCTATCTTAAAAAGTGCTATTAAAACACAGCTCTGCTGATTCTGTATCTGAAACCTGTTTGAAGTCAGTTATCAACCTGACAGAGCTGGTGACCCAACAGCATTGAGTGTGTATGACGTCCAGCAGGACTCTAACAGAAAAAGACACTTTCACTGCTTCATGCACAACATGTAGCTCACATTGCTGGAATTCCTCAAGCTCCTTATCGGAGCTCCTGTTCTGCACAGCTCCTGAGACTTAGATTTATTTTTCCAGCACCATTGTATCACGCTTGTATTTGCTTATTACAATATGTGTAAAACCCACATATTTCAACTGGACACAGATGTTAAGTTTGAAATATCTGTCTTCTTTTTTTTTTCTGTCAACCAAATATTTCTAAGCTGAGGCCTGAGGGGAAAAAAGCGTATAAGATGCTGGTGATGCAAGCTTCTGTCTGGATTTCACTGGGAGAAATTTAATCTCATATCCAACAGAAATGGACCATCCCAGAGAGAAAACATGGAGAGCTTATATTTTGTACATAACTGTTATGATGATGTGAATATTTCCTCTGTTAGAACAGATTTTATAAATGTCAAATATGGTAAATACAATGACTATTAAAAGTTTAGATAAAAAAGCAAAAAGTGTCTCTTTAAGTTCAGACCTCGGCTCAGGTTTTGTGTCGATTATTTATTTTATTTTTTTACTGCTCATCCACCGTTTAAAGCATTTCCAGCTAAACGAAGAATGATCTGCAAGATTTGAAAACCTTGAATGCCTCACAGAGCATCAGTCTGAGCAAACATAAAAATCTAAAAGATTTTAGACCTTCCAAGTGAACTCCGAATTTAAACAAAATAAAAACAGAGATAGATTTTTACAGTGCCAGTTGTCTTTGGGACTGCTTGCCCACGAGGGAGGAGAAAGTCCCGGGACTCAACATGAAATGAAGTACAAAATAATGACTTACAATTAAAATCAGGCTGCTCTGTACTTATGTGGTTTTACAGCATGCCTAAGGGTAGTGCACATAGACCCTCGAAATAACTAAAGCTGTAATTAAGGTCGCAACATTTTTCCCTGTTTTTAACCCAACCCAGACATCAGGAGGATGTCGGATCTAACATGAGCAGAAACGGCCTGCTGAAAATAGACTGCAAGTCTCAATAAGAGTGGATTGAAAGCGTGCCCTTTAATTGTGAAATAAAACTCTGATTTCTTTATGTTGTTCAGTTGCAGCTTTCGTCTTTGCAACCAGCAGTCACCGGTGGACTAAACATTTGAAGAAAACACGTAGTTGTGCTGACACCTAAAGGACAAAATGAATTTGTGTGGGTATATTACCAAAAAACCAAGAAAAAACCAGATAGATATATTAACACATACAAAAAAATACACACATACATATATATACATATGTAACTATAAATGGCAAGACAGGAAACAACATAAATATTAAAAATTCTTTATTTAGAAAAATTACAATGATTCACAGTTTACTGAGAATTAGAGCACTCAATTACATGTCATGTGCATTAACTGAAATGTACCGCTTTGGTTTAACAAGTACCAATGTGTGTGAAACCGTACAAACCAGTGGATGGGGTGAAAATGAAAAGCTTCAGCTGCTTGTTGCAATTTATGTGAAATGCACGCAACATCAAATCATTTTAGAATCACAAAACAAGAGGAAAAGTAAAATCAAATATCACTTGCTGTGAAAAGTGAAATAATATGTGTATAAAAAAAATTTATACGTGTACAAATAATGTCATAAAAGCCTATGTTAGTGCAGAAAATATTCAGATTCTGCGTAATTTAGGTGATGTGACAGATAAATAAATCATGGACAAAATGTTTGAGGAGCCTTTGTTCAGCGATGGTGGCTGCGTTGACCACACAGGATAATTAAAACGGCGCCTCGCTTAATTTTAGACCTTTCATGCTGACGGAAGGCAAGAAAACAAAACATCTCAGTAACTTCATATTGTAATCTCAACCTCCTTATTTCACAGTGATTTTTCTGAAAGACTCTCTTCAGGAAAACATTCACACCAAGTTAACAGATTAAAAAAAAAACTGTTCTCATATAAAACATAAAAAAGAAACACGAAAGCAAAAGAACTGAACATAATGCTGTGTGATCACACAACGAATAATACAGCAAACTGCTGCAGACCTCCGCTGCTGTGGTAGTGTTTCCAACATATATATTAAATCCAATTACAGTTAAATAAAAGGACTCGCCTTGGTTTTTATGTATTTCAAAGCAAATGTGATGAAAAAGTGTCTACAGAGAGCAAAATACATTAAAAGGGCCTGTCAGCGAAATTACAGTGTATTTACCCTGCCTCAAACAGAAGGTACAAGTCATGAACAGTACTGTGATATACACACTGCTGCACTTGAAGAAAGAAAAAAAACGTCTTTGAAATTTAAAGTCGTCATCTAAAAGCTGCCTATCCAGGTGTATTATCTGAAATATTGCACATTTTAATGTACTGCTGTGCAGTACCACGACGTCCATTACTGCTCAGAGACAGAAGAGACCCCCCTACTGCATTTCACAACATCTGGAAGAGAGTTCACCAAGCGGAGGACAAGCGCACCATATTTAGCAAAAAAATCCAAAGCACTTAGGAACCGTTAAACTTTTTCTAATTTATGCTGCTGTTGATATAGAAAAATATTTCTGAAGTAATTAAAATAGAATCTGTCACACTTCAGTTCCACAAAGGTTCAGACAGTACCAACGTGTTTATTCATCGGGCTCTTTGCACCTCTTGCTGGCAATCTTTTTGTACCATTAAAACGTTTCAGTAAGAAAAAATAACATTTCCAGAAAGTCAAGTCTTCATGCATCAAACCCAGCAGATACTTTCCAGAGAGCTCCGCCCTGCTTCGAGGCACACGGACCCTGCAGATGGTCGGGTTCTTCAGTCTCCCAGCTGCGACAGGCTTTATAAACAAAAAGACAGCTCAACTCTCCCATCCATTTCAGCACAGCCATACAAGTTGTAACAATCCCAAAATACCACTTCATATATGAAAAAAAAAAAAAAACAGATAGCCAACATATGAAACGTCTTTGTCAAGGCACATAATACAAACACGCACTCCTGTGAATACTCAAACCAGCCAAGTATCAAAAGTGCAAGAACTGAACGCCCCTATGTGTCGGGTGTTGGGGGGGACACACAAGCAGTGGTGCAATGTACCGTTGGAAATAAAATTAAAGCTAGACATTAACTTCCATTTTAACAATGCATCTGATACGGACATTAAAACGAAGGGCCTCCTGCTTGTACGTCTAACCCATCTGAAAAGCAACAAAAAAACGCTTTTTAATTACAAACCTCTTATTGTTTTAATTCATTGGTCTCAGAACCCACCTTTGCTCATGAGCAGCCGTACCCAGTACATTCCCTCACTTAGGTCTAACAGAAATAGTTTCATTCATCAGTATGTGAACCAATCAAGATATACATTCTGAATTAAAAAGAAAATCAATGACTCACGTGCAAATGTACTGATATTTCCCCTCAAACGTTTTAATGCTTTCTTATGCAGCAACCACAAACTACTTTAATTAAAGACCAACATAAAGTTGTGGATAATTGTGAAGTGGAAAGAAAATACAACATGGTTTTCAAAAGGTATAAACAAAATCTGGTGCAAACAAAACCTTCCAAAGTATCTGAAGTACCTAACTATTAAACAGAGTCTACCACTCGTGTCAGATGAGACCGACTTTTTGACCTACATGCAAAATACTGCAGCAGAAAACACCTTGAACACACCATCCCCTTAATGAAACATGATGGTGGCAGCATCATGCTGTGGGGACACTTTTCTTCTGCAAGGACAGGGATGCTGAAATGAGATGATTGAAGGAGAGATGGAGCTAAAGAAAGTGTAATACTGACAGTAAACTTGCTAGATGCTGCAAAAGACTTGAGATGGAGGAGGTGGTTCACCCTTCAGCAGATGAACACAAATGCATTTGGTAACATGTAAAAAATCATGCATATATTTCATTCCCCTTCACAATTGTACCCTTCAAGTACTCCCTCAACTATTCTACAAATCTAAATAAAATATATTGAAGTTTATGGTTGCTACATCAGAAAAAAGCAAAAAAGTTCAAGGGGTACTAATACTTTTAAAAGAAATTGTATGTTACCTTTCTCAGCTAATTCATTTTCCCAAAGGTGAGCTTTGTACACTATCTTTGCATAGGATTCCCTTACATTCTTCTTCAAACCATAACCAATCAACATAATTACTCCTAACTAGGCATGGGCCGGTGTGAGATTCTCACAGCATGATGACCTTCAGTAAAACTACCTTTAAGATATCTGAAAAATGTTTAAAACATGCCAAGAAAGGTTTGTAACATTATCAAATATCTTTCATTCAGAACAGAAAAGCAACAACTATTCTGTCATACTGTATGCTTTGATTTTAAAACAGTGACAACAATAAGGAATAAATACGACTAAATGTTGTAGTAATTCTCAAGTAAACTTGGCTGATAACAGTATGCATTTAGCTGGGCTATCTGCTCCAGTAGCCAGCCTGAAGTCATCACGAAACTGAATGATGTGTAAACAATGTGACTAATCAAACGTGGCAGCAAAGCCTTACTTTTAAGGTCTTTGTCTAAGCCAAATTTAGTTGGATGGAACCTATGTGCTGAAATAAGTACCAGTTTAAATATATTTTCTGTGGTTATATAAGGACAAGGACTGGTAAGATTCAGTCATAACAAAGAAGTCCATGGACGTCCACTGAGAGCGTTGCCTACTGTATTTCTAAAACAAGGTTAGCTTAGTAAGGTTGATGGGTGGAGCTACTACTTTCCATGCAATTTAAATTCGTCCTTCTTGTAATTTGTCCTACTTGTAAGCATAAGAGAAACAAAGTAGCCCTATTTCAGCCAGCTGACCAGCAATGTGCAGCAACAAGTGGGGGAGGGGCTGTGCACGTTACTTTAAACCCTAGTTTCTGTAACACGATCCATCAGATCTCACTAGAAGAACCTTTTGTTGTAGGAAGGGTATCAGTAACCAGCCCATGCCTACCCTAACCAATCTCAGTCTTTCCTCAGGAGTTCTTCCTAACCAAAGACCGTTTATCCGAAGTACTCTTCAAAGGTACCACAAAACCACAAGTCTATGTTTTTATGCTCCCCTAGTGGTCAAAACAGCTTGACGCAATTTTTAGATTTGTCAGCATAGCTAACATATTTGGTTCCAGTAAATCATCTCTGTGAAAAAGTTCTACAAAACAGTTTCATTGCATCCATTTATCAAAACTAAGAAATGTAGGGTTGGACTTAAAGCTGGTAGAAGACTTATTGCTCTTTTGTGCCCAAGACTGACTCTAAAAGACCTTCAACATCTTCAGTCAGTTTTACAAAAAACAAAAACAAAGCAGTCTGGTATCTTCAAGTACTGTTTCCTTGTTCTTGCTCAAAAAGCAGCATGGCGAGCTGCGACCGGGAACCAATGCCCTCCATGTTACTCTGAATACACCTATGGTAGACGTCTTCACTGAGTTTTGGGTTGCAGGACTGGTAGCGGTACTGCTGGTGAAGAGCTGGCTCAACAGCTCGGAATACATGCAGACCTGAATACTTAACAAATATGTCATAGATGTCCAGGTTCTCAAGAATATCCTCGTTCTCTTGGACGTCCGCCACCATTCGAGATCGCGTAGCCATGTAGTCAGAGTTGTAAAAGCACGCCTCATCGAATGACCTGCGGTCAAAATGTCCCGCGTCTTTTACCAGATCTACTGTGGCCGGACTTGGCTGGTTGTGATAGGCCACGTCAGGATTGTACTCCTGGAAATGGATGGGGAAGAACACCTGCCAGTTGTTTATTGAATTCATGCGACAGCGGTTTAGAAATTCAGTGTTGATGTTTGTGTTGACGTGGGCCAGGAAGAACAAAGTGTCCACTGGGTGTTTTTTTGAGATGATGTCCATGAATTTAATCTGTGAAGGTATTTCTGTCTTGACACTTATCCAGGGGATTTTTACTGTGGGGTATTTTCGCTCGTAAACATTTATCTGATTCTTCACATCAGCAAATATATCGTTGTGGTTAACGTGTTGAGCTTCTTCGGGGTCATAAATGAACAGAAACGTCAAGATTGCATTTTCACTCGTCTCAAAGGCGTTGGAAGCAAAGACTTCTAGAAAATGGTTGACAAAGCTCCGGTCTTCTGCAGTGAGCGGTATAATGATGTGAACCCTTGTAGCTTCAGTGACATAGGGCATGGGAATGATCTCTATGAGGCTTAAAGGTCGCACAAGGTGGACTCTCTTGGTGATGGACCGGCTGTGACCTTTCTGATTAACAACCTCGAGCTGAAGGTCTAAGGTGTACTCCATGCCCCTGGTGGGGTCGAAGCGTCTGTATCCATTAATCAGCTGCTGCTTCTTCAGATGTAATGTGGGCATGTACTTTTTGTTCAGCTCCTCTACGGCTGTGTCTATGACGTCTGCCACATCTGTTTTATCAATGCCGCGCAGCTCACATTTAGGAGCACCGTCGATGCACGAATAAATCTCCTCCTCTGTGAAGTACTCCCACTTAAGAACTTCAAACCGAGATTTAGGCTCAAAAGGTGGATTGACCCCCACTGGCCACTGGGCGCTGCGGTTGCCTTCAAAAGCGAGCCAGCTGACATTTTTAATCTCCGCCTGGGAACACACAAGCAGAGCTTTTTAATGTACAATACTCGTCCAACAATGACAGGTGCATCTTAATAAATTTGAATAGTATAGAAAAATGTATTTATTTCAATAGTTTAATTTAAAAAGTGATACATTCTTTCTGTTAATATTGATTGTTATGACTTACTGAAAACCAAAGAGTTTTCAGTTTCACAAAAATAAGAACTTTCATGTTATGGTCAACCCTTCAGAATGAGGGTAAGCCACAAATGGTCACTGCTTAATAAGCTTCTCTTTAAAGACTGCTGTATGTAAGTGAATTAATAGAAAGTTGAGTGGAAGGATAAAGTATGATAGAAAATGCACAGTCGATGTTTCAGCGAGTTACATTTAAAACGTTTTAAGATTGTCATGATTTAAATTTAAGACATACATAATTTGCAGAAAAAAAAAAAATGTAAGTTTACTGAATTAATAAGCAACATGTCACATCATAAAACAGAAGAATGGTTTAGAACGTTTAGGTTCACAGGGAAGTCTTAGAACATCCAATTACTCAGTCAGAACTACGACACATGAATGCCACCAGTGCATTTCTTAAACAAAAAGAAATAAATACATTTAAAAAACGAAATGTTAAATCAAGAGGCAACGAATGTATAAAAACTGAATTTTAAGACACAATTAAAAGTAATTCAAGGCTTGAATGTAAATTGTTAAATTTTGAACTTTTTAAGACCCCACAGAAAACCTAACAGAGAACAGGGACCCCCTCTCAAGCGCTACCACACATAGACCTGTTTAAGACATGATCTACAAATGTAATATTCCTTGTGTTAAGCCTCTCCTGAACAACAGAGGCCAGAAGCATCTCATTTAGTCTAGGGATGAAAAGGACTTGACTGTTGCTCGCTGGTTTCAGATTAAAGTAAATGTTGAATTTCACTGGGAAATCATGGTCCCAGAGTCTGGAGGAAGAGTGGAGAGGCAAATAATCCAATTTGCTTGAGGTCCAGTGTGAAGTTTTCACAGTCAGTGGATATTTGGGGAGCCATACCATTTGCTTGCATCGCTCCACCGACTATATTTTATAAAGTTCAGCGCAGCTATTTCAGAGCACTTCAGGCCTCCCTCTGTTGACAAGCTTTATAAAGATGCTGACTTCATTTTCCAGCAGGACTTAGCACCTGTCTATACTACCAAAACTTCTAATATCTGCTTTAATGACAATGGCATCGCGGTGTTTGATTGCCCAGCAAACTATGCTGTATTAAACACCGTAGAGAATCTATGAAGTATTGTCAAGAGCGAGACACCAGATCCAAAAATGCAGATGACCTGAAGGCCACTTTTAAAGCAGACTGGGGTTCCTGAACACCGCTGCAGAACCACAGGCTGACTGCCAGCATTTTACACTGCACTGATGATTTTACTACTTTAGTACATAGACAGACTTTCCATTAAGCTGACATTATACATATTCAAAATATTTTTTTACTTGTCCTATGGAGGACCGTTATTTTTAGGGAAACTGAATTGTGGGTTTTATGTTAGCTGAAAGCAGGGGTGAAAGTAGTTTTAAATTCTTGCTGGCACTTAGGGGCGGAGCTAGAGGGGGGGCTGGGAGGCACTGGGGGTAATATATATATATATATATATATATACATACACACACACAAAATGTGTGTGTGTTAATTGTTACTCTCATCTGTGGCCCCCTCAAGATCTCTCTCTCTCTCTCAGCAAAGTCCAAACTAATTAAAACGTAGGTAGAAATTAGAATCACTTGATATATATATATATATATATATATATATTTCAATTGTTAAAGAGCTGCCATGTATGAAAACAATGATAAACCATTTTCTGATGCATAACTTTTCATCTTCAGTTTCCGTCTTTTCTTTTGAACAAAGAAGTTATTGTTCTCTGCATTGTGGTCAAGTTTGGATTTCATTTAAATAAAAAATTTGACATTTCGGTTGTTTTATTTTGTTTTTATGTCTGTGCACCACCTGTGTAAAATCTCCCACTCCATTAAATCAAACGCACCGATCTCCTTGGCAACCGCTCTGTTTTGGAGGTAAGCGCGCATGCGCTCTCGTGTATCGTATGTGAAATCTCTGGTCGTGTTTTCGAGCTGTACTGTGTTGCTGTAATTCAGCAAAATAACATTAAACACAACTAGTTTCTCTCCCTTTACTTTTAACTGGGGTATTTAGCAGCGAGCAGACAGACATTAAACGTAACGGTGCTCGTTTTAAACGTTGGCCCTTCACAAAAACCTCGAGCTCCGAGGGGAGAAAGCAGGAGCATTGAGGCTCCATCATAGCAGAACTGTTCAGAAACAATTTGGAATGAGGGGAAAAAAAGCTATATTTATAAACAGATTAAGTCGTGTTTTAGACTGTCTATTGGTAGCAGATCTGATCTTCTTTGTGTGCTCATGAATTTTTGCAGCCGTAACTGGTTCTGGATGACGGCTTCATAGCAGACAGCCATTCTTCCCTCTTCCCGGTACTGTGTACCGGCGCAAAATATTTTAGTGGTACGCAGTACCGGACCGTACCGGCTCACTTTCACCCCTGGCTGAAAGCCATAATCATCAAAATAAACAGAAATAACATGAAATACATTTATCTCAGTTTAGTACATGTATTCAAAATATCAGATTCACGTTTTTAAATTGAATAACTGAAATAAATTAACTTTATGTTGATATTCTAATCAATTGTACCTGTACACTTCTGTTGTGGCATTTTGTGTGAGGAATACTAAGATGAGAAAGGCCCAGATTGCATTTCCGACAGATTCACAGGTGATTTGTGACCCTTGGCAATCTGCTTACCTGCAGCTTAGCGATCTCATTGTAAGTCTTCTGGAGCTCAATCTCAGAGAAGTATCTGTGCAGCCGGTACATTTGTTCAGGATCAGACACCGGATGAACAGTCAGAGCCCTCTTGAACTTTTTGTTTTGTTCTTTACTTGGATCAGAGTTTTTTCCAAGCTCGTAATGGTGGTACTCAAGCCCCTGTAAAAAAAACAACAACAAAAAACAAAAGAGCACTCTTCATGAGACGTTATGGCACGACAGAAACATCCCGAATGCCGTTCCAGGCCGGGTTGTCACCTCCTTTCAAACATTTCGTGCCATCTAGGCAGCATATCAAGCTCATCTCCATGGGAAGGTTTGCTCAGTAAGCTCAACCGTCACAATGATTCTGCAAGAACTGATTTTAACTCAGGGTTTAGCGACCGTGTTTGCTCTCTGACAATTTCACAAGAACGTAAACATAAAATAAAACTAGTGAAGTGGCTGAGCACATAATCTCAAAGTCACCGGCTAAAAAGTTTGAGTCATTTAAAAAAACTGAAAACTATCTGATGAAGCCATTAAAAGAAAAAGAATGGATGAACTGCTTAACTAAGCAGCGAGGCCGCTCCATTACAAATGTTTGCCAACAGCTTACCGCCTGTAGCCCTACACTTAGTGAAGCATTTTCCATGCCTAATTGGCATCAGTGTTCCCTTTGTACAGAAACAAAAATCACGTCTGACTCTGTGTTCAAGCTGTTTTCTCAACCATTCCAGGCCTGTTAACTTCTCCCTGCCTGCCTCCGTTATCTAAGGGGCTAACTTGAGCTCTATTGCCTTGGGGCACTTCAGATAGCAAAGCAACTCCCTCTCAATTGTGCAACAAGATGGCTTGCAGGTCTTGGCAGGAGCCAACAAGGAGAAAATGCGGATAACAAGACATTAACACATCTATTGGGTGAGTCAACAAAAAAAAAAATACAGAGCCTACACTATACAAGTTATTCCACTTTTCCCAGATTTTTCTGTAAAAATCAACCAAATGCTCCCTTACAGATTTCTTCTGTTTTTGCTTTTGTCAATGAGAGCTTTTTGCTGAATTATTTTAATTGAGCCATAATGAGGGGTTTTCAAGCAAAGACAGTGCATTTAAGGTCACTCAATTGCATTAAGGTACAGACTTTGACTAGACCACTTCAAAACCTTCAACTTTTCATTTTTTGAGCCATTCAGAGGTGGATCTGCTGGCGTACTTTGGATTATTGTCTGACTGGATGACACAAGTGAACTTGAGTTTAAGGTCATAAACTGAAGGGCTTTTTCCTTCAGGATTTTCTGTCTGAGACAAGAATTCACAATTACAACAATTATGGCAAGTAATCCCGAAGCAGCAGAGCAGCCCCAGACTATCACACTTATACTACTATAACATTCTTCCTCTGGAATGCTAGGTTAGTTTTATGCCAGATGGGACACAAATTTTCCCAAAAGTTTAGTTTTTGACTCGTCAGTCAACATAATATTTTCCTAAAAGTCTTGGTGATCATCAAACATTTTGCTAAGTGTGAGACGGGCCTTTGTGGTCTTTTGGTAAGCATTGGTTTTGGCTTTGAACACTTTTCCCAGCCTCTTTCTTACTGCTGAATCTGTGGTAAGGGAGGTCTGCAGTAGCCTAGATGTTGTGGCGGGGTCTTTCATGACCTCCTGGACAAGCCATCAGTAAGCTCTTGGAGTAAATGTGGTAGGCTGGTCACTCCAGGGAAGGTTAACCACTGCTCCAAATTTTCCTGATTTCTGGATAATGGCTCTGACTGTTTCACTGGAGTCCAAACACTTAAGAAATGGCTTTGTAACCATTTTCAGACTGAGGGATGACAACAGCCCCTTTTTCTACCGAAAGCCCCAGGATTTAAAGCCCAAGGATCTGTTCTACCCAGGTAATAGGAATCTCAGGAAATCTCGTATGTTCTTTTTCCATTGCCATGGACCAGCTTTATGACATAAGGGGAGGTTGTGAAGAAAACTGCAATACACCTTAATTCCAGCAGATAGCATTTCTTCTTTACTCCATTTAAAAGGTAATGAATCATTTCTTTGTTTCAACTGATAAATAATAGATAATAAGCAGCTTTGGAGTTATACAGTTGATTAATTTCTTCCTTTATTCCTTAAGTTGCTCTGGATCCATAAGCAGGAAAAGTTTAAATCGTTATTTTACATTAAATGTTTTTACCAACCTGCATTAGGCCTGAGTTGCTGCTTTACAACTGCATGATTCATTTACAATAACTACTAAACACGGATTAACACACTTATTTTTTTTATTATCATCAGGTAAACTCATATCAGATAACTACAGAACGTGTTTTTAGTAAAAATTGTTTTTATTAGAATAAAAAACTGATCCTCTGATCATCAACACTGCATTAAAACATTTGTCTTACAGAACTGTGGCGAAATAGTTAATAATTAATGCCAACAATAATGTAAAATGTCACAAATTTCCAGCAAAAAAGTTCATGTTTTATTGTCTAGTACTTGCGGTTATCCACCACATACCTACTAAACGCTTTATAATCACTTTCCGCCGCCACAAACAGATAACAGGTAGTGGTAAATCCCAGAGTGCCAGACCAAGATCAGGCAGCGGTAACTGGTGAAGTCCCCACCCCAGTTAGCTTAGCAACAAGACCAGCCTGTAAGCGGAGCTCCGCTGCGCCGAAAACTCAACAAAACATATTTCAATGTAGGCTCATTCTTGATGAACTGACTGCACAGATCAAGTTTTGAGGTCTACTTTCTCGCTTAAAAACATCTTAAAACTATTTTTTGTGACGAATTAGTGGTAAAAAAAACGATTAATTGGTATAGTAACCTCTGCTGGGGCCAAGCATTGCTGCACATAGCTCCGCCCCTTTAATAAATCTCAGGGAAAGCTGAAAAGACCATCTCCAGACCATTTACCCGTGAAAGTAAAGCCCCGTAAAGGGCAATTACCCAGGTAAAGTTGTATCGAACGCAACCTGGGGCTTTCTACAGGCAATGGAAAAGGGGCTATAGAGTTTGTTTCTCATCTGTAACTGAATTCATTTAAAACAGGGCATGATGTGTTGCTATTGAGAATACTTCATGCCTACTTCATGTGGTCAGATAGGTTCTATTGATAAGATTTCTAAATGTAAACTGAATTAAAGAAATGTGGTTAATCACTTTTCATATCTAAAACATGTAAGTGTGACACAAAAAAGGAAAAACAAAATAAATCTTTAAGGGGACTTTTCAACAGTATTGTGCACATTTTTTGACAAAAATACACCACTAAATATGTATTTCCAAAGAACGTAAAAGCATGTAAGCAAACTGTGCTGAAAGACAAAAGAAAATGCCAGTAGGCACTCGGACAAAGCTTGTTTGACCCTAAATGCTAATGACATTATAGGAGCAGGGCACATTGACCCACAGGGGATTTTCACACAACTGATCCTAAGCTAACCTCTCTGGTGTGTCCCTACTGCCTGTTAACCTACCCTGTATTGCCCCAGGTGATGCGGAAAGTTAAAGAGCACAAGCCCTCGACTCTGTAATATAAATACCATCTTATTGCTCGCACCGTAATTATAGTTCTATATAGCTGTCTGTCAGATCAAGTGCTGCCCCAGAGGCAAAGTAATCATTTCTATAGGGACTGTTATGTTTTGCTCGTGAGGAGGAGAACCCCCCTGCTGTAGCCTGTCACACACAGTTGACTCTTCCTCTTTGTGGTTTAACATTCATTTAAACTAGGAACTGCTTCTTTTCACATCATCTCAGACTGAAACCTTTAGAATCTACAAAACTGTTTTTATACATTCAAGGTCACGTAAGCTACAGAAAAGAGGAGTGACTGGTTTGAAACATGAATACAAGTCAACTTACCTCATATTCACTGACACAGTTGTTGCTGGTGTAATCAATGATGCATCTACCAAGCCACTCATCTGGCCTGGAGCTCAGGATGTCATTCCTGCAGTTTTCCAGGAAGATCTGAAGTCGCAGGAGTAAGCTGCGCGACAGGAGGTACCCAAAACCCCCGTAGCAATACTTCCCTTCCATCTCCCCGCCAATGAACTCTTCGGGACTGCCCATGTACAGCTCTCGATCCATGCTCAGGTGCTCCACCAGCTCTCTGATCCTGTCGGCTTCCGTGTAGGCGTCGTCTTGGACGAAGTAGAACCAGTCATACTCGTTGATGTAATGGTCTAAAACATACCTTATGGTCTGAAACATGTTCCATATCAGCCTCTCGTCTCCGTGGGAGACCACAATCATGCCGTGGGGGACTTTGCGGTTGCGCGAGCCAGTGAAGAAGACCACAGTGTCCAGGTGGTGGCTTATGGTGCGGTTCACCGCTACGCCTAGAGTGTTGATGGTGTTTTTGGAGGTCAGTACTCCAGCAAACAGGCGCTCTCGCATCCCAAGCTCCGTGCTTATGTATTTAGCCCTGAAAAACATGGCGGAGAGGCAATGGATGAATACAGCTTTATAACAGGCATAAAAAGAAGACTGTTCTAAAACTGCTTCGTTCTGTTAAACAGTTCCTACACTACTAAGTTATTTAAATACATAAGAAAGTGCTGAAGTGAACAGACCAACAAAGCGTTGCCCCACCCCCACTCGTTGCTGTGCACTGCCAGTCAGCTGGCTAAAAGAAGGCTACTATGCTATTCTTCTTACTACAAGGAAACATTTGGCTTTTTGGAAACAATTCAATTCATAAAAGCACAAGCAGGGTTTAGAAATTAAAGAACTGCACGTCAACTGGCTGAAAGAAGGATCTGATACTTGATCTTGCTCACAAGACAGACAAGTTTAGGTGTTCTAAGATACTTTGGCTCAAAAAAAACATACAAAGTCATGGTGCAAAAACTAAAGGAGTGCCACACATCACTATTAATAAGGTAACACTGTTTTGAAAGACTACTTTATGCAGCCACTGTAAGCTGGCTACCTGAGCATTCAGCCTGACTAATTTACCAGCTAATAAAATCTTTCTATACTTTACTGAATAAGGAGCAGATCAGCAAACAGGTATATTATTCGGTGCAATTAACACTTGAAAACTTCTAAAATTACAAATTTTTGCTGACTATTTTCTAGTTTTGATTAAGTGTATTTATCAATCAAAATCAAAACTGCAATTTCTGCAGCACAATTTATGTAACTGCAATCGTATGAATAAATGTATATGAATGTGTGCAAAATTGCACTCGTTATTACACATTCACCCTTTGGTGTGTTTCCCAACATTATATAGACTTTAGAGACAGAGATGATGTAACTCATAGAGAATAGGGCCATATAATGATGGAGAAAAGGAAGAAGAGTAAAGAAAATGAGAGTTAGTTCCAATTAAGATTACAATCACCATCTCTCCTAACATCATGCAACCATAATGATGACTGTATAACTTTATCATAACAGCAATAATAAGTAGGTTGTATTATTTTAGCAACAACAGGTTGCTTTTCAGTTTTAAATTTTAAAATTGGATCATGTTCTACATTTTTATCCAAAATCTTTGCATTAATACCTTGAAAACGTGGGACTGTTCCTCAAGGTTATCATACCATGAGAATCTCACATCAGCCAATGTCTAGTTGATGATGGCACACAAAATAAAAACACAAAAGTGTCCATATTACAACAAGATGGCTCGCTGCGAGAACTCTTGTTTTCAGCTTAATAAAACTAGAAAAAAGGGTTACCTGATTGAATCAGTCTGTACTGAGATCCTAGATATGCCAAACATTGTGACACACAGGGAAACACTAGGAAAAAAGCATTGATTCTTCAGAAAATTAAACAGGTGAGGACTCGCAACATTATTCATCAAGACCAAAGGCGCAGCCTACCTTTATTTCCTTTTTATATCCCACATGGCATCAGTGAAGACCCACTGTAGGGCATGCTAATTTGATGATTAATCTAGTAATACAGCAGTATTATCTGCAATTAGTAAGATTTAAAAGATTACACATCTCAAAAGGGAATCTTTTCTACTTTTACTGGTTAGGTTTTTAAAATTACTAGATATAATGACTTGTTTGTTGGATGCGTGAGAAATGTAAATGTAATCTTACATTAGGTTCCGAATAAAATAAGTTTTCACTATTTTATCCCCATCTTTTTTAAAGTTGATAAAGCAACCTAATCATTAGTGATGCCGGTCTTTTTCTGGTATGATTTGGAGCTTTTTGCTGAGGGACATTTCGTACCAACCATGAATCAAGTCGTACTCACCGCTTTGATAATTCAGAGTAATTTTCTTAATTCTACTCATGGTTTACTGTAAGGAAATTTTGTTTTATGACTCCAATAAATAATATGTAACAGCAGTATGGCTGCTGGTTTGACCTGACGCCCTAGTCTGTCATATTTCAGTTAAAGTCAACAAGTCCAGCCAGGTAACAGAACCAAAACCAATGGTAACATGGTGTCATGTTAAGTTTTTCTCAAATAATACATAGTTAATAAATTATATGTAAAATGTGGGCCTTTTATGACTGTTTATCTCCATAATTTGCAAAAATATCAAACTACAAAGAAAACTAAACTAATCTGTGAAGATTTAAGTATTTGGGTATAAAACAGTTGCTTAGAGTTTCAAAAGGGCAATGTTAAGGTATAAAGGGACATATTGATCCATCATTAGATGCCCCTACCTATTATTCTAAAACGCACTGACCACAAATAAAAGGGAGTTTTAAAGGGACATCTTTAATTTTAGCAGAACCTTCTCCTCAACATGAGGACTATTTCAAGGAACTGAAATGAAATTCAGCCACTTTTGGGTGTGAGGGTTAACATTCAAACAAGGTCTCTATCCACAGGTTCTTGGAAATGTTTGCCTGCTTATGCAGAAAATGTAAGTTAGACATCTTTCAGTGTGGACCCATACAGTGGCACCTTGTCAGCCTCAGTTTCAGTCCGCAAGCCTGGTCAGTATTAATAAGCAGAAAACATCTTGAAAAGTATGACAGTTTGCCTTATGTTTTAATTAGACTTTGGACAGATACACTGTGTTGTAAGAGTGACATGGGGGTGGGGAGTGGGGTGTGGAAGGGAGTGGGGGGTGTGGAAGTGGCCAATTTAGTTTAGGAACCATTTTGAAATGCATTTGACACTAGCTGATACGGTAACTGATAATAAAAAAAGGTTGCAATCTTTATCTTTTTTCAGGAGGGTTTTCTTTGCAAAAGGATTCAAGCAGAAGGCCTTTTTGTTTCATCAAACAGGTTGCTTTTTTTCGTGGTGAAAACATCATTTTTGACAGTGCCTCCATTAGTTGTTTTTTTTAGGTTTTTTTTTATAACTCCTGTTAGCAGTAAAGCCGGGGCTTATCGTTGAAGTATTGGACCAATAAAACTGTGTTTACTTTACCTGAAGATGAGCAGAACTTTTAAATCAAGGAGATAGTCATTTGGATTTTGATATGAGCTCATGCTTTTTTGGCATGCAGGTGATTTATAACTTGCTTCAGGGTTTAATGGTAATGTTTTGTTTGAAGAATGCAAGCGGAGGGTATTTTTCTCTCAAAGTAGAATACTTTCTGTTGTTGTTTTTAAAATATCAGATTTTACACTATCAAACATGGCGTTTTCCAGTAGGTGAAGATATTTCTCAACATCTGGAAATGTACCCCCACCCACCTCCAAAGCAACATTTTTTTAACAACTTTGCACACAAAAAAAAAACCACTGAATCCATTTTGCTGCTAGCTTTCTAACTCCCAGGCTCAGATTATATCTCCCCAAAAGCCTTATTCATTTTCTCCTTTCAAAAAAATAACTACTGAATATTTAAAGGATTGAAAATAGAAGCAAATTGTGAATATATGTTGTGTTGAAAACCAAAGATAATAGTGGCATTCGTATAAACATATTGGGGGGAAAAATTGCAATTTTAAACTCCTTCTTGGGCATATCCAAGGGCAATGACCTTAAACCAACCTCCCAAAGTTCAAAGATCCTTTAATACTTCTTTTTAGATGAGATCTTTTGTTTTGGCTTTGGCCCCCATTTTTACCTCCTATAAAAATGTATTTGGGTCGCCCCTGTTTATTACTAACCTGTTGTTACCTTAATAATCCCATAATTACAGGCCAGACTGTGACACCTGTACATCTGTATTATTTGGGGTCTGATATGACTGATCATTAACTAGTCATCACTGGAGTTGCATTAAAGCCTACTGTAAATGTATCTGAAGAATGCATTAAAAATCCAGAATGAACGGTGACCCTGAACTGACCTGAAAACTTTCTTTGGAGCACTCTGTTGGACTTGTTTGTATGGGACTATTCTTGGCTCGAAATCCTCTTCGGACTCCACATCGTTGCCGGTGGAAATGGAGTTGGGCTTTCGGGCTCCTTTGAGGAGTCCATCATGACCCGAAGCCACATCCTCGCCCTCCTTCCCCTCCAGGGGACACCCTTCTTCCGTCCAGCTTACGCTCAGCAAACTCAACGTGAAGCCCAATGAAATGCCGATTACCACCGGGCCGAGCGACCGCAGCACAGAAATAAACACTGAAAATCTCATTTTAAGCGTCGGCTCTTCCTCTGTTTCTGTCTGATGGTCCCGCTTCGGTCGCTTCTGGAGGCCGCTCAAACGGGCTTCTAGAACGGGACAGCTCGGTTGTTCATCAAATCTGAAGTGAGTCAGATGTCTCCAAAGTGAGTTTATAGAAAAGATGCAGCTTCTTCCTTAAATTCTACGCAGGACTGTTACGTGTCAGTGTCTGCTACCTGACTCCTCCCCCTCGGCTTGGCGTTCGCACAATGAGGCGGGGCCCCGGCTGAGCAGGGCGGAGGGATATCAGAGTGAAGAGCCGACTAACGGCAGGTAACGGTCGGGGAAAGAAAGACACATCATCCGCCTGGCGGTTTGCTACTACCGAGAAACAGTTGCTGTCTCTTAAAGTTGTCTCATATCGACGGAACTAATCGTTTTTCTATCTTACCATTTCCTAGGGTTAGGTTTTTGTTTTATTTCAAACAAAGTCTTTACCAACCCCCCCCCCCAACCCCCAAAAAAAACACACACCAGTTAATCTCACCTCACATATGGAGAACTTTTCCACATTTTCTCACCTTACTGCTGTTAACTTTAATGCATTTCAACATAAAGTAGTACCGAGTTGTAAGATGGAAAGAAAAGGAGGGAGGTTTATTTTTTTTAAATTCTTACAGAAATATTTCCCTCATTATTTACATTCACACCATCCACCAACCTCCTTGACCAGTACCATCTTTTGCTGAATTCACAGCTGTAAGTCTTCTAAGGTCTGTCTACCAGCTTGATGCATCCATCTAGAAACTGACCTTTTGCCCAATACTCTTTGAAAAATATCTCATGCATCGTCAGATTGAATGGATGCACCTATGAAGAACAATTGCAAGTATTGGCACAGATTCTCTATGATATTTAGCTAGGACTGTCATTGGACCACTGTACCATATAAATCAGAATCAGCTTTATTGCCAAGTTCATGCATACAAACAAGGAATTTGACTCCGGTACACTTTGCTCTTTTGTTCTGTTTTTACATTACAGAATATACAAATTTACAATGTACAATATACACATATATAATAAAAAGCTGCATTTGCAACATATGCATGCTGTTGTTCTGTACTCTATTGAATGTTCATCAGAGAAACAGTCTGGGGGAAGAAACTGTTTCTGTGGCGGCTGGTTTTAGTGAACAGTGCTCTGTAGCGGCGGCCTGAAGGTAAAACTCTAAACAGTTTATGTGCAGGGTGTGTGGGGTCTGCAGAGATTTTAGCAGCTCTTTTCTTGACCCTAGACCTGTATAAGTCCTGGATGGAGGGAAGGTCAGCCCTGATTATTCTCTCTGCAGACCTGATTATTCGTTGCAGTCTGGACCTGCCCTGTTTTGTGGATGAGCCAAACCACACTGAGATGGATGAAGACAGGACAGACTGAATGATGGCAGTGTAGAAGATGACCAACAGCTCCTGTGGAAGGTTGAACTTCTTGAGTTGCCTCAGGAAGTACAGTCTCTGCTGGGCCTTCTTTCGAACAGTGTCTATGTGTGAAGACCATCTCAGGTCCTCAGAGATGGTGGTTCCTAAGGACCTGAAGTGGTCCACGGCCGATACAGTGTTGTTGAGGATGGTGAGGGGGGTGTATGGGGGTGGTGTTCTCCGAAAGACCACCACCATTTCCACAGTCTTGAGTGGGTTGAGTTCAAGGTAGTTCTGACAACACCAGTGTACCAGCCGATCCACCTGCTGTCTGTATGCAGATTCATCACCGTCCTGGATCAGTCCAATGACAGTGGTGTCGTCTGCAAACTTAAGGAGTTTCACGGACGAGTCCGATGAGGTGCAGTCATTTGTATAGAGAGAGAAGAGGAGTGGGGATAGAACACACCCCTGGGGGGCACCAGTACTTATTGAGAAGATGCTCCCCAGTCTCACCTGCTGCTGTCGGTCTGTCAGTAAGCTGTTGATCCACTGACAGGTGGAGGCTGGGACGTTGAGCTGGGTGAGCTGGTGGAGGATGTCCGGTATGATGGTGTTGAAGGCCGAGCTGAAGTCTACAAACAGGATCCTGGCGTACGTCCCTGGACGGTCGAGGTGTTACAGGATGAAGTATAGACCTAAGTTAACAGCATCATCTGCCGACCTGTTTGCTCGGTAAGTAAATTGCAGGGGTTCCAGCAGGGGGCCTGTGATGTCTTTCAGGTACTTCAACACCAGCCGCTCAAAGGATTTAATGACCACAGACGTCAGGTCTACAGGCCTGTAGTCATTTAATCCTACGACGGTGGGTTTCTTGGGAACCGGGATGATGGTGGATCGTTTGAGGCAGGAGGGGACCTCACATTTCTCCAGTGACTTGTTGAAGATCCTTGTGACGATTGGAGCAAGTTGATGTGCGCAGGCTGTCAGACATGATGGGGAGACGTTATCAGGTCCTCCAGCTTTCTTTGTTTTCATGCGCTGAAAGAGCCTGTTTACCTCTTCCTCTGAGATCTTTAGTGCAGGCAGAGGATCTGATGGTGGGGGGGTTGGTTGCTTTATGGGAGGAATTTGTTCCTGAATGGGATGTAGAGGGGATGATTTGAGGTGTGAATGGCTTCTTGTCATGTCTGCAGTAGAAGCTATTCAGACGGTTGGCCAGGAGACGACTCTGTTCAGGATGGGTGGAGGGGCTCTTGTTGGCAGTCAGGTTTCTCAGACCGGTCCATACAGCTGAAGTGTCACCAATAGAAAGGCTGTTCTTAAGCTTCTCACTTTAGCTTCTCTTAGCTGCTTTGATCTCATTTGTTAGTTTGTTCCTGGCCTGCCTGTACCACGCCCAATCTCCACTGCTGTGAGCTTCTTCCTTTTCCTTGCACAGGTTCCTGAGGTGTGGAGTAAACCATGGCTTATTGTTCCCAAAGGTGCAGAAGGTCTTGGTCTGCACACACATGTCCTCACAGAAACTGAATATGCTTTGACCTAAACTATTCCATTTTAACCCTGGCTGCATGTTTAGCGTCATCCTACTGGAAGGTGAGTTTCTAGTTTAGTCTTAAGTCTCTTAAGTCTTTAAGATAACCCTGTATTTAGGTTCATGATCCTGGTGAAGTAGAGTATCCCCACACCATGATGTTGATGACACTATGTTTCACTATGGACATGGTGTGTATTGGATGATGTGTGTTATTTTTCCACCACGCAGAGTGTTTTGCGTGAAGGTGAAAAGCAAGTTTTTGGTCTTAAATGACCCAAGCACCATAAGTTTTCACTACTTTTATTCCATCTTTTTTAGGGTTGATAAAGCACCATTGTGCCGTGTCTGCTACATGGAGTATGGCAAACTGCAAACAGGACTTCTTATGGCTTTCTTTCAACAGTGGCTTTCGACTTTCATGAAGCCCAGATCCAGGGAGTGCACAAGTAATAATTGTCTTGTTGACAGATTTTCCCATCTGTGAGGGATTTCAGAAGCTCCTCCACAGTTTCCATGGGCCTCTTGGCAGTTTCTCTCATTAGTTCTCAGTAAGCCTGGCAGCTTTTATCCTGGAAGTCAAAACTGGGATCAGGAATATAAAAACACAGTGTAGTCATGCTACAGTTGCAATTCAAAAAAACCAATGGATTTGTTAATAGTTTTGCTAGGTGGCAAGGCTAAGTAGTATTAACAAGAAGCGATGTCACAAACTAATGTCCATTATTATTTTAACAAATTATTTATTGATTCAAACTGGCAAAGGCCCAAATACATAGTGTGTTAATGCTGTACTTTAAATGCATGGCAGCCATATTTAATTTTGAGGTCAAAGGTTGGTGAGTAACTTCTAACTTTTTATTTCAGAATTCAAACTTCTGGGGCACTGCAATTGATTTTTCTAACTCACCATAATTAAATTGTTATTCAGAACAGTTGTGATGGTGCATAAGTTTGATTAAACAACTGAAACACTCCCTGAAGTCCAAGTTCCAGAGATTGCACACCAAACTCAACATAAGCCTTCAGTATGTGTTTCAAATAAAATGTAGAGTTGCATTATTAAACTGTTTATTAGTGCTTCTGCAGGTTTGTAGTCTGAAATGTATCAGTGAACATGTTCCTTTAGTGTTTGAATGAATAAAATGCAGAAAACTACATTGCTTTCAACTCGTGTTGCCAATAGTTGTTAGCCGGGTCACTGGGAAAAATTATCTTCGAATCCTACCATATTTCTCTTACAACTGGAACACAATTAGAATGGGTTTGATGTCATTCCTTCATTCAAGTTCTAACTTCCAAAATAGATGGGACACAGAATTTATCTTTTTTTTTTTTAACTGTGAGCTACTTTCACTTTTAGCTGACCTAATAATTGCAGTTTTCAAACTGTTAAAATGTACTGTCTTCTGGCATTTTTTCTTCATAATAACCTTAAATTAGGTATGAGATATTTTTGCAAATTCCCATTAAAAAGGAAAAATTACATTTCTACAAGACCTATTAATAGGTTTTTACTTTAGATTTATAAATAACAGCATGGATTACAGAGGTGTGGTTGTGACACTTCGTATTTACAGCAAGTAGTTTCCTCTTTTTCATCAAAAGCATACTTTTGTCTGCTCTTAAGTATTGTATCTCTGTCGCCCCAGCTTAATTTTTTATTTTAAATAAACCTGTGGAAATATGAAAAAATGAAACCGAAATTGAAGAATAAACCTTTTAATTTAACTAAATGTTATTATTTTTCATAGTTTTAATGCCAGTGAGATACTTGATCTTCTTACATGTAACATCAAGAGTTTTTAATGAAAAGCAAATTAATACTTTTGATGTGAATACTAAAAGTTTAATGTAACTGTGATATTTTAGAGTGCTTTTCTCCTTGCTTTTGACTAAAATATGGTTTTGTGGGATGGTCCTGCAATACATTTACCCCACCAACCCTCAGTAGAGGCTGTTATAACTGATTAACGCTGACAGGGATTATTACTGTGCATTGTCGTCATAAACCTTAATCCTTCAATCTTCTTGAATTGTGATGCAAAGACCTATAATAGAGTTTATTCTGGGTATTTTTATGCATGACTTAAGATAAAATAGCATATTTTATTGTCACAATGGTTAGAATTTAGAGTTTAATTCAGTCTGTTTTGCATAAACATGGTATACATTAGAGATGTACCTAAAATGACTACAATAATACACTGACACACACCAGTTATTGGCTTACCGCAAAGAAAATGTTGTTAACAAGCCTCTGTGAAGGTTTTTTTCACCACAGCTGCCTTGTAGGCATGCTGCTGCTGATTAGCTTTCAGCTCTTCCACCTGGCTCTATCTTTTCTCTGTGTGGGCTCTGTGCTCCTCACCCAGGTGTCGGAGGAAGAATGCTTTGTGTATGAATCATTCAGATGCGTGTCTTTAAAGTCTTCTCCCCCATTTTATACTGAGTCCTCCATTCTCTCTTTCTCTGAGCCATTGATCCCCAAAGGCTGATGAAGATCAAGGTGAAAACCAGAGAAGTCTCTGTTGCCATCTTACAAGTTTACAGATTCCTTCATCTTTTTAATGCCTCGTCTGTTTTATTAAGAGCGGAAGAGGCTCTTTAAACAAGTTAAACAGCCTGATGTGCTTTATTGTTGTTTCTGTAGTGGTGAGATTGTGAAAGGTGCCCCAAGCTCATCAAGTACTTTCTTTGCACACAGTCATCTCATGAGGTCACAGCTGTACCCAAGTGTTTGAATAAAGGACAAAGGTGTATAGAAATACACTTTATTGCTTTTTAAGAGGGTGACTTGTTTAAATAAACGGATTTCTTTTGTTAAAATCATGACTATTGGTGCTATATACAAAATAGTCACCTGGATGTATATAAATATACATAAAAAGATATATTTTATACATTGTAAGTGCACTTTGCACTCTGGGTGCATTTTGGGTTAATTACTATTTCTTCGTGTATCTTTGTTCTCTTGTGCCCTCTAGTGGTCACCAAAAACACAACACAACAGTCCTGAATTTCAGAAGGACGGAGCCAAAGTGGAGGAAGCCGTTTTTGACATTTTTTCGTTGATTGCAAGCATTTTAACTAAACAACTACTATCTAATGAATGTGTTAGGATTTAAGAATAACAATAACCACTTTTGTTTATGACTAAACAAATTATGCTTACAGACGTGCAAAGCTGGTAGAAATATACCCTGAATAAACTGCTGCTGTCATTTCAATAAAAGGTGTTTCTTCAAAGTATTGACTCAAATGGGACTAAGTACAAATGCACAACCCCAGTTTTGAAAGCTATACATATGAAAACCATAGTTGTAAAGAAAACCTGGTCACATGAAACACAGCTGCATGGCTCCCTGTCCAACGTTATGGATGAGGCAGACAGAAATTAACAGGCGGTATCATTTTCGGCTAGACTTAGAGAGGCTAAGACAAATGTGTTCTTCTACTGTCTGAAAACAACTTCAATCTACAAAAACATCATGGTATGTTATCCAAATGCTATTTTATTTACCTTTAAATAATGAACACATTTGCATTGAGTTATTTACTCAGAAGCATTTCCCATTTACATGGGTAATTAAGGTTGGAGGCGGCGCACCACTAATGATCTTCCTGTTAAACACATGCTGAACAGAACATGTAAAGCATTTCTAGACAGAGTTGCTACCTCCAATCACCTCCTATCTATGTTCATCTGTTTTTGTATAAATATCCAGCCAACACAAAAGTGATTATGGCTGAAAGATTCATAAAATAGTTTTTGCATAATATTTGAGGTTCGAGTTGTTGTAAGACAATATATAAGTCCATTTAGGGTCGGGGCCCACTCAGATTAGTCTTAAACTTTAGTCCAATACACTATATCTAATCTGGATTTATACTAAATGAAGACACAGGTAAGACATTAACCGTTTATAAACTTTAACCAGAATTGCAACGTAAAAATCCTGAACTATCCCTTTAAGCTGTCCTCTCCGTTGAAGCCCCCGTCTCCCACTTTTGTTCAACTTATTGAATGCTTCACATAGGTGTCCCATTAGCTGCCTGAAGAAAATAACTGTTACAGGGCGGCGTCCTTCACTTGTGGTTTCCGCTTTTAGCGTGTCACGCGTTAATTCACGGTTTTAAATTAAATTCCGTTAGCTGCCTCCCACGGATGTTTTTGAACTACTGTAATGGAGTGTCGAGTCTTATCTATCCAGAGTCATGTTGTCAGAGGTTACGTAGGGAACAAGTCTGCAACATTTCCGTTGCAGGTGAGTAGAAATACATTCTGTGCTTAGATCACTGCTTTACCAGAAGAAAGCGTTGTGTTATCAGTCAGACCAGAGACTGGAAACTTACCTTGATTGCGTTCAGACGCCGCATTTTACATTTACGTGACAAATGTGATGTTAAACCTGTCTGTAACGACTTAATATCTCAGACCGTGTTTTATATGTAAGATCAGTCAACAAACCAGCGAAATGCTTAAAACTAGAATTAAGTTACAAGAATTTATTTTTCTAATCCAGATCTGATAAGTGCATTTGTAGTTGCCCCTCTTGAGTTAGTACTTTGTAGAACTACCTTGTGCTGGAATGACAACTGCAAGTCTTTTGGGCTATGTCTCTATTAACTTTCCACATTTGGAGACTTACATTTTTTGCCTATTCTTTTTTTGCAAAACAGCTCAAGCTTAACCAGATTACATGGAGACTGCCTATTAACATACCGTTTGAAGTCTTGCCACATATTCCTAATCAGATTTGGGGTTGGACTTTGAGTTTTTACAGAAATACAGGTCCTTCTCAAAATATTAGCATATTGTGATAAAGTTCATTATTTTCCATAATGTAATGATGAAAATTTAACATTCATATATTTTAGATTCATTGCACACTAACTGAAATATTTCAGGTCTTTTATTGTCTTAATACGGATGATTTTGGCATACAGCTCATGAAAACCCAAAATTCCTATCTCACAAAATTAGCATATCATTAAAAGGGTCTCTAAACGAGCTATGAACCTAATCATCTGAATCAACGAGTTAACTCTAAACACCTGCAAAAGATTCCTGAGGCCTTTAAAACTCCCAGCCTGGTTCATCACTCAAAACCCCAATCATGGGTAAGACTGCCGACCTGACTGCTGTCCAGAAGGCCACTATTGACACCCTCAAGCAAGAGGGTAAGACACAGAAAGAAATTTCTGAACAAATAGGCTGTTCCCAGAGTGCTGTATCAAGGCACCTCAGTGGCAAGTCTGTGGAAAGGAAAAAGTGTGGCAGAAAACGCTGCACAATGAGAAGAGGTGACCGGACCCTGAGGAAGATTGTGGAGAAGGGCCGATTCCAGACCTTGGGGGACCTGCGGAAGCAGTGGACTGAGTCTGGAGTAGAAACATCCAGAGCCACCGTGCACAGGCGTGTGCAGGAAATGGGCTACAGGTGCCGCATTCCCCAGGTCAAGCCACTTTTGAACCAGAAACAGCGGCAGAAGCGCCTGACCTGGGCTACAGAGAAGCAGCACTGGACTGTTGCTCAGTGGTCCAAAGTACTTTTTACGGATGAAAGCAAATTCTGCATGTCATTTGGAAATCAAGGTGCCAGAGTCTGGAGGAAGACTGGGGAGAAGGAAATGCCAGAAGTCCAGTGTCAAGTACCCACAGTCAGTGATGGTCTGGGGTGCCGTGTCAGCTGCTGGTGTTGGTCCACTGTGTTTTATCAAGGGCAGGGTCAATGCAGCTAGCTATCAGGAGATTTTGGAGCACTTCATGCTTCCATCTGCTGAAAAGCTTTATGGAGATGAAGATTTCATTTTTCAGCACGACCTGGCACCTGCTCACAGTGCCAAAACCACTGGTAAATGGTTTACTGACCATGGTATCACTGTGCTCAATTGGCCTGCCAACTCTCCTGACCTGAACCCCATAGAGAATCTGTGGGATATTGTGAAGAGAACGTTGAGAGACTCAAGACCCAACACTCTGGATGAGCTAAAGGCTGCTATCGAAGCATCCTGGGCCTCCATAAGACCTCACCAGTGCCACAGGCTGATTGCCTCCATGCCACGCCGCATTGAAGCAGTCATTTCTGCCAAAGGATTCCCGACCAAGTATTGAGTGCATAACTGTACATGATTATTTGAAGGTTGACGTTTTTTGTATTAAAAACACTTTTCTTTTATTGGTCGGAAGAAATATGCTAATTTTGTGAGATAGGAATTTTGGGTTTTCATGAGCTGTATGCCACAATCATCCGTATTAAGACAATAAAAGACCTGAAATATTTCAGTTAGTGTGCAATAAATCTAAAATATATGAATGTTAAATTTTCATCATGACATTATGGAAAATAATGAACTTTATCACAATATGCTAATATTTTGAGAAGGACCTGTATGTGTCAGTAAACCATTCCATTGTAGTTCTGGCTGTATGTTTAGGGTTGTTGTCCTGCTGCAAACTAAACCTCCTCCTCAATATGTTTATTGCAGCCTCTGATAGTTTTTTTCCCCCAGGACTGCCCTGTATTTAGCTGTATTTAGTATTTAACATCAGCATGATGTTGCCACCACCATGTTTAGCTCTAGGGATCATGTGTTCATGGTAACAGCAGTGTTAGTTTTCTGCCGCATGTTGGCCAAAACGTTTTAATTTGGTCTCATCTGATCAGAGCACCTGTATTTTTTATTTGGTCCCTAAATGTCAACTGAAAAGGGGACCTGGTCTGATTTTTATTTGTAGAAGATTTTGAAAACCATGGACCTTCTATTACGAATCTGCGATACTTCATGTTGTCTGTCAGATTAAATCCAAATGAAATATTTTTTATCTTGTAGTTTTAATATGACAAAATGTGAGAAAAATAAGGAATATAAGTACTTTTTGCAAATCACTCTAAACGGAAGGTCTAAAGTTGCATTGTTGGACGACTTTATTTTAAATGCCAGAAATGGATACTTTCTGTTATGCTTGTAGAAACTGAAACTGACCTTTGAGGCAGTAAAGGCTAAACTGAACTAAGGACATTTTATTTCTCTACATTAGAAAGTTTAACATAAATCTTTAAGATCTCTAGTTTCTAGCAGCCTATCATGACCAAGTAAATAATGCAGCACAACCCAGTTTGAAAAGAAAAACACAAGGATGCTGTACCAGTATGCTAATTCCCAATGAGCTATTGGCTAAAAACTAATCATTGTTAGTGTGATGTATAACTTCCTAAAAGTTAGGTAATTTGATGAGGATGGTAGGTTTGACTGGCCTTGAAGGAGTCTAAAACAACTGAATAGTATCTGAATGTTTAAGAAACAGGAAAAAATCAAGCTGATGGAGGATCGGAGAGATTCACCGTCGTTCTGTTGATCCGTTTACTGTCTGGTCTCTCCGGGAATCACCGTTAGGATGGAAAACAGAATTTGATCCTCAGCCCCACTGTTCTCACTGTTCAGGGACATTGAGACACTTATTCAGGTCACTGAAGTGGTGTGGTGTGGCAATGTTATTGTTCTCTCCTTTCACAGCCGCCTCCTTCCTGTTTTTCCAGGTGCTGGGCTTTGAAGTGGACTCCATCAACTCTGTGCAGTTTTCCAATCACACAGGTTGGTTGCGTGTCTTCACTGCAGGTCGTAATGCTGTCCTTTACAGAGAGGCTTTACAGTGTTCATTATACAGGTGCAGAGAAACACACGGTGGCCTTGAAATAGTCATTTCTATCCAAAGAAGAAGGGAGAAGCCCTCTTTTTTTTCGGTTTAATTTTGTGCCAGGATGTTAACACAGTTTGTTCAGAAGAGATCAAGTAAATACTGGCTCTAATGAATGCTCTCTTTAGTTTTTATACATGGTTGAAATTATCCTATGATGATAAAAATCATCCTTTAAATAGTACACCCCATGGCTCTGGGAAACAAGAGAAGCCATGTTTTTAGGAGAAAGCCCAGGTTCTGTTGTACAATTTAAAATACTTTTTCCCAAGCTGTTTATTTTTAACCGGATCAGACATGTTTGCATAAATATAACAAAAATCTAAAATATCCTTTGTTTGAATGTCTAGACAATCCCACTCAGTTGTGTTTGGCTGCAGCCCACTTGTTTCCCATTGTTGGTTGAGCCAAAATGTGATTCAGGCAACAGGACAGAGAGAGGGACACCCGCCATCTTAATCATAGTGTACTGTCCCAGAAGCAAATGTAAAAATGTATTCTCAGCAATCACGGTGTGCCAAAGCTATGTTTCTGTGTAGTTTCTTAACTCGGCACAAAAGAAAAAAGGAGACCTTTCCAGAAAACATGGATTGTTTTCATGCTTTTTCCTGAAAAGACACAGATATAATATAGTTGTAGAAATCTGTCCATCAGTTCTTGCAGTTTAGATTTAAAGCAACAAATTAAGGCAAAATAAATCATTAATGAACCCCCTCATCTGACAGAGTAAAGGAGTGAACCACAGAGTTAATCTGGGGTTTATTTACTTGTAAGGAAGGGTTCTGTATGCGTGCTTTATCTGCCTGTTTTAAACAAAGCCACCAGGTTCAGTGATGTGGACTTAGCGTTTAACCAAAAACTAAAAGTTAATGGTTTTCTAAGAACCACCTCATCCAGGTTCAGCTCACAAAAAAGAGCCGACTCTTCCTGAGTCTGTTAGAAAACTAAGTTTAAATAAGGTCTTCTTTGACCTTGTTTAAAATAATTTGGGCTTTCTGTCATTTTTTGTTGCGTTGTGCTGCTATATACAGTACAGACCAAAGGTTTGGACACACCTTCTCATTCAAAGAGTTGTCTTTATTTTCATGAATGAATATTGTAGCTTCACACTGAAGGCATCAAAACTATGAATTAACACATGTGGAATTATATACTGAAAGAAAAGTGTGAAACAACTGAAAATATGTCTTATATTCTAGGTTCTTCAAAGCAGCCACCTTTTGCTTTGATTACTGCTCCGCACACTCTTGGCATTCTGTTGATGAGCTTCAAGAGGTAGTCACCTGAAATGGTTTTCCAACAGTCTTGAAGGAGTTCCCAGAGATGCTTAGCACTTGTTGGCCCTTTTGCCTTCACTCTGTGGTCCAGCTCACCCCAAACCATCTCGATTGGGTTCAGGTTTGGTGACTGTGGAGGCCAGGTCATCTGGCGCAGCACCCCATCACTCTCCTTCTTGGACAAATAGCCCTTACACAGCCTGGAGGTGTGTTTGGTGTCATTGTCCTGTTGAAAAATAAATGATGGTCCAACTAAACGCAAACCGGATGGAATAGCATGCTGCTGCAAGATGCTGTGGTAGCCATGCTGGTTCAGTATGCCTTCAATTTTGAATAAATCCCCAACAGTGTCACCAGCAAATCACCCCCACACCATCACACCTCCTCCTCCATGCTTCACGGTGGGAACCAGGCATGTAGAGTCCATTCGTTCACCTCTTCTGCGCCGCACAAAGACACGGTGGTTGGAACCAAAGATCTCAAACTTGCACCCATCAGACCAAAGGACATATTTCCACTGGTCTAATGTCCATTCCTTGTGTTCTTTAGCCCAAACAAGTCTCTTCTGCTTGTTGCCTGTCCTCAGGAGTGGTTTCCTAGCAGCTATTTTACCATGAAGGCCTGATTCACACAGTCTCCTCTTAACAGTTGTTCTAGAGATGTGTCTGCTGCTAGAACTCTGTGTGGCATTGACCTATTCTCTAATCTGAGCTGCTGTTAACTTGCGATTTCTGAGGCTGGTAACTCGGATGAACTTATCGTCCGCAGCAGAGGTGACTCTTGGTCTTCCTTTCCTGAGGTGGTCCTCATGTGAGACAGTTTCTTTGTAGCTTGATGGTTTTTACGACTGCACTTGGGGACACTTTCAAAGTTTTCCCAATTGTTCAGACTGACTGACCTTCATTTCTTAAAGTAATGATGGCCACTCGTTTTTCTTTACTTAGCTGCTTTTTTCTTGCCATAATACAAATTCTAACAGTCTATTCAGTAGGACTATCAGCTGTGTACTGTATCCACCTCCTGCACAACACAACTGATGGTCCCAACCCCATTTAAAAGGCTTGAAATCCCACTTATTAAACCTGACAGGGCACACCTGTGAAGTGAAAACCATTTCAGGTGACTACCTCTTGAAGCTCATCAACAGAATGCCAAGAGTGTGCGGAGCAGTAATCAAAGCAAAAGGTGGCTACTTTGAAGAGCCTAGAATATAAGACATATTTTCAGTTGTTTCACACTTTTCTTTCAGTATATAATTCCACATGTGTTAATTCATAGTTTTGATGCCTTCAGTGTGAAGCTACAATATTCATAGTCATGAAAATAAAGAAAACTCTTTGAATGAGAAGGTGTGTCCAAACGTTTGGTCTGTACTGTATATTTTGTCAAAACATAAAACCGTATTGAGATTTCATCTTGTCAAAGAAATACTTCATGAAACCGCTAAAAGAACAAACCTATCTTAGAGGATGAATGTTTATTGGAAAAAAGTAAAAAATCTTCACCCAGAATGTAAATGGATCACCGTTACATAGTGAAAAATTGTAGACTAGATTGCATAAGTATGTGCGGTAGTTTGGACTTGGGACATAGGTCTGAAGAGGTGGTGCCTTGTTACCTGAAGTAACTTTACATGCTTGAAATAATCCCTGGATCTTAAGAACTCATCTCTGTTTATAAGTTTTATTGATCGATCGTTGAAGTGTTGTGGTGTCTATTAGCCATGGTTTATTCTGTCCTCACTTTTAGTCCAGAAAAGTAGCACTTAATTGGTTCAGCTTTATCGGCCGTATATTGCTGATGCACCTGTGGGAAACACTGTTTATGGGTTTTTCCATCATGGCAGTTCCAGTGGTAAATTGGTGTCTACCAGAGCTTACTTAGCATCAGGTGATTTTAAGGCAGTTTTCCATTCATGGTTCCGCTCCGCTCTGCTGGACCTCGCTCTCCTCAGCTCCACCTCCAGCCGTCAGCATCGTGTGCTGTGCTCCATAACTGTGCTGCGATGTCCAGTAAAATCCGTGGCTTGTCATTCTCTAAACTACCTCGGCGAACACAGTCATGTGATAGACAAATGCTGTATTGGTTTCCATTTTCGCAAGCACCAAATCTGTCACCTTAAAACTGTTGGCATCTCAACACCATCTTCTAGCTGGGCCAGAAGAAGGAACCATCGAGACTGGGGCTGGAGGTCGGCTCATGGAGACCAACAACCAAGCAAAAGCTTTAAAAATCTCAGATTACATTCACTTTTGATCTGCTGAATTTAAGACAAGAATCAGTAAAATCTCTGAGCTTGAAAGTCTGATTAGCTCTTGAATATCTCTTATCTTTCTGCTGTTTACTTTGATATCGTAGAGTTTTTATTGGGTCAATGCACAGCATATAGCTGAAGCTGCAACGCTTCTTTTCCAATAATCCATAAATTTATCCCAAATTATTTCTTAGATGCTGTTGGTTCATTTATATAAACAGGTAAGATTGTTAAATCCAGTCAGTCGAACGGGATTGTGTCGCGTTCACAAATGTCGCCTGTTGTTTAACATTGTTGTTTAATGTTAATAAAGTAACCAGGGGATTTTGAGGGGGATCGGTTTGCAGCGGTGTTGAGATAAAATTATGTATTTAGTTGGGAGCATAACACAGAGAGTCAGACCTTTGCTGCATGCTTTCAGTGGCGTAATGTAGTAACTGCATGTTGGCTCTCTGTGGGGAAAACTGAACAACTTTTTTTATGGAACAAGGTAAAAACTGGCCCCAGCAACAGCTTTGGTTAAGTACTGGAACCACTTTAATGGTAAAGCCCTAAGTCCAGACAATCACTAAGTAATTGTGCTGAAAAGCCTAACTAAGCAGTGTGAAGAAAGCAAACTTAAAGCAACTCATTCAGTAAACTTTTAAATTCTAGCCAAGTGTATATGAGTAGACATGTGCTGGTAATCAGTTACATGGCTGAAAAATGTCTGTTACACTTTTCCCTTACTTACCAGAACAGCAAATTCAGCTGGTTGGAGACATTTTGGTCATGAAAAACAGGGACAGTTAAAGAAGCTTCATCCATCTCTCTTATTCATGGTAACCTTGCTCTATGACGAGCAGAACTGCTAAAATAAAATGTTGTTGATGACGTTATGAATGTTGCATATCAGAATAGAAATGTCACCTTGGTTTGAGCAGCAGTTACCTCGACTCCAGGGAGAATTTCTCACCAATTCTCTAAACCAAGATCCCTCTGACGGATCGGCTGCAGGTAATATACTGACTGCTCATAAATAGTTTACACCACCACACTTAGAAAAACAACCCCGTCAGTTCACTCTTAACTCTTCATCTTTTAAAAGTCTGCAGCTGTTTAGATTTAAGTTTTTCTTTTTTATTATTATTTATGAAAGCTATATGTTCATGCCTGAACTCGGGGTGTCTATGTTTCTCCTGGGTTTTGAAAACTAGTGTCAGTAGCCAAAAACAAGAGAAAGGGTTAGTTTTAGGGAGTTTACAGACAGCTTTAGGAGGAGTTCTTAATAGACCTCTCAGGCTTTTCAAATGTCATCCATTTTTCATTTCTTTTTTAAACTGATGCAACCACATGCAGGGAGAAAAACTGGTGCTCTGCTTTCCCACAAATATCGGGTACCTTTGAGACCCAGTTTGACTGGAAACATGTTGCTCACAGCCGTATGAAGGAAAACAAAAACCTGGTGAAACTAGGAGGGCTCAAGACATGCAGAGATGATGGGATTATTTTCTGAGCTTCTTTTGCCAAAATATGTGAAGAGTTGTCTTCCTCCAAAGGATTTGGAGACATTTACATTAGGATCACTTGAATTAATATCAACATCAGGTCTTTGGGAACATGAAGCACTTCTGTTTTGAAACGTTCATCCTAAAGTATTGAGCTGTAATCCTTGCGCCTAGTTTTTTCTGGTACGTGTAAACATGTTCCCTCCTGCGACCACAGCACATGTTTCTGCTTTGCTGTGAGCTTTCCTTGTAGAGGTGCATTTACTGGCTCAGTGTCAAGCTTCGTGTGCAGGGTACCAAAATCATGTCTTGGTGTGTATGTGTCCATTTTGTCCCTGATCATTTGCAATCAGAACAGCTTCTTCGGGTTTATTCTAGGTTAGGGCTGAACAGGAGACAAAGCAAAGAGGGAGCTGGCCTCCAGGATACAACGTTCCCATTCAGTCAGTGTGGAGGCCACCTTTTTTTGGCCCTGGATGACACAAAGAGTTTGAAGCTGGATGTGCAGAGCAAAGAGGAGGACTTTTTATTATCCGTGTTTTACCAAGTTTTGTCCACCTAAGTTTTTATTTTCACACATTTTTAGTTGTCTGTAAAGTGTCATGATTTTTTAAAATCTTTTTTCTTTTCTAGGTTGTTTGTGAGATTTATCGTGGTTTCAATCAAATCCAGCCCGTCGTAAAACATCAACCATACTTTTGTCCGGTTCCTTTCTGTTCAGGCTACGCTCACTGGAAGGGACAGGTGCTGACCGCCGAGGAGCTGAACGTGCTGTACGAAGGCATCAAGCTCAATGAAGTGAACCAGTATGACTATATTCTCACAGGTGGGTTTAGGATGACCCGAGGCTCTACGAGGACGCTTGTGGCATAAAAGTCTGAATATTTCAACAGTATTTCCATGTTCCACGAACAAACCTTTTGTGTGATGGACCAACTTAAAGTACTTAATTGTAAAGTGGAGGGAAAGAGATTTGTTTTGTTTTTACAAATAAAAGTCTGGACGAGTGTGTTGTACGTATGTAAAGAACTATATCTAGGGCAAACAGCTTGCTGCAGAAGGATTTGTTGGTTTTGCTATAGGAAGTTTGCTTAAAAAACATTATTATTTCTACTTGTGCAGCATGAGTTGTTGGAAACCTGCTATATACATAAATTTGACCTTGACCTTGAACAGCATCATAGAACCAAAGAACACAGCAGACAGGTCAGAGATAAAGTGGGGGAGACATTTTAAGCTGGTTGGATCATAAAATAATATCCTGTTCTTCAAGCGTGTCACAGAGCACGGTTAAGTCCCTTATTGAAAGAAAGTCCATATGAAGTCCCGTTTATAGTTTGCAACTGCACATCACCTGGATGAAACCATCCCTACCGTGATGCACAGTGGTGGCAGCATTATGCTTTGGGTTGCTTTTCTTTAGCGGGCATAGGGAAGCTGGTAAGAGTTGACAGGTGGTGCTAAATGCAGGGCAGGACTACAATAAAACCGTGAGACTACAAAACCCTGAGCCTGGGGAGGACAGTCAGCGCAGCGGATGCTCACACCGGACACAAATGACATTACCCAAAATGCTATAGAGCACAAAGTGGAGGAAGCACAGATGAGACGGAGAGGAAAGAAGAAAGCAAGCATATATGGTTAATGATATGGGCATCGCTATATTTACCGTTATTATTGTCTGCAGGATTTTGTAATATGCAGCCCTACCTTCTTGCCTACAGCCAGAGCTACAATGGAGTGGTTTAGTTTAAAGCATATTCATGCGGTAGAATGTCCCAGTCAAAGTCCAGACTCAAGTACATAAAATTTGTGGGGGAAAAAACTGACGTTCAAAGAGGTTCTTCTTTCAGTCTGACTGAATTTGAGGGATTTTGTAAGAAGACTGGGGAACGGACCCAAAAAGGCGTGGTTCTACTATCGACTCAGGGAAGGCGAATACAGATGTATGCCACATGTTTCCAATTTTTATTTTCTAAAAATGTTTGAAGACTGTATCATTTGGACAGAAATATTTGCAGTAAACACAGCACCAAATTGTGGATGTTCCTGTGTTTAACTGTACTACTAATCTGCCTTTTGTTTTAATTATTTTGTTTGGACAAATGTCATTTTTTTCAACTCTGAATTTTATTTGCAGTTTATGAATAAATTATCTTAGAGTACAATCTCTAAAACAGTTAAATGCTGCCAGACATGTTGACCTCCTGATTTATTTCATGCAGCAACGTGTGATGTATGAATGTAATAGAGCAGCAGTGACAGGAAAGGGTTATTTGCAGTGTTGTTTTGATATATTGTCGTCTGTCAGAAACACCTCATAGTGCATAAAAAGAATAACTTAATTATCTATGTTTTTAAGCAGTGTGATTGGCCATTAAACCTCTGAGTGACAGTTAATAACCTCTTCAGGACATTAACACGTGTTTTTGACAGGAAAATAGCTCTCAAAACCTTTTTACCGAAACCTTTTTTTTAACCAATCCAGAAAAAACTGTTGCTGCCAATGAAATGTGTTTATTTAAGCCAGTTTTTAAGTAAATGTGATCATTCGTACATTTTTAGTTATTTATTTTTATTAACCATAAATGTAAAATGGGCACTCAGCATGGGTCTTTGTTTTCCTACATATGGCGCTGTTTCATTTGATTAAGTAGACGAGAGACTGCTGACCCGTAGTCTGCGCGTGGAGAAGAACATGCTTAAAAATATTATAGGATGCTCAACTCAGTCAGATTGTTATCGAGCATCAAAAGCACCAACCTAAAGTAAACGGTCATGTTTTTTTTTTGTTTTTTCCCTAAGGATACAGCAGGGACACATCCTTCCTGGAAGCAGTTGTTGATATTATCCAGGAAATAAAGAAGAACAACCCCAGCTTGGTATATGGTGGGTTTACGTGATTTTCCAGTTTGAAACAATAAAACCTGCCTGTTTTTTTTTGTTTTTTATTAAATGATGCCAACTGTTTTTATTTCAGTTTGCGATCCTGTCATGGGAGACCATGGTGCTATGGTAAGATTCCATGTTTTTTCCTTGCAGCATAAGAGATCCGATAACTGCCTTGACATTTAAAGCTGTAAATCTGTGATTGTCTGATAAAAAGGCTGTTGAAGAAATACTTTGTTTTCTTTGTATTTGTCAGTATGTTCCAGAGAACCTGCTGCCTGTCTACAAGAACAAAGTAGTGCCTTTGGCAGATATTCTCACCCCGAACCAGTTTGAAGCAGAGTGAGTGCATTTTAAAGCTGCTATCCCAGTTACCCAAACCACATGGGATTGTTGAAGAGCACACAGATACACTAAGTGTGTGGTTTACATTTCTGGTTTCATCAGGTTGTTAACTGGGAGGAAAATAAACACAGAAGACGATGCTGTTAAGGTGAGT
Source organism: Girardinichthys multiradiatus (assembly GCF_021462225.1). Taxonomy (NCBI): domain Eukaryota; kingdom Metazoa; phylum Chordata; class Actinopteri; order Cyprinodontiformes; family Goodeidae; genus Girardinichthys; species Girardinichthys multiradiatus. The sequence goes on from NC_061800.1 coordinate 38,724,052, forward strand.
GTTCTGAACATTTCCTTTATGTTGTATTTGGATTTACATTTGGACTTCAGTCTTTGAGAAAGCAGGTACCTTATCTGTTCTCCAGGTGATGGACTTGCTTCATGAAATGGGTCCAGACACTGTGGTCCTCACCAGTACAGATCTGCTCTCAAAACACGGGGACCAGTTCTTGGTGGCACTTGGGAGCCAAAAAATAAGTAAAGTATTGAGTGTGTTTTTTCCACAACAAGGATAATGAGCATTGAACATGACAACATTGTTCTCAGTAAATCTGTTACTATTGAGCCTGTTAGGATATTGATGTCAATTACTTGCCAAAAAAATCCACATCTGTTTCAGCTTATCCAGAGATTACATCTAGAGATTCATAAAACTGGAGGAGAGCTTTTTTCCTCTTTCTTCTACCGCAAAATAGCTTATTCCAACTGGGAAAATTAGAAATCAGGCAGGGGGATAAGGAGCTCATAGAGTAGCCCTGAGTTTATAATTAAATATGGCTGCCATGTGTATAAAAGGTAGTGAAAGTTGCCTATATAAACCATTTATTAGCGTTTTGGGTGGGTTATTTTCACCCAGTGTCACACATAGTACAACATGTATTTGTTAATATGTACCTTTTTTGGGTTTGAACAAAAAAAAAGGAGAAAAAGGTATTATTATTATTAGCTTGTGTTCCTAATATTACTCTGCAAACAAATATCACAGTTTTTGGGCTTGCAATGAAATTGCGCTGAGCTCTGGGGCAATGTCACTCCCAGTCCTGATGTCTTACTCCTTAGACAAATCAAATACAGTACTGGGTTATGCAGCAGCACAACAATCCTAAGGAAAACCAGCAAGTCCACCTCTGAATGGCTCAAATTCAAGGTTTCGGAGTGGCCTAGTCAAGGTCTGGACTTAAATTCAATTTAAATGCTGTGACTTGAGCTTAAACATGCTGTTCATGATTAAAAAACCTCAAAATTAAAACAATTCTGCAAAGATGAGAGGGCCATAATTCCTCCATGTGATGGAAACGACTCATTGACAGTTACCATAAACTCTTGACGACAGTTGTTGCTGCAAAGGTTCTCACAACCAGTTATTACTGTTAGAGAACAATTAACACTTCTCATAGGGTCAGGTTATTGGATAGCTCTTTTCTCGATAAATGAAGTTATGATTTGAAAATGGTATTTGTACACACGTGGACAAAATAGTCGGTACCCCTCGGTTAATGAAAGAAAAATCCACAATGGTCTCAGAAATAACTTGAATCTGACAAAAGTAATAATGAATAAACATTTTATGAAAATGAACAAATGAAAGCCAGACATTGCTTTTCAAACATGCTTCAACAGAATAAAAAAAAAATAAACTCATGAAACAGGCCTGGACAAAAATGATGGTACCCTTGACTTAATATTTTGTTGCACAACCTTTTGAGGCAATCGCTGCAATCAAACGATTCCTATAACTGTCAATGAGACTTCTTCACCTCTCAGCAGGTATTTTGACCCACTCCTCATGAGCAAACTGCTCCAGTTGTCTCAGGTTTGAAGGGTGCCTTTTCCAGACGGCATGTTTCAGCTCCTTTCAAAGATGCTCAATAGGATTTAGGTCAGGGCTCATAGAAGGCCACTTCAGAATAGTCCAATGTTTTCCTCTTAGCCATTCTTGGGTGTTTTTAGCAAAACAGCCCCAGAACATAACAGAGCCTCCTCCGTGTTTCACAGCAGGGACAATGTTCTTTTCTTCATATGCTTCATTTTTCCATCTGCAAACATAGAGCTGATGTTCCTTGCCAAAAAGTAAAATGTTTGTCTCATCTGTCCATAGGACATTCTCCCAGAAACTTTGTGGCTTGTCTACATGTAGTTTGGTAAATTCCAGTCTGGCTTTTTTATGATTTGTTTTCAACAATGGTGTTCTCCTTGGTCGTCTCCCATTAAGTCCACTGATCTGACACTGATGTTCCTTGAGCTTGAAGTTCACCTTTGATCTCTTTCGAAGTTTTTCTGGGTTCATTTGTTACCGTTCATATTATCCGTCTCTTTGTTTTGTCATCAGTTTTCCTCCTGCGGCCACGTCCAGGGAGGTTGGCTACAGTCTCATGGTTCTTAAATTTCTGAATAATATGTGCAACTGTAGTCACAGGAACATGAAGCTGCTTGGAGATGGTCTTATAATCTTTACCTTTAACCTGCTTGTCTATAATTTTCTTTCTAATCTCCTGAGACAACTCTTTCCTTCGCTTCCTCAGGTCCATGTTGAGTGTGGTACCATGTCACCAAACAGCACAGTGACTACCTGTAGCCCTATATATAGACCCACTGACTGATTACAAGAATGTAGACACCTGTGATGCTAATTAATGGACACACCTTGATTTAACACGTCCCTTTGGTCACATTATTTTCAGGGGTACCATCATTTTTGTCCAGGCCTGTTTCATGAGTTTATTTTTTTAAATAATTCTGTTGAAGCATGTTTGAAAAGCAATGTCTGACTTTCATTTGTTCATTTTCATAGAATTTTATTCATTATTACCTTTGTCAGATTCAAGTTATTTCTGTGAACATTGTGGGTTTTTCTTTCATTAACCGAGGGGTACCAACAATTTTGTCCACGTGTGTATTTAACTGGATCATAATTTTAATTATCGTTTAATTTGAACAGTAGAGATCTGTAAGGGGCGCAACCCTTGTCACTACACTGTGATTACTGAGAGAAACGTTGACATGTTGGATATTTTTTTTCTCTAGTGTATGTACTTTCCCCTTTTTTATGTATACAGTAAATCTGCACATTCTGATTGTCCTCTGCCTATAATGTTGGTGATTATGAGATCCTTGTGTCCGGTTCAGGGAAACCAGATGGGACCAGCACCAGCCAGAAAATCTGCCTGGACATCCCTAAAGTTGATGCTGTATTTGTGGGGACCGGGGACCTGTTTGCTGCCATGCTGCTCGCCTGGACTCACCATCACCCCAAGGACCTAAAGGTGCTGTTTTTAGTAAAAATGTCCCTGTGATTTTACTGCATGTGTAACATCTAAATATGTCCCCAACTTCTTTTAAAAATAAATTGCAGTTCATTGTAACCTCGTCTTCTTTTGACTTTTCAGACTGCCTGTGAAAAGACGGTTTCACTTATGCACCATGTCATTAGGAGGACCATCACTTACGCCAATGGTAGGGTTTGTTGTTATTTTTGTGTCTTGGGCTTTCTGTTTGTTTCCAAGTTGTTTTCTGAACAACTTGCTGCACCTCTTTAGTATTGTTGGATGTAGTCCTGCTGCTGATTGGAGAGAAATGAACAGTTGCCATTGTTTGATTGTAAAGTATGTTCAGCTCTTTCATATTTGTGTTTTTTTAGGTTTGTGTATTTTAGTAGGAATTTGTTTAACAGTGTGTATGTGTGTGTGTTCCTGTCTTGGAATCACAGTGAGAACCATTTTCCCGATTTCACCATCAAATTGAGGACTGTTTGTACCAAAGTGAGGACATTTTGCTGGTCCTCACGACCTATTTTGCTAACGGTTAGGTTTAGGACTAAGGTGTGAATTGACTTTGGGTTAAGGTTATGGTTAGGCATGCACTGGTAATGGTTAGGTTTAGGGTTATTGTCAGGGTTAGGGCATAGAAAGGGTTGAAAATGGCTGAAAATCAATGGAAGTCAATGGGAGTCAACACATGGTCCTCACTACATATAGCAAAACAAGAGTGTGTGTGTGTAAAAAAGGAACGGTGTGACATGACTTAATTTGCACTCAGCCCAACTGAGTCAATACTTTGCAGAACCACCTTTTTCTGGAATGATGGCTGAGCATCTTTTGGGGTATGTCTCCACCAGCTTTGTACAGCTACAGATGGAGATTTCTGCCCATTCTTCCTTGGAAAAATATCTCAGCTTCAGTTGGATTGGATGGGAAGTGTATGTGAACATGAATGTTCTTGTTTTGCCACAGATTCTTTATTGTAACCCTGGAGCTCATGAATATGTTTTGATTTAAACCATTCCATCGTGGTTCTGGCTAAATGCCTCATGACCCTAAGTCTTGTCCTTCTGGAAGTGTTGGTCTATCACAAAACATCCCAAAAAAAAACCATTGAAGGTTTTGGTTGTGCTGTGACAAAATGTGAAAAAGTTTAAGATGTATGAATACTTTTGCAAATGAAAGCTGCAAAGAGCCAAAAGGTCTACGGCAATAATTTATGTGTCCTCCTTTCCTGCAGAGATGGCTGGCCCTGGGAAGAAGCCCAGTCCTGCTCAGCTGGAGCTGAGGATGGTACAGAGCAAAGCCGACATCGAGAACCCTTCCGTCGTTGTGGAAGCTACGGTCTTGGAGAAATCTTCGGACCAAAAGCGGTAGACTTCCTGCCAACATTCACAAAACATCGGTACGAATCCAGTCGGTCAGCCATGTAGGACTAACTCATTAATGACAGCATTCGTGTCTTTGCCTTACAAAGCAGCTGAGATATTTAAACCATGTCAGCAGAATATGTGGTATGTAAACACTCTGGTATCACTGCCATATGTGTCAGTGTTATGGTATGTGTAGATGACATCTGCCCCTCAGTTATAACAAAAATGATAAAGATGTTCGTACATTGTTCTAGAAAAGTAAAAGTGAGACCTTTCTATAAACCAACTCATTCCAGTTCTCTTTAAAAGACAACCAGTCTTGTTTGCATGACCATGCATTTGCCTGTTTGGACTGGTCAGGACCATTGGCATCTAATTAGAAGCACAAGGCTCCAGTTTGTTATGACTTTAAAACAGCCTTTAAGTAAACTGTTGTCATCTCATGAGTTTAGAAACTGCTCATATGTGTTAAACATCTAATGCAACCAATCTGAACATGATTTAGTGTCACTAACACTGTTAATTCCACTTTGTTTCATTTTAAACAAAATGTAACTTTGATGATAATCATGTTAATAGCTAATGTAAAAAGCAGTTATTTTTAATCACTTTTTAATTATGCAAACCTTTACTGAACTAGCAGGTGTGTAAGATTCATGTCCTATCTCAAATTGAGGTATTTGCACAGATAATCTTTCATATATTCACAAGTGATGGCTGTTTTCGTTTCGGACTCTGTTGTTATGAATCATAAAGGGCCCGTACGAGAGACCGCACTGTATAGCCTTAACAGCGTTAGAGAGAAAAAAACGATACTGGTCATGAATGTTTTAGCAGAACCTTACATGTAGTGTCGAAGAGTCAAGTGCCAAGCCTCTAACTGTTGCTCATTTGTAGAGCAATGTAATGAACAGAGAAAATAAACTACTGATCTTTTACTGATAAGGTGTTGGTTCTGTTTTTATTGATGTTTTTTGACTGGTTTTGAGATGGTCTTCCAAATCCAAATGCATTTGGGGTTTTTGCAGTTATAGAGATTTGAAGGAGCTGCCTCTGGTGTGACATGGCTCTGAATTCAGCAGAGTAATTCTGGCTTGAATAGGTGAACTGATTTGGGAAGTTAGAAAAGGGAAATAATGAGCCACAGAGTTTCTACCAGAATCTAAACAAGACGTACTGCAGCCATGTACATGTACAGTTCCAGTCAGATGTTTACAAGCAGACATAATTGTTTCAAGGGCTTACTGATAACAAAACACTTGGGTGCCCAAGTTAAATTTTTTTTCCATGATACCACAAAGTGTCAAAATCATACATAAAGGCTCATCTACAGGTCCTTCTCAAAATATTAGCATATTGTGATAAAGTTCATTATTTTCCATAATGTAATGATGAAAATTTAACATTCATATATTTTAGATTCATTGCACACTAACTGAAATATTTCAGGTCTTTTATTGTCTTAATACGGATGATTTTGGCATACAGCTCATGAAAACCCAAAATTCCTATCTCACAAAATTAGCATATTTCATCCGACCAATAAAAGAAAAGTGTTTTTAATACAAAAAACGTCAACCTTCAAATAATCATGTACAGTTATACACTCAATACTTGGTTGGGAATCCTTTGGCAGAAATGATTGCTTCAATGCGGCGTGGCATGGAGGCAATCAGCCTGTGGCACTGCTGAGGTCTTATGGAGGCCCAGGATGCTTCGATAGCGGCCTTTAGCTCATCCAGAGTGTTGGGTCTTGAGTCTCTCAACGTTCTCTTCACAATATCCCACAGATTCTCTATGGGGTTCAGGTCGGGAGAGTTGGCAGGCCAATTGAGCACAGTGATACCATGGTCAGTAAACCATTTACCAGTGGTTTTGGCACTGTGAGCAGGTGCCAGGTCGTGCTGCAAAATGAAATCTTCATCTCCATAAAGCTTTTCAGCAGATGGAAGCATGAAGTGCTCCAAAATCTCCTGATAGCTAGCTGCATTGACCCTGCCCTTGATAAAACACAGTGGACCAACACCAGCAGCTGACACGGCACCCCAGACCATCACTGACTGTGGGTACTTGACACTGGACTTCTGGCATTTTGGCATTTCCTTCTCCCCAGTCTTCCTCCAGACTCTGGCACCTTGATTTCTGAATGACATGCAGAATTTGCTTTCATCCGAAAACAGTACTTTGGACCACTGAGCAACAGTCCAGTGCTGCTTCTCTGTAGCCCAGGTCAGGTGCTTCTGCCACTGTTTCTGGTTCAAAAGTGGCTTGACCTGGGGAATGTGGCACCTGTAGCCCATTTCCTGCACACACCTGTGCACGGTGGCTCTGGATGTTTCTACTCCAGACTCAGTCCACTGCTTCCGCAGGTCCCCCAAGGTCTGGAATCGGCCCTTCTCCACAATCTTCCTCAGGGTCCGGTCACCTCTTCTCGTTGTGCAGCGTTTTCTGCCACACTTTTTCCTTCCCACAGACTTCCCACTGAGGTGCCTTGATACAGCACTCTGGGAACAGCCTATTCGTTCAGAATTTCTTTCTGTGTCTTACCCTCTTGCTTGAGGGTGTCAATAGTGGCCTTCTGGACAGCAGTCAGGTCAGCAGTCTTACCCATGATTGGGGTTTTGAGTGATGAACCAGGCTGGGAGTTTTAAAGGCCTCAGGAATCTTTTGCAGGTGTTTAGAGTTAACTCGTTGATTCAGATGATTAGGTTCATAGCTCGTTTAGAGACCCTTTTAATGATATGATCATTTTGTGAGATAGGAATTTTGGGTTTTCATGAGCTGTATGCCAAAATCATCCGTATTAAGACAATAAAAGACCTGAAATATTTCAGTTAGTGTGCAATGAATCTAAAATATATGAATGTTAAATTTTCATCATGACATTATGGAAAATAATTAACTTTATCACAATATGCTAATATTTTGAGAAGGACCTGTATATACATAACCACTATTGAATGTCACGTAGCAAGTTGCAGAGGAGCCACTCACCTTTTGTAGCCATAACCAACATTCTGGCTGGCTATTTAACCACTAATCTGAACAGAATCGGTAGAGAATGGAGATCATTTAAATTGGTTTGTTTTCAGGAACAGCACACGGAATAGTGGTAGAGCACGCAACCCATATACGGAGGCTTCAGTCCTCGACGCAGTGTCCCTGGTTCGAGGCCCGACCCCGGCAACCAGTGCTGCATGCCTTCCCCCTCTCTTCACCCCAGTTCCTGTCTGCCTACTTTCAAATTAGAATAAAGGCTACTAGTGCTGCAAGAAATAAATAAATAAAAATGTTTTTAAGCACAGACCCGACTTGAGTTGAGGTCAGAGATTTGAGAAGGCATTTCCAGAAGTCTGATGTTAGCCTCCATTCCAAAACCACTTTAATGTGTGTTTTGGAGCTTTGCTCTATTGGACCACCCAGTTTTGTTCAGTGCAATAGACTGCAAGATCATCTACCTTCTACGCACCCTATATATCCCTTCTATATATACACTCTCACCAGCCACTTTATCAGGTACATCTTGCTAGTACTGGGTTGGACCCCCTTTTGCCTTCAGAACTGCCTTAATCCTTGGTGGCATAGATTCAACAAGATACTGGAAACATTCCTCAGAGAGTTTGGTCCATATTGACATGATAGCATCACACAGATGCTGCAGATTTGTCGGCTGCACATCCATGATGTGAATCTCTCGTTCCACCACATCCTAAAGGTGCTCTATTGGATTGAGATCTGGTGACTGTGGAGACCATTTGAGTACAGTGAACTCAGAGATGATTCGTGCTTTATGACATGGTGCGTTAGCCTGATGGAAGTAACCATCAGAAGATGGGCACACTGTGGTCATAAAGGGATGGACATGGTCAGCAACAATACTCAGGTAGGCTGTAGCGTTGACACGATGCTCAGTTAGTACTAAGGGGCCCAAAGTGTGCCAAGAAAATATACCCCACACCATTACACCACCACCATCAAACTGAACTGTTGATTCAAGGCAGGATGGATCTATGCTTTCATGTTGTTGACGACAAATTCTGACCCAACCATCCGAATGTCGCAGCAGAAATTGAGACTCATCAGACCAGGCAACGTTTTTCCAATTTTCTACTGTCCAACTTTGGTGAGCCTGTGCGAATTGTAGCCTCAGTGTCCTGTTCTTAGCTGACAGGAGTGGCACCCGGTGTGGTCTTCTGCTGCTGTAGCCCATCCGCTTCAATGTTCGACGTGCGCTCAGAGATGCTCTTTTGCATGCCTTGGTTGTAACGAGTTGTTATTTGAGTTACTGTTGCCTTTCTATCAGCTCGAACCAGTCTGGTCATTTTCCTCTGACCTCTGGCATCAACAAGGCATTTGTGCCCACAGAACTGCCGCTTACTGGATATTTTCTCTTTTTTGGACCATTCTCTATAAACCCTAGAGATGGTAGTGCGTGAAAATCCCAGTAGATCAGCAGTTTGTGAAATACTCTGACCAGCACGTCTGCACCAACAACCATGCCATGTTCAAAGTCACTTAAATCACCTTTCTTCCCCATTCTGATGCTGCAGCAGATTGTCTTGACCATGTTTACATGCCTAAATGCATTGAGTTGCTGCCATGTGATTGGCTGAGTAGAAATTTGCGTTAACGAGCAGTTGGACAGGTGTATTTAATAAAGTAGCCGGTGAGTGTAGGTGTACACATACAGAGTCCTATTCAAAAAAATTTTATATGTGTTCCAATGAAGATTGTCAGATCAAGTATTTTTTTAAATAACCTTTAAGCATATATAAAACACCTTTCAAAAAGCCCACATTTCTGTATTATAAAAATTGTTTTTTATTTATTTGATCTAATTCTCTAATCGGTTTGTGTGCAGATAATCAATATAATGTGTCTCTTAATGACCTAAGTTACTGAAATGAACTTTTTAACACTATTCTAATTAATTGAATGGGTCTGAATATAATATGAACATGGCTGAGTTAGTAAAAATACCCAAATTCAAACGTGGATGAAATTCTAGTTTTTTCCGATTCATCGAAGTTGTATTATCAGTCCAGCATTATAAAAAGAATGGCTCGAATAAATAATTGAAACCCCGAAAATACTATAAAATGTATGTTCATGAGAAGTGTATGTAAGTTTCTACCTGCAACTGTATAACCAAACCATGTTTTTATATGAAGCTTTAAAAAGTCTGTGAGGCGAGGAAGTCTTAGTTGTCATGCCAGATGGTTTCTTTCTTGTGTGATGAGGGCCAGGTGACACAGCTCTGTTTCGCCAGCACTAATCCTCAATAAGACTAGCCAGCATTAGCCCAGATAACCAGGCAGGGCTTTATGTCTGGCCAACTGCAGCCGTAGCCCCACAGCAAGGCCAAAAATGTTTATTTTTGAGGGGTTTGAAACAGAAAAAATAATCATCTGTTCAGCTAGGCAAGGCCAGTTTATTTATGTAGCACCATTCACACACAAGGCAACCAAAGTGCTTCAGAGGACACCAAGGAAAGAAAACAAATAAAATAACAAAGCACATGTGTAAAAGCATTAAATTAGAGAAACATTTGTTAAAATATAGATATTTTAAAAAGTTACAGGATGTCCTCAACCAAGGATTTCTCTTAGTGTTTCAGTCCTGAGGCTGTCTTGGTTGAGGTGTAGTTCTCCATACATACCAGCAGATGGCTGAAGATGAGAAGTGATGCACAAAACTGGACAACAAGAACCAAGAACACCCTTTAGTGTTGAAAAATAAATAAAATCCTTCACATCTGACCTTGTCCAACAAACTACAGGTGTATCTGAAAAGAAAGAATATTATGAAAATGTTAATCTAATTCAATAATTATTTCAGAAAATTATTATCATAGACATTCATTACACCCAGAGTGGTATGTATGGTGGCATATTGAGGAAAGTATGGTTATCGTAAGAGCTCTGAAGTTTAATGGAAAGTTGAGAGTGAGATTATGTCTGCTGCTGTTGAATGAACTACAGATTATGGACGTTTTGGCCGCAGTGCCCCCTCTACCTCACTGTTCTGTTCTCCCAACTGTTTTAACAAGAAAAATTTTGAATTTTACATCATCCTTGCTACAAATAACCACAAATAGAAATCAAGATATCTGGTTGATCTAATAAAGGACAGATTTAGCCAAATATATAAATCAAATTTATGCATTTGACTTAAAACGCTGAAGCTTTTAAAATTAATGCAACCCTTTGCATTTCAGGGGACATTCATTTGTCAGTGTTTAAATTATAGTTTTAATACTCTTTAGTGTCAGAAAGTTAGTTCTAATGAATAAGATTTAATATCCAGAACGATGACATTTTCTAAAAGCAGTCAGATATGACTGAATATTTCAGTTGGACAGGGTCAACAGCACTCTTGGAATTATAACATCTAATAACCATAGAATTGAATTTAACACTCTTTGGCATCTGTTAGCGCTCGCAACACAGCAGGGCGGCATATTTCAGGCGGACAGAATTTAGCGACATATTCATAGATGATTCTGATGATTTTGAATGTAGCAACAAGTCATTGTAGCTCAAACTGACAAGTGTTCAAGCTTAAACATTCTAGCCTGCCTATTCTATATCCTGATGTACGGAATAATAAATACAAGAACTAAGGAAAAAAACCAACAAATTTAAATACTTTAATTTTAATACACAGTAGTATCTGTGGCTACTGATCGAGGATTAACAGCAGAATGCAAATCGATGTTTCTATTATCAAATCTAATATCAAATCAAACAATGGAAAACGTAGTTATCAGCCAATAATTTATTTCAGTTCTAACTTCCAACCTTCGGATGTCCTTCATCTTCCGGGTCTATTGCTTCCCGCATTGCTGAATGGAAAAGGGGGGAGGATTCTGTACTCCCAACATGCACTTTGTCCACCAAGCTGTGACAAAGGTCGAAACAGCTCCACAGTATACTTAGACTGAGCTCTAAACGGATAACTCATAGTCCATTCAGTCTGGGCTTTGTTTGGAGGTGTGCAATGCTTAGAATTTTGGTATTGATCCAATACCAAGTAATTACAAGGCTAGTATTGCTAAAATATATGTCCTTTGTTTTATCATAATAATGATGATAACTTGTAATTAACTGAAGAGAAAATCATAAAAGTATTCAAAGATCATGATATTTAAAGTAAAGTATTGTATCAGTATTGGTGTCTAAATTAGACACTATATTTTATATGCTCTGTTTCATGTATATAGGATTGACAGACAGACAGACAGACAGACAGACAGACAGACAGATAGACAGATAGATAGATAGATAGATAGATAGATAGATAGATAGATAGATAGATAGATAGATAGATAGATAGATAGATAGATAGATAGCAGAGGTGTAGATTCTAGTCCAGACTCTTTTTAGAGAACCGGCTCTTTGGTATCGGCTCACTATAAAAGTCCGTCTCTTTTGGCTCCCAAGTGGCTCCTCAGATTTTGTTGCAGAAATTTCTAAAGTTACTTATTTGTAAAATAAATTACTAATGACAAAAGCTAAATTATATCAAAAGTTTATTTATATGGCACACTGTACCAGGCACAGCAAAAAAGAAGCAACAGCTTCTAAAAAAAACAGAAGAACAGAGTGCTACAAAATAAATGATAAAATGCAACTAAAAGGAAAGACCCATCTGAATAAACAAAAGGGTTCCGGCTTTAGGAAAACTTTGCTGGATTCTTGCCGTCCCCTCTTGTTTTTTTAATACTTCTCCATGAGAATGTGTTTTTTGTTTGTTTTTTTGGTCATTTATTCATGACTTATTTATTTAACCTGTATGCACAAAAGCCATGAGCCCGACGAACCCGCCGGTTGAGAGGAGGGATGCTAGTTTTTCATCGTTTCTAAAAGTCAGTCAAAGAAGGCCAGATTTTTTTCTCTCTTAAATTTATCTTAAATACTTTTGGTTTTACCGCAATTTAAACACACAAGACCATGTTTAGGGGTCCGTCAGGCACATCTGAGTCTACATGTAAAATGCTACAGGAAACACATGCCGTTTTCCCCACCCCGTCTTTTTTGGTACCAATGGAAAGTAGAGAGTCCCACCTTTGCAGGGATGTATTGCACATCCTCTTATGACACTTTTCGGTCACGTAATTCCCGTGGAGGTTATAAAATTGGTAGTAAGGTCCAAGATGGCTGCCGAGTAGGTTTAACTCAACTGAGCTCTAGACAAATAAAACTTGTAACCACTAAAGCTCACCTGAAATTTGTATAAAACGCCTGCGGTCTTGCTACAGGTATTTCATAGACATAAATGTCGAGCCGTGAAAGGAAAAAAATGCAGAAAGCCAAAGCAAACCTACTTGGTGCCTCATCAAGCAACCCTCTGATATCCTCACGCCATGATTATGCAAGCACTCACTCCGGTAAGCTTTCCCTCGTCGGATATATGGAGTTTCCACCACTACCAGTCATCCCTTCCAAGTCTCCCGCTGCAGAAAAAGTTCTTTATGTAACAGAGAGGAATTACTCGCAGCAGGATGCTGTAATTGCCACCCTCTCCAAACTCATAAACGACCATTCTGACACCCTCGAGAAAATGGTGAGCGAGAAAATAGTCGAGAACTCTATGAAAATAGAAGGTCTGAAAAAGACTGTGGACTTTGTATGTAACGAGTTAAAAGACACCCAGAAGAAAGTAGAGGCAATAAATGCCTGCCTGAAGGAGAAAGAAGGGATAGTTGAAAGACTCAAAGCACGCTCTGAAGAGTTGGAAATCTATATAAGAAGATGGACCCTGCAACTATATGGAGTCGATGAGGACCCAAAAGAAAATGTCAGAGAAAAGGTAGTGAAACTGTGTCAGAAGATTCTTCCCGAGACAACCGAGAGACCGGGTGTTGCTGTAGATGTCGCTCACCATTTGGGCGTATGCACAATGCTTCTAAACCAAGAGCTATCATGGTGTGGTTTTCTCTGAGGTCATACAAAGAGGCGATCTGGAAAGCTGCCAAAAATCACCGGATGGTACGTGAAGATAATCTTCATTTTGCTGAAGACCTGTCACAACAAGTGAAGGATGCAAGGATGAAACTGTGGCCAGCTGTCCAAAAGACACGCGCTAAGGGCAGGCCTGCATACTATTTTGGAGCGCGGGCATTCATCATTGGAAAATAAATAACTTAAATCTGTTCAAAGTTATACAAGAACTGAGGTTGGTAGAGCTATAGAAGTGTTCTTTAAAAAACACGAGACTTCCTTGTTCTAGATACCACTTTGTTTTCTGCCACCAGAACAGATTAATAGCTTAATCTGCGCTGGAGCTCAGTGAGAGTTTCTAATGTTCTCTCTTCTGCTGTATTTGCATTTGCTCTTATTTTTTTAAAGCGTTAGCATTAATAGTTTCATTAAATGCCAGGGGTTAAAGAAATAACATAAAATGTAAAGCTTTATTTTTATTCCAAAAGCAACTGAAAGCTAACTTTTGTTTCTGTCAAGAGTCTCTCTGTTGCTTCTGGAGAAGGCAATGGCGTAATGACTTGTGGTTTTCTAATGGATCAGAACGTTCAGCAGGTGTGTTAACAATGGAAAATACATTTGATGGAGACGTTCTAATTACAGTACATCTACAGATCCCAAAGGTCATTTTATATGTCGTGTAATCAGCTTCAATAATATCACATTTATTATTGTTAAATGTTTATGGGTATAACTCACATGAAGAAAATGTTCAGTTATTTAATGTTATTGGTGACAAACCAATAACATTAAGTGTTGGTTAACAAAATTCCCCAACTCAAACATTCTTCTCGGGGGAGATTTCAATGTCATTATTAAATCTTTTGTTTTATAAATGGTCACCTACTAGTAATAGCAGAAATACATTCCTTAAAGATTTAATTGAAAAATTTGAATTAGTAGACATGTAGAGGAGTAAATTTTCAGATTCAATCTCCTTCACCTGGAGTAATAAAGACAACTTGAGACTATCTAGATTAGACTATTGGCTAGTTTCTAAAGGCATTATAGAACAGGATGCTACTCTAAAAATTCCTCCTGTCCACTAAGTGATCAGCAGGCCATTTACATCTCGATATCTTTATTTCCTAAGTATGCAATTTCATGTGGAGCATATTACTGGAAGCTAAACAATTCCTTACTAAAATATGAAACAGTGAAAAAGGAGATTTCTCTATTAATTTCTCGTTATTTCAACGAAGCTCAAGCTAAAAAAAATCTTCTTTTGTCAGCTGAGAATTATTTAAGTACGAATCAGCAAAGTACTAATAAATAAAATGTAGTAGTGACCTGTCTAAAGGGAAAATAGAGGAACTAAACATTGTCACAAGCATTTCTTTATACTTACAACTTTCTCCAGAAAATTTGTTGGAAGCAGATAAAATAGAACTCATTAACTTACAAGAAAGGCTAGACAATATTTACAGACAGAGAGCTGAAGAAGCGTTCATTAGGTCAAGGAAGAAATGGGTAGAAAAAGGTGAATGGATCTCTTCATACTTTTTTAAATTAGAAAAGCATCGTGCAAAATTAAATACAATTACTCAGTTAAAAATATTGAGGAAGTAGTAGCTGACGATCCTAAAATTGTATCTAATTTCTGTTTGTCCTTTTATGAAAAACTCTATGTAACAATATACTGCGAGAGTGATGCTTTAGATTTTCTAAACAATTTACAAATTACCCCCAAACTTAATCAAGCAGATGAGGAACTATGTGATACCCCTTTATCAGTCAAAGAAATTGAAGATTCTACAGGACGTCTGAAAAATAACAAATCCCCTGGAACTGTTGGTATATCCTGTGAGTTTTATAAGTTGTTTGCTTCTCAATTAGCACCTTTTTTATTTAACTGTTTAATGAGTTTATTTTAGCCAGGGCTTTGCCCTGGAGTATGACCCAAGGATTTATCACACTAATTCCCAAACCAAAAAAAGACTTACTTCATCTTGACAACTGGCGCCCTATAAGTTTGTTACAAACTTTTACCCCTTACCTTTGCACAAAGAATTAAACTAGTTTTGGATTCTATAATAAATGAAGAACATTTTGGTTTTCTAAATAACAGACACATTTCCAATAATTTAAGGCTTGTTTTAGATTTATTGGATTACTCATATTTAATTCCAGAAAGTGGCTATATCTATTTTTAGATTTCTTTAAGACATTTGACAATGTTGAACATCAATTTTTACACCTCTCAATTAAAACGCTTGGATTTGGAGACTTTTTTTGTAATACTGTAAGAACTTTATATAAAAATGCCAACTGCTCTAACAAACTCAAATATGGGTCATCAGCCAGATTTTATGCTCAACTAGGTATCAGGCAAGGCTGCCCAATATCTCCATATCTGTTTTTGCCTGTTACCCAACTGTTATGATCCCACATAAAATCAAGTAATTTACAGGGCCTCACTGTTGCAAATAGGAGACTTCTTATCAGACAACTTGCCGATTATACAACTCTTTTTTTTTAAAAACAGTTTGCAAGTTCCCCTGGCTAGTACTTTTCTAGAATCATTTTCCAAAGCCTCTGGTCTCTGCCTTAACCTTAAAAAATTTGAATTATTATCTTTAAAAGAGAATGATTCTGATTCTATTTCAAATATTCCTCTAAAAACTCTGTTACATATTTGGGTATGAATATTGAGCGAAACAAGACACAAAGATGACTCAATAATTTTAATCCTATAGTTGAAGAAACTAAGAAAAAAACTAAACCAATGGCTTCTGCGTGATTTATTTCAAAGAGGGAGAATCCTGCTCTCAAAGGCTGAGGGAATATTAAGATTAGATAATGCTGCCCAATAACTGGATGTAGTCCCTCATATACTATATATAAAACTATAAATAAAGCCCTTTTAGATTTTGTGTGGAAGAATCGTACTCATTTTCTAAAGAAGACTGTTTTGATGAATGATTACTCTAAAGGAGGATTCAACATTACTGATTTCACAACTATAAACTACACTTTCAAAATAAACTGGATAAAGCATTATTTAAAATGTCCAACCTCTTTGTGGAATGTAATTCCTCGTCATTCAATTCAATTCAATTCAGTTTATTTATATAGCGCCAATTCACAACACATGTTGTCTCAAGGCGCTTCACAACAGTCAGGTACATACATTCCAATTAATCCTAACCATTGAACAGTGCAGTCAGATTCAGTTATTTATTCAAATTGGATAAAAAGTTTTTCTGTCTAAGGAAACCCAGCAGATTGCATCCAGTCAGTGACTTGCAGCATTCACTCCTCCTGGATGAGCATGTAGAGACAGGGGACAGTCACTGGCGTTGACTTTGCAGCAATCCCTCATACTGAGCATGCATGTAGCGACAGTGGAGAGGAAAAACTCCCTTTTAACAGGAAGAAACCTCCAGCAGAACCAGGCTCAGTGTGAGCGGCCATCTGCCACGACCGACTGGGGGTTTGAGAGAACAGAGCAGAGACACAAAGAGAACAAAGAAGCACTGATCCAGGAGTCCTTTATATGGGAAGGAAAAGTAAATGTTAATGGATGTAGCTCTTTTAGTCGTTTCATCTAGAAAGGATAAACTCTGAGCCAGTTTTCAAGTTTAGAGTATGAGAGAGAGCACATACTGTTAGTCAGAGTAAAAGCTCAGTCTGTAGCTCCTATGTCTAGGAGAAAAATAGAGTTAAACACTGAAAGACAGGGCCAAATGTATCATCAGTAGAAGGTGAGCATTAAGTTGTTGCCAGCAGAAGCTTGGAGCTGCCCCCCTCCAAGAAGGTGTCACAGGTAGACACAGAGTCAGGCCAGGTGTAGCTTCTAGGAAGAGAAAAGAGAGAGAACATAAAGTTAAAAGCTGAAATAACAGCAAATAATGCAAAACTGGAAAGTAGTATGAGAATGTAGCAGAGAGAGTGACAGTGGTCATTATGTTCTCCAGCAGCCTAAGCCTATAGCAGCATAACTACAGAGATAGCTCAGGATAACCTAAGCTACTCTAACTATAAGCTTTATCAAAAAGGAAAGTTTTAAGCATAGTGTTAGGTTTAAACACCAAACACTTTCACAATTCTGCACAAAGAAAGACACAGAGAAGTTAGTTCATTTTAACCTGCAGGTGAGAGTGTCTCAGAGGCTGCTCAGTCACAATCCTCCACACCACACTCTGAAACAGCCCCTGCTCTCTCTGCCTTTTATTGATAAGAGAAGAGGCCCTGGTTACAGAATATTCCAAGCACAAAAGGGAGGGATGCACACTCATAAGATTAGAAACAGCTGCACCGACAGAATGTTCTAGAACATCCTGTCTCTATCTTGCAGCTCTTGTACATATAAGATATAATCACTCTGAACAGCAAGCTTCACTTCTATTAAAGTTAAAACATATATAATCATTAATTAACCCTAACATTTTCCTCCTCTTTATAAATGTTTTAAACACTTGATACATCAATCATTAACCTTTTCTTCTCAGATTTTCAGTTAAGACATCATGGTGTGTTTTATCTGTACATGTCATTAAAAAAGTAGCAGGAGGTCTTTAAGTTTACTGTATACAACTAATTGTCGTTAGGGTCAGGATACAGATCAGGGAAATGCAGAGAAGTCTCTTCTTCTTCCTGGTCATCATCACCTTCGCTGTCTCCTTCTGTCTCATCAGGTCTCAGGAGGGCATACATCTCTGACATTTCTGTTTTGACTGGCTGAATAGCAGAGGTTATTATACGGGTGCACAAAGCTCTTATACATGGAATACAATAACATCCACACAAAGTGAGAATAGCTGCAAAGACTGCTATTGACATAAGGATAGATAGCACTAATTGTTTATATTTACCAAACATTTCTCCAAACCCATCCCACATTGTGGTGTCAACTCCAGAATGATCTTTCATTTTGCTGTTAAGTGACCTAAGGCCCTCCAGGGCCTTGGTGAGGCTCCCATCAGCTGCGGTGTTATTTGGAATGAACGTACAACATTGATGCCCAAATATTGAACATACTCCACCTTTTTCAGCTAAGAGCATATCGACAGCAATTCTATTTTGGAAAGCCATTAGAGAGGTAGCTGACAACTGTTCATGGATGGCTGAGAATCCTTCTTCAGTTTTATTTCCTAGTCGTTGCACATTGTAATGGATGTAATTGATTCTATCAACGTTTTTATTTATTGTGCACCACCAGCATATGGTGGATTCAAAACCTGCTGCTACTTGATCTGCTAACTTATATTCATCAGGAACTCCTCTTGGTATTCCTATGCTATCTATATAAGTAGGGTCGTCTTTACTCCATCCTGATCTTTTTGCTCTATTTTTCCAGGTGTGTGGAAATATGCTGGCTACTGTACCCAACAAATCTGCCACTGAGAGTGGAATGACAGACACGGGAAATATTAATGACACTGATGCACACAAACCAGTTGTGTTGTATGGCAACCTGTCATACAGTTTATCGTCTCCACACCACCACCAGATGTCGCTGCGTGCTTTAGGTTTAAAGCTGACACCTACTGCTATGATGGAGTGACATTGATCTTTATTGAGTCTGCTTATGTTTGATCCCACACCTGTTCGGTTTATACAGGAAAAGTTTCCTGGAGCAACCTTATTTGAAAACATCGGTTTTTGTTTTTCGGCGGTAGTCAAAGGATAAATCTTATCCCACATAGTACAGTTTGTCGAGGGTCTTGTGCTGTTCATTACTTCTACTAGGCATTTTTCTGTCAACGTTGAGGGAACCACTTGTAGCAGGGGTCTGGCTCCCATGCATACTACACAATCTGTTTTTGCTGCCTGGGCAGCCTGTTCTGCCATTAAAAGCCAGTTGTTATCTATTTTAGATATTCCTGTAGATATTTTGAACCAGTCATCTGTTGTCAGGTTCCCAGGATCAATTCTGACTCCTTTTCTACTGTTTTTGGGGAGAGGGTCGTTGCATTTTCATGTTCACAAATAAACAGTAGGAAACTGGGATCCGCCCCTGATGAATAGGCCCTTAGTAGGAAAAGCCAACAATCTCCCTGTAAGTTGCTCCCAGGGGGTTTTAGGGAGGTTTTTGTAAGATTCACAGTTAGATATATAGCTGTACTTGTTGCGTTAAGTTTGAATAGTTTTTTCTGGTGCTTTGCATATGCAGTAGTGCCCCACGTTGGGGTCCATTCATTATTTGCATCAGCTACTATTGTGGCCCATTGTGTTTGTTTTTGATCATTAGTCAAGTACCATTTGTAGTTTTTATAATCTTGGCCTTTTGTGGTTGAACGGCTCAGACTGGTAAGTGGAATGACAAGACTCGTGGTGGTGTTTGACTGCACACACACCATTAATCCGAATTGGTAGGCCCTTTTTGCGCCACACCTGTCAGTGTCAGACCTGTCAGTGTCAGGTGCCTGGGATCTTTTGTGCAGTGTTCTATGATTTCTTTCCCATATTAGCAGGGCACCTACAATTATGATCGAGATGACGCCCCCTATTATCAATATCTTTTTGTGTGTTGGTGTGAACATCTTTCTGTAGATTGGCGCCCTTCCTAAAAACCTGTAGCAGAGCTGTGGACAATCTTCACCGGTTTGAGACAGCTGCAAACTATGATTGCAGCTCCCTTTGTAGCCGGACTTTCTCTGAAGGTCAGATGAAGAGCTACAATGCTACAACAGATACCACAATGCTATGACCACAACACAAATTATGATGGTTAGAATATACACTGCTATTAAGAAACTTATTTTAGTCATGTTCTATTATTCTTTTACAATGTGTCAGATGGATCCATGAGTTTCTTTCTGCAATCTTAATTGCAGTTCCAGTGGTCAACAACACCTGATAGGGACCTTCCCACTTAGTCTGAAGTTCCCTTGTGCATTGTGTTTAGCACAGATCAAACATGTTCTACAAAAATTTTTTTTGAATAAGAGTTAAATCCATATGTTGTGTATATTTTGTTCACTAATCCTACCATTCCTCCTCTCGAGACATGAGAAACTCCATGACTCGATATTGCTGCCCATTTGTATAGGTTTTTTGGTAGGATAGGTTTATTTTCTGGTCAGGTGTATATTCCTTCTTTAAGTTGAGCTCCCTTTTTTAGCCAGGTTTGTATTTCATTTTGGGGTGATTGTTGTTGCATTTCCAGTAATGTTTCATCTTTTAGTTCTATTGTTACTAGGAGAAGACTACTTGGTTGTTGTTCTGCAGCTGCTTTAGCAGTTTTATCAGCAAAGGCGTTGCCTTTAGTCACAGTGTCTGTTCCTGTGGTGTGTGCCGCACATTTGCATATTGCAAGCTTTTTTGGCAGTTGGACTGCTTGCAATAGCTCTGTTAATAGTGCTGCATGTGTTACAGGTTTTCCAGTGGAGGTAATCATACCCCTATTTTTCCAATGTTGTGCAAAAGTATGCGTTGTTGCATATGCATACTGGCTATCAGTGTATATTGTTGCACTTTTTCCTGTCATTAATTTGCATGCTTCAGTTAAGGCTACTAACTCAGCAGCTTGCGCTGAGTAGTGTGAAGGGAGTGCTTCTGCTTTCAGTACTTTATCAAGAGTTACTACAGCATATCCGGTTTTTGTTTTACCTTTCTCATCTTTTTTGGAAGACCCGTCTACAAATAATGTTTCTCCATCTGTCAGAGGGGTATCTTTTAAGTCTTTTCGGCTTTTTGCTATTTCTTCAGATAATGTTTGGTTTAGTTCTTATTAAAAATAAAAATAAAAATAAAAACTCACTCACTGATGAACACAAAAAATGAAGGGCATATTATATCTTATAATCTTAGTTTGTTTTACCCAGTTTTATAGATACAACATACAGTTTCAGTCAGCTTTGTATTTAGTTCAAGTAACTAAAGTTTGTTTCAATTAACTCAAGTTTTCTCTATTTCAGTCCAGTCCAGTAATTCTGTTAAGGTTAATTTAATCTTATGTTAAGTTTGAGTCTAATTCAATCATTTTGAACCTGACTGGAAAAAGTCTAAACATCTGTTAAAATCTTTTTGTTTTACCATAGAGAACTGACCTAATATTATTATGGTAATGTTGAGGACTCTAATTTTTACATAACATGAAACAGACATTTATTTCACAAAAACAGAAAGTCAAACACAGACATTTGGCCACATGAAAGTTTAAATAACCTGTTTGTAAAAGAATTAGGAAAAATTGAAGACAGGATCTATGAACTTTCCTATAGTTATCAGTATTTTTAATACAGGTAGAACCTTTGCTATCTTTATATGATTTTTCGGAAAAGATTCTGGAAACCTTATTAAGATATAAATTTGGCAAAGATCATCAGAACATCAGACCTTTATTAGCGCTTTTAATGTCCCTCAAAGATGCATTACAATGAAATCAGTCATTCCCATTCACACACATTCACACACTACTTACTTATTTCTCTGTCAGAGTAATTTTTATTTGCAAAGATTTGAACATAATTTGACTTCTATTATTCTTAAAATGCACATTGTTTCCTCATAACCCCTTTTGTTTCCACAAGGTCTGTTTTGAACGCTTCAATTCTTTTTTTTTTTTTTTATTCACCAAGAATCAATAAGGTGGTCTTAGTGGATCCACCTTAAAGGTGTTATCTGTTGGGTGTCATGTTATCATTGTCAGGTCAGTGAGGTTCATAAGTCAGTCAGAACCTTGGTCATTTGTTCTGTGCACATAATGTTTCATAGATCCAGCCTATGATTAATCAGCAAAACGTCCACCTATAGGAGAAAAAATGATTGTTAATGAATGAGCTGCATTTCCTAGGAACACTGTCTTCCTCCTGGATGAGCATCACCTGTTGAAAAACTTTCATCATTATTTGTTTCACATATTCACTCACATCTTTATATTATATCAGTAGGTGAAGTTGTTAGTATCTCATGTAGACTGACATATACTGTTGCATTTGGAGAAGATCTCAGATTAAATAAACTTAGTTAGAGCTTCAATCCAGGTTCATTTTATGTCTGCAGACTTTAGCCAATTTTTCTTTTCTTTCTTTTTTTTTTATACATAAAGAGCAAGATTCAAAACATTTTCAAAAGGCAGATTGTGGCAGAATGTAAACAAAACTGCTTATTGATTGACAAAATAACATTCAAGCACACAATCACCATATTAAAAGGCTCTACTTCTAGAGAATCACTAAACTTCTGGGGTCCGGTTTTGGCCCGCGGACCTTGAGTTTGACACATGCAGGGTAGAGTTACAATTTTTTCAGACCTTTCAGCAGAGACAGGCTTCTGCTGTTTGCAGAAGTTTTATCTTTGTTTTCAGGCAGCTGCACCTCTTTGTCAAGGTCGTTTCACAGAGCTGAAATTTAACTTCTCTCAAAGAGGAAAAATCAAGAATGCAAACAATCTGAGCCAAATATGGAATTATTTCCCTGTAAAATGAATCTTTTGCATTTTATCATGATATTGTTGGTAGTATAACACCATAGAATGATTTTTAAAGCACCTGTTTCTCACTAATGCTTGCCTACAAAATCTTTTACTCTCAGATTACTTCTTTAACAACTCTAGTCATTGTTCACTGGGTTGTCCAGTTGGACAGTTTCCATGTTGTCCACATTGTCACCTCCTCTTTTAACTTCTTTTACCACGTCCTCTAAGACCACCTCTTAGTCTTTATAATTTGGGGCTACCTTGGTATTCTAAACTGGGATGGGTGGCAGTCCGCCCCCCCCCTTTATTTGTTTTCAGTTAAGCTGAAAGTTTTTTTCTGTGCTTTTCTTAAGGCCTCAGTATTATGGCTGTCAGTTAAAAGCTGCTCTTATTGTTGTTTTTTTTTTAATTCATCTTTTTGTTTTAATCTGTTTATCAACTGTGAGCACTCAGGGACTGAAAAGTCCCCTTTGAAATTATAATCTGGCAAGGTTTTTTATTGTCTCTTGAATCTTTTAAATGCATAATCTCCAGTTTAAGATCCCCGTGTAGTTTTAGGATTTCAGTGATAATTAAGTTACCTGAAAATCCGTATTTTTATGCCATCGTGTACATATTTCTGTTAAATCAGAGCTTTTTCTCTGTTCTTCCCCCATTGTTCTTTGTTATTTTTCTCTTTTTAGTTTTCATTATTGCTAATTTTAGATCCCCTTGTAATTTTAAGACATCCTTTGTATCTAATTTGCCCAAAAACCCATGTTTTTTATTTTTTATTCCATCTATGACAGATCATACCTGCTCCTTTTACATAGTTCTCCATAAACTTTACATCCCCTTCTAAGTCAATTAGTTTACTTTGTTTCTCTTTACTTTGCCCCTTTCCCATTTTGAACTAGATTTAGATCCAGTATGTTTTTTAATACCTGGTGTATTCTAAATACTGGATTTATGTATTTGAAAACAGGATGGTGATCAAGAAGTCAGTTGTGGTAAAATCCACTTCAACCCTGTTCAGGTGGGATTTTCTTGCCTACAAGCATCCACAAAGGCTCACCATTTACTATTTGTTTTCAGTTTATATGAAAGGTAAGGACCTAATGGTCGTTACGATTCCATTCACTCTTCCACTCGTTTTTCAGTCACACTTTTTTACGCGTTTTACTCTTACTTTAATTACTTTCACAAAAATACAACAGAGGACTCCGCCGTCCTGTGTAGAGTTTAATTAGTCTATTTCAACTAAGGGAGTCTACCCTCCTGCGGAATTTAACTGTCTATTAAAATACAACAGAGGACTCCGCCGTCCTGTGTAGAGTTTAATTAGTCTATTTCAACTAAGGGAGTCTACCCTCCTGCGGAATTTAACTGTCTATTTTAGTTCACCTGATAGTGTCTAGAATTGTCAGGGTTTCTCTATACTGTACTATTTTAGGTCATTTGCATTTCATCACTCATTCCTTTTAAATGAAAGACCTACTCACTGGTTCTCTGTGTCCTCGGGAGTACCGTCAGCCGTCAGACCCCAGCCTGTCAGGGAGGGACCAGTCCCGGAAAGGGTATTAGTACTGTGGCCACAGATTTGTCTGGAATCTCACTCACCCACTGGGATCGTCAAGCATCTTGGCATCCGGCTCGAAGGACCATTTATGTTAGGTTTAAACACCAAACACTTTCACAATTCTGCACAAAGAAAGACACAGAGAAGTTAGTTCATTTTAACCTGCAGGTGAGAGTGTCTCAGAGGCTGCTCAGTCACAATCCTCCACACCACACTCTGAAACAGCCCCTGCTCTCTCTGCCTTTTATTGATAAGAGAAAAGGCCCTGGTTACAGAATGTTCCAAGCACAAAAGGGAGGGATGCACACTCATAAGATTAGAAACAGCTGCACCGACAGAATGTTCTAGAACATCCTGTCTCTATCTTGCAGCTCTTGTACATATAAGATATAATCACTCTGAACAGCAAGCTTCACTTCTATTAAAGTTAAAACATATATAATCATTAATTAACCCTAACACATAGCCTTAAGAGTAGACAGGGTGTCTGCCTCATGTGTTCTCCATGGTAGGTGGTCTTGATTTTCTTTTACTTTGCAATTACAATAGTATTAAAATTCCCCTGAAATGATCAACTTTTCATAATTAAATGCTGTTGCCATGGTCCCTAATTTATAAACTCAATTTTAGCCACATAAATGTTTCATATAGAATAAAAAATTAATTCGATATAAAAACAAATCAATCTTCTTTCAAAACTGGCAATAAAAACATAATTACAGTAAGCCATCTGTTCAACCAGGATGGGCATCTGTACAATTATGCTGAGTTTTTACAACATTATGGAGTTCCTGTTACTCCAAAGGAATTTTCTATTCTTCCCGATGCCATCCCCTCGGGTATAATATCTCTTCTTAGAGGTGTAGTAGGTAGCTGTACTTGATCTTTTCTTCCCAAGGTCACTGACACGAACATTGGAAAGACTTGTTTTGTTATGATTTGGGGTTGTTTGGTTTTTGGTTTCTGGTTTTTTCCTTATGTTTTTCACTGCTCCAGTCTTTAATCATGTCTCTGTTTAAGTATTTTCCTAGTCATGCTTTAGATTTTGTCTTCTAGTTCATGTGCGGTCAAGTAACATGTTTTTTATCATCATCTTCCAGACAGAAGAACAGGACAATTCAGAACCTTTTTCTCCAGGAGATCACTTGCTCACCAGCTTCTCACTCCTACTGGTCCAGTTTTGTCAAGAATATTTATTGAAGTAAAGTTTGGCTGTTACCACACAAGTTTTTTTGACCAATAAAAATAAGGAAATTTAATTTAAAAGGCTGCATAGATTTTATCCTACCAACCACTACCTTCAAGACTCAAACGTGATATTAATGTTAATTGCCATATTCTGTGATGTTTAAAGAGAAACAATAGTTGATTTATTTTGGCTTTGCCCATATACGAAGCGTTTCTGGAGTCATTTTTCTCGTTTTATTATAGGTCATATCTACCCTCACTTTTCATTATGTTGGGAAAATGTGTTATTTGGTTACAATGATTATGTCAACGAGCTACAATCTTAGTTTTTGTAATTAACCTGCTTCTTATCATTTCAAAATTTCTCATACATAGATCCAAGTTCTCCAATCACAAGCCAAACTTCACAGAATTTATTCTGCATGTAAAGCAATATCTCTCTTCCATAGGAAAGAGTACAAACAGGAAAGCATTAAACAGCTTTTAACCAGGAAAACATCTCCTGGTGCCAGTAAGACAGAGTAAAAAGCAAAAGTAAGCCTCCCTCTTCTCTTTCATTTCTTCTGATCCTAAACATACAGTTCTGGGTTGTTTAAAGGTGCAGAAATAATAAGAAATAAATCCTAGTTAATCAAAGGTGGATCATTAACTAGTTAATGTTTTTATTTTTCTGAATAATACATGTAATATGTAATATTATATAAACGAAACTCATTAAATGAGGAGTTTAATGAGTTTTACTCACGGTAAAATACATACATACCACTTTATGTATACATTTATTAATAACTGTAATGTTAGGAGGCTCCATGTTCTATTTTAAACATTTTTTTCTCTACAGAAAGTGTTTAATAGTAAAGACTGAACTAATGGCTCAGTGGAGAACAACAGACTAAGGGAATTAAGGGCTGGGAAGATGGCAGTAAAACAACAGGTTCATGAAAGGAGGAACATATTTTAATGAAATGTTGGGATAGCTCACTGCATAAATAAAATTTTAAGAAAATCTATTTTATACCAATTTTTTTTTTAGAAATGTCAGAAATTATGACAATGGAACCTCAGGGGTGGGAGTGAGAGAGTAAAATTTTAAAAAGTCATTTACATAGCTGAGACAAGAAGCACATTTATGTGAGCCACAGTAACCATAGTTTCTCTGACAAAGAAATCAGGAAAGTTAAGTAAATCACAGTAAAAGCATTTGAATGAATTTCTAAAACAGAAATTAGCCTGGCTCCTTTTAAAAAAGTAAATGATTCAATAAATAAATAACTACGCAGAGCTTAACACCCCCCACCCAAAGTTACGCCATTGGTGTTAAGCATTTAATTCTATTACTTTTGAGGGTTCTGATTTGCAGTAAATGAAAATTTAGAAGACCAATAAAAAATGTGTTTTACAACAGAAATGTACTGTAGAGTAAATGCACTCATTACTTGCTTGTGGCTGTTTTTACAAGAATTACTGTATCAATGTTGCATGGCTTGGGATCAATCAGAGTGTTGCACTACTTATGTGTTAAAGAAGTAAAATCTCCCCCAAACCTTCAATTGAGCCTTGCTTTACATACCTCTTGAAGATGAGCTTTCCCTGTCCCTTTTTACTTCCATCTAACCTTCCAATAACAGGTTTTGATAGAGCACGGGTCCGAGCTACCGCACCCTGTTGGCGGTCAGACGCCTCGGTACTTGGTCCCCAGAAGCGATCACACACTCTATGTAAAGACTCTTAAATGAACGACTCTCATACAGTTTCTAACATTTAGCTCCTTTAATCTAAATTAAGGCAGAGGAATGATTACAGAGATCAGCGCTGAGGCTCCCGTCTCGGACAGTTGTAGTCTTTTAGAGCCTGACGAAGGTCACATGTAGTTTTTAAATCTAGATGTGCTCTCCCTCAGTGATTATCAGTAGACTATGTGTCACCATTGTGGTGTCTGTCTGTTAGATTGTGTAGTAGCGGGTGTCCATACTTAATATAAGTGTGTTGTGGCTTTCTAATCAAACCAGTGGCTGCTCCACTATCAACCCCAGTGCCCCAGCCTCAGATCATTCATGACAGTCCTTGGGCCATTTATCCTTGTAATGTGTGTCTATGAGCATTCTTATCCTATTCTAACAAAAGGGAAACATTTAAATAGCGTTTTTCACCAACAAGGCACTCGGGGCAATGTACATAAGGAGGAGCATTGCAGTGGTACGGAAAATTAAACAACAGAGGTAAGAATAGAATAATGCATAAGAAAATTAAAGGAAAGTTGTACTGAAAACTGAACTAATAATGGTTAGATGGCACAGCCATTATTTATGCATAAATAGGTTCATTGTGGTAGGCAAAGGTACAAATTAATTTTTCAGCTTTCACTACTTGATGCTGCAAAAAGGGTGACAAGAGGCCAAGTATCCATAGTTTTTGTGTCAGACCACCAGGTGCTACAAAGGTAGGCTATCCTTTCCTTTTTCAGAACGAAATGATTCTGTTTATAACTAATCTATTTGCTTTTTATCTTCTTTTACTTCTTAATAAGCTGGTACACAGCAATACTGCAATGTCGTTTATTTTTGTCTTCTTTGTATATAATAATAATAGAAATGACATGATTATGTGTTGTGAAATGAAGATGGTAAAAGAAAGAAAAAGGCTGATTTCACTACCTAAGTTTGTGATTTCTTGTTTGCGTTAATTTGTTGTACTGGGATGACTGTATGATCAAACTGTTTATTTTCAGGCATTGCCGGTCACAATACTCATTATTTCTCTTGAAAGGTTGATGAAGAGTCGTCCTACTATATTGCCTGATGATGTGAGAGATAACCCTAAACATTTATTTTTCTCCTCGGTGAAGAAGGCCTGAAAAGGTGGCTGGGACCAGCCTGACAAATGGGTCCATTGACACATTATTACTTAGAACATAAGATCTCTGGGGTTCAGGAACAATAAGAATTGAAAGGTTGTGTTTGAGGGTTGAAAACGTGTGGTTGAGAAGAGTGTGACAGGAATGAATGAAGGTCCAAGGTATGAATGATGAATGATGTGGGCCACATAAGTGAAAGGTTCATGGATCAAATGCTATGTTATAGTTTCTGTGAGCTCATTTTTGTTTTGGGTTTTGATTCATAGTTGTGTTCGGACAACTAATGTACGTTTTAGAGCGCACCAAGTTTTGTTTTTCATTAGTTTTTCTCTAATGTTGGTATTCCATATATGTGTTCAGATGCTCGCAAGTTGGAACAATTTTCTGGGTTTTAGTTTCAGAGGATGAAAACTTAAATTTCGTGTGAATTTTCTTGAGGTGAAATTGGATCTAAATTCTCTTTGAGATGGGAACAGAACCAAATAGAACCTGTCATTCTGCCATAGGGTTCTGGTTGAATAATTTGATTGTAAAAGATTTGGCCGCCCAAACTTCCTTAAGAGAGGAGACTGTAGCCGGCATGTGTTGTGTGTCTTAAGTGTTTGTCTAAATTTCTGTTTCAATGTTTGTCTGACTAACCTTTAGACTTCAGAGAAAACAAAAATAAATAATAATCATAGGATGGAAAAATGGAAATGGATATATATATTGGGGAAAATATGACTGTTAATAGTGATCACATATTTAACAGGAATAAATAACTAAATAATGGTATGATTAAGGTTGTACAGAATATGCAAATTACTTTTATCTAGTATTGGGGGTAGAGGTTACGGGGAAGGACCCTAAAGGTCTAATTTAGGTAGATATAATCAAATTATCAACGTGCTTGAAAAGTAGGTTGTCCAAAACACTGGACACTTTCATGGTAAATAATATAAATACTTTGTTCTGGGGATAATTTCAAAATATTATTATGGAAAATAACGGTTTGAACATATCTAACTTTGGCTACTAGTTAACAGACAATAAAATAGCAACTAACTGGGTTACAATATAAATATGATTTTGGGTTAAAGGTGAGGAGATGACTCTGTTATATTTTCTATACATAAGATTTTCATGAAAACAGGTATTGGAGCATTTCCTGTTCCCAACAAGCCCTAAAGGAGCCCTAAAGTTATTGATTTTATGGGTTCTGACATCAGAGTGAAAGGATGTAGAGATGTGCTTGACACTTTCACCAGGTCGGCTGAGAGAGCTAATCACACAATCAAAAAACGATTGGCTAAAGTAATACAAAAACGAAGTGGCTGGATGCGCTGCCCTTGGTGATGTTTTCCATCAGATCATCCCCCACTGAGCTCATGGGTTTAACTCCCCATCAGCTGCTGACAGGAAGAACCATACCCTGACCTTTCACCTCCTCTCTTCAGTCGGGTTGTGCACCCAGTCTGGATTCACAGAGAGAGCAACTGACATGTTCAAAGATTTTAATCTGCTGTGAAGTTTTTGTCTCATAACACACAGGAGGCTCTAACCAAAAAACCAACGGGAGAAACAAATGGAGCTCTGGATGAGAGCAAAACTAAGGTCAGCAGATCATATAGCAGGAAGGTAGAGACGTCCTCCGAAGGAAACCTCAGAGAAATCAGAAAGCACCTGAGGAAGAACATACGAATAGGTTCAATTGGATATCTTTTGACTTAACATTTCATTTCCACCTAACACATCTTGTGAAACTAAATTAATTTATTCCAGTATCCGTAACGTCATAAGGTAAGATTAACTCATCTTTTTGATTTCAACTAACAAAATACAATTATGTGGAACCTGTTTCATAAATTTTGAGTGGGCTGGGTTACTTCAACAGAGGGAACGTGATAAAGAAATAAACAATAAAAATTCTATTTGTTGGGTTAAAGCTTGAAGGAGTATGTCCTGGTAAATTTGAAATAAGGTCACAAAATCAAAAATCACAGAGGGGAGAAGGATTTCTAAAGTAAAACTATGTGAATAATCAACAAACAAATGTTTACTTCTGTGAATGTGGGGAATTGTGGAATAATTTGCATGAAGGGTTAAAGGAGTGTTCAACTATTTAATCAATTTGAATAACTTCATGAATAGAAATGATAACTTCCTATGTGCTTCTGAGTTATTTATTTATAGATGATGTTGTTTACAACTTAGATTGTAAATTAACTTGATACAAGGCCTTGAACTTTTACTTGCTGCTGAACAGAACTGATTTAGGGGGAACGATTGCTTTAGGGGTGACTACCTATTGACTGGACAGTAAAGATGTGCCCTAGTTTCCCTCTCCATCCAGGATGCCCTGACACCAATTGGCCTAGTTCGTCAGGGGGAACCTTTCAGAAAATGTGTTTTTGAATTTGATATGTCTGCTAGAATACAAACTGCTTCCTGTTAGAACCGATTCTAATCTTTAAAATGACATCAAGGCAAAACAGGAGAGACAGCTGAAGGCTGTGTAAACAGGATGTTGAAATTATTTCTTGTCAAATTAGAATAGCTTTGGATATTATCCTTCCAAAAAAAAAAAAAAAAGAAAAAGGGTTGTGTGGTCTTTGTGGAGAGGTTTGTTGTTCTTTTATTCCCAACAATTACAGCACCTGATGGATCTCTAACGAAGGCCCTAAATTAATCGCAATCACTATACATTGAATTAAAATCGCACTCAGGAATCGATGGACAATTCACAAAAATGTTTGAGGCGTGGTCTGGAAAATGGGGAAACCTACTGGTGAGTATATTCACTTCATTGACTGTTGTTGTGGTGATCGCAGGTTGTGTTTGCTGTTGTGCAACGTGTATTCGAGCTCTCTTCCTCAGGTGTATTGATCGTGCAATTGGTTCCAGTGATACAGGAGGTTTGAGATTACCAGAATATCAAATGGATGTGGTGCCAGAGCACACACTGATGTTGTCCACTGAATATTTAAGCACAAGTGATGATGTGGATCTCATGGAACCAAACAAAAGTGTTGGAGAAATTATGATACTGTGCTAGGAGGAGGACCAGACGGCTGCAATAGATAACTGAACAGGGTTTACGATTCAGGGTCTACAATATACTGATACATATTGTGCTGCTCATTTCCGCTGCGCTTCTAGGGTTTTATTATTTTTGTTGTTTTAAATTTTTCAACAGGGCATTATTATCTATTTGCGATGTTTTAATCATTTAAATTTCAGACACACATCACAGGTCTGTTCTATGGGAAACAGAGGGGGAGCACACACTGAGGGCTGCAGGCAGTTGCTGGAGAGATGGCACTCCGTTTGGGGGGGTCGGAGTTACGTGACGGACGGAAGGAAATGCCTCCCATATTCTAGCTTAGGTCCACATGCACACATTGATTGTTGTGAGGCGGGTTTTCCCACCTCAACAGGGGAATTGTTATGGATGTATGATTCTGTGGCCTTTTCTAATTATTTCTTTGCTGCCCTAATTAAATATATCTGCCCTTGTTGCTTATCTGCTGCACCGCTCACTGCAACAACTTACACAACATCCTTAGGTGCATGACTACAACCATGGGCTTCATGGACTCAGGGGTCCGAGAGTGACAACCGCCTGTCAGATGCCGATGTTTAAGGGGTCGGGCTCCTCAAATCAAGGGTGTAAGAAAGAGGGGGCGTGATTAGGCTCACTGGATTGACAGAGGATAACCCATAAGTGAAAAGGGGGGCCGTCGTCTGACCCGATATCCTTTACAGTGATTTCTGTGACTTAATGAATAATGTTGATATTAAAGGAATCAGAATATTTGATTTAAGGGTATGAATGCTGTATCATATAAGTTAATGACAGATTGATTAAATTAAATTAGTTAAGCACATGTCATGAATGAAAGTATTAATAGGACCTCGCAGGTTATTTTTAGTTATGTGTTCACCTCTCCATAGGTTGATTTTTTTAGGACATGTGTTAAGTAATAAATAGAGGCTGCTTTAAAGTGAAAAGGTTTCTAATTGTGCTAAACAGGTACATTGTTTCTGATTATGATGAATTATTTTTGACAGGATTCATTTGATTAAGCCACTATGTGGCCTGCTTTAATGATAATGATAATAGTAGTTGATAATTACCTACCATTGGGCGTAATCTGCCCAGTATGAACATATGATTTTATATTCCATTTTAAGACTAACCTTTTCAGGTAGCTGAACCTGCCAAAAGATGCTTGGAGATAGATGTCGCTCAGGGGGCAGAGAAGATGGACAAAGACAATCAACACTTAGGGTCTACATTAACTGATTCACATGATATTAGACAGAATTTTCTGCTGAGCTTCAGGCTGTTGTCCTTTATTTCTCTTTTCTCTAAATCATGCACATACAGGTTTGATGGGGTTAGACTTGTCTCCACTAGGTGTATCAACTGTTGCTAAGAACACAACCATGGATCTACCGGAGAGATGGCGTTCCTCCTTGGGGGGGGGAGGAACCACGTGACTGCTGGAAGGAGATTCCCTGGTCACATATAGGTTTATGTTATGGATGTATGATTCTGTGGCCTTTTCTAATCATCTCTTTGCTGCCCTAGTTAAAGATGTCTGCCCTTGTTGCTTATCTGCTGCACCGCTCACTACTACACGCTTACGTACCATAACCTCTGATCACATAAAATGCAACACATAGTCAAGGATAAACTGATGCAAGAGGATGATACCCTTTAGGAGGGTTAAGAACAGGCATAGATAAAAGCAGGACTCATGCACTGCTCTTGGCTTCATTTGGCTCATCCTAGATGTGCTAAGTGGAGCCCGGTACTGAAGGTGAATGTCACTCTGTATCTGTCCATTGGCATATTTTGTACACTGATTAATTTTATATTAAATCTTGATTTTATACTAAACCATTTCTCATTATTTCACAAGGTAAATACTTTGCTGGTTTTACTGGTTGGGTCTTAACACACACATACAGGGTTGAATGATTGTTTTGGGGGGTGGGTACCCAGTTGCAGGGGGTCCACTACCCAGTGCCTAGGGGGTTAACTGATCTAATTTAGTGAGGTGCCTTTAAATGAAAATCATCAGGGGGGTTGTTAAGAATAACCTTTACTAATATGCTTATAGCTGTTTGTCCCATTTATACTGTAGTAATATAAAGTATAAAGTTCTAATGTTTCCCTGTTGTTAGAATAGGATAAGAATACTCATAGACATACAGTACAAGGATAAATGGCCCAAGGACTGTCATGAATGATCTGAGGCTGGGGCACTGGGTTTCATAGTGGAGCAACCACTGGTTTGATTAGAAAGCCTCAACACACTTATATTAAGTATGGACACCCGCTACTACACAATCTAACAGACAGACACCACAATGGTGACACATAGTCTACTGATAATCACTGAGGGAGAGCACATCCAATGCTTCGAGATTTAAAAACTACATGTGACCTTCGTCAGGCTCTAAAAGACTACAACTGTCCGAGACGGGAGCCTCAGCGCTGATCTCTGTAATCATTCCTCTGCCTTAATTTAGATTAAAGGAGCTAAAAGTTAGAAACTGTATGAGAGTCGTTCATTTAAGAGTCTTTAGATAGAGTGTGTGATCGCTTCTGGAGACCAAGAACCGAGGCGTCTGACCGCCAACAGGTTGCGGAAGCTCGGACACATGTCGGAAGTCCCCAGACGGAGTTCTGTATCGATCTCTGGAAATGAATGAGGGGCCGGACCGGATGTGGGACCAGCAGCTACCTTCAGCTGGGCTCGGAGGAAATGTGGTGCTTTAACGGACAAACAATAGCGCCCCTCTAAATCCGGTCACCTGAACTCAGTTTCTCAGGAAAAGAAGGAGCAGAAACGCAGCGTTCATTTACAAATGCATTTTACGCCTCCGGAAGGAGCAGAAAGCAGAGAAAAGTGTCGCTAAACCCACTGACTCCGAACTGATTATCCTGCAGGTAAGAGCCGGGGAGCGTTGCTGACTCTGTCTGCTAATGTCAGCAGCTATCTAGCTTAGCTTAGTTCCACTTTCCAATTTAAACACAACGTAGTCAGTTTGGGGAAAAATAGTATTTATTACCATCGGAGCTGTCATATAAAACGATTTAATCTTCAGTTCTCTCAGACATTTTATTTTCGTTGCGACACAAATTTAGCTAACTTAGCATGCTAGCATTTACCATTAGCAGCAGCTTCTCATGAGTTGCAGCAATTTTATGTTGCCGTGTTTTGCTGCCAGATTTCATCCTACATGATGACGACAATCTGGCAGTGCATTTATAAGAACATTAATCGAGAATAATGTGCATTTATAAGAACATTAATTGAGAATAATGTGCATTTATAAGAACATTAATCGAGAATAGTCTGTGTTTTCAGGTTTTAAGTTTGTTGGTTGCCTAGTTATTTACTCAAACCACAATAAGCCATGTGTGTAAATAAGATAAGCCTCGTCAGTGCTGCCCAGTTTATCAAGCCTGCCGTGCCGCAGCGTTGCATTCAGAACCACATGCTGTAAAGCTGGAGCTGCACACAGTTCAGTTAGTCATAAATATCAAAGTGACCTATGTTTATGCACTCACACCCGCCCAAAGGTAACTTGAGTTTATTTCATTCTGTCTCCCGACTGAAGTGCAGAGTTCAGTCTTGGAAAGTCATCGTTTAAGAAATGACGGGCAGGGGCGCCACCATGAATGTTGGGCCCCATGACCCCCCCCCCCCGCCATGCGCAGCTGCAATTTACTGCTGGTGAATTGTCCATGCAACAGCCTCCATACAGTATGCAATTCACTGTTTGAAGCAAGATTAAAAGCAGACTAAAAAGGTAGGATACTCGCTGTTTCCAACCTCTCAGTCCAGACAGGAGGCTGTTTTTTTTATTCTTCTTATTTTTTGATCACTGTTTGAATTTCTGTTATTGATAAATATTTCAGTTTTGTTGTCTAATGGTAAAAAGAGCAAAAGAGAGAAATCCCCATAGACTTCCTGCAATGATGCTAACTGGCATGCCATTGAACATAGAGTTGCTCTGCTTTCAGTCAGGGGCCCTTGGAGTTGTTCTAACCCCCCCTATACGGCGCCACTGATGACTGGTATCATTTTGTTGCTAAAATGCGAGGTTGTGGCTTGTAGCAGAGTCCAGTATGATGTCCTATGTAGTTTAGCTTTTTAAAGTAAGTTATTGTTTCGTTGCATTTTAGTCTCTTTTTAAAAAGAACTTGCACCAGAAAGAAACCATGGCAACACCACGATTTTAGATGGGGAAGTACACTTGTTCCTCTCAGCTTTTGTTGAACTCTTTGTTTTGCATATGCACTAGGTCAACTGTATATTGCATTTTTAAATGCTGACCGTTAACATTATTGCTTTTTGCATGAAAAAATGCTTGTGATCCCTTATGGTGAATACACACATTATAAAGATAAAGTACATGCTGCACGCAGATGATGCAAATATGCAGGAGGGCTGCAGCATGATATTAGAAAATAATGCAATTGCACCATCATTGTGGAATATTGCAATTTCATCACTGGTGGCAAATAACTATGGCTACATAATATATTAAAATACACTCACTTGCCATGTTATTAAATACACTCTGCTAGTACAGGACTGAAGCCTTTTTTGCTCTTTGAACTACCTTAAATTCTTCAAAGCCCAGATTCAACAAAGTTCCAGAAACCTCCCTCAGAGTTTTTTGTTTTTATTGACATCATGGAGTAGCTGCAGATTTGTCGACTTTATATCCAACGATACAAATTTCCTGTTCCACCACATCCTAAAAGCACTCTTTTTGGATTGAGATTTGATGACTGGTGGCCTTTGGAATACAATGAATCATGTTCAATAAACCAGTTTGAGATGGTTTGAAGTTTTAGTTCACTGTCGTGCTAAAAGTAGTCATAAGAAGATGGGTCATTTTCTGTTTTTCAGATTATTATCTGTAAGTCTGGGAGATGTGTGTGTGAAAACCCCAGTAGATAAGCATATTCTCAATTATTCAAGCCAGCAGGTCTGGCACCAGCAACCATGCATGGTTCAGCTTCAATAAATCCCCATGTACTGAATAGACATACAGTACATGTTTTCTCCTATGTGTTATAGTCCATCTCAGTGTTTGAATTCAATATCTGTAGGCTATTGTCTTCCCAGTCACAATGTGCTTTTTGAATGCTTACATGATATTCATCTTTTAGGAAGAAGTCTAGATGCCCAAACCTGACTCATATTATACTGCCTAAGAAGTCACAGAGTTGATGCTTAAGGAGCTTCTGGTTGTAATTTTATTGTGAAAGGTCGCAATACAATGTTCGTCCTCTTCCTTCTCTGTCTTTTCCATCTCAAAGTCGCACTGCTCTCCATGAGCTTTATTATCTTGGTTATTAAAATCTGTATCAGGTGTGTGGATCAAGGCCAGTGAAAATCGGTTTCATGTCCAAACACATCTTATTGGCATGCAGAGTGTAAATGAATGGCACTTAAAAACTTTATAGCATGCCAAATATTGTATCCAAGCAGACTGTTCGCAAATAGGCTTGAGGCTTTAAACTGCTTTGTGCGCTCACATTTTTCTTTTTCTCTTCAAATGCTTTTCATGTTCAGTCTTGTTTAATTGCGCCTTTTAACATCCAATAACTAGTTTTTTTTTTGCCAAAGTCAAAGTGTGGAAAGACATTCACAGTTCATGTGCAGGTAAAGTCAAGGCTCCTGCTTGAAGGGAGTCTACTCCCAGAAGTACTCGTACTCGTCGTCTACCACTTATCCGGGACCGGGTCGCGGGGGCAGCAGACTCAGCAGAGACGCCCAGACATCCCTCTCCCCAGACACCTCCTCCAGCTCCTCCAGGGGGAGCCCAAGGCGTTCCCAGGCCAGCCGAGAGACATTGTCCCTCCAACGTGTCCCGGGGCGTCCCCTGGGCCTCCTCCCAGTAGGACGTGCCTCCCGAGGAAGGCGTCCAGGAGGCATCCGGTATAGATGCCCGAGCCACCTCAACTGGCTCCTCTCGATGTGGAGGAGCAGTGGCTCTACTCCGAGCTCCTCACCCTATCTCTATGGGAGTGCCATGTCACCCTACGGAGGAAGCTCATTTCAGCCGCTTGTATCCGGGATGTTGTTCTTTCGGTCATGACCCAAAGTTCATGGCCATAGGTGAGGATAGGAACATAGACCGACCGGTAAACCGAGAGCTTTGCTTTTCGGCTCAGCTCTCTCTTCACCACAACGGACCGGCACAGTGCCCCCATTACCGCAGCAGCCGCACCGATCCGTCTGTCGATCTCCTGCTCCATTCTTCCCCCACTCGTGAACAAGACCCTGAGATACTCCTCCACTTGAGGCAGGAACTCCCCTCCAACCTGAAGAGGACAAGCCACCCTTTTCCGGTCGAGTACCATGGCCTCGGACTTGGAGGAGCTGATTTTCATCCCAGCCGCTTCACCCTCGGCTGCGAACCGCCCCAGTGCATGCTATAGGTCTTGGCTAGAGGGGGCCAGCAAGACCACGTCATCTGCAAAAAGAAGAGACGAAATCCACTGGTCCCCAAACCAGAGACCCTCCGGCGCTTGGCTGCGTCTAGAAATCCTGTCCATAAAAGTTATGAACAGGACCGGTGACAAAGGGCAGCTCTGCCGGAGTCCAACATGCACCAGGAACAGGTCCGACTTAGTGCCGGCAATGCGGACCAAACTCCTGCTCACTCCTGCTCCGCTCGTACAAGGACCGGATGGCCCCTAATAAAGGGCCCCTGATTCCATACTCCTGGAGCACCCCCCACAGGGCATCACAAGGGACACAGTCGAATGCCTTCTCCAGGTCCACAAAACACATGTGAACCGGTTGGGCAAACTCCCATGAACCCTCGAGCACCCTTTAGAGGGTATAGAGCTGGTCCAGTGTTCCATGGCCGGGACAAAAACCACACTGCTCCTCCTGAAGCCGAGGTTCGACTATCGGCCGGACTCTCCTCTCCAATACACTGGCGTAGGCCTTACCAGGGAGGCTGAGGAGTGTGTTCCCCCTGTAGTTGGAACACACCTTCTTATGAAGGGGGACCACCACCCCGGTCTGCCAGTCCAGAGGCACTGTCCCCGACCGCCACGCAATGTTGAAGAGGCGTGTCAACCATGACAGCCCAACAACATCCAGAGATTTGAGGTACTCAGGGCGGATCTCATCCACCCCCGAAGCCTTGCCACCGCGGAGCTTTTTAACCACCTCGGTGACTTCAGCCTGGGTGATGAAAGAGTCCAACCCTGAGTCCCCAGCCTCTGTTTCCACCACGGAAACGGAGGAGGTCCTCGAAGTACAGGTCCTTCTCAAAATATTAGCATATTGTGATAAAGTTCATTATTTTCCATAATGTCATGATGAAAATTTAACATTCATATATTTTAGATTCATTGCACACTAACTGAAATATTTCAGGTCTTCTATTGTCTTAATACGGATGATTTTGGCATACAGCTCATGAAAACCCAAAATTCCTATCTCACAAAATTAGCATATCATTAAAAGGGTCTCTAAACGAGCTATGAACCTAATCATCTGAATCAACGAGTTAACTCTAAACACCTGCAAAAGATTCCTGAGGCCTTTAAAACTCCCAGCCTGGTTCATCACTCAAAACCCCAATCATGGGTAAGACTGACGACCTGACTGCTGTCCAGAAGGCCACTATTGACACCCTCAAGCAAGAGGGTAAGACACAGAAAGAAATTTCTGAACGAATAGGCTGTTCCCAGAGTGCTGTATCAAGGCACCTCAGTGGGAAGTCTGTGGGAAGGAAAAAGTGTGGCAGAAAACGCTGCACAACGACAAAAGGTGACTGGACTCTGAGGAAGATTGTGGAGAAGGGCCGATTCCAGACCTTGGGGGACCTGCGGAAGCAGTGGACTGAGTCTGGAGTAGAAACATCCAGAGCCACCGTGCACAGGCGTGTGCAGGAAATGGGCTACAGGTGCCGCATTCCCCAGACCTGGGCTACAGAGAAGCAGCACTGGACTGTTGCTCAGTGGTCCAAAGTACTTTTTTCGGATGAAAGCAAATTCTGCATGTCATTCGGAAATCAAGGTGCCAGAGTCTGGAGGAAGACTGGGGAGAAGGAAATGCCAAAATGCCAGAAGTCCAGTGTCAAGTACCCACAGTCAGTGATGGTCTGGGGTGCCGTGTCAGCTGCTGGTGTTGGTCCACTGTGTTTTATCAAGGGCAGGGTTAATGCAGCTAGCTATCAGGAGATTTTGGAGCACTTCATGCTTCCATCTGCTGAAAAGCTTTATGGAGATGAAGATTTCACTTTTCAGCACGACCTGGCACCTGCTCACAGTGCCAAAACCACTGGTAAATGGTTTACTGACCATGGTATCACTGTGCTCAATTGGCCTGCCAACTCTCCTGACCTGAACCCCATAGAGAATCTGTGGGATATTGTGAAGAGAACGTTGAAAGACTCAAGACCCAACACTCTGGATGAGCTAAAGGCCGCTATCGAAGCATCCTGGGCCTCCATAAGACCTCAGCAGTGCCACAGGCTGATTGCCTCCATGCCACGCCGCATTGAAGCAGTCATTTTTGCCAAAGGATTCCCGACCAAGTATTGAGTGCATAACTGTACATGATTATTTGAAGGTTGACGTTTTTTGTATTAAAAACACTTTTCTTTTATTGGTCGGATGAAATATGCTAATTTTGTGAGATAGGAATTTTGGGTTTTCACGAGCTGTATGCCAAAATCATCCGTATTAAGACAATAAAAGACCTGAAATATTTCAGTTAGTGTGCAATGAATCTAAAATATATGAATGTTAAATTTTCATCATGACATTATGGAAAATAATGAACTTTATCACAATATGCTAATATTTTGAGAAGGACCTGTACTCCTTCCACTGCCCGATAATGTCCTCAATCGAGGTCAGCAGCCTCCCACCCCTACTATAAACAGTGTTGGCGAAGCACTACTTCCCCCTCCCGAGGCGCTGGACGGTTTGCCAGAATCGCTTCGAGGCCAACCGGTAGTCCTTCTACATGGCCTCACCGAACTCCTCCCAGGCCCGGGTTTTTGACTCTGCCGCAGCCTGGGCCGCAGCACGCTTGGCCTCACCGTACCCGTCAGCCGCCTCAGGAGTCCCACAAGCCAACCACAGCCGATAGGACTCCTTCTTCAGCTTGACAGCATCCCTTACTGCCGGTGTCCACCACCGGGTTCTGGGATTGCCGCTGCGACAGGCACCACAGACCTTACGGCCGCAGCTACAGGCAGCAGCATCAACAATAGATGCGGAGAACATGGTCCACTCGGACTCTATGTCTCCAACATCCCCCGGAATCTAGTCAAAGCTCTCCCGGAGGTGGGAGTTGAATACATCCCTGGCCGTGTCACTGTCATTTCCCACATGGGCGTTGAAGTCCCCCAGCAGAATAATGGAGTCCCCGGGAGGGGCACTATCCAGCACCCCCGACAGGGACACCAAGAAGGGCTCCTTCCCCCCCAGCGAGGTGACATTCCACGTCCCTAGAGCCAGTCTAAGCATCCGGGGATCGGGCCGCTGAGGTCTCCACCTTCGTCCACCACCTTCGTCCACCACCCAATCCTCTTTGCACCGGTCCCTCACGGTTCCCCCTGCAGGTGGTGGGCCCACTGGGGGATGGCCTCGCGTCTCTCGTTTGGGCTTGGCCCGACCGGGTCCCGCGAGGAGCGACCCGGCCACCAGGCGCTCTGCAGCGAGTCCCGACCCCAGGCCTGGCTCCAGGGTGGGACCCCGGCTCCGCCGTACCTGGCGACGTCACGTGCCTCGATATTTTCGTCCTCATGAAGGATTCTTGAACCGCTCTTTGTCTGACCCATCACCTAGAGCCTGTTTGCCATTGGAGACCCTACCAGGGGCATTTAAGCCCCAGAAAACACAGCCTCTAGGATCATTTGAGCACTCAAACCCCTCCACCACGTTAAGGTGGCAGTTCAAGGAGGGGAACAAACACTCCCAGAAGTGTTTGTGCAAAGTTCAGTTGCATGCAGACACGTAATATATTGATCTCTATTGATCTCCCTTATCCTCCTAGTAAGCACAGTGTTGTCCTGTAGGACTTTGAGATACATTGATAAGACCTTATCTGAGAGACAGACCTTCAGAACTCATCCATTAATGTGGTCGGTAATTGCCGTATTATTCCGCTCTAAGAGATGGTGAGTAAAGAACAATGACTTTAGTCATTCGTGCTCCAGGAGTAATTTCACCCGTTTAGTCTCTTCCACTTCCCAACAACAAAAACGATGCACCTAGAGATCCTTGAGTCTTATCAGTCACTGCCTTCTTGTTAGCATGACCACATGCGCACAAAAAGCTGAGACAGCATTGAAGGGTTTATAATCACGTTTTAGGATTGCAGGGCTGTATAGCTTGAATACATTGTTTGTTAGGCTTGTCTTTCCTGGAATAAACCAATTTCAAATTAGTAGGATGCAAAAGTTGAATAGACGGCAAGATTTGTTTCCCACTTTATTAAATTTGACATAAGATAATTTAAATGTGTCTAGATCTTATATTGGTTGTTTGTCAGCTTTGTTATGGCTTGCCATTTTTAGTTTTTTGTGTGCATTGGTTATTTTCATACATCCAGGCTTCATTTGCATGTGTAAAATGTCTGGAATATATTGGGAGAAAAAGAAAACTGAGAGCATAAAATGGTGGAATTTTAAACGAGGAGAAACCTTGAGTTGTACTTTCTACACGTGGTGTTTTTTATTTATATTTACATAAGGTGCTTTAACATTGCCACATCACACTGTGATTTTACCATCTCACCCGTCTATCAGAAATAAAAAGGGCCAATTTCTCTAAAGATCCTCAATCCTGGTCCTCAAAGCCCAGATTTCCTTCATATTTAAGGTCTCTGCTCCAGCACACCTGATTGAACGGATTGGATCACCTCCTCTGCATGCCATCAAGCCCTGCAGAAGCCTGGTACTGGCCCATTCATTTAAGTTAGGTGTGTGGCAGCAGGGAACACCTAAAACATGAAGGACAATGGGTCCTGAGGACCAGGATTGAGAACTATTGCTCTAGACGTTTTTACATTCTGGTTGAACAGAAGACGTGGCTTTTTAACTGTGACTGGTCAAAATTGGGTTTTTTCAAATTTTTTACAAACATGAAGAATAAATAAAGGGAGTGAAGATAAAATGACGATTAAAAATAGGTACAATCCATTCCTAATCTGACAAGACCAAGGGTTATGGCCCAAATAT
Source organism: Girardinichthys multiradiatus (assembly GCF_021462225.1). Classification (NCBI taxonomy): domain Eukaryota; kingdom Metazoa; phylum Chordata; class Actinopteri; order Cyprinodontiformes; family Goodeidae; genus Girardinichthys; species Girardinichthys multiradiatus. The sequence continues at coordinate 38,766,572 of NC_061800.1, forward strand.
TAATCAAGCAGTTTCACTGGATTTTTATCTTGTTCTCAAATGTTCAGACTGGTGTAACTGCAAAAAATATAAATAATAAATATAAGATAAGCCTTGTATAATATAAAATCTCTGGCTGCTGTTTTTCTACTCAGCAACAGCAACATTAGGCTGTACTGTACGTGGAACCTTAAAGTACACAGCGGTGTGCCTCAAGGTGGTTTGAATTCAGGGCAATGTACTAATGCTATGTGAAGAGCTGTGAAACATGAACACAATTCACTCTCCAATGATCACAATGTATTTTTATCTCCTTCTGGCTTCTGTGCCTGGTGGTGTCAGAACTGTTCTGTGACCTTCAACAGTTTCCTGCTTGGACGCAGGACAATTTGTGCCTGTTGGCTTACCAGAACCATGGGAACTTGTCTGAAGGAACCCAGAGGGTTTTGTCTAAAGGAGTGGTGATGTTCTGCTGTGCGTCATTTTCCTACTAATGCCGCTGTTAAAAATACAAGGGTGATTTGGAAACTGTTATTTGATTCTCATTAACAATGCCTTTCAAAATTATTCCAATTCCTTGAACTTTATTTTACATTTTGCTGAATTACAAACTTGAGCACCCAAGAAATTTGGGGGATATTTTGTGATAGACCAATACAAAGTAGTATGTAGTTGTAGATGGAAAATAGAACACGGTTTTCACTTTGTTTTTTTTTTGTTTTTCAGGGAAAACTGAAAAGTGCGTCGTGCCTTTTGTATTCAGCTGCTTTTTCTCTGATTCCCTTAAATAATATCAAGTGCAACCAAATGCATGCAAAACCCACCCAATTAGTGAATACAGTCCAATTTTATCTTTATTTATTTATTTATAAATACTCCCGTTCTGTAAAGGCCTCAGAGGTTTGGGTTTAGGTTATAATAAAAAAAAATCTCACAGAGCAACGTTCTTCCCATCATCTGGAAATACGAGTCTGGATTAACTATAAACCTAGCAAGACGTGCGCCCCCCTAAACTGATAGGCTGGGTTTGGTGGCAAGTCCATTATTTTTTAAACCAAACATCCAACAAAAAAGATGAAAGAGCTCTGGTGCACTGTTGGCATATTTCACAGGCAGGCAAAAGAAATCTAATCTCCAAAACTGAAAGCTGCATGTTATGGTTGATTTATCCATTTTGACAAGCAATAAACTAAGATCCATTCTCTGTTGTGTCCTGCTGCTCTGATAAAAATCATAAGCCCATCACAGTGCATGCTGGTCCCATAGCTGTTCGTTTACTTATCATCAACCTGCAAATAATCCTTGTAAATAACTGAAAAATATAAAGCACTGCAATAACTAATTTTAACAAAATTGAAAGTAATAAAATGTGAAAGAATAAATGGCGCATTGAGACGAGCAGCCAAGAGGAGTTGCACAGCTCAGGTGGAGGGATCTTAAGACAAGATACCCATTAGCTTTGCATTCAGGTTTTTATTTAAATAAAATCATTGTAATGTGGAAAATGTGGAGCAGTTCAAGCAGTATGAAAACCTTTGCAAGGCGGTGTTAACTCTAGCAGGTAGAAAGCACAGTTTAGCAACATGGACAGAGTTGTATTACAACACACCTAGTCATCCGTTGGAATTCATTATTTAAGATCCTATCTGTAGGTGGCTAACGTCTTGATGTATGAAGAACATCCATGACTGGTTCTTTCACCACAGCAGATGCCATCAGTATCCTGGTAGAGAAGAACTATTGTCTTGTTCCATGTTAATGTTAATGCAATGTGACATATTCAGGGTGCACATAGCCTGCTAATCAGCACTAATCTGATCCAGTGGATTAGAGGATGTGAATCCAAGATTCTGCTTACAGTACATGGGTGGCTCCTTCCTTCCAGAAGTAAACCGTCTTTCCAACTGTCCTCCAAACATTCTTTATTTAGACCATTAATATGCTTTGTACAGTTATTCAGAATGGAAGCGCATTGTTTTTGGTAGTTTTTCTTCTTGCTGTTTATCGGTAATGCTTTACTCGGTGTACAGCTCCTGCAGCCCTGCTGATCAGGCAGTTCCTCAATCAGGTCCTGGGATCTAGCTGTATTCTCCTGGCATCATCATAATCTTCAGTTTTTCCTGCTGTGGGATTATCGTGGTTATGAAGCAGGCCAGCCTGTGACCACCCACTGCTCTCTTCAGGCCTTTACTTTCATATCATTTACTTTGGCTTTGGGTTTGGTGGGAAACAAAGAGCCAAAATGCTGAACCAGAGTGCTGTCGTGATCTTCACTGGGATCTGTGGGGCGATGGTGTTCATGGCCCTGGCCTACTATATCTACTGGTAAGTTCATCAAAGGACAGGTGGTTTACCTTGTGGTAGCAGTATGGAAAGATGTGTCCAGTTTGATTTGTGTATTTTGAAGGACGGTGTGCAACCTCTGAATGCATATATACATTATTTCAAGCAAAATTACGTTTTTTAAAATGAAAGCAGTTCCAAAGTGTCTCACTTTTCCTACGGTTTATATGGCATTTGAAGAACCTGTCTGACAGTAAATGTTGACAAAAATGCAGTGGTCATTTTTTAAGTATAGAGGCTGTATTCAGGTGATGTAGAGCAGGAGCAGCTGTTCAGCCTTAAGCAGCTTTAACCCAGTCCGCATTACGTATCTTTCCTCCAGGCTGAGTGTGCTCACAGGTTCGGCCTGTTGTCATTGTTTCCATCTACATATGCTTACATGGAACCACTGCTACATGTTTTTCTTCACTTATATTTCATCAGCACATCTGTATTTTCCAGATTCTGAATTATTCATTGAGCATTTAAATTAAAAACGATCTAAATAATGTACTGCACACTGAGCCACACAGCTGCAGTTTGCTGAGGATTGTTTGCATGATGTGAGGTTTTGCCTTGATAAGGGTATCTGGTTGTTTTTGTAAAGACACCACAACATTGAAGATATTCTGCAGAAGAAGAGGTGAAAATGGAGTCAATAAGTTTCTCTTGTGGTTTTGGAAGGCAAAGGAGGGGAGCAAACTGGTATGATAAGCGCTTGTTTAGAAAAGAACCGGTTTATTTCTCCATGCTGTTGGCTGATAACAAAAGACAGCTGCATTGCAGAAATGTTGAATGGCAGTTGGATGAAGTTCAGTTAAATTTCACTCTTAAATAAGCTTAAAATCTATTTTTTAATGAATAAAACCTAGTTATTTAACTAACTTAGAGATATGTCCAAGTTCACAGTTAGTGTATTGAATCTTCTGTAGTTGTCGTGTAGGAGCCTACGCTCGGCATAGATGGGATCTGAAAGAAGTATCTGTAGAAATAGAAATGAGAGCAAAGTTCATAATTTCAGCAAATAATTCGTCCAGGGAAACAAGTCTGTCAGCAGCATGACATGAAACATTCAAACAATGACTAACTGTTGAGGGTGAGAGACAATAACTGAGAAGTTTGACTCCTAATTGTAAAACTCTGTAAGTCTTGCAAACCTCAGAGTTCTAATTTTTTTGAATGTATTAATTTTAACAATAAGGCTGCTGCTGTTTGTTTCTGTATGCCTGTACTGCTTAATTTAACTGGGGGTACTAATTTAGTCTATTGCCCCGATACGTAGAACCATTATTATTTTTAGTTCCCACTTGCTTTTCCGGCCTTGCGAAGTCGTGCTGAAAACGTGATGTCAGAAGACTGTCGGCCATTGATTGAGTAGGGTGTGGCGTCACTGGTCACAGCATATTTTAATAACTAAGATTTTCAACTGTTGAATTGTTGTATGCTGAGCTTATTGTGTAAATGACCACTTTAGCAAACTAGCATTAGGTAATGTTAGCTTATCTTTACACGTCCTTTAGCTTGTACCGCTCCATGGCTTCCCCATCTCTTCCGAACATATCCAGAGTGCTTCGTCTTGCCGCCCTCATCTTTCTCCAACTCTTCTTTTACTCCGAGTCTAACAATAGCCACGGGCCAAGCAGCAGGTCCGCCATTGCTGTTCTATTTGTGTCACATATAAATCACATCACATTACTTTGACAGTCCTGCCCACATCAAGATGGTACTCAATTGTAATGGACAATGAATCAAACCGTGTAGAGCAGAACTGACCCGAAATGAAAGGGGCATTAATTGACGGGCTCTGACTGTACACAGCATACTATACCTTTTGGGGTCGCTTTTATCATTATTGCAGTAAATTTCATATAATGTGATGAAATTGTGGTTAAAGCTTTAGGTCAGTATTGGTAATCCATAGCTGGCAGCTTTCATTTATCCTTAACTTGTAGTCACATGATGCAGGGAAACAATAAACTGGGTCCAAAAGGAATTTACTCCCAGATTGTGGTGGTATGCTATTCTCATGGTGTGATAACCTTAAGTAAAAATACTGCACCTTCATGGTATCGTGGTATTTCCAAAACAATTGTTAACATGTGTGCAGCAACAGGCAGGGGAGGGGCAGTGCTAAACTAGCTTATGCTTGAACAGCCTGAGAAAACTCCGGTCTCCTGGGCCCTTTCCTTTGGCAGCTGATGACAAGTACTTTAAAAAGTACTAGTTCCCTGCAACTGGCCTATTGTCAGTCATTTTCTACCACTTCTTCCATAGTGGGTGGCGGGGAAGCTGGTGCCTATTTCCAGCAGTCTGTGGGCGGGGGGCGGGGTACACCCTGGACAGGTCGCCAGTCCCTCGTAGGGAAACTGTTGTATGTTTAGATAAGTAAACCTAATGGTTCTTCTTACATTACCCATTTCCAGCTGCTTCTTCAAGGAAAAGAGTAGATATAATGAGGCCTAGGTTGAAAATGAGGATTTCATTATTTGGCTGAAACTTGTTTCTAGTAACTGTTGTAAAACTTACTGTAGGCGCTGAAGCTAAGTAACACAGGTGTGTGTTTGCATGATGTGTTTAAACAGCCAATGTTTAAGGTTTAATAACTCAATGCTTCAGCCTTACATCCTATTCATTCTTTCTCACTGCCTAAAACCATATATGTCTAACAACCACTGACCTACTTGTTTTTTAAGATTAAATGCACAGTGATTTAACCGTCACGGTCTCAAAGGTCACATCTGTAACATCATGCTGAGACATTTATGCTTGTTAAAACTGATAATCAGCCCTCAGTACGGTAACTAATACTATACTGCATGTTTGAACATGTTTGCATTTACTGGCCCCAAAATCTGACCTAAATTGTGATGAATTTGGATCTGATATGCAGCTTTTTTATTTTTTTTTCCCACAGAGGTTGCTCCATGATGTATTGTGTTGCGGTGTGTGTAAGGCATTGATTGCGCTGGAAAGGATCTCTCCCCTGCCTGCAACAATCTGGCCTTATAACATCCGTTTGGCCTAATATGAAGCTGCCTCTGCTCACAGCGACTGGAAATGTAACTGCAAATGTACATTTAGCGGTTTTCTATTTCATTTTTACCTTTACTTTCAGGTGGAACATTTACAGTAGAGACATTTAAAAGAAATATACTAGTTAATAAGACAGCTTGTTTAGACTGCAGGCAAACAGTTGTGTTGTTATTTTTTTTATTTTGATGTGGTTCTGTTTTAGTTATTCATACAACTGAAGGCCCTACAGAGAAATGTCATGAAGAAGCATGAGGTTTCTGCGAGATCACAGATTAGAAATGTTGGTCGGAACGGCGTTAAAACGGGCTTAACCTACACGGTTATGGGCTTTGCTACAGATGTGGAAGCAGTCCATTTAGGGTTGTTGGTTCTGTAGTCACCTAGTACACAAACTGTAATTGTAGATTTTACACTTTTTCACTTGCTAAAACAAGCTTCCCTTACTATTATTGTGCTTTGGCTGCTTTTCCAAAAACAGGTTTTCAGTCGTGGAGCTTTATGAAATGGATCTGAAGTTCAGGGTGTAAATCATTTAAAGCACTAAAGCTGGTCGTCAAAACCAGAAACAGCCTGGACTCTTCCTCAGGCTGTTGAGGAGCTCTGAACCAGTCACACTCTGACTCGGAGGTTCACCTACTGGAGGAAAACGTACCTCTATGAAGTCCAGACAGACTAGGATGTGGAACACGGTGTCCTCTTGGGCCAATGCTATTAATCATTTACTGGACCATAATGTCCTATTCTTCTTCACCATAATAACCCAGAAGACACATTTTTTATTAATTGGTGTCTAAAAGAAGATAATTCGGGGCTTTGAGATGCTGTGATGACCTCATATAAACCCTGGAGGTATTTATTAACCATTTGAATAAAGGTTTTGAAAGGTAAAATATTAATCGTTGTGCAACAAAACTAACCCTTCATGTTAGGGTTAGGTCGGTATATGATTCTCATGGTAAAAAAAAAAAATTATGGTTTCGCAGTATTAAAGACTGTTTTTTAAAGTCGTATACCATCATTAAGTACTTTTGTATAAAACGGTTTGCTAACTGTAGTTTTAAACCAATGAGACCTTAGTACAGCTGTATCCAAAATATTAGCACCGCGGGTCAAAATCTCCAAGTTGAAAATCCTCACTAGCCTTTTTTCCCAGTTAGAAATCATTTTACTGTGAGTTCTTCCTCCCAGCAGTAAATTAAACATGCAGTATTTTATTGAAACAAAGTAGAAAAGAAAAGAAATATTATAGGTCAGAAAAAGGATCTTATTTGCCTTAAGGGGTGTACAGTTTTCTAACCTTTTGGGTGGGATGGTTTCTATTTTCTTGGTCTAGAAAATGTTTTTAGTCTATTTCCAGAAGAAAAGATGAACATGACAAAAATACAGCAAGGGTCACTTGGAAAACCCTTGCTGTATTTGGCCAGGTTTAATGAAAAAGATGCTGGATGTTTGTGTTTCTACCTACTGATATTAGAATGAAGAAAAATACTGTGCAGTGCACATAACATTTTTTATTTAAGAAGATATAAATTTGTTATCAAAATAATATTTCCCTAAATGTTACTAAATTGTCCATCTGCAGCATTTGCTGGAGGGCCAGATTTGTACCATTCTTCTTGACCTGCGATCGGGGGCTGCAAATACTTATTCCAAGGGCTGCAAATGGTCCCTGGACCACACTTTGGACACCCCTGCCTTGCTAAGAGTGACAGGTGCTCTGTCTCTGGTTTTTGTGTCCGGAGATATTTTCACATGGCTGTATTTCAGACGGCTAACTAGCAGTGTGCAGCAATAGGCGGGGAAGCGGCAGTGGTGCTCAAGTCTACGCTCCATACAGGCAGGGGGAACTTTTTAAAACCTTATTAACTGTGATACCAGTAAGAAACCCATGTGAAATGTTATTAAAAAAGCATATCTCACTGTTCAAAAAGAGTTAGTTCTTTAAGTCTTTTTGACCTGTGACCCACATTGAAAAGGAGGCTATTTTATTGTAAATATGTTTGCATAAATAGCAACGCCTTTAATGTCTTGCGTCCCTCACCATTGACTGGGTTTCTCCTCTGCTGTCTGCTCACAGGTCCGTGGTTTTGGCTGACGGGCCGTGTAAACGCGGCTTGTAAAGGAACTCCACCGTGGTAAGGGCCACGTTTCTGCTCTAAAATGTATTTTTAAAATGTTTGCCTGAAGTTTACTGAAGTTAAGCTAGCCACATCCTCAGGTCAACAGTATTTTAACAGCATCAGTAAGCCTGTAAAATATCCCCGCTGGTTTTGTTTTGCTCCTCGGAGTTCAGTTCTCACCTCTGTGTTCAGGTTGGTCGTAGTGTATAGAGCCCCTCCAGGCTTCTCAGCCATGGCTCTCCTGGCCTACGTGAAGAGCCTGTTCATCCTGCAGCTGCTGATGGGCTTTGTGTTTGTGGTGAGCGGCCTCATCATAAACTTCATTCAGCTCTGCACCTGCATCCTCTGGCCCATCAACAGACAGCTCTACCGTAGAATCAACTGCCGGCTGTCCTACTCTCTGTGGAGTCGTGAGTACTTCATGCTCCTGCTGTGTGCCGCCCAATGTTTGGACTCACTGTAATGTTGTAAAGATCCTTGCAAAAGTATTAACACCCCTTGAGTTTTTTCAGATGTTATGTTACAAGCAAAAACTTCAGCGTAATTTGAGACATTTTCTGACTCCCATTATATGTTTTCGAGACTGAAAACATTAAGTGTTGGTCTCACCTGACCAGAAAACTCTTCTTCCACATGTTTGCTGTGCCCCCCCCCCCCCCACCACCATGACTTTCATTAAACAACAAACCTTTGGTGCCTTTATTCTTGCTACTCTTCCATAAAGGCCAGTGAACAACTAATATTTATCCTCTCAACAGAATCTCCCCTCCTGAGCTTCAGATCTCTGCAGCACCTCCAGTGTCACCATGGCTGCTTCTCTGATTAATGCCCCCCTAGCCCATCACATGCTCAAAGCTTGGGGTATCATTTTATAAACCTAGAAAAATTTGCATTTCCTGCGTAAATGCAGTGTGAATGCTGTAAGCTAAATTTTTTTAGCTGAAAGCATGCAGAAACGAGCTGAAATTGACTGCAGACAATCTGCTAAAAATTTAATGAATTAGAAGAAAACAGAAATGCTAAACTCATGTTGAAAGCTGGCAGAAAGTGGCTAAGGCTGAAAGCAGAATGTCAGCTGAAATCTGACAAATTAGTAGAAATGGCAGAAACAGCAAAGAAATACTGTCTTTTGATCTGTTTTAGCAGGAAACCTATCAGGTATAAAACACCGTAACAAGGTGAAGTAACCTCAAAACTACTTGAAATAGTTGTTGAAATACAAGAACTGACAAAAACATTAAAAAAGCAGGAAAGAGCTGCCCAAAGATGAGCTGAAAAAGCATAGACTGAAGCAAAAATATAGCCTAAGAAGTTGAAGTCAGTGCTAAAATACATAAAAAATACCAGAAATTTCAGAAAAAGAATGAACTAACAACAAATACGCTGAAGATACACAAAAACAAACAAGAAATTGCCTAAAAAACACAAAAGTGTTCTTCAACTAAGAGAGAAGAGAGGAGAAAGAGAAGCTAAAATGCTAACATTAGCATATTGGCTATAACTAACATGGAGGCTGATATTGATTTAAACCATCTACCATGCAAAAAGTAATGTATAAGCTAAAATTAGCTAAAATGCTAATGCTTACTACAGCATATATCCAAAAGTCTATGAAATTGCCATTTAAAATTATTCACTCTTCAGCATTCACACAATAATAATAATAATTAAAGCTGCAAGCAGCATTGTGCGGCCCTCGCAGCCAAGAGCCGCTTGGCCTGTGCAGCCACCACGGGAGCCTAGCACCGCCTCCTCCACACCACCAAGGAATCCGCCGATCAATTCCGCATGTTCCCACTAGGTGGCACTGCGAGCCACCTTTTATACCTTATTTGTGGCAGCCTCCTGCCAGAGGGGAGAGTCTCAAAGAGTCTGTGACCGGGGTGGGAGGGATCAGCCAGAATCTTCCCTGCCCGCTTCAGGGTCCTGGAGGTGTACAGTTCCTGGAGCGACAGTAGACTGCAGCCAATCACCTTCTCAGCAGACCGAATGACACGCTGCAGCCTGCCCTTATCCTTGGCTGTAGCAGCGGCGTACCAGATGGTGATGGAGGAGGTGAGGATGGACTCAATGATGGCTGTGTAGAAGTGCACCATCATAGTCTTTGGCAGGTTGAATTTCTTCTGCTGCCGCAGGAAGAACATCCTCTGCTGGGCTTTCTTGATGAGGGAGCTGATGTTTGGCTCCCACTTGAGATCCTGGGAGATGATGGTTCCCAGGAAGCGGAAAGATTCCACAGTGTCAATTGTGGAGTCACAGAGGGTGATGGGGGAAGGTGGGGCTGGGTTCTGCCTGAAGTCCACAACCATCTCTACTGTCTTTAGAGCGTTGAGCTCAAGGTTGTTCTGGCTGCACCAGTCCAACAGATGGTCCACCTCCCATCTGTACGCAGACTCGTCACCATCAGAGATGAGTCCGATCAGGGTGGTGTCGTCCGCAAACTTCAGAAGCTTGACAGACTGGTGACTGGAGGTGCAGCTGTTGGTGTACAGGGAGAAGAGCAGAGGAGAGAGAACACAGCCTTGGGGGGAACCGGTGCTGATGGTCAGGGAGTCAGAGACGTGCTTCCCCAGCCTCACGCACTGCTTCCTGTCAGACAGGAAGTCAGTGATCCACCTGCAGGTGGAGTCGGGCACACTCAGCTGGGAGAGCTTCTCCTGTAGCAGAACTGGGACGATGGTGTTGAAGGCAGAGCTGAAATCCACAAACAGGATCCTGGCATAGGTTCCTGTGGAGTCCAGGTGCCGGAGGATGAAGTGAAGGGCTAGGTTGACTGCATCATCTACAGACCTGTTGGCTCTGTAGGCAAACTGCAGGGGGTCCAGGAGGGGGTCGGTGATGTCTTTTAGGTGTGAGAGCACAAGGCGCTCAAAGGACTTCATCACCACAGAGGTTAGGGCGACAAGTCTGAAGTCATTAAGCCCTGTGGTCCTTGGCTTCTTGGGAACAGGGACGATGGTGGAGGACTTGAAGCAGGCTGGCACATGACATGTCTCCAGTGAGGTGTTAAAAATGTCTGTGAAGACTGGAGACAGCTGATCAGCGCAGTGCTTCAGGCTGGCTGGTGAGACAGAATCCGGACCAGCAGCTTTCCGGGGGTTCTGTCTCCTGAAGAGTTTGTTGACGTCCCTCTCCTGGATGGAAAGAGCCGTCCTCGGCGTGGGTAGGGGGCTGGTGGGGGGGACCTTCAGGGTGGGGGTTGGAGGTGCCAAGGCCCCTCTTGAGGTGGGGGTGATGGATTGTGGCTGCAGCGGTTGGGGGGCGTCGTGGGGGATGGTTGCAGGACTGTCCCTTTGTCTTTCAAAGCGGCAGTAGAACTCGTTAAGGTCGTTGGCGAGGCGTCGGTCGTTGATGGAGTGGGGGGCTTTCGGCTTGTAGTTGGTGATTTGCTTGAGCCCTTTCCAGACAGACGCAGAGTCGTTGGCTGAGAACTGGTTTTGGAGCTTCTCAGAGTACAGTCGTTTGGCCTCTTTCACTGCCTTGCCAAACTTGTACTTTGCCTCTCTGTATATGTCTTTGTCCCCACTCCTGAAGGCCTCTTCCTTATCCAGTCTTAACCTTCTGAGTTTAGCTGTGAACCAGGATTTGTCGTTGTTGTAACTCACCCTGGTGCATGATGGTACACAGCTGTCCTCACAGAAGCTGATGTAGGAAGTCACAGCCTCTGTGTACTTGTCCAGACTGTTGGTAGTAGTCCTGAACACATCCCAGTCTGTACAGCCTAAACACGCCTGGAGATTCTCCACAGCCTCACTGCTCCACTTCTTTGTCGTCCTCACAACAGGTTTGCAGAGCTTTAGTTTCTGCCTGTATGCAGGAATCAGGTGGACCATGAGGTGGTCGGATTGGCCCAGTGCAGCACGTGGGACGGCGTGATAAGCGTCTCTGATGGTGGTGTAACAGTGATCCAGAATGTTGTCCTCTCTGGTCGGACATTTAATAAACTGTCTATATTTGGTGAGTTCGTGGGTGAGATTACCTTTGTTAAAGTCACCAACGACGATTACTAAGGAGTCCGGGTTGGTCCGCTCCACACTCAGTATCTGGTCGGCGAGCATGCGCTGTGCGACCTGCACGTTAGCTTGCGGCGGGATGTAAACACCGACCAGGATGAACGAAGCGAACTCACGGGGGGGAATAGAAAGACTTACAGTTTATGATGAAGGCTTCCAGGTCTGGAGAACAGTGCTGCTGAATCACTGTCACGTCGTTGCACCAACCACTGTTGAGGTAGTAACAGATTCCTCCACCTTTCGCTTTGTCGGAGAGTTCCGTGTCTCTGTCCGCTCTGTAGAGCTGGAATCCTGCCAGCTGCAGCGCAGAGTCCGGTATTAATCCACACAGCCACGTCTCCGTGAAGCACAAAACTGCCGATGGATAAAAGTCCCTGTTTTTCCCCAACAGCAGTTGTAGTTCCTCAATTTTGTTGGGAAGTGAGCGCACGTTAGAGAGAAATATTACAGGTAACGGTGTTCGTAGTCCACGCTGGCGAAGACGTACCAGCACCCCAGCCCGTTTCCCTCTCTTCCGGCGTTTCACCGCGTGAACAAAGGTGAGCGCACCTTTGACCAGAATGTCCAAAAATTCCAGAGCAGTAGGCAGAAAAGTGGGAAATAACTCCTCTGGTGTAGTAGCCCTGATGTTCATGAGTTCTTCTCTGGTGAGAGAGCTCCGGGTACCATCACAGAAGACCGTTTTAAAGCAAAAAACAAAACAAAACCATGCGCACCAACACGCCGAGGCGACCATCTGCGGCACCATCTTGGATCAGGAAGCTAGAGCTCTTGAAGTGTCGTAGGGGGCGACGTTGAGGCAAATTCATATGTAATCTAATAGAGCTGTTTAGGGGTTGACAAATATCAACCATATACAGTTTGGAGTTTATCGGCCCATGCATGTGTAATTTAGAGGCAAACGTATCGCCATGGCGTCACATCAGACTTCGCCACGCAGCCATGGCCACACCCTCCTGCCAAACCTGTCAGTACTGGAGATGAAGTTAGACCATCGTGTTATCTGTCTTTGGAGACAATTTCATGTTGATTAGTTGAAGGAGATCAAATATGGCCCACACTAAGTGAAACATGACACTTCCTGTTCTGAGGGGGCGGGGCTTCGATGATGTCAGCATATGATCAGTGAATATTGTTCAGGCCAGAGGTAGATCAATCCCAGAAGGTTTCATGTCTCTGTGACTTTCTTTGTAGAAACTATAAGAGTTTCGTGTTTCTTGGCAAGAAGTCAGATTTTAAGGCTTAGCCACGCCCACATACTTTCATGTAGCAAAAAGCTTTTGATAACTTTTGATCCCCAGTGCCTTAAGACCATACTCATTGATTTCGATTTCTGTAAGTCAAAAGCTGTAGGAGGAGTTCACTCAGATTCGACGTGTGTAAATGAGACAAAATGGCGGGTTTGATCCAAAATGGCCGACTTCCTGTGGGGTTTGGACAATGGGTCCAAGAGACTTTTTTGTAGGTCCTGAGAAGTTACATAAGTGTACTGAATTTCATACACCTCGGACGCAGCATGGCTTGGGGCTGGTTGTTTTAGTGATCCTAGAGGGCGCTGTGGAGCAATTAGGCCACGCCCACCAAATGTTTCACAGGAAATCTTTAGGGTGCTGCACCAGTATCAATCATATTGAGTTTGGTGGCGATCGGCTTAGATATGTGGAAATCAGAGGCAAACGTAAGGCCGTGGCGTTACGTCTGTCCTTGCCACGCCGCCATGGCCACACCCTCCCGCCTAAAGTGTCTGTGTTCCAAACCAACTTAGACCATGTTGTTATCTGTCAGTGGGGACAGTTTCGTGTTGATTAGTTAACGGGGGTCAAATTTGGACCTTTCACAGTAAAACGTGACACTTCCTGTTCTGAGGGGGCAGGGCTTAGATGATGGCAGGATGTGACCATTGAATATTGTTCAGGGCCAGATGTGGATCAATACCAGAATATTTTGTGTGTCTGCGACTTTCCTAGTAAGAGCTATAACAATTTCAATTTTTTTTGGCAAGTCATCAAACTTTGAGGCCTGGCTCCGCCCCCTCAGCATGCTCAAAAAGTCACAATTTTGATAGCTTTAGATCCCCCATCCCTTCTGTGCAAACTGACCAAATTTGAAGGCAATCAATCAAAATCTCTAGGAGGAGTTCGATCAAATGCGGACGCTATAAACGGCAAAAATGGGGTCAAAATCCAAACTTCAATCCAAGATGTCCGACTTCCTGTTTGTTGTAAGACGTGGGTGCAAGAGAGTTTTGGGTAGTTCTCAGGGAGTTCTACAAGTGTACCAAATGTCATAACTGTACGATAAAGTAAGGTCAATGCGGAGGCTTTATTGAAAATTTCAGGGGGGCGCTGTTGAGCCATTTTTATTGCGACTTTTGTGAAACCCTTAAAATACGTAAATTTTACACACGACTGATGGCTCCGCCAAATTTGCTGACTTTTTGAATATGTTAATGCCACGAAAAAGGCAATTCATTTGTCGCCAGAATAATAATAAGAAACGGAGCGATTACAATAGGCCTTCGCAGCGCTTTGCTGCTTGGGCCTAATAAACTAGAACATTTCTGAAGAAATTTAGACGGGGCCTGCCTCTTGGTGCGTGCTTCTCGGACCAGAGCAAAAGGTTGTGGGGCTGAGGTACAGAACCAAAGCAACAGAACGTTGTGCATCATGACTGAGGGTAGAAGGTTAAGATGTCTATCTAGACCTGTTCTTGTTTCACCAGTAATCATGCGTCCTTGCATTGCTTTGGCAATCACCAATAAATAAAGAGTCCAGTTTACAGATGTGTAGTAATAGTTGCCACCAGGAAATGGCATGGGAGTCAGGCCACTTCATTGCTATGACAGGCCCCAACTAAGGAATGTTGAGACGTTTATTTTGTAGGGTGTGTCTAGGTGTTGTTTTGAAAGTCCAACATGGTTGTCCTTTCAGGTCTGGCGTACTTCCACTAGATACAAAGAACCTGCTTGCTATTCTAAAATCATTATGTATGATATTATCAGCTTAAAAAATCTATACAAACTATGGAACGCTGAGGCTTTTATTTTGAAAGTTTCAGTAAGCCTTATTTCAAAGGACTAGCATAGTCCCATTTCCAACACTGGGTGAACTCCAACAGTAGTGTGAAGCCCAGTCCTCCAATTATCTATAGTTTAAAATGCAATGGTTTTTATTTTGTAGAGCATGTTTTGTCTTATTTTGAAAATCCAGCATGGTTGTCCTTTCAAGTTCGGGTTACTTTCATTAGTTACATAGAACCTGCTTGCTATTCTAAAATCATTATGTATGCTATTATCAGATTAAATAATCACTAGTAACTATTAAAGCTTGAGGCTTTTATTTTGAAAATTTCAGTAGTCCTTATTTTAAAGGGCTGACCTGGTCCTATTTCCTACACTGGATGAGCTCCAACATTAGTGTGAAGCCCAGTGCTGCAATTTTCTATAGTTAAAAATGTAAAGGCTTTTATTTTGTAGAGCATGTTTGTCTTATTTTGAAAATCTAGCAGGGTTGTCCTTTCAAGTCTGGGTTATTTCCATTAGTCATATACAAGCTGCTTGCTCGGCTGAAATCATTGTTTATGCTATTATTTATGCTATTAAGCATTCAAACAATAACCCTGCTTTAAGATTCTCCATAACTTTATTCCAGACATGTCTGCTGAGTTCCTTGGGGTGTATTCAGACCAGAAACGTCCTTTGGTCCGCTTGTTCGGTCCGGACCAAAAGCAGACTTTTCGTTTGGTGTGGTTTGCTTTCACATTGCACTTTTTGCAAATGACCTATAACTTATAAACAAAGCCACGCGGGTGACGATCATTGCTCCCATTGGGCAGAAATGAGGGGGGTGGGACAAGCACAGACTGAGAAATGGAGGAAAACAACTGTTGCACGCAGCACCTCTGCTCTGCATATTTGTGCCATTATTACAGCTTCAAAATCATTGTGAGGGTGAAGAGCTTGCGTGCTGCAAGCCAAAGGAGACAAGGTGCTCTGCCCCACAACATGCCAGTAGCAGCGTTGCTAGGCAACATGCAACTTATCAGGTATGATTTCAGTACGACGTACACCTTTGCAACTGGCTCCGGTGGCTTGTTAAGTCCAAAGAGACATGTTTTCTATAGTTGGGTCAGATCGTGGCGGTTTGTATTCAGACCATAAGCGAACCGCACCAAAGTCCGTTCAGAAGCAGACTGAGACCACCTCCAAAAGTGGGTCTCGGCCCAGTTGTTTATTCAAGTCCAGGGTTTGCTTGAGTGTATTCACACCTGCACAAAAGGTCCAGACCATGGGGGAAACGACCTCTGGTCCGTTTGAAGCGGACCAAAACTGACAGGGATGAATTACACCCTTGGTTTTCATGATGTTTTTTGTTGTCTAACAAACTTCAGAGGCCTTTACAAACAGCTCTATATATATCAACCAGCTTCTATTTGTGCAATGTTTCTAAACAATGAATCATTTAACTTCCACTTCATAGTTGCATGTTATTTTGTTCTGTCACACGCAATCCCACTAAAATACATTTGTGTTTGTGATTATAATGTGACAAGATGTGAAAAAGGTCACAAGGTATCAATACTTTTGCAAGGCTCTGTATCTACAGAGAGCTGCAGGATTCGTGTATTTACTGCACATCTCACAGCACTGGACAGTCAGTTTGACTTCTGGTGGATGTTGAACTTTCACCTACTTCCATTCCAAACTGTGACACAAATGACTCAGCTGCTGCTAACCCCTGACAGATATGTTGCTAAGAAAAGCACTACCCAAACACTTATCAGGTGGAAAAAAACAGTGACCTCAAACCCTGGAGCATATTCGGTACTTTTACATTTTATTTTGGTGTTTGGAGTTTTGATGTCATGCACTCAATGTTTGTTTTATGCAGAGCTGGTGATGATGCTGGAGTGGTGGTCTGGCACAGACTGCACTCTATACACCGACCAGGCTACGGTGGACAAGTTTGGCAAGGAGCACGTCATCATCATCCTCAACCACAACTTTGAAATCGACTTCCTCTGTGGCTGGACCATTTGTGAAAGATATGGTGTCTTAGGGGTCAGTTAAACACCAAAGTGTGCTTACAGACACCGGGAAAAAAAATCCTCAGGTGCTTATTTTTCTGTTTTTCTTGTCTCCATAGAGTTCCAAAGTGTTGGCCAAACACGAGCTGCTGAAGGTTCCTCTGATCGGCTGGACCTGGTACTTTCTCGAAATAGTGTTTTGCAAAAGAAAGTGGGAGGAGGACCGAGAAACAGTTTTTGCAGGCCTGGACAGGCTCAGAGACTATCCTGAATATATGTGGGTGCGTATTGTCTTGGCTGTATGTCTATCGGCACGTTTAAGTGCGATGGTGTATCATTCATACCTGCAGATATTCGTTCATACAAACATTCCTCTGATTAGTCAGCTCTGACAGAGATTTGGAATAAAGGTTGTAAAATATCTTCCCAGAACTGAATTTAATGTTTGAATGTTGAACATAAACAAACCATGAGTTCATAGACATCCCTTTTAATAAAATTACCCTTTCAAGACTTTCACTCGGTACCTTGAAGGTCAGCATGACATTTTCAGTGTATTTTATTTATTTACTTTTTTATTACATATTTAAGTATTTTTTAAGCACAAAACTGCTAAAAATGTTGCTAAAAAGGCAGCATTGTTGTATATTTTCTATGAAATTGATTCTTAACAAGTTTAAACATGTTTTACTTGGACTGGTACAGTACTGATACAGAGTACCTGGGAATCGATACCGGTACTTTTGTGTGTGTTTATATGGTACTAAATGTTGCATCTCAGTTGTTTCAAACATTTCTTCAGCATGAAAACCCTTAACTGACTACGCAGTGTTTTTGCTTAATAATGCACAAATTAAAACCCAGCCATGTTGCTGACTGCAGACAACGAGTCGCTAATGGATGCAGGCGTGTTAGCGGCGCCAAATGCAGGAGTTGTAGCTGTAGATCTGAGGCTGACGAAAATTGCTCCTCAGCCTTGAGAAAACTCTGGTGCTTAACCAGGTTCCTCCTTAGATCAGACGTATTCCCGCCGCTGGCCTCGCACGTGACCGCGTCACAAATGTTGCAGCGAACGTAATCTGCATCGGATTTTGAAAAGTGGAGCCAAACTTTTGAGCTCTTTCTATCAGTGATGCTTGCTTTGACTGTAGCAGCGGCTACCGATGTCATTACGTTCTTGTGCGTGCAATGCTGTGTTCATGTCCGGGATGGAAAATCGCCCACTCTTCCACTCCCTTAGTGTCACAATGGTCCGTTTAGGTACTGAACTATGGTACTGTTTGATTTTACACGAATCTGTACTCGGTACTACTGACAGGATATAATATACTATAAAAGTATCGAATTCGGTACCCATCCCTAGATCAGACATTATTCTCCCTGTAAGTTAGCCAGTTAAGTTGGTTTGCCCTCCATCTGTCAGCTCTAACGGCCTTGCTGGTTAGATAGTGACATTGTTTTAGCATCATGTTTTAAAGAGGTGAATTTGATCTGTAATTCAACCAAACTGGGTAAATGGGACAAGAGAACGAGGACAGATGAGTCCAGCGCTTTGGTTTTCTCCCTAGTGTTTGTGTATAAATGCAACTTTTGTCTCCACACAGTTTCTGCTGTATTGTGAAGGGACCCGCTTTACAGAGAAGAAGCACCAAATCAGCATGCAGGTTGCAGAGAGTAAAGGCCTGCCCAAGCTCAAGTATCACCTTTTACCCCGAACCAAAGGGTTCACCACCACGATGCAGTGTCTTAAAGGCACAGGTGCGGCTCATCAGCACACATCAACATAATAAACTGAGGTATAAATCAGGTTTTTGTTTTTGTTCTTACTGTATTTTTCTCTGTGTTACAGTCACCGCCGTGTATGATGTGACTTTAAACTTCAAGGACAACCAGACTCCCACTCTGCTGGGCATTGTCAATGGCAAAAAATACAAAGCTGACCTGCGTGTTAAGTAAGTTCAGTTTCTGTTCTCTTATTTACTTTTTGTTCTTTGATAAAACAAGAGAACATGATAAATTTGTCTGCTGATTCATATCTGTCCTCTATCAGTCGGTCAATGCAACTGGCAGGACTCCAGCATCTTAATAGTTTCAAAATAATGGCTGCAGTGGTCAGGCATTCTTCTGAGTAAGAAGCTGCTTAGCAGACAGACGGATGAGGTCCATTCACATTGGTAACAGCATTTCTTATTGGAGTTTAATCTTGATACATTATTGATTTTTATTTAATTGAAATTGCAAAGAAATACCGAAATGCGCCAGGATTGTGAGGATTTCTTTGCTAGTTGGGAGTGAATAAAGAGCAAGCAGCCGGTCATAGCAGCTAGTTTCTGGGCTTGAAGTTGATTAGCAGAGCTCCATCTGGTGGTCAGAAACCACCACTACAGACCACGTGTTTTCTGCAGTCTGGCAAAGCCAGGAAAAGTATGGGTTTTGCTTTTATCATTTTCCAGGGCTGGATCAGAGCCCAACATACACAGTTAACCCTGCCTTCTATCAACCTTTATCAAGGCTATTCTTTTTCAGCCTTCTTGTTTATCAAAACTGTATAAAATCACTTAAAATGTAAATGACTGATAAAGAAAACTACAATATTAAATATAAGAAAAAAAAGATGCATCAAAATTAGTAAATCACAGCCTCTTCATCCCCTCATAACTTAAAACAAAACAAAGAAAAAAAGATAACCCAAGACAAATAAAGGAAAAGGCAGAACCTAAACCATTAATTTCAAGGAAGAGATGTCGGATTTTATTTTTAAGTATGCAACTGAAGTCACTATAAACACTCTTAAAACTAAAACTTTTTCTGTGGGTGTTTTTCATGAAAATTCACTTTTTGACTTGGAACCAGGACCGTGGACGTGTTTGTTTACACCTCATATGATGGTTTGATTTTGGACACACACACTGCACATAAACTGTTCAGAGTTTTACCTTCAGGCCGTCGCTACAGAGCACTGCTTACTAAAACCAGCCGCCACAGAGACAGTTTCTCTGTTGAACATTCAATAGAGTACCAAACAACTGCATACTGAAGTCGCAAATCTACCTTGTAAATGTGTATATTGTATATATGTATTTAAGAACATAAAGATATATGCAGAATATATCTTATAACACAAGAAACAAAACAAGAAACCCAGAGAGCAAAGTGTACCGGAGTCAAATTCCTTGTTTGTTTGAATGTACGAACTTGGCAATAAAGCTGATTCTGATAACTGAGGTCCATTTCTTCCTTCAGTCCCAATAAATTGTTAATTTTATCCCATCCAGGCGGTTTCCTGTGGAAGATATACCTGACAATGAGCAGGAATGTGCCAACTGGCTGCACAAGCTCTACCAGGAGAAGGTAAGATTAAATTTAATTGGATCCATGTGTTTCTCGTGGATTTAATCATATTTTTAATACATTAAGACAAGAGACCAGTCATGTGTCGGTATCCATTTAGCAGTAGTTGTGTATACCTTTTAGTGCACTCATAGTTTTGTTGGTTTATAATCATTAAGGACAATCTTAACACATTGTTTGAAAACATTAAATACAACATTTCCATTCTGTCTGTTTTCCAGGACGCCTTACAGGAACAGTACAACAAGGAAGGAAAGTTCCCCGGACCTACAATCATCCCGCCGCGCCGCCTTTGGACGCTGCTGAACTTCCTGTTCTGGGCCACCCTCCTGTTGTCGCCCCTCATCAAATTTGCATGTGGCGTTGTCGTCAGTGGCTCCCCGCTCCTCATCATTGGTTTCATCACCTTCCTCATCATTGGTAGGTTAAACAGGCACCACTTGGTCCAGAAGAAAATCTAGTTCAACTTTGTTCATGTTGAATAATAAATCAGGTGCAACACGTGGTTTGCACCCTTTTTGCAATTCTTCGTTATTACCTCAAACCGTAATGTATTTTATCGGAAACATTATGAGGAAGAGCAGCATAAAGTAGGCTTCATTTGTTAGTGGAAGGAAAATTATATAAATAAAATCAGCATTGTTCAATCTATGATTTGACAGGACAACCAGTAGTGGTGGACTCCACAAATCTGGATTTAATGGTAGAGTGGAAAAGAAGAAAGCCATTTTTGAAGGAAATCCAGAAGACGTCCTGTTTGGACACAGCAGACATGTGGAGAAAGGCACTTGGATAAGATGAGACCAGAACCTAATGGAAAGTGCCATCTTTGGGGGAAAACTAACACTACACAACTCTCTGAACATATCCTCCCTGCCACAATACATGGTGGTGGCAGCATCATACTCTGGAAAGACTTTTGTTCAGCAACTGCTCATTGATGGGTGGATGGTGGAGTACAGGGCAAAAAAACCTGTTAGGCTGCAAAAGACTTGAGACTGGGTCAGAGCTTCACCTTCCAGCAGGGCAGTTACCCCAAACATGCAGCAAGAGCTAAATCGGAATGGTTTAAATTAAAGCATATTGTGCATGGCCCAGTCAAAGTTCAGACCTAGATTTAATTGAGAATTTTGAAAATGTATGTTCTCAGAGGATCTCCATCTAGTTTGACTGAACTGGACTAAATATGCAAAGAAGAATGTGCAAAACATTCTGTCTTTTAGATGTGCAAAGCCCGAGACTTGCCCCAAAAGACTTGCAGCTGCAGTTTTCCTTCTCCGTCACAACTGTGCAGAACTTTGTTTAGGTCTTTCACATATAAACCCAAAAGAATGCATTAAAGTTTTTGTTTGTAACGTCACAAACCTTAAAAAAATGTTCAAAGAGTCAGAAAATCTTTTCAAGGGATTGTAAATTATATGTTTTACCTTTTAGTGATGTCTTCATTTACCACTGTTGTTTTGTCCTTCCCAGCCTCTGTAGCTATTCGTCGTCTCATCGGAGTCACAGAGGTGAAGAAAACCGGCTCCAGTTACGGAAACCAGGAGGCCAAGAAACAAAACTAGACTGTGTAACCCCCTCCCATGTTCGTACAGCCACCCCCGCGGTGTTTCACTCCCTGCCCAACTCCATTCTCCTCCAGCCGTCGGCTCAGTTGGGAGGCCGGGGAGGAGGCCCACCTGTGAAAACATACCCGACACCAGAGTCAAAAAAAAAAATCCTGCCGGCCCTAGAGAAGACCAGAAGTTGTGGGAATGACGCTGTCTGGTGTGTCACAGATTCAAGGGAGGGGGGAGAGGCAGTACTGTAAATCCACCAAACTCCCAATTAAGTCCCGGTAAATCTCAGTCACTAACAACAAAAAGCCTGTAAGATCTCTGAGGTCATTTTCTTAACTATGTAACCTACAGTTACTTCCTGTAGGCCTTCAGCCAATCTGGGAACGGCGACACGCTGATTATTTTCAAGTGCACCTAACACAGTCCAATCCATATCGATTTTGTTTTATCTAAACCTTCATGCAGCGCTGTTTTTTTCTCTCCGAAACCTTCTTGTGATGGAAATCGGTGCCTTTAGGCCCAGCCTGGCTTTCCTTAATCAGGTCACTTCACAGTAATCACTCAAAACCTGCTTAGTGTTTATATTATACTCAGATTTATACAACAAAACCAAACATCAGAAATTTCGTAAAATGAAAATTAGAGATGCACTGATCAGGATTCTGTGGCCAATATCTGATCACCAGTTGCAGTAAAACTTCATCCTACTGACACAATTTTAGATGATTAAAGATTATTTTTAAGAGCTTTAAAAACGCCATTAAAAATGCGTTTTCCTTCCAACTTTGAGCCGTCGTTTCTACTAGAAGTACACCGATTGGGAAAAAGATTGGATCTTTTGGTTTCAGACACGTCACCGATCAAGCTGAAAACCGGCTGATTGGAGCCACCAGCCGATTTCTCGGTGCATCTCTAATGAAAAGCTAAAACTGGCTTGAGAATCGACTCCAGAAGGATGCTTTAACAGTTGTCTATTTAAAGGGAAATGAACCATAAATTTATTTGGAGATTCTTAAAACACTCTCTAAATAGAAACGTGTGAGCACGACCTCAGTGTACTGACCTGCTCACGTTGGATCGGACAGGCTGGTGTCTGTTAAACTACAGCAAGGGCTCTGAATGTGAAAACTGTCCTCATCAAGGATACCTGCCATCTGTTCCAGGTCTCTTCTTAAAACATGCTTTTTGCATTCCTTCCTCCCGTCGCTCCATTTCTCTTATTTAGATTTCACATATTCTCATCAGTGTGTAACCGGACATTCTCGGACCTCCCAAACGTGCTATTTCAACACACCAAGCCCTGCCCTCCCCTTGAGGTTGAAACGCAGCTCACTGTGGAACATGACTGGCAGAAGATTCAAGCGAAAAAGGTCACCAACTGTCTTCATGGAGCCACACAGCTGTTAGCATAGACTGCAGTAGGAGTATTTTTAACCTTTGCCTTAAATCAAGCTTGCTCAGGCAAGGGATTGCTTATTTACCTCCCTTTTTGAGGCGCATAACGCCACTTTTGTTATGTTTTAAATATTCACCCTTAATTCCCGCCATTACAGCAATGCATGGTGGAGTAGGAAGAGTTGGTGAGATGAGTGAATAATTTCAATGAACTCTTAAAAGTGGTATAATAGTGGTTTCAATGTTAATTGAAGGGATTTCTTTGGAGGTTTTGTTTGACATAAAAGTAATTTATTAGTTTTGTTTAGGAATAAAAAGTATCTGTAAGAGAAGAAAATTTAATTTAATGACTTATAGGAAGGTGATTTTTTTTTTTTTGCATTAAACCCACTTTTTAATCTCAAAGTTGATTTTTATAGGAAAATCTTTTGTTATCCACTTTTAATAATTTCAGATGATTTCTAGGAAACCTTTGGTTGTGTTTGAATACTACTCTTCAGCGGTGAAATGTCCAGCTCTTCTTTCTGTACTTATCTGCAACCAGACAGATTTCATCCGAGCCTTAATTAGTACCAAGGGCCAAAGTGCCACAATCCGGTGAATAAATAGATCCTGAATAAGCCTTTATATATGTGACAATTTAAATAAAATTGGAAATGTATACAAATTACTAAAAGTTTATCTAGAATTTATATATTTCAATCATTTATAAAACACATAGTTCAATGTGAAAAAGCATTAGATGTAATTAAAATTTGAGTTGTAATAAAATTTGCAATAAGTAAATAAAGATTGAAAACACTTTAGTTAATGATTTCCACATGTAATTATTTAATTATGTATTTAACAAATAATTGAAACATTTAAATATTAATACATTTATTTAATCTAGGTATTTCCATTTTTAGCCAAATTATCACATCTATTGTTTATTTAACAACTCGTTTGTTTATTAAATTGAGGCACTTTTGGCCCTCAATAAATTAGTGCTGCTTAATTCTTAAGATTAAAGTGTAGAAGTTAAACCATACAGCCGAGAATGGGTTGAAAAATCTAAAACGCAGTTTTACCTGGTTTGCAGCTTCCTGGGATTATTTATTTTATTACCGGAGGTCAATTTAATGCCATCCAGGTTAAGTGATTGACTAAGCAATTTCTTTTTTAAAGACTCTGGTCCAATGACAACAACTTCTGTCTTTAGAAGCGAAAAATTTAAAGTCATCCAAGTTTTTATATCTTCAAGACATGCTTGTAGTCTATCTAACTGGTTGGGTTCATCAGGATTTATGGATAAGTAAAGCTGAGTATCATCAGCGTAACAGTGAAAATTTATTCTATGCTGCCTGATAATTTGACCTATTGGAAGCATATATATAGTAAAGAGAATTGGCCCAAGTACTGAACCCTGTGGTACTCCACAATCAACCCTGAAGTTTAAAGATGATTTATCATTTACATGAACAAACTGGAATCTGTCAGACAGATAAGATTTAAACCAGCCTAGCGCTGTTCCCCTGATCCCTACAGCATATTCCAGCCTTTTTAAGAGAATATTATGGTCGACTGTTTCAAATGCAGCACTGAGATCTAACAGAACCAGAACAGACACAAGTCCATTATCTGAGGCCATAAGAATATCATTAGTGACTTTCAGCAGAGCTGTTTCAGTGCTATGATGAGCTCTGAAACCTGATTGAAACTCTTCAAACAAGTCATTGCTGTGTAAATGCTCACACATTTGATTAGCAACTATTTTCTCAAGAATTTTAGATAAGAATGGAAGATTGGATATAGGTCTGTAATTTATTAAGTCATCTCGATCAAGCGAAGGTTTCTTAAGTAAAGGTACATATCCATTTACTAAAGATAGATTAATCATATCTAAAATGGGGCTGGTAATCAGAGGGAACACTTCCTTAAATAATTTGGTTGGGATTGGGTCTAACATACAAGTTGAAGGTTTAGATGAAGCTAATATTTCTGATAACTCAGGAAGCTCCACAGGATCAAAACAGTCCAAACACAAATCAGGTTCTGCAGTTATTTCCAATGTTGTCTCACTTGCTGAGGATGAAGTAATCATCTTCGGGAGTATGTCAAATATTTATTTTTAATAGAATCAATTTTATTTAAGAAGAATCCCATAAAGTCTTGACTGCTGAGAGCTAAAGGAATGGATGGCTCAACAGAGCTATGACTCTGTAAGTTTAGCAACTGTACTAAAGAGAAATCTAGGATTATTCTTGTTCTCTTCTATTAATGATGAGAAATAAGCTGTTCTAGCTTGGCGAAGTGACAATTTAAATGGTAAAGCAGAAAAAAAGTTGCTGAAAATTTCAGAATAATTCAAAAATGTTTTTCAGGAGATGTTTCTATTAACTGATAAATGTTTTTTTTATCTTTGCATTTTTGATTTCACTGAAATTATTCTACAAATTGAGGCTTAACTTTAAGCGCTTTAATTATCCCCATTAGTTTCACATCTTGCATCAGCTGTTTGATTTGTTTTTTTTTTTCTTTTCTACAGCTATTATTTTTATGTTCCATATAAACGCCTGAGAATATTAAAGGATTTAATCACGAAGTAGCGTTTACTCCTTGGATTTCTTTGGCTTTGTCTGAGTTTCTCTGTGCATGAACACAGCCATGCAGAAGAAAGGAGCTCATCTTCAGGCACTGCTTCTCCAACCACGTTCAGTCACACCAGCATTATTCACCTTTGTTTTTCATGACACATTCACAAATTTCACCTGAGATGCAACACATTTAGTCACAGTAGTGTGGCTTGGTGTAAGGTACAGATATGTATATATGCTGAATGTCTTACTCCCCTGTAGAAAGTAGAGCTATGCCAAGCTGCTTTTTAGACTTTTTGAATGACACGTTTATCTGTATTCCTACAACTGATGGGTTTCTTGTACATAATGTAAATAAGGATGATGCTCTGTGTAGAAATGCCCTAGATGCTCGTTTTTCCACAGTGCGCTCTCTTTGAATGGCTGCACTGTTATTTCAGCCTAAAACCAAATCTGCCACTGGGGAACAGCAGGGAGATGGTCTAACAGAGTGGAGCTGTAAATACCTCCAGCGTCGCCTCTTTCAGTTGAAACTACAACAGGAGGCTGAGGTTCAGTTATGCTCTCAAAGCAGTTTTTAGACCTTGCAATTAATCATTTCTTCTTGCACTTATGTTTTTTTTTATTGCATGATGTGCATATCTGCACAGTCAGTGAATCGAGTTCATTCTGACTCAGGGATTCTTTTACAGACTGGTGATGCAACTGCTGTGGCATTAACTGAATCTAAATAAAAAAGCTTTCTGGGGAAGTTATCTGTGTGTTTCTTGCTGTTGCCACATTCATTCTCATTCTTTTGGATAATTGGTGGTAAACATTCTGTAGATATGTGTAGGAATTACTATCTAAAATGCTTGAGGTAACCTTTTCGATTGCAATGGTTTCCTGGGTTTCAATCACTCAAGGCAGGAATAAAAAAAATGGCTTATTGTATATTTGTAATGTTTATGCAGATGCCGATTTCAGGGAATCTGGTTAGAGAGGAGAAGAAACGTGCAGCAATCTCCAGGTTCCACTGTGGGCTCTGTTGTGTCTGCAGAAGAACAGTTTCACTGGATGTTTGACACTATGGAAGCATTTCCTGCTTGGATGTTCACACCCTGCCAATCACAGCGCTCTGTCATCAATACAGCTACAAGCAGAAAGTCGAAGGATGAGTGTCGAAACTTAAACCTCTAAAAAACATGTCAATATGAGGACATAAACTAAATTTATTCATACATTTAAATGTTCCCTGAAGTCATAAAAATCTTCAATTTGTTCTTTTTTATATGAGCAACTATACAGGCACATTTTGTACTTTGTTTAATTATGATGATGGAATTAGTGTCCTTTGAGATTGTTTAATCAGTTGATTTATTTTGTGGCTAAAGCAAAAGTCTCAGATATGACACACAACTGCAATGCCATTCACCCCTTTTGAACCATTTCATAGTTTGTCACAAAAAACTCCCAAAATTCAATGGATTTGACGTAATAGACCAGCACAAAGTGGAACGTAATTGTGAAATGATCTAATGTTCTGCTAAATGGCTCAAGCTCAGTACGATTGGATTGAGATACTCTGAAAGCTTTGTCTTTGGTTTGGACTTTTACTAGGCTGTGCTAACATACGAACTTGCTTTGCTTCAAACCATTCCATAGTGTTTTTGGTCATTGTCCTGCTGGAAGGTGAACCTACCTTCCCAGTCTCAAGTGTTTTGGAGCTTCTTCCTGCGTTGACCGTCCATTCTCCTGTCTATCCTGACCAGCTTTCCTTTCCCTGCTAAAGATAGCCATCCCCACAGCATGATGCAGCCACCACCAGGTTTCACAGTGGGATGGTGTGTTCAGGGTGGTGTTAGTTGTCTGTTTTACTCTTTATCAGAATTTCTATTTAGACATTAGCTTTGGTCTCACCTGACGACAGCACTTCCACATGTCTTCTGTGTCCTCCAGATGGTTTGAGGCATTTTTGGACACTCCGCGGTTTTCTTCTTGCTACTCTTCCATAAAGGCCAGATTTGTGGAGTGCACAACTATACTTTTGGATGATGGATTGAACAGAGCTCTGTCAAATGTTCAAAGCTTGATATATTGTTTTGTTAGCTAACCCTGCTTTAAGCTTTGGTCTTAATGAAACCTTTGAGTTTTCACAGAACAGCTGGATATATACTGAGATTAAATTACACACAGTTGAGTTCTATTTACTTATTAAGTGACTTTTCAAGGCAACTGGTTGAACTGGATTTTATTTAGGGGTATCAGAGTAAAGGTGGCTGAATACAATGGACACCACAGATTTTCAGGGGAGTCTGAAACCGCTTAAGTCCAGGGTGGGAGGGGTCAGCTGTAATCTTTCCTGCTTGAGGCATGCAGTTCCTGATGAGAAGGAAGATTGCAGCCAATCACCCTCTCTGCAGAGCGAATGATACGCTGCAGCCTGCCCTTGTCCCTGATGGTGGCAGCAGCGTCCCAGATAGTGATGGAGGAGGTGACGATGGACTCAATGATGGTGGGGTAGAAGTGCACCACCGGCACTCAGGCTGAACGTCTTTAGCCTTGCAATATATAGTTTTAAAACAATTATCTACATAAATATGAGCAAATTCATCTGTAACATAAATAGTCCTTAAACACATTAACATTATTTAAGTTTAATAGGTTTTGCAACTGTGTTTGAAAAAATACGTTTTCTTCATAAAATAGATGTTTTGCTTCAACTAATTCCTATCATATCTCATATACTGTATGGTATATTCGATAAATTAGAATATTATTGAAAATTCATTTTTATTAGTAATTCAATTAAAGTGAAACTAAATAAATTACACACAGACCGATGTTTTCCACCTTTTTTTACTGTTAATTATGATACTTTTCCAGTTACAGCTAATAACAACATGACATTGAAGATTAGAATAGTACATCAGACTAATAAAAAATTTGTTTTTAATACAGAAATGAATGAAAACTATGTTTAATACCTGCTTATTGGTTATTAATTTCAAAATAAACTTTTAATTTGATTAGCTTCATCAAAAAGCATATTCCAATTCGTTTAATATGACCGTAAACAAGACTTTAGAATTTGCAGCATGTTTCCTGTGTTACCTTCAGGTACAGTCCGTGTCTCTGCAGTTCTGACCTGTTTTGGCAACACCAAGCAGACAAATAACCAGTTCAGCATCTCCAGCGTAAATGTGAAACCATAATAGATGTTGTCTGCAGATCTCATGACTCACAGTAAAACTCGTCTGAAATATTGCGGTAGGTTTCACACGTACTAATCCTCAGGTTTTAAATTAAAAGACTGCTTGATGTAATCACGCAACAACAAAGCTGCTCTTTGTGTGTTAATTACATGATGGTTCTTCTCAGCAGGGTCACATTGGCTGGATTTCACACCCTGGGGAGGAGACTGAACCATTAAAGTATATAGGTTTACGCTATAGTTCTGATGTTGTGAATCCACTTTGAGTCTAAATGTTATGGATCACCTTTAAACAAATGTTTCTACAGGGAAAAAGGCCTAAGTAAGAATTTTAATGGCCTGCAGAACAGAGACCGGGAAAGGTAAGATGCTCATTTGAATTATTTTCTGTAAGTCGTTAATGTTACTAACCTTTATGTGACAAATGTACAGATGGCATTCCAAGTGTGATCATCCTTTATCGATTCCTTATATATGTGTCAATGACATATTTTACTTATCTAATACTCAAAAAAGCCCAATATTTGTAATATTTACATCTAATTGTTGACTGAATTTAAATTTGAGTATGCCTTGTTGTAGACGGCCGACAAAAGAAATCAGCTTCTGGAAGTGAGACTGCAGAACCAACAGTGTTCTAACATTAGTCCAATATCCAGTCCTTAAGAAAACATCAGTGGGGACATGTCAGTCACATACTTGTTAATCTGACACTTATTTTGCTGCTTAAACATAAACAAGTATTTATATAATGTCCAGGGCTGCAGCTGTCCTCTTGTAATCGCTGTAGGAGACAATTAGCAGAAACATTATACTTAAAAAAATATTTTAAAATGAAGTAATATGAAAACTAAAAGTTGTAATTGTTGTAATCTCAGACAGGCCACTGCAAACATAAGCACTTCTGCAACGATGAGAAACACAACCAAGTTGCAGCAAAGAATGACATGATTTCCACATGTAATTATTTAATTATGTATTTAACAAATAATTGAAACATTTAAATATTAATACATTTATTTAATCTAGGTATTTCCATTTTTAGCCAAATTATCACATCTATTGTTTATTTAACAACTCGTTTGTTTATTAAATTGAGGCACTTTTGGCCCTCAATAAATTAGTGCTGCTTAATTCTTAAGATTAAAGTGTAGAAGTTAAACCATACAGCCGAGAATGGGTTGAAAAATCTAAAACGCAGTTTTACCTGGTTTGCAGCTTCCTGGGATTATTTATTTTATTACCGGAGGTCAATTTAATGCCATCCAGGTTAAGTGATTGACTAAGCAATTTCTTTTTTAAAGACTCTGGTCCAATGACAACAACTTCTGTCTTTAGAAGCGAAAAATTTAAAGTCATCCAAGTTTTTATATCTTCAAGACATGCTTGTTGTCTAGCTTTCTGGTTGGGTTCATCAGGATTTATGGATAAGTAAAGCTGAGTATCATCAGCGTAACTGAAAATTTATTCTATGCTGCCTGATAATTTGACCTATTGGAAGCATATATATAGTAAAGAGAATTGGCCCAAGTACTGAACCCTGTGTTACTCCACAATCAACCCTGAAGTTTAAAGATGATTTATCATTTACATGAACAAACTGGAATCTGTCAGACAGATAAGATTTAAACCAACCTATTGTTGTTCCCCTGATCCCTACAGAATATTCCAGCCTTTCTAAGAGAATATTATGATCAACTGTATCAAATGCAGCACTGAGATCTAACAGAACCAGAACAGACACAAGTCCATTATCTGAGGCCATAAGAATATCATTAGTGACTTTCAGCAGAGCTGTTTCAGTGCTATGATGAGCTCTGAAACCTGACTGAAACTCTTCAAACAAGTCATTGCTGTATAAATGCTGAACACATTTGATTAGCAACTATTTTCTCAAGAATCTTAGATAAGAATGGAAGATTGGATATAGGTCTGTAATTTATTAAGTCATCTCGATCAAGCGAAGGTTTCTTAAGTAAAGGTTTAATTACATATCCATTTACTAAAGATAGATTAATCATATCTAAAATGGGGCTGGTAATCAGAGGGAACACTTCCTTAAATAATTTGGTTGGGATTGGGTCTAACATACAAGTTGAAGGTTTAGATGAAGCTAATATTTCTGATAACTCAAGAAGTTCCACAGGATCAAAACAGTCCAAACACAAATCAGGTTCTGCAGTTATTTCCAATGTTGTCTCACTTGCTGAGGATGAAGTAATCATCTTCGGGAGTATGTCAAATATTTATTTTTAATAGAATCAATTTTATTTAAGAAGAATCCCATAATGTCTTGACTGCTGAGAGCTAAAGGAATGGATGGCTCAACAGAGCTTTGACTCTGTAAGTTTAGCAACTGTACTAAAGAGAAATCTAGGATTATTCTTGTTCTCTTCTATTAATGATGAGAAATAAGCTGTTCTAGCTTGGCGAAGTGACAATTTAAATGGTAAAGCAGAAAAAAAGTTGCTGAAAATTTCAGAATAGTTCAAAAATGTTTTTCAGGAGATGTTTCTATTAACTGATAAATGTTTTTTTTATCTTTGCATTTTTGATTTCACTGAAATTATTCTACAAATTGAGGCTTAACTTTAAGCGCTTTAATTATCCCCATTAGTTTCACATCTTGCATCAGCTGTTTGAATAGATGTTTTGCTTCAACTAATTCCTATCATATCTCATATACTGTATGGTATTATATTCGATAAATTAGAATATTATTGAAAATTCATTTTTATTAGTAATTCAATTAAAGTGAAACTAAATAAATTACACACAGACCGATGTTTTCCACCTTTTTTTACTGTTAATTATGATACTTTTCCAGTTACAGCTAATAACAACATGACATTGAAGATTAGAATAGTACATCAGACTAATAAAAAATTAGTTTTTAATACAGAAATGAATGAAAACTATGTTTAATACCTGCTTATTGGTTATTAATTTCAAAATAAACTTTTAATTTGATTAGCTTCATCAAAAAGCATATTCCAATTCGTTTAATATGACTGTAAACAAGACTTTAGAATTTGCAGCATGTTTCCTGTGTTACCTTCAGGTACAGTCCGTGTCTCTGCAGTTCTGACCTGTTTTGGCAACACCAAGCAGACAAATAACCAGTTCAGCATCTCCAGCGTAAATGTGAAACCATAATAGATGTTGTCTGCAGATCTCATGACTCACAGTAAAACTCGTCTGAAATATTGCGGTAGGTTTCACCCGTACTAATCCTCAGGTTTTAAATTAAAAGGCTGCTTGATGTAATCACGCTACAACAAAGCTGCTCTTTGTGTGTTAATTACATGATGGTTCTTCTCAGCAGGGTCACATTGGCTGGATTTCACACCCTGGGGAGGAGACTGAACCATTAAAGTATATAGGTTTACGCTATAGTTCTGATGTTGTGAATCCACTTTGAGTCTAAATGTTATGGATCACCTTTAAACAAATGTTTCTACAGGGAAAAAGGCCTAAGTAAGAATTTTAATGGCCTGCAGAACAGAGACCGGGAAAGGTAAGATGCTCATTTGAATTATTTTCTGTAAGTCGTTAATGTTACTAACCTTTATGTGACAAATGTACAGATGGCATTCCAAGTGTGATCATCCTTTATCGATTCCTTATATATGTGTCAATGACATATTTTACTTATCTAATACTCAAAAAAGCCCAATATTTGTAATATTTACATCTAATTGTTGACTGAATTTAAATTTGAGTATGCCTTGTTGTAGACGGCCGACAAAAGAAATCAGCTTCTGGAAGTGAGACTGCAGAACCAACAGTGTTCTAACATTAGTCCAATATCCAGTCCTTAAGAAAACATCAGTGGGGACATGTCAGTCACATACTTGTTAATCTGACACTTATTTTGCTGCTTAAACATAAACAAGTATTTATATAATGTCCAGGGCTGCAGCTGTCCTCTTGTAATCGCTGTAGGAGACAATTAGCAGAAACATTATACTTAAAAAAATATTTTAAAATGAAGTAATATGAAAACTAAAAGTTGTAATTGTTGTAATCTCAGACAGGCCACTGCAAACATAAGCACTTCTGCAACGATGAGAAACACAACCAAGTTGCAGCAAAGAATGACATATTTTCATAAGCAGACATGCTGACGAAGATGTTGAGTGTAGCACAACCATAGAGGTGCATGTAAAGGAAAACAACTCAGTCATCAAACAGGATTTCTGCTTGTTTCTAATTGGGTATATGGCTAGTATTAACACTGCAGCACAGGTAGAAAAGTGGTGTTTCTTTTTAAATCCTCAGAGCCATTGCTCCAAACAATATGAGGCTATTTTAGATCCTTTTAGTGAAGTTTGACCTTTTCTGAACTATGCTGGTAAATTGTATTGTAATGAGTGTGGTCAGTAATTCAGTATTGATGTTTCCTTTTATTACTGGAGATTAGTAGCTACCATGATAAAAATTATTCTGGCAGCAAGTGATACACTTTGAGCTTTCATTGGATGAGCAAGATTGGGGAGAGGCTATTGACTGATACTTTTACTTTAAAATAAATTTACTGTAGAGTAACTTGCCACAGTAGTCATACCCACTACAGTTGGAGTATGTCATGTTACAACCACAAACTTCAATGCCTTGCATTGGGATCTGAAATGATAGACCCACATTAAGTAGTGCGTTGATCAATGGTATATAGACGGTATTGAACCAATGTTTTGTTGGTTCCTGGTCACTGTATAGTAAAAGAATCAGTGAAAGCTTGGTTCATTCAACTTGTCTATTAACAGGGGACACACAAAGTCTTCAGGAGATAAGGATTGTTCTCTTGGGGCACGACTGGTTGGAGAAGAGTTTAACGGGAAACACCATCCTCGGGAGACAGATGTTCGACGTCAGCAGAGATGTGAAGATGTGCGTTAGGAGACAAGGTGTCCTTGTTGGAGGACGGAAGGTTGTAGTAGTCAGCACCCCTGAGAGGTGGATCCACTACTCTGTGCAGGACCCTGGCCTGGTGAATGTGAACATGGCAGCCTGCGTCTCCATGTGTCCTCCAGGACCTCATGCCTTCCTCTTCATAGTCCCCATCAGCTCACATAAAGGCAGAGAGTGGACAGTGGAGGGACCTCTTGAGTTGTTAAGTGACACTCTGTGGAGGAGCACAATCGTGATCTTTACTAGATGTGAACGACTGAGAGGAACCTCTGTGGAAACTTACACTTCTAAATATGGTTTTCTCAAAGCTATTCTGGAGAAGTGTGCATATAGATACCATCTTTTAGACACAAGCGTCTGGGGGGAGGATGATGATGCTCAGGTTGCAGATCTACTTCAGAAGATTGAAGTTATGATCACAGAAAACAAAGATGGAGGAGGACCAGGATATGAGATCACAACTGATAAAACAACTGACTGGGAGATGAAGGAGGTTGTGGAGAGGGCCGCTTTAAGACGAAGCAAAGTGAAGCTGGTCAGACGTGCTCTCAGATCTCTGAAAGGTAAGTATCCTTTACTGACCCTGTAAGTACCATTCATTACACTATGTCAACAGTGGAGGCAGAAATGTAGACAAAGATAACCCCACACTCAGCTTTATAGTCTAACTCATCGATTAAAAAACATTTCAAACGTTTGTTTCTTAGAAAGATCTAGCTCCAGTGTCCTCACACTGTGGTACAACAACCTTTTGGGGTTCTCTGGTTGTCTTTAGAGGTATTTAAAAAAAATATTTCAAACATTTATAAGCTCATTAGGGCTATACAAGAGATAGCCCTAATGAGCAGAAACATTCAAAAAGGTAAATTATTCCAGCAGGTTGATATTTTCTTCAAATAGCACTAAAACTACTGAAAAGAGATGTGCAGTAGAGAAAATGTTTGTTCTTCAAAATGTCTCTACTGAAGTAAACTGTTAGTCTTCTGGAAGGCAATGTGGTTTTATGACTCAGTCATAATCTGTAATAAAGTGATAATCTGTCATATCTAATAAGAGTTGACCAACCAAAAATAGGGATCAGAACCAAAATAAATGTGAATGGAGTGTAATAGAAATACACTCCATTCACATTTTAATAATAAATTCAGCATTTTCATGACAGTTCATCTCCATAATTCATGAAAATATTTAATTACAAGGAACAATCAACCGATATGGCCAGGTTTAAGTACCTGGATAGGGAATGTTCTGTTTGCGGGCACAAAATGGAAGTGGACAATGAAAACAGGAAGTAAACAGAAAGCTGCACAGAAAATAAATCCAGCAAACAAAATAAAACTGGAACTGGTCCACCAAGAAAGAGAAAGACAAACTGGACTTCAACTCTAAACTGATCCTAATTATCCGATTTATAAATCTAAAATGAAAACAAACCCATTTGCACAAATAGGCTTTTATAAGAATCCCACCAATTGGTGTGATTTCAGTTTTCAACCTTTTTCCTTTTTTCTCAACACAGGAACGTCTTCTTCACTTTCAGAAGTCCGGATTCTTATTGTGGGGCCAAAGCACGTTGGGAAGAGCTCTTCTGCAAACACTATCCTTGGAGATCAAGTTGTTCCTCCTGGAAATCCGACATTTCTGTGCACAGAGAGACGGGGTGTTGTTGGCAAAAGAGCTGTCTCTGTGATCGATACTCCTGGATGGCATGGACGATACTGCTCTGAAAACACACCTCAGGAGGTTCAGAAGCAGATATCCAACAGTGCATCTCTCTTTAAACCTCACCTCATCCTTGTAGTCGTACGCTGTGATGAAACCTTCGCTGAAACTGACAAAAGGAAAGCAGAGGAGCACTTGAGCTTACTTGGACTTTGGGTTTTGAGTCGGATCATTGTGCTCTTCACATGGGGGGAAAAACTGAGAATGACTTCCATCGAGGAACACATCGAAAGATGGCCCTCTCTGCAGCAGCTGGTGGACAAATGTGGAAACAGGTATCATGTTTTTGATAATACAAAGAGGGCTGAAGACCTTCAGGTTGAAGATCTGTTAGAGAAGATTGAAGAGACTGTGATGCAGAGTGATACATCATGCTTGATGAAGAGTTTAATTGACCTTCAACAAACCAACAAAAAGCTGGCGCAAAGCTCCAAAAGGATTGCAAAAAAGTTTGAGAATGCAAAATCCAACACAGATCTCCTTGTGCAATTGGTTGAGGAGAAAGAGAGGATAGTAGAAGACTTGATTAAATCAACCAGAGAGAGAGATGATCAAATTGAAGCCTTGAAAAAGACAGTAGAAGAAGAGAAAACCAGAGATGCCAAACAAAAACAAGATCATAATGAAGTGATCAGCAGAATATTGGAGGACAGTAAGGAGAACGGCAATCTTAGAACCGTTCTCGGGGAAAAAGAGGAGATGATAAGAAGTCTGAAAGAGAGCTGTGCTGCAAACGATGAGCTAATAAAAGCTACCAAGCAAAAGGTTGAGGTGAAAGAGAAAATGCTGCATGGAAAAATGAAGGAGGCAGCAGTTTTGAAGACAATGTGTGAGAGAAAAGATAAAGAACTCGAACAAATGATGACGGACCACAAACAGGAAGCAAAAGAACTCAAAGAGGCAGCCGAGCGACTCAGGAGAGAAAACGAAGATACAAAGAAAGTGCTACAGGCAACAATGAAAGGGATGCAGATGCACCTTCTGAGAATAGAGAAGACAGAGGTCAACTCTGAATTTTCTGAAAACAAACGCGAGCAAAAGGCAATGAGGGAGCTCCTCAGACAAATGAACTGGGCCTTCACAATCACATCAGGCCCCTGTGGAAACACCAGACCAAGTGAGTACAACAAACTTACTTCTTACTGCTTCTCATATTGTCGGTTATAAAAAGGCTTCTGTGATGAGATGTTTTTGACCAATCACCAATGAATTTTAGATTATTTGTGCCCGCTTTGACAGCCAAAGATTTGATGTAATTTTCTTTCATGCAGTAATAGTCCACTGCAAGTAAATGTGGCCATGTGACTCCAATCAGTAACATATGTTGATCACTCATAGCTTTTTTGGTTTTAATCCGGGGTCATGTTTACTGGAATATGCTCGACAGATGTAAACAGGGGATAAAAACCACAATCAATGATAATATGACCTTGTATTTTACATGTTACTGTAATATTTAGCCAGTTGAACAGTCTCACACCAGACACAAATGACATTACTTAAAATGCTAAAGGTCATGGAGTGTAGGAAGTACAGTTGAGAAAGAAGGGGGAAAACGAAAATAGGCAGTGAGATTTACCTGAATACATAAAGGTGAAATTAATAAAAATTTAAATAAATTGACTCTCAGTTTCACTGCCAGGAAACTATGGGGTAAGAACGCTGTCAAAAACAATCATGCTTAATTTGATTGAAATGTGAGAACAGCCTCCATCTTCAGACAGATGTTATGGCTGCAGTGATTGTTAACATTGTTGAAACTAAAAAGTCTCTCTGATGTTTAGAAATGTTTCAGAACAATAAAACTATTTTTTATTGGCTTTTAATGTGACATAGCTCTTATGTTACCCAAAGTCCGCTTCTGATTGGTCGATTAGTCTCTTGGGACATCTCCTCTCCCAGAGGATAAGACTAAACCTTAGACTCCATCAAAAAAACTTTCCAGACCAGGCCAAAGAGAACCGATCAACATTTCAACATCTGGTTGTTTAAATGTGGAATTTTCTTCTGCTATGCTTCGTTTGTCTATTTAGTTTCTTCAACGTTTTGTTTTGTTTTTCCTCCAGACACACCTTAGAGAATCCTTTCCTTAAGTTTAGTAGGTTATCTAGCTTACTAGGTTACTCCTGTTTTATTAATAATCCCTACGGGGAGATCCATAGATCTGAACCCCTCAGCCATCCAACAACTTGTGACAGAACTGCCTGCTCATCTGCCTCAGAGCAACACCATACTGGAAGTTTCCTATGGGGTAAAAACGCTGTCAAAAACAATGTGAATGTAAAGACGGAAATGTGTGCATATTAGTTAATAGTTGTGCATAAGTAAAATCCAAAAGAGGTATTGTATATTTTCTCTATAAGAATACAAAATAAAATGTGACAGCTTCAAGAAATTACAAACACAAAGTTCAAGTTTACAGTTGTGGTTTATTCTTTATGAATACGATATGCTATAACAGTTTGTGAATACGTTTTCTTTTCTATGAGAATACGAATTTACATCAACGACTTGGCGTCACGTGATCTCAGGCTCAGAATATAGTGGGTGGAGTTATAAATGATGTACAGTAGGTGGCGGTATTCACCTCTGAATTTGTTGGGAGCCGCCAGCAGAAGAAGAAGAAGAAGAAACAGCAGCACTAGCGCCAAGATGACGGACCAAGAGCATATATTAACGACATTAAGACATATAAACTTTTTAACTTTATCTGGCTTTGTACCGTAGTTTCTTGGTCCGTCATATTGGCGCTAGAGCTGCTGCTTCTTCTTCTGCTGGCGGCTCGCAACAAATTCAGAGGTGCATACCGCCACCTACTGTACATCATTGTATAACTCCACCCACTATATTCTATGTTCTAGTTTTGTATTTCATAAAAATAAGAACAATGCTTTATTTATAATACTCTTGATTCCCCCCATATCTCCCCTCTGTTCCTGATATTCCTTTTAGACTGAATTATCTCCCATTCTGGCCCTACGTTTACTGGCGGTGAGGAGTGTGACAGCGCATGCGCAACGCGAATCGACTAACTATGCTCTCCTAACCAGCCTGAGATCACGTGACGCTATGGATCTCCCCATAGGGATTATTAATAAAACAGGAGTAACCTAGTAAGCTAGATAACCTACTAAACTTAAGGAAAGGATTCTCTAAGGTGTGTCTGGAGGAAAAACAAAACAAAACGTTGAAGAAACTAAATAGACAAACGAAGCATAGCAGAAGAAAATTCCACATTTAAACAACCAGATGTTGAAATGTTGATCGGTTTTCTTTGGCTTGGTCTGGAAAGTTTTTTTGATGGAGTCTAAGGTTTAGTCTTATCCTCTGGGAGAGGAGATGTCCCAAGAGACTAATCGACCAATCAGAAGCAGACTTTGGGTAACATAAGAGCTATGTCACATTAAAAGCCAATAAAAAATAGTTTTATTGTTCTGAAACATTTCTAAACATCAGAGAGACTTTTTAGTTTCAACAATGTTAACAATCACTGCAGCCATAACATCTGTCTGAAGATGGAGGCTGTTCTCACATTTCAATCAAATTAAGCATGAAATCTTTCCGCTGAGTAATTTACAGGCTAATATTAAAATTTACAGTTAATTAGGGATCATTCCAAGCTTTCTGGATTTCTAATTTAAACAAAATCAGAAAATTAACCTAGATAAAATCAGAGGAGTATTTTTAAAACTGTAGGCAGCTTTCACATAAACTAATTTACTGTAATTTACATTTAAATCAAATTATTTTTCTCTATAATTCATAAAAAGTTAATAAAACTTCCAAGAGAAATAAACTGATATTGGTTAAGTAGTCTGGTATGAAATTATTTATTTGTGGTTTTGTAAGTAGAAAGGGATAAATTAGCAACTCGTTAGAAATAGAGGCTTAATAAAGTCTAGTCTGACCAAACACAGCTCTGAACAAACGGATTTGTTTCTAAATGACTGATAAATGTGTGTTAACTTTCAGAACCAGGCGATAAAACACAGTCAGTGTTGGATGACCGCATTGGGGCCCCTAAGAAGGTGAGAGAAACAACTACAGATGTTACTGCTGGACAGAGTCCAACTCTGTCCAATTTAATCTCAATATTTCTGTAAAATTGTAGAATCACCTTAATTAGTTGTTCTTCAGACTTTTTGATGGTCTTTTAATAAATGTTTCTTTTTCTTTGGCCACTTTTCACTCATTTCTGTCCAATAGCTGATGATTTTTAGAAAAATAATAATCTTTAGGAAAAGGGTGGCTTGTCCTCTTCAGGTTGGAGGGGAGTTCCTGCCTCAAGTGGAGGAGTTTAAGTATCTCCGGGTCTTGTTCACGAGTGAGGGAAGAATGGAGCGGGAGATCGACAGACGGATTGGTGCGGCTGCCACAGTAATGGGGGCACTGTGCCGGTCCGTTGTGGTGAAGAGAGAGCTGAGCCAAAAAGCAAAGCTCTCGGTTTACCGGTCGGTCTATGTTCCAATCCTCACCTATGGCCATAAACTTTGGGTCATGACCGAAAGAACGAGATCCCGGATACAAGCGGCTGAAATGAGCTTCCTCCGTAGGGTGGCCGGGCACTCCCTTAGAGAAAGGGTGAGGAGCTCGCCATCCGGGAGGAGCTCGGAGTAGAGCCACTGCTCCTCCACATCGAGAGGAGCCAGTGGAGGTGGCTCGGGCATCTATACTGGATGCCTCCTGGACGCTTTCCTCAGGAGGTGTTCCAGGCACGTCCCACCGGGAGGAGGCCCAGGGGACGGCCCAGGATACGCTGGAGGGACTATGTCTCTCGGCTGGCCTGGGAACGACTTGGGCTCCCCCGGAGGAGCTGGAGGAGGTGTCTGGGGAGAGGGACGTTTGGGTGTCTCTGCTGAATCTGCTGCCCCCGCGACCCGGTCCCGGATAAGTGGAAGACTACGAGTACGAGTAATAATCTTTAGGAACTTTGTTAGTAGAGGACTTTTACAAAAATTAAGATTTTTTTCTTTAGCTGCTTTATCTGAAATTCTAAAAAAACAATACTAAGGATAACAGAAATTAACAAGCATTAAATGGGATTTTATCATAAACAAGATGATGTCCAAAGAGCTACAAGCTGAAAAATACGGTAATGCTTTCAGAAGGCCTGAAGAACTATTAATCGAGAACATAAAAATAAAAATAAAAGAAAGGCTGGCTATTCTGAAGGAAGCTTTCAATAATTTCAGGGTGCATTAAAACTTCATGCTACAACACATTACAATAGAAATAACACATTGTTTTCTCTCCCCTGGGCTCATAGAACAAGACTTCAAACCCTGAATGGCAACTTGAGGCTGACTGGACCTGGCTCAGAGCTGGAGGCGCAGTGCTGGGAGCTGCGATTGGGGCCTTTGTTGCCTCCTTCAGATTGCCTGCAGGGACCAGTACCAAATCAACTGTTTGGGCTGCAGCTGGGGCTGCACTGGGCAGCTTACTGGCCCAAGGAATAAAATCAGAACATGGGAATAAAAAGCAGATGAGTTAGAAATACATGAGATGCCTCTGAAACCACACACACCCCTGATAAGTTTAATTGAACTTTATATACTCAGACACTTCAAGAATATGTAATGTGTTCAACAATAAGTTTAAAATATCTGTTTTTATTCAGATACTGAGTGCAAACAAACTGAGACTTTTAAAAATTTATTTTAATTTCAAATATCTGTTTTGTTTTTAATCCCTTGAAAGGCATAACCTGAATATACTCTCATGTCAATATAATGTAATGATAATTTAAGTCTTTATATCATAGATAAAACACAACCTACATTCAGATAAAAGAGAACCAATGCCACTCAAGAAGCTCAACACCGTAAGGCAAATATAGCGCCTTGTTAAATATTCACACCCCAACGTTTTCACATTTTGCTCCTTTACAACCAAACGAAACTCAATGTATTTTATTGGGATTTATTAATCCAACAGACCAACATAAAGAAATACATGACAGTGAAGTGAAAGAAAAATGATAAATAAGAATTTTTTTTTTTTTTCTGAAAAGTGTGGCATGTATATGTATTGACCACCTTTTTACTATATTACCCCTAAATAAAATCCAGTGCAGACAACTGACTTCAGGTGTCACTTTGTAACTAGAGTCCATCAGTGTGTAGTTGGCTCTCAGTAAATAAGATCCACATCTCTTCACAAGACAGCTGTGCACTCTATGAATCTGGCATTTATGAACAAAATTGTTGAATTATTGAAAGGAAACTAAATAATAAATCTCTGTGTTTTGCCACAAGCCACACAGAAGACAGCATACATGTAAGATGATGCTCTGATCAGATGAGACTAAAAAGTTATTTTCTAACCACCATGCAAGCATGCCATGTGTGGTGGAAAACTATCACCATGGTCAGAGTTGCTAGGCAGATGAACACAAGGTGTTACAGAGAATTTTTGTATCTCAGCACTTGTGGTAGACCATTTGACATTGGTGTGAAATACATCCTACTTGTGTTGCATACAAAGCTTGATCACAGACTGATGATGTAAAGTAAAGAAATCAATAAAACAGAATCAATATGTTCTCACTGCCCTCCTATACGAAATAAACTCAGGATTCTGTTTCGTATTTTGGTCAGTTTGAATCCGTATATTAAAGGGTTCACCATCGGGGGAAAGAGGACGAACTCTATGGCAATTAAGTTTTGAAGGCTTTGGGGCAGATCTGTGGAGCTGTAGCGCATGTACAGGTCCTTCTCAAAATATTAGCATATTGTGATAAAGTTCATTATTTTCCATAATGTCATGATGAAAATTTAACATTCATATATTTTAGATTCATTGCACACGAACTGAAATATTTCAGGTCTTTTATTGTCTTAATACGGATGATTTTGGCATACAGCTCATGAAAACCCAAAATTCCTATCTCATAAAATTAGCATATCATTAAAAGGGTCTCTAAACAAGCTATGAACCTAATCATCTGAATCAACGAGTTAACTCTAAACACCTGCAAAAGATTCCTGAGGCCTTTAAAACTCCCAGCCTGGTTCATCACTCAAAACCCCAATCATGGGTAAGACTGCCGACCTGACTGCTGTCCAGAAGGCCACTATTGACACCTTCAAGCAAGAGGGTAAGACACAGAAAGAAATTTCTGAACGAATAGGCTGTTCCCAGAGTGCTGTATCAAGGCACCTCAGTGGGAAGTCTGTGGGAAGGAAAAAGCGTGGCAGAAAACGCTGCACAACGAGAAGAGGTGACCGGACCCTGAGGAAGATTGTGGAGAAGGGCCGATTCCAGACCTTGGGGGACCTGCGGAAGCAGTGGACTGAGTCTGGAGTAAAAAACATCCAGAGTCACCGTGCACAGGCGTGTGCAGGAAATGGGCTACAGGTGCCGCATTCCCCAGGTCAAGCCACTTTTGAACCAGAAATAGCGGCAGAAGCGCCTGACCTGGGCTACAGAGAAGCAGCACTGGACTGTTGCTCAGTGGTCCAAAGTACTTTTTTCGGATGAAAGCAAATTCTGCATGTCATTCGGAAATCAAGGTGCCAGAGTCTGGAGGAAGACTGGGGAGAAGGAAATGCCAAAATGCCAGAAGTCCAGTGTCAAGTACCCACAGTCAGTGATGGTCTGGGGTGCCGTGTCAGCTGCTGGTGTTGGTCCACTGTGTTTTATCAAGGGCAGGGTCAATGCAGCTAGCTATCAGGAGATTTTGGAGCACTTCATGCTTCCATCTGCTGAAAAGCTTTATGGAGATGAAGATTTCATTTTTCAGCACGACCTGGCACCTGCTCACAGTGCTTTCAAAACCACTGGTAAACGGTTTACTGACCATGGTATCACTGTGCTCAATTGGCCTGCCAACTCTCCTGACCTGAACCCCATAGAGAATCTGTGGGATATTGTGAAGAGAACGTTGAGAGACTCAAGACCCAACACTCTGGATGAGCTAAAGGCCGCTATCGAAGCATCCTGGGCCTCCATAAGACCTCAGCAGTGCCACAGGCTGATTGCCTCCATGCCACGCCGCATTGAAGCAGTCATTTCTGCAAAAGGATTCCCGACCAAGTATTGAGTGCATAACTGTACATGATTATTTGAAGGTTGATGTTTTTTGTATTAAAAACACTTTTCTTTTATTGGTCGGATGAAATATGCAAATTTTGTGAGATAGGAATTTTGGGTTTTCATGAGCTGTATGCCAAAATCATCCATATTAAGACAATAAAAGACCTGAAATATTTCAGTTAGTGTGCAATGAATCTAAAATATATGAATGTTAAATTTTCATCATGACATTATGGAAAATAATGAACTTTATCACAATATGCTAATATTTTGAGAAGGACCTGTACATCAAATCGAAAACAATCACAGTCAGGAAAGTGATCAAAGAGACCAAATGAGGCAGGCATGTCTGCATGAACTTTACCCTGTCGTCTTTGGAGGTTGCACATGTTCTGATGATGTGCATGTAAGTCCAAATGATGAAAAAGCCATGAGACACATAGATAAGAATTGTTGCATATGAAACAATAGTATTTGAGAGGGTGTCACTGTCTTGGCAGGCATGCTGAACAATGATCCAATTCACACAGAAGAGTTTCTTAATCTTCAGGCTGCAAAGCTTCAGTCTGGATGTGAGCAGAATACTGATGGATAAAATGCAGAAAGGAGTGAGCCAGGAGAAGCCCACCAGCTGAGAGAGCCTCCTTATGGTCATTAATGACTGGTAGTGCAGCGGTCGGCAGATGGCCAGGTACCTGTCGTAGGCCATGACAGCCAGGATGGACAGCTCACAGCAAGCGAAGGAGTACAAGACAAAAGCTTGAAAGAGACACCACCCATAGGAGATTTCCTGAGTAAACCACAGCAGGTTTAACAGGAACATAGGGTAGAAACCG
Source organism: Girardinichthys multiradiatus (assembly GCF_021462225.1). Lineage (NCBI taxonomy): Eukaryota > Metazoa > Chordata > Actinopteri > Cyprinodontiformes > Goodeidae > Girardinichthys > Girardinichthys multiradiatus. The sequence goes on from NC_061800.1 coordinate 38,810,641, forward strand.
GTGGTGCCATAAACTGCGTTAATGCAAACACAGCACAGTAAAACATACATGGGTTCATGCAAGTTTTCATCCAAGACTATAATGACAATGAGGGAGACATTTAAAAATAAAATCACACAGTAATACACCAAAGTGAGTGAGAATATTGCAGTTCTGTGGTCCATTGTCTCATTAATCCCAGTGAGAGTAAAGATTCTTACATCAGAGACGTTATCCATAACCAGAGAGCAAAGTTTCAACGTTCAGGCTGGAAAATGTTAGAACATGATGGAGCAGAGAGGCTCACTGTGCTCTCTGCTCTGACTCTCTTCACTTTGCTTCAGCTATTAAAGACCACCTCTGACTCACTGTTCAGGCTCCAGCCTCTGGTTTCTGCAAACTTAATGAACCAATTAGAGCAAACAGTTAATTATTCTACAGCCTTAGAGGCTTAACAACAAACTACTTTTATGTTTAAGTGTCACATATTTGGATATTACTGATCATCTGTGAGGACTTACAGTGGCTTGTTTGTCCTAATCTCTTTCCAGTTTTGTTGCTAAGATTATTTTGTTGAATGGATTTTATGTCTTGGAGTTGCCCAAAATAGGTCACATTGATCAAGTCAAAGAATATTAATTATTTCACCAATGCATTGCCACAAATTTTATGCATACCTTTCCCATTTTGTTTCTTGTCAGCAAAAAATGTCAACATATTTTATTGAGATCTTATTGATCTAAATACTCCCATTATTGCTCTGGCTGCATGTTTCGAGACTAAACTGTACTACAAGCCCAAGTCTTTTCCAGCTTCTAACAGGTTTTCTTCCAAGATTGTTCTGAACTTAGTTTCATCCATCTTCCTATCAGTTCTAATCAGCTTTCAGGAAAGCATCCCCCACAGCATGATGCTGCCACCACCATGTGTCACATTCTAGATGGTGTGTGTAATTGTTTGTTTTTTGTCTCGTGGTGTTTGCATGTAGGCCAACACATTAAAAGCTCTCATCTGACCAGAACATCTTCTTCTGTATGTCTGCTTTGAGCTGTGTTCAACACCACTTATGACAAACTACAAGCAGGACGTATGACTTTCTTCAACAATGACTGTCTGCTTGCCACTCTTCCATAGAGGCCAGATTTTTGGAACAAATTACTAATAGTTGTCCCATGAACAGATCCTCCTACCGGAGCTGTGAACCTCTGCAGTTCCTCCATAGTTTCAATGGTCTTCTAGGCTGCTTATCTGAATAACGTTCTCCTCATTCTCTCCGCCTGTCATTTAGGTGGACAACCATATTCTGGTAGGTAAAAGATTGAACATTGCTTCATGAGATGCTCAGAGTTTTGAATATTGTTTTACAGCCGAAACTTGCTTCTTACTTCTCCACAACGTAATCCCTGACCTGTCACCAATGTTTGGTGTACAAACATTGGTGTTTGTACACCAATGTTCTCCATCAAACCTCTGAGGCCTTCACAGAACATCTAGAAGGCATTATTGAAGGCTGTTGGTTATGAGAAATGAACATAAATGTGTTCACACCAAACATTTTTATTTCATATATCTGTTTTGAAGGGATGCACTACTGTGTGTCCGTCTATCAGATGAAATACACCGAAGCCTGTTCTAGTGTGAAAAACTTGAAAATGTTCACGAGGTGTTAATATTTTATGCAGCACTGAATGTATTAGTTTCTTTCTTTCTTTCTTTCTTGTCAGCGTCTCTCTCTTGGTGGTTTTGACAGATCTTTCATGTTTGCGGTCCAGTGTTGCCATCATGTTATCTGTTGTGTATAAAGCTACTGCATGCGCTCTGTGTGCCTGTGTCTTGTACTTTCTTATCTTAGAGCCAACACAATTAGCAGTCTGACGTCGCCAGCATGACTAATGACTTTTAATGACCCCGCAGCTACATGCTGGTGTGTTTATGTGTGTGGTTTGACCGGTCGGACATTTGATATGAAGTGGAAGTAAAGCTCAGAGCAGTCATTATGTTCTCGCAGCAGATATATTCCTGCTCAGCTAAGTTTTATTAAAAAACACAGAGAAAGAAAAATTAGACAAAAGGGTGCTCTGTTGAAACAACTCTAGTCTCCAGTCTTCTTTCTTTCTTTCTTTCTTGACCTTTTTCATCTTTGTCTCAAACAGAGCATTATATTTAAAACCAATATTTTATTATTTTATATAAAACAACTTGTAAAAGTTTGTGCTCATCACAGGAAATTGTTCCATGTTGGCTTGCTTCAAAATGTATATTTTGCAGGTGATTTATCTATTTATTTTTTTATGTTAACCTTTAAGGTTAACATAAATGCTTTAAATGCACCACTTTAAGCTAATTTTCTATATCAATGAAAAAGAAAAAAATACCTTTATGCATAATTTGTAAAACATGTATAAGGTGGGTGCAAGGTTACCAGAATATGGGGACACAACACATTAAAATTAGAACAGAAAGTGGGTCAGTGGATATTTTAATTTAATTTCATTGTTTCTATTCCAGAAAAAACTGACAAAGAAATGTCTGGAGAGCTTTTAAACAAGGAGAACTGGTTATGATTAAGAGCAATCTTTTCAGCACATCTAAGGCAACTAAACTAGAGTGAACACTGTTTGTACTGCCATCACAAAGCTGATCTCGCTCCCACAGAACATTTGTTTTTAGGGCTGAAAAGATTTGTGTGAGCAAGATCATTTAAAAGCCTGACCCAGTTACACCAGTTCTGTCAGAATTAGAGTTGCCAACCGTCCCTTGAAAAACGGAATCGTCCCATATTCAGAATAAAAAGTACGCGTCCCGCATTGAGCTGAAACGGGACGCATGTAGTCCCGTATTATTAGGTGGACCAAAAATCTTCACTAAAATGGGGTGCGTGCTTTATATAGATAGATAGATAGATAGATAGATAGATAGATAGATAGATAGATAGATAGATAGATAGATAGATAGATAGATAGATAGATAGATAGATAGATAGATAGATAGATAGATAGATAGATAGATAGATAGATAGATAGATAGATAGATAGATAGATAGATAGATAGATAGATAGATAGATAGATAGATAGATGGATAGATAGACTATTGTACCCTTTGTCCTCAGCATCCCTTCTTCTAGTGGGTTTGTGGAAAATATTTTCTCCATCATGAAAAATAAGTGGACTGATGTGAGGAACAAATGTTCTACTGAATTAATGAGAAGTGAGCTAATTGTCAGTCTAATTAATGAAATGTCCTGCTCAGAGTTTTACTCGGTAGTCCTGAAAAGCAAACAACTCCTTGCAGCAGCAAGAGCTCAAATGAAATATAAATGGAAAAAAATAGGTTGTTTCCACATAATTGGGGCCTGCAATGCAATGCATGCAGGCACCTATTGTTATTCACCTCGGCCTCTGCTTTCACACAATATCTTTAAAATTGTTCTAGGTCTCACGGTTTTCTGTCAAACCCCCCTCGATCGCCAAGAGTCAGTAGATTTCTGTAGGCTTTCTCCCATGTATTTTCTATGAGTTTGACCAGTAATCCATGAGTCACACCATTTCTTTCCATCCTCCTATTTTATATTGTGAATGACATAGAGCTATGAAAATTTCCATGATCGGGGATGAGGGATGGTTGTCGCCCACAGTTTAAAAAGTATTCAAATACCATGTACGGTTTCCAAGATATTAGACTTTGTTCAGGAGCATGTTCAGGCATTTTCGTGTTTTTCTCCATTTTCCCTCTCTTTTCACCTAGTGTTGTGCCTTTATTTTTATATTTTCAACAAAAACGTGTTAATATTCTCGTTCCCCTCTCCGTTCTGATAAAAACGGTCCAAGAATGACATCGATCGCCCCTACGGTTTCCGAGTTATGGCCAGTTGTTCGGGAGCATGCGCCTCCATGTTATAAAGCCTAGACCAGGGGAGACACAGAGTGAGTACACTGACGCTCTTTGCTGATTGGCTGATTCATTCCTCACTGTTCTATTTATAGCTCTGTGTATCTCCTACTGTATATGTCTGGATGTGATTCTGTCTTTCTTTCTGCCGCTCTGTGTCTCACACACAGACACACACCCACACACACACACACACACACACACACACATCCATCTATCTTTTTAAGGACTTTCATTGACTTCCATTGATTTTCATTCATTTCTATGGCTTAAACATGACTCGACCCCTAACCCTTTGTCCATCTTCATAGGAGGCAACTACATGGCGGCCATTTTGTGCATGTACTGCTGTTTCAACACCCAGACAACTGTGATTAACCCTAAAGGGCAATTTCTTTCATAACCCTTCCATGCTTACTAATGATTACCTCTGTGTATCTCCTACTGTATATTTCTGGATGTGATTCTGTCTTTCTTTCTTCCTCTCTGTGTCTCACACTCGGACACACACATGTATGGATTACTATCTTTCTGAGGACTTTGCATTGACTTCCATTGATTTTCAGTCATTTCTATGGCTTATACCCGACCTGACCCCTAACCCTTTGTCCATCTTCATAGGAGGCAACTACATGGCGGCCATTTTGTGCATGTACTGCTGTTTCAACACCCAGACAACTGTGATTAACCCTAAAGGGCAATTTCTTTCATCACCCTTCCATGGTTACTAATGATTTTTGAAAGCTGATAATAGCATAGACAATGATTTTAGAATAGCACACGGGTTCTATATAATTAATGGAAGTAACCCAGACCTGAAAGCAGAACCACGCTGGATTTTCAAAATAAGACAAAACATGCTCTACCAAAGCAACAGAACACAGCTGCCACTGAACTTAAGTTTCCTCTGACAAAGAGTGGCTCTGAGCATGACCTTAGGCCAGAAGCTGCCATGACTGATCACATTCAAGCCAGCCATAACTGACAGCTACACTGGGCTTTCAAAATAAGACCTACCAATACTATACAAAATAAAAGCCTTCATATTTCCACAGCTGAGCATGGCAGATTTGGCCTTTATATGACTGGTTTAACACCAGCACTTTTATAAATGGGACTACATTGGCCTTTTAAAATTAATCTATAAATAAAACCCTCAATGTTCCATAGCTACTGTAGACATTTTAACCTAAAAAAACTGTATATTAGAAGGGGGTGAAGGTTCCATAAACCAACATTTATTGGTAACCAAACTGGAATTTCAAAATAAGCCCTACACATACTCTACAAAAGAAAAGCCTTTTTATTTCACACTGAACATCATTGCATGCAGTCACTGTCAGTGTACCAGCTTTTACTTAAAATTTTAGTCTGGATAAAAGCCCTGTCTCTAACACAGACACAGCGACACACTATGAGATCCACTCTCACAGAGACAGAGCAGTGGAGAGGAACCCATTGACCTCTGATCTACACAACAGAGACTTAAAAAAAAATCTAAATTAATATGAGTGTCAGCAACATTTTATTTCCGTTTGGGATCAATAAAGTATTTTTGAATTGGAACTCAATTTGAATTGAATAAACTGACCAGGAGAACCAGTAGAGAAAAAGATCCAGTTGGATGGTTTTGTTTAGGTGAACTCTCTGTTAGCTTTACAATTAGCTACATCACATTCACACACATATGCAGCTGACTTTTGGTCTCCAAAAGATGAATCTAATAGGCAGAATGGATTTTATTTTGGGTCTGTATGGACACATTCACAACGTTTTGGATCCTTTTATCACAATAGAACCAACACACAAACAACTGTTGGTTGTTCAAAGGTCTTTATGTGTCTTAATGATGAAACATGAGGCTGACTCACATACAAACTATTTTTTCATAATATAGCAGACAGTCAAATACAACTCCATTAATCATCATGCATTGTTAGCACAAAAAGTCCCCCCCCCCCCAGCCCTAAAAAAATCACAGCAGCACCTCTGCTGATTGCACTGCTGTGAGCAATCAGCTGATTGACTGCATTGTGAGACCAGAGTTTGCCTAGGCAAGTTCAACTGAGAAATAATATTTATGATTCTGGTATCCTTCAAGAGGATAAAAGTAACAATCAGTAATTGGAGCTGATATTTCTGCATGGATTAAAAACAGGAGCATACTGTTAATTACAAACAACAAATCTACATTTAAAATAAGTACAGAGCATCAGTTTTGTAGGAGATCCATTAAATACCAGAAGCATTTAGGTGTGATTTTAGACCATGTAATGTTGTACTCACGTCTGTGACGTCATGAGCTGTTGCTGGAATACACTAAACACGCTGTAATGACTGGCTCAATCTGTAAAAAAAAAATTTATTTTTTTTTTTCGTTTTTTATAACGTCTTAAAGTTGATCTATTTGCTATAAAGCTTTTAATACAGTTCTTTTATTTTTTTAAATGTGTTTTTTGAAAAGCCAAGTCCGTAAACAACGTCACACCCCTACAGATGTCACTCTCTGATTGGCTGACGCTGCAGCTACCCCCGGTCAGATTCTCATTGTTTTCATTGCGTGTCCGCTCCGGTCGAGGTAAGATGTCTCTGTGCTTTCTCTGTAAAATATCGTGTTTTGCTGCTTTATCAGGGTAAAATATGATTTAAAATGGTTAGGGTTGTTAAACTTGATGCGTGTTCATACAAAGCTAGTGAGTTTTTATATGTTTGGTTGTCGTGAAACGTTCGGTTTTGGCTTGTATAGATGCTAGCTTGATAGCATCCCATTGTTTGCTTTGTATTTGATTTACATAAACACGGAAAAGTACAGAATAAAGGCAAGGGCTTTTCTCAATATTCTGTATGGTATTCACATTTTTTTGTGGGGTTTAAAGTGAATTACTGAGGTATAATGAGGTAAAAAAAAAAACGATCTTAAATCAGTCCGTTTACTCATCAGATAGTGTGCTGTGTCTCAAAGGAGCTCTGGTTGTCGTGAAAAGCTCAAACATGTTTTGGGGAGGTTTACCCATCTACTTTATAAAGCTATTTTGCTCTCATATGTCCGTTTACATGTTTTTGCCCAAACATGCTGGACTGCTGCTAGTCCAAAATATAAAATATATCGTTGTTTGAGCTTTCATTGTGTCTGCACTTCCTTTGTTGAGCCACCACGTGTTACAAACCAGCACAAACATGCGTTGTTTACTGTCTGCTCTGCAGTGAAGGTTTGTTTCTGATGGTGATAACGTGGATCAATGTAATGCTGGTAGTAGAAGAGACCGATCTAAATATTTTTATGCTGATTTTACTTTTTTTTTTACAATCTGGAAGACAGAAATGTATCACTAAAGTATTAAGTTTGTTGGTATTTTATCACAGAGGTCATGAGGAATATTTTTAATCAACCATAGGACTACTTGTAATTTGCTGCCTGATTGTATGCAACTCTTCATATCTGTTGACATTTATTATACTATGTTGACTTGCCATTCAGTATTTGTTCAATATTGTTTAATTTGCCTTTTATTCAGTTATCATATTTTATCATTTAAGATGGACTGGATATACATTTAAGAGAAAATTCTACATGTCACAGCTGTGTTTGGTTACTTTGTTTTTATTTTGCATTCTTTTAAATACTACTAATGACCAGGGTTATGAAATGTGTTGATGTTTGAACATGATATTGGTCCTTTAAGAACATTAAGGAGCAATTTTGAGCTTTAGCCCTGGTTTTAAATATATTTTGGAAATGAATATTTTGAATAACATTGTTTTTAATGAATTTTTTTTTGCTTTTCATTACAGCTTTTCACTTGTGCGAGACTTTGCGATTTGGAAGTTTTCCATTGCTGCCAGCTGTGATCTTCACCTGTGCTTTACTACACCCACCTTAAATCATCTACACTACTGTTACATCTCAACAACACACTGACTAGATAAACATATTCAGACATACAAGACATTTTATTTACAAACCTACACATAATATTCACTCACACACAATATCTTCCCACAAACACTGTTTAACTTTAATTAATTTGGAACATATTTAAATACATTTTACAGTTTGTATTTTCCCAGTGGTTTTGGTCTAGATAACCTGTTTTTTCTCCCCCAGTTTTTTCTCTTTGTCCATCAGGATGCCACGCAAGGGACGACGCTCCGAGGCCGCCAAGAAGAGATGGAGGACCCTGGAGCAGGAGGACCTGCATAGCAGCCAGCCGGACGTCGCCAAGGTGTCTTGAGTTATAAATCGTAATAGTTTATTTTTTTTCTAGTATAACAGTAGTTGTTGGTACTTTTGTGCTTTCACCATGGTTGTAATTATCTCTGTGTTTGCAGCCCAGGACATCACCACCCACCGCGCAGGCTTGGACACCCACCCAGTCTCCGGAGAAGAAGGTAAAGCTGTAGTTTACTTTTCAGTAACTAACTTTTGGATCATTTGTTTTGTTTTATTTAGTCATTGAATTTTTATTTGTTCTCAGATGTCCCGACTGCTGGACTCCCCGGACCAGGTGGTTTGCCAGGAGGAGCCCCGTAGGCCATTGACCTCTCCTGTGTCACGTATGTACATTAAGTTATTGTGTAGAATATGTTCAATTCTCAATTCAGTGATATTTGATTTTGAACTGTATGTTTGTCTCTCTATAGGCCGTGGGACGGGGCGTCGTCATCGCGTGCTGAAGTGGCCGTTTTCCCCTGTGACTTTCCGTAGTCACAAGTTGGTCCTACCAGCCGAGGTCCCGGAGAAGAGGGTATGTTGTTTCTGTCCCACCTTATACTTAATTCTCAGTGTACACTGAAAACCTAATCATATCACGTTAATCTTTTTTCTTTATTTCTTTTTTAGTTTGTTCTTTTGGTTGGTGACTCCCATCTGCGTGCTATCGCTGAGGGGTTCGTCTCCATGCCAGAGGGTAACATCTCCTTTGGGTTTCTTGCAACCCCTGGGGCCTCGGCGGATGAGTTGAGGCGTGAGGTGCTGGGAGCAGTTCTGCCTCGGACCCCCGAGGTAGTCTGTCTTCTGGCACCCGGCAACAACTTGGAAGCCAGAAGGACCGTGCAGCAGTCGGGCGCGGACTTTGAGGGGCTGCTGCTTGCCGTCGGCAACCTCTGCCCTAACGTAAGGCTAATATTCAGAGCATTTGTTCTTATATATATATATATATATATATATATATAAATGTAGTATGTATGTTAATTTGTGTTATTTACTTTGATTCGATCATACAGGTGGTTGTTGTGGACTTTCCTCCACGTCTCACCGTGGAAGAAGACCTGCAAGAGCTGCTGCGGCAGGAGTACCACCGTGTGGCTGCTCGGAGAAGTAAGTAATGTTCACGATTTATTTTTATACTAAAATTTTAATATCTGTCCCAGGTGCAATTGCCTAAACGTTCCCAATGTGTTCTCAGCTCACTGCCAATTAAAGTTGGAATTAACACAAAATTAGTGAAAAACAGACTAGTGCTAGGTGTCTCTCTTTATCATTAAATCACTACAGTGTTAGTCTGAGCGGCATTAAGAATGACTGTTGTCTTCCTCTCTCCTTCAGATGTTCGCTACCTCTCGACAGTTGAACATTTCCCCCGGAGCAGCTTGGACCTGTGGAGCAGGGATGGCGTAAGTTTGAATTTATATTTGTTGCTATCAAAATGTTACTAGTGCTTCATGTTGATGAATGAATGTGTTATGTGACTTGTGTGTTGCAGGTTCACCTGAGCGACGATCCTGGGATGAAGGTCCTTGCTCAGTTGCTGTGGGCTGCGTCCTACACGCAACTCGAGTTAAGTGCACTTAACAGAGTTGTTTACAGCTCAGGTGGAAATTTATTCACCTAAACTAATTATGTATTGCTTTGTCAGACCGAATGTTGTTCAAATTCATTCTGAAGGAAACTAATTGTCATGTTTGTCATCGCTAAGGACTTCGGTCATTTCATAGTGCTTTCTCTTAGTTCTTCAAGTTTATTTGGATCAATAAATGTGTATCTCAAGTATCAAGAAGTGGGTTTACTTCTGTAAATTACCATTAAAACTCATGGTACAAACGCATCCTGATTCAGAAAGTTTTTATTTCCTCATCAACATGAATCATACTCTTGGCTACAGAATAATTTTTTACTACAATATTTAATAAAAACAATATTTAGTCATGTAAATGTAGAATGCTGAATTTGGTTAAACATTATTATTGCTGCTAAACTATTGTTCCCAGCTGTTTTTGAAATGCATTATGACAGGTTCAAGTCTGAGGCCATGTTTTAACCTCACGTAATGAAACCTACATCCTGTTTCAGGTAAATGGAAAGCAGTTTTTGGTGACTTTAATTGAACTAACACACAAATTTACAGTTCTTTTAAGCTCTTCAAGGCTCTACCCTCAAACCTTATGCGAACTCCACCTAACGGCCAGAGAACCTTTGTGGTCCGAGAAGCACGCACCAAGAGGCAGGCCCCGTCTAAATTTCTTCCGAAATTTTCTAGTTCAGCACTGCAGTTTTTAGTTCACTAGTTCAGTATTTTTTTCACTACACCTGTACAGTCATGGCCTTTAAGGCACAAGTGTTTATGTTTACATCTTTTCTACAGACTTTTTGTTTGCACTAAATGCACTATTACGAAAATGTTTTGCATTATACTGTTATGCTTTTTTATATTGTTTTAAGTTAAGCAGGACGGAAGTCTTTTCAATAGTGGTTTATTTATTTTAGAAGGATATTTGTTTTTGTCTAGCAATTTTATTTTGCAAAAAGAATAAATTATTTTATAAATTGCTGTATAATTGTTTCTCCATGGATATTTGTATTAGTCAAAACATGCATCGAATTAAACTCGGGTTTGAGTCAAATGTTTCCAAAGTCATTTCACACAAAGAAAAAGGGTGAAAAAAATCACCAGGCCGCTAGAGGTGCAGACATTGGGGTTGGATAGCCCTACCAGGAGGTGTCCCTTATTTATTTATCAAGGAGTTGGCAACCCTAGTCAGAATGGACCAGAATCCCAGTGAACTATTATGAGAAGCTTATGGAAGGTTATTCAAAATGTTTTATCCAAGTCATTTATTTAAAAAGGCAAATCTACCTTTCACTGAGGAAATATCTATTAACATATGAACTTAAGGACAGCTTACTAAATTGTTTTAAAAATTCTTGGAAACTTTAATCTGATTTAATGTCAAACAATGCGGGAAAAAAAAGGTTAGATGTCTTATATAGTGTGAGTAAATATCAGGTCCTTTTTGTGAAAAAGTGCCTTTATTCTCAAACAGAGAATAAGCTTTCAATGAAAAGACTTCAATAGATAATCTCAAGAAGATTTACTTATTTTTTACATGTACATTTTCACATTGCAGTACATTGTGGTGTTATTTGTTGGAGGTTGTTTTTAACATTTCATAGACTAGACAGGGACCAAAACACACAAAACCTTAAATTCAAAGATAGTGCACTTATTTTGTCTCAAAGTTGTTGGCACAGCAGCTCATCAAACATGTGTTAAACAATTTCCTTTGTGCACATATGTTTATTCAGGCGGACTTTTATATGTTTTCCCAGTAATCTAGATTTTCATGTATCTGCTAATTCTTTCAATTTTATTTTCATTTTAAGTAAGAAAATCCCTCACATGTTTAGATACTGAAAAAAACACAAGAGGAGCCACAACATCCGCAAGATGCAATGCACAAGTCGAGTGGAGGTTCAAGGCCTTTGACTGGATAACTTTCAAGTGACAGCACTGTTTTTAGACAATATGCCACATTATAACAGAAAAAAACTTACACATTAAGTGAAATGATTGCACATTGCTTTTTTATTGCAACAAATAGTTTCCAGTGTGTTAAATGCTAGTTGTAACAGATAACACATCCCAGATTTGCTGGACAGAGAGACTGGAAAGCCCAAATTAATGCAGAGTGACAATTTGGAAATACAGTAGATTCTTTAGATAACTGTATAATATAATAAAAAAGAAATAAAACAAATTAGATTGCATTTTATGAATGTAAAATACGTTAAAACACAGATGACAGCATATTAAATAAGATGCCAGTTATGAAAACCACAGATTTGCTGAACTTGTTCACCCCTTTTACCTAAAAACTGAACTTCTGCAGCATATATAATGCGAGACTCTTTTTCTTAACTGTGTCAGTCGTAAACCATAGATCAGGAGGTTGATAATCGGTGGAATGAGGAGAAACTCGCCATGAAACATTTTCCGACAACTTTAGAGCCAGATCACATGTACAACAAAGATCCAACAACGACTATCAAAGTGAGTAAATGTGGCAAACACGTCTGCATGGATTTATGTTTGTTCTCTTTGGACGTTTGACAGGTTCTGACCAGAAAAACATAAGACCAAACAATGAAAACTGCATGGCCAAAATAAAAAGTGAGGCAGAGCAAGCAAGCTTAGAAATTAACCAGTTGACACAATAGATCTTTGGTATGTGGGAGCCACATAACCTTGATGTCAATGTTGTCCCCGTGCTAATAAACATAAGGTAAAAAGGAGTAATCCAAGCAAAAAAATACATAAATGATAATCTTTTTTTTAGTCATTATAGAGTGGTACACTAGAGGTCGACAAATAGCCACGTATCTGTCATAAGCCATTAGAGCAAGCAAGGATAAGTCAGCACAGGCTGAAGAGTGCAGCACAAAACCCTGCAGGAAACATCCAGGAACAGAGATTAAATGCGTTGTCGACAAGAGATCGTGGAGGAATTTTGGATAAAATCCTGCTGTCCCGTAGAGTCCATTGATGCACAGATTACAGAGAAATATGTACATTGGTACATGGAGGTTTTTATCCATGATGATTGTCACAACAATTATCAGATTCACCAGCCAGATCACCCCGTAACACAGCAAAGTGAGCACAAAGAGAGTAACTCTGTGGCTGACTGTCCCACTTAACCCAGAAAGAGTGAACATGGTGATCACTGAAGCATTATCCATCATAACAGACTACTTTAACATTTTCTGTTAAAGAGACGTGCCGTTGCCCTTAGACAGCCTCATTTCTGAGTTTATTGTGTAGCTCTTAGTCTTTCCATCTCTCTCATGTGGCTTTGTGCTTATATTTCTTTGTGGGACTGAGATGCAGTGACGTATTTCACATGAGATTTAGACATCCCAAGTTGCCTTTGCATATTACAAGTTGAACCAGCAACCCTGACTCTTTTCATCTCTGATGGTGCATTGAGTTTGCTCTCCCCTGTGGCACTAAGAAATTTAAACATCCTATCAGGAATGTCAGATTTGAACTTAGTCTTCAGTGTTTGTTTTCTACTTTCCAGCATTTTCGTCAACTTGGGAAAAAGATATATCAAAACAACTACTGTTTCACTTCATTGAGTAAAGGGATTTTACTGTTTGCAATCAGCTAAGTGGTTTAAGAGTCAGGAAGTTGTTCCTTGTCTAACTGCGTTGTTTGTAAAAAATAAAAAAGTGACACTGTCATGTACCACAAGTAAAGATGTCCTTTTATGCTCAAGGGGTTTTCCTTACATTAGTGACTCAGACTTGTCTATCTTGCACCACAGCTAGTCCCTGGATCGATGACGGTGAAAGCTGTTTTTCTGAGAGATACCAAGGTTCTGCCCAATTTGAATATGTCCCCATTTGGACATTTTCATAAATGGACATGATCTTTTGTTGGAGGCTGCTAGTAGGACTACCAAATGCACCTATGGCACCAGGTACAGTACAGACCAAAAGTTTGGGCACACCTTCTCATTCAAAGAGTTTTCTTTATTTTCATGAATGAATATTGTATCTTCACACTGAAGGCATTAAAACTATGAATTAACACATGTGCAATTATATACTGAACAAAAAAGTGTGAAACAACTGAAAATATGTCTTATATTCTAGGTTCTTCAAAGTAGCCACCTTTTGCTTTGATTACTGCTCCACACACTCTTGGCATTCTGTTGATGAGCTTCAAGAGGTAGTCTCCTGAAATGGTTTTCACTTCCCAGGTGTGCCCTGTCAGGTTTAATAAGTGGGATTTCAAGCCTTATAAATGGGGTTGGGACCATCAGTTGTGTTGTGCAGGAGGTGGATACAGTACACAGCTGATAGTCCTACTGAATAGACTGTTAGAATTTGTATTATGGCAAGAAAAAGGCAGCTAAGTAAAGAAAAACGAGTGGCCATCATTACTTTAAGAAATGAAGGTCAGTCAGTCCGAACAATTGGGAAAACTTTGAAAGTGTCCTCAAGTGCAGTCGTAAAAACCATCAAGCGCTACAAAGAAACTGGCTCACACGAGGACTGCCCCAAGAAAGGAAGACCAAGAGTCACCTCTGCTGCGGATGATAAGTTCATCCGAGTCACCAGCCTCAGAAATCGCAGGTTAACAGCAGGTCAGATTAGAGAACAGGTCAATGCCACACAGAGTTCTAGCAGCAGACACATCTCTAGAACAACTGTTAAGAGGAGACTGTGTGAATCAGGCCTTCATGGTAAAATAGCTGCTAGGAAACCACTGCTGAGGACAGGCAACAAGCAGAAGAGACTTGTTTGGGCTAAAGAACACAAGGAATGGACATTAGACCAGTGGAAATCTGTGCTTTGGTCTGATGAGTCCAAGTTTGAGATCTTTGGTTCCAACCAGTGTCTTTGTGCAGCGCAGAAGAGGTGAACGGATGGACTCTACATGCCTGGTTCCCACTGTGAAGCATGGAGGAGGTGTGATGGTGTGGGGGTGCTTTGCTGGCGACACTGTTGGGGATTTATTCAAAATTGAAGGCATACTGAACCAGCATGGCTACCACAGCATCTTGCAGCAGCATGCTATTCCATCCGGTTTGCGTTTAGTTGGACCATCATTTATTTTTCAACAGGACAATGACCCCAAACACACCTCCAGACTGTGTAAGGGCTATTTGACCAAGAAGGAGAGTGATGGGGTGCTGCACCAGATGACCTGGCCTCCACAGTCACCAGACCTGAACCCAATCGAGATGGTTTAGGGTGAGCTGGACCACAGAGTGAAGGCAAAAGTGCCAACAAGTGCTAAGCATCTCTGGGAACTCCTTCAAGACTGTTGGAAAACCACTCTTGAAGCTCATCAACAGAATGCCAAGAGTGTGCGGAGCAGTAATCTAAGCAAAAGGTGGCTACTTTGAAGAACCTAGAATATAAAGACCTATTTTCAGTTGTTTCAAACTTTTTTGTTCAGTATATAATTCCACATGTGTTAATTCATAGTTTTGATGCCTTCAGTGTGAAGCGTCATGAAAATAAAGAAAACTCTTTGAATGAGAAGGTGTGTCCAAACTTTTGGTCTGTACTGTATGTGAAACATTGTCTTGACAGACAGTGGTATGGTTGGGCCTAAGTCACAGCCAAGGTTACTATTCCTCTCCTACTAATTTCCCATGGACTTGGTGGGTGTCAAAAACTACTGTTTAACTAATTCTGTCTCCAACTCTCCCATCATGTACCACCTGAGCAGCACTGACCCAATTCAGGCATCTCCACTTAAGTTGTTCAGGTCCAAAGCATGGATGTAATAGTATGTATCTGAAAGACCAGCATTTTTGTCCACCCTGCCAAGTCAATCCATCTGGGTTTGGACGACATCAGTGAGACAGCTGACCAAATTGATAACCTAAAAATTCGAGCTGTAAGGACAGAAGTTTCAGAAATACATCTCAAGGAGGTTGACTTGGATGACATTTGAACTCTGCTGCCCTGCAAAATCTTCACTGGCCAGCTTTGACCTATTCTTTATGCAACATGGTGAAGATTAGTTTTAAAACCGATTTTGGCCTTTCCCAACATGTGAAAATTATCAGAGTCTGCTGGCAGTTAAGTCTGTCTTTTACGAACTTAAGAATGAAGTTTGGGACTAGACCAGAGCTAGGGGAAAGTCAGTTAGATCTGTTTTTGGGGACATTGCCTCACATCTTTGTGCGACAGTGGCAGTAACTGCGGTCTGCAATTTTGAATGTCGTAGAAGTAACATTGCATCACATCATTGCATATCATCATCAGACGAAAGACACTTTAGGGCTTGCACCTCTAGGTAAATGGTTTCATTGGACCATGGAAGAAGCTCTTTGTGTCACTTATGAAGACTGGGTTGACAGTGCTATAGCATGTGGCACAGTGTTCCCCAAGACCTGCAGTCAGCCAACTAGGTCTTCATCATGTAACGTAAGAACGAGCTCTTCATTGTGGACTTAGAAGTTAGTCCCAAGAAGATTTTTGTCCACTGCATCAAGCCAGCCTGCCTGAATTTATTACTGTCTGTTGATCTTCACACTCCAGTTAGGCAAGGTTGCCTCCCTGATTCGGTGCCGTCAACCTTCTGTGGCGCCCCACAAGGTCACCTCTGTTCATATTGATTTGAAGGAGCCATTAAGGCTGTGAAATCTTGCATGTAGCTAATTTCTTTGTTCCTGTAAATGCTCAATTCCAGGTGCGACATGTGTAAAGGACTTTATGGACATAATTCAGCATGATTAGCTGTTTGATTTGAGTGTGCCGATGGTTCTTCGTTAAACTGTAAGCTGTCCAGATAGAATGTAGAGGTCCCAAGAGACATGGGACTTGACTTGGGCTTGATGTCTTACACCAAGCAGAGAATTACATATTCTTACATTCTATTTTATGGTACCAGGTGTGCAACAATTGGGCAATGCCTGGCAAGCAAGCTGTGCCCCACTGCCACAAAACTTCCTCCTCCTTTTGCTGAAATCTGTGCACTGAGGCAGTCTCTTCCAGCACTAGAGTTCTGCGTAACGTTGAAAAAGAATAAAAAAGGTAAGCGTGGCATCACCAGTTTACACTACTTTGCAGCATTTATTTGCACAATAATGTTAACACACTTTTAATAACATTTTAAATTTAAATAGAAGCAAGTGTCTTAGGGCCAATTATTAACTGCAAGCCTGGATACAGTGATGTCAGCGGTTGTGTACAGGGTACCAGCGTTCCCACAAATGTCTGGGAATGTTGTTGGCTGAAGATCTTTCTAAGAGAGAGAGCTCCGCAGGATGTCTTTACTGAAATCATTATAGAAATGTTTTACTTTCTCCAAAAACAAACAAATAAAAATAAAAAATACATATGTTTTCATATCCCCATCTCTTCATTATATCAAACAGGTGGGTTTGACATGATGAACACAGGAAATGTGTTCTTTCTCATTATTATTTATTTTATTAAATTATCACAAATATGAAGCTTCTAGAAATGCTATAATTTAAGACTGACAACATTGTTATTTTGAGAATTACTGTGATTTAGTGTTTTGGATGATTGGATTGGTGTGGGTGGTGAGATGGAAGAAATTATTTTTATTTCAAACTACAAATTGCTTGTTTAATGAAATACAGTTTTCTTCAGCGATTCCACTGCATATTAAAAATTGTCACATACACCTTTCTTGAATCAGCTTTATTAATGCTACACCAGTTTGCTACTAGTTCCCATAATTTACAGATCTAACACCACATCCAGCATAGATTACAGGGTGATCAAAATCAAATAAATGTGAATGTGTAAAATAATGTGGGTGAAAAACTTTAGACAGACAAAAACATGAACTTTTTTTGCACATTCAAACTTACATAATGAAGAGACAAAGCTAAAATCACTTCTATTAGCTTAACCACTAAGTATTTGTTTTCTTATTTGCTTACTAATTAAATCATTGAATTTGGTGGGTTCTCACTCAGATCCGAAAAAGGTTAAAAATTGGCTTTTGAATCAAAGAGACATCACTGCAATCTGCAAACCTTGTAACAGCGAAGCCACATGGTAACATTTCCAGTATTTCCTTGATTTTCTCTGAGTATTATGTGTAAACATCCAGATTCTGTGCTGTCAGAGACAAGCTGCTGGATAGCAGCATCTTATTCATGTCTTTTAAAATCAATCTAAATTTTTGTACAGTTGTATAAATGATTCGATTTGTTTAAATGATCTGATATTACTCAAATAACGTAAAACGAGGTTTACACTGTTGTAGCTGGTTAGGAGGGAGATCATTTTTATGTTGTAAAGAAATCCAGTTATGTTTTTTTGTATTATGTTTCAGTTGGCTCATTATATTCAAGTTTACTGGCTCTACTGCTTTTTTCTGTTAATATTTAGGGTAAAAAGCTAAATTAGCGCTGATTTTGAGACATTTTCAAAGTTTAGCTCCTCTTGCTGGTTGTTTTGGAAAACAAATTTAGTTTTTAAAAAGAATGCTAGAAGTTGTTAGTTATTACTCTATGATTTAAGTATACATTTGGTTAAATTACTCGAATAAGACTCATAATTTAAAGTTCAGGACTTGGACTCAACTCGGGTCTTAAATGTTTTTATTTGGGACTTGACTTGGGATTTGACTTGGCATGTGGGTGGAACGATATGAGACTTACTTGTGACTTGCAAAGCAGTGATTTGATCCCTACCTCTGCCTGTGACGCAGATCAGGCCGGGTTGTGTGAAACATTATATTTTTGCATGGTTCAGTTTTGCTGTTTGGAGAAATAAACGGCGAATGCAGTAAAGTCGTTAAACAAAAGCAGGCATCTTACTTTTCATCACAAAGTCCCAGATTCTACCGAAATTATTCCTTAGTCAACTTTTAGTCACAACAACTCTGGGAATCTATTAAATCCAAGATGAAACTCAGAAATGGTTTTCATTTTTTGTAAACAAATGATACAACCTTTTTTATTTTTGCAGATTAAGTTGCCTGAAAGCAAGAAAGTATGTTGTAGTAATTTCTGCAGAGTTTGGAGCATTTTCATTAAAGCTTTAAAATGTAACAGTTGTACTGTACGCTGTAATATTATTGTTTTATTGCTTGATTTTATTAATCACAATGATTTTTTAAATAATTTCCACAGAACACCAACAGTAATGATCGAATAGCATTTCTGTTTTCTTGCTTAGAACAATCTGAGCGACAGTAAAAATCTGACAGCACACATAAATAGAGTTTTGCCTTCCCAGCCAGGGGTTTTTGCTCAATCTTGCTTATTTAAAATCTGATCCTTAATTTTGTTTTAAATAATTTGCTAAAAAGATTCATTTTCATGTATGAATAAGTCAAAACTTTCGCATTGGCTTAAAGATTTGGAATATTTTTTAGTGACTGAAATTTTAACACTGAAGACAAATCTGTCTTGCAGCCTAAAGGCCAATACACATATAGAGAAGATTGTTTCTTTAACTCAAGGTGGTAAGAACGGGAGAAAAGTTATTTCTGTCCAGGACATTTCATGCTTCACAAGAATTTAAGTGCAGTCCTCATAGGTCTTTCTACGGCAGCATTTGTGTATAATAATTGCCAGACACCACCCAATAAAAGGTTCTGTCCAGATGACCGATACCTTTAAACAATAAGATCATTCTGATATTTTGTTACCTCTGTAAAAAAAAAAAAAGGATGCAAATGAGCAAATGAATGCTTTAAACCTTTATTTCACTGCTTAGATTCTCTATAACCAACAACATGTGTTAAACCTGAGAAAACTGAATGCTAACACTGAATCAAAAAGTGGTTCAATAAAGTGTTAGTTTGCTGTGCACAGTCACGATTTTTAGGTCTTTAATCCCTCTAACAGATTTGCTTGGATATATATGTCACATTAAACGTGGAAAAAGGTTTAAATGATTTACCACAAAAATCAGACAGTTAACCAGCGGTGTGCAGACTTTTCATGTACTGTATGCTCATCAAAAATCTAAAACAAAAAAACAAATACCAGTGACTGTCAGTTTGTATTAATTTAAAGTTGAAATTTTGTCAGTTAACCTGAATCAGTTCTACAGGTACTATTTTTATGAAATAAATCAAATCAATTTCCATTCCATGCATGCACCTGCAGTACAACCTATGTTGTCACCATTATTGCAATCAGCATGAGTGGGAAGATGCAAGAGAAGAAATCAAATTAATCTACAGCAAGAATGAGAGACGTTCATCTTCTAATTGATTGGTTCAGTATCGTACTCTGGACTTGTAGATATTCCAAAACTGGATGCATTGCCTCTGTACTGGCACGTCTTTCTAAATAGTTCTGGTGATACAAGCAGAATATATCAGTGTTGAAAATAATTCAATAAAATGGACTATTTAAAACCAGAAACTAAAAGATTTCTGCTAGTTGAAGATCTAATGGAGCTCCAAATGGTGTCCTTACCATAGTCTGGTTCATCTCTGTCTTTTATGTCTGCAGCCAACACAACTTGGCACTTGGTGGTGTAAACCCTATGCAACTCAATTCTCAATCTGTCTGATCCCTATTCTGTTCTTCATTATTGTTGTGTTCCTCTTGGGAAAGGTCCTACAGACTGGGTGAAAGCACTTCAGAAGGTCAAACATCTATATAGCGTTCTAGCTATACAGTTTACCAAAGCAGGCTGATTGCCTCGAATCTTGTTGTTTACTGCTGATTCTCTCTGCCGCGTGCAACATCTCTTTCAAATTCATACAATGCATGCAATGATTTTTTTTTTTTTTTTTAAAAACAGCAGTTTATTGCAGAACATCATTGTACAACTGTAATTTTATTGTCATTGCATGAAAATTGTTGACAGAAATTTCCCCAGTGGCTAGAATCTTTTAGTGCAGTATAAATTATGTCTCTTTGGCTGTGGTTTGCATGCCATGCACCTGACCAACACATTTAATAAAAAGGCTTTTTAAATGCAGTTTATTACACTAGAAGTCAAATTGTCAGATCCCCCCAAAATCTTTCTTGTTTTACTGCTGAGACGGAGAGCTTCTTGACCTCAACTGTTCTGAAAACGTAATAAACCAGAAACATGTAAAAAGTAATTGGATTTGAAATGTTCCAGTGTATAAAAAAAGTCAGTGGTTTACTTTACTTCATAGCATGTTTGCATAGATGTAAATCATTCTGGTGAAATGTACAGATTTTTACTCTGTTTTTTTTCACTTCACACAAGCTTTCAAGGGTGTATTTTCTCTCCGTTGCCTCAGAAGCTGCTGCTGGCTCCACCAGATTTTTATGGACACATACACACAGCCACACACTTGGTCAATGACATTGTGACACTGATGTAGTGCAGCTGAATACCTTATGTGAGGGTGAGTGATGGACCGCTCACACTGATGGCTGCTGTCTAATAGCTTGTGTGTGTGAGAAAGAGAGAGAGAGCAATACTGTAAACAAAATTATATTCCGCACAGGAAACTTTGACAGAAAAGAGAGACGGGTCAGATACTGTAGGGGCCGGGGGAATAATAAGTAGCAACTGAACTTATGCTTATATACAGAACCTCTAAGGGGAAGGCCTTCATCGCTCACATTCATGAGGTTCATAAAAAGATACAACACACGTGACTTGCAGGGTGTCCACGTACACACACACGGATGGTGCTAAAAACTGGGCAAGGTTTCACACACACAGATTGGAAGTGATTATAATTCACTGTGAGGTCTGGCTGGTGTGGTTATCTCCAGCTCCACTATCTATTTCTGTGAGTTCATATGCCTCATCAAGGTAGCAGAAAACGAAAGAAAGCACCAGGAGCATTTAAATCATAAAAACTGTGGAATTAAGAGGGAGAAGCAGAAGAAACCATGCTTGACCAAATATAAAGAGGTGAAGAGATAGAGGGTTAAAAAGTGAAAGAGTAAGAAAAAAAGATTTAATTGATTACATGTTTGCATGTACAAACTTGGCAATAAAGCTGATTCTGATAAAGCTGAATTGAAAAGTTTTGTGTGGAAAACTTGTCTTTTGGCATCAGTCATGTTGAATTTTTTTGACAGCACACTGTTTGACAGAACATAGTATGAAGTTTATAACGGTATACTACATGTCCCTTTTAAGGTGACATACAAAGTGGATCTCCAAAGTTTACACACCTCTGGTAAAAAGTCAGGTTCTTGTAATGTAAAAAAATGGACAAATGAAAAACGTGCTTCCACTTGAAGTGTGACATACTGTATATCCAGTATCCATACTCATACTCGTCGTCTTCTGTTTTATGCGGAACTCGGTCGTGGGAGCAGCAGACTTAGTAGAGACGCACAGACTTCCCTCACCCCAGACACCTCCTCCAGCGGGAGCCCAAGGTGTTCCCAGGCCAGCCGAGAGACATAGTCCCTCCACTGTGTCCTTGGCTGTCCCCTGGGCCTCCTCCCTCCCAGTGGGATGTGCCTGGGACACCTCCCAGGGGAGGCGTCCAGGAGGCATCATATATATATCCTCTCTCGATGAGGAGGAGCAGCGACTCTACTCTGAGCTCCTCACCGAAGGACCATCCTGCGGAGGAAGCTCTTTTCAGTTGCTTGTATCCAGGATCTCGTTCTTTCAGTCATGACCCAAACTGCATGCCCACAGGTAAAGATAGGAACGTAGAAACACCGAAAAATCAAGAGCTTTGCTTTTGGGCTCTCTACAACAGACCAGCACCAGTGTGTGCAACCTTATACCCTTTTAATCCACCTTTTGGTTAAAAAACGGCATTCAGTGTCCGTTGGTTGGAATCTACGACCAGAGGGACGGACAGATGGATGTCAATAAAGATTAGAATTGCTACAAATTACTGACTGAGGTGGTCTCAATACTTATGGGATAAAATGTGAAAAAGTTTAAGGGATATTCACACATTTCCAAGGTTTTTATTTATTTTCTGCAACAGTTTTGGTGACCTACAAATGAGCTCAAAGAGGACAAATTTAAAATTTAATTATAATTATTGTAAGAATGTCAGTACCACTTTGAATGAATGTATGTGGCAAAGACATTTAGTTTTTTATGAAATATGATTTTTTCCCATTGATGTCTATTTTGTTTTACCCCCTTTCATGTTAAAATTTTACATTTGTACCACACATTCAAAAGATGAATAGAACAGTGTGCAAAAGGGCTCTTCTACTATGAACAAGTCACATGCTTTTATTGCGAATCAATGCAGATGATGCTATTTTTCACACTGTCATAGCTGATCAATGGGAATTATGCCATGCTTTTTAATTGTCACCAGCAATCAATGAGGATGGTGCCATCATCTACAGCTCCTGATAATTGCTGCCAGTAATCATTAAGAAATATGCCCTAGGTTGACACACTGTATGATCACCAAAGCAGTTCATGATTATATGTTGGGAAATGAAGAGTATAACAGAAGGAGGAAGTTTAAGAGTTGTGTGAAACATGTAAGACAATGTAAAAAATTTGACACAGGAGAGACACAAAGATCAGGAAGCAGAGCAGCCATATTCCGGCCATCTTCCTCTAAGGGCTAATAAAACAGTACAGCTCCAGGTGGTTCTGACCACACCCGTGGACCAGCTCATTGCAGCAAAGAGTAGCATCTTGGGATCACCAAATCTACATAACTATGATTAGACTTTTTCCTTATGCTAACTGGTTATTTGGGAGATGTGTTTCACAAAAAAAGCCTTTCTCTTCTGCCATTACAGATCTTAACATGTGGAGTTTGTTAAACTCTACTGGGGCCTCTAAAGGAACTATAAGTATTAGTCAGACTAAGACTGAGCTTTTTGGCAATAAAACTCCCAGTGGGTTTGGTGTGAAACAAAGAATGGATATGTGGAAAAGAACCTCATCAACACCGAAATGTAAGGTGAACGACCTGTGATGCTGTGAAGGTTTTTATGAGCTTTTTGAAATACCATCCACCCATCAATTCATCGTCTATACCTGCTTATCCTGGCAGCGCTGCAGTGGACCTAGTACCTATCTCCAGCAGTCATTGGGCAAGAGGCGCACTACATCCTGGACAGGTTGCCAGCCCTTCAAAGGGCAACACACACAGGACAAACAACCACACACTCGCACACCTCTAAGGGCAATTTAGGTTAACCAGTTAACCTAACAGTTATATTTATAGGCTGTGAGAGGATGACCCAGAGAGAACTAACACAAGGAAATTTGAAATACATGTTTTGTGGGGTTTAGCAGCAAACTAAAAGTTGATCATCATTTCAACAGAAATCAAATATCTAAATCAATAAAACAGTTTCACCTGAAAAAAAATGTTACCTTCTCCCATGATTATCTCAGTCCCAGACCTAAATCCTATGGAAGTGGAGGGAGCTGAAGAGTTGAGTGCATTGGAGAGGAACCAAGACTTCTGACAATAGGGACAAATATGGGTACAAATATGAATTGCCAGAGACCCCTCTTTCTTTATGCTCCAACATATGGAAATATTACAGGTTATTGTTGGAAAAGGAGGGAGCTATACAACGTATTACCAACAGAGGTACCAATAAGTGCAACACGTTTAATGCTAGGTAAACACATGAATAAATTTGGGATTTGTTTTCTAGGATTTTTTTTCAATTTCAATTTTCCTGAAAATTTGGTATGCTTGATTTACCCATCACGAACCCTAACCGACTGCTAGGGGTGCATATATGCAGGCAAAACACAAATTACTTGAACGATTGTATGCAAACTCACTTTAAAAAAAGCAAGCAAAGATTTTACATGTTGGTTGTTGTTTTTGCATAGCTTCTTCAGGGGAGGCAGGAGACATTGCTGAATATTTATGCGACTGAGGACAGTGCCCCCGTCAAAACATACCACATTTTCTTTTCCTTCCAGTGCTCAAACATATTATTTTTGAGATGATAAGGATGAACCTTCCCACAGAGCCCAACTTCCTTTTAAGTGTTTTGCAGATACAAAATGTGCAAAAATCTCAGAAAAAAGAATCCCTCTCTTATTTGTTTTTGGATTAACATCAGAAACATTCCCTGTCTCTCTCTCTGTAACAACAACAGCTTCTTTTTCTTATTTTAACCTTTAAAACTGACCGCTCTTTTTCCTTCCACGAATGACTGCCTCCTCTTGAACCTTAAAACTAGGCGAGACATACTCCCTCCACTTCCTGCTTGGCACACTCGCTCTAATGGTTGACCCTGCATTCTCCACATGAGATAACTATGAAAATGATGCTCTGTCTTTATTTTTGATTATTTCTCTCAAGATCACACACTAACAGAACCGAGAGATTAGAAAACAGGCAAAAGAAGCAGAGTGATGGAGAGTGAATGAGGAATATCAGGGAATATAGGAATAGCAACTAGCAGAGACTCCACAGCAATCATGCCAGTCACAGACCATCAGCAAGAGGTGAGCAAGCCATTTGCTTCTCTGTTCACTTGTCTTCAACACAGGAAATAGCCAATATTGTGGTAATACACCCGGGGAACACGAGGAGGATTTTATTTCTATTCATGACCGTGTATGCAGCTCTGAACTGTCCATGCTTGAATGTACAGGATGTCTGGACACATAAATCTTGTGATTTGGAAATCTAAAGGGCGTTGACTGTGGTTTAACAATATAATTCACCACAGTTCGTGTGAAACATTTACAGAAACTCAACGTTGGCATGTATTTCATTTTAATTTTGATCTTTGATGATGATTTGTTTGAACCATTTGTTTTTCAGGTTCAACTGATGATAGAACTTTAATTAAATTTTTAACTGAATTGAATAAACTGATATTTAAAACAAGAATTCGTACAAGTTTAAATTTATTCATTAAAATATACACCCCATTGTTATTTGGATTAATGTCTCCTAGATAGTTTTACCTCTGACTTCATGCTGTCATCAATAACTTTCTGGCATAATTTGTACCACATATTTGACCACTCATCTGTTTAAAAATGATGAAGTTAATTTAAATTTGTTGATTTCCAGCTTTTTTAGCAAATTTTCAATAGGATTTATATCGGGTTCATCCATATCAGGTCTGACTATTAAAACACACTGAACAGGATATGCTAAAGTCCACATAGACAGAACAGATCACAGTATTGCCAATCATCATTCCTTCAGAAGCTGTGATGTTTGAAAATACAGGGGTTGGACAATGAAACTGAAACACCTGGTTTTAGACCACAATAATTTATTAGTATGGTGTAGGGCCTCCTTTTGCAGCCAATACAGCATCAATTTGTCTTGGGAATGACATATACAAGTCCTGCACAGTGGTCAGAGGGATTTTAAGCCATTCTTCTTGCAGGATAGTGGCCAGGTCACTATGTGATACTGGTGGAGGAAAACGTTTCCTGACTCGCTCCTCCAAAACACCCCAAAGTGGCTCAATAATATTTAGATCTGGTGACTGTGCAGGCCATGGGAGATGTTCAACTTCACTTTCATGTTCATCAAACCAATCTTTCACCAGTCTTGCTGTGTGTATTGGTGCATTGTCATCCTGATATGTGGCACCACCTTCAGGATACAATGTTTGAATCATTGGATGCACATGGTCCTCAAGAATGGTTCGGTAGTCCTTGGCAGTGATGCGTCCATCTAGCACAAGTATTGGGCCAAGGGAATGCCATAATATGGCAGCCCAAACCATCACTGATCCACCCCCATGCTTCACTCTGGGCATGCAACAGTCTGGGTGGTACACTTCTTTGGGGCTTCTCCACACCGTAACTCTCCCGGATGTGGGGAAAACAGTACAGGTGGACTCATCAGAGAACAATACATGTCTCACATTGTCCACAGTCCAAGATTTGCGCTCCTTGCACCATTGAAACCGACGTTTGGCATTGGCATGAGTGACCAAAGGTTTGGCTATAGCAGCCCGGCCGTGTATATTGACCCTGTGGAGCTCCCGACGGACAGTTCTGGTGGAAACAGGAGAGTTGAGGTGCACATTTAATTCTGCCGTGATTTGGGCAGCCGTGGTTTTATGTCTTTTGGATATAATCCGGGTTAGCACCCGAATATCCCTTTCAGACAGCTTCCTCTTGTGTCCACAGTTAATCCTGTTGGATGTGGTTCGTCCTTCTTGGTGGTATGCTGACATTACCCTGGATACCGTGGCTCTTGATACATCACAAAGACTTGCTGTCTTGGTCACAGATGCACCAGCAAGACGTGCACCAACAATTTGTCCTCTTTTGAACTCTGGTATGTCACCCATAATGTTGTGTGCATTTCAATATTTTGAGCAAAACTGTGCTCTTACCCTGCTAATTGAACCTTCCCACTCTGCTCTTACTGGTGCAATGTACAATCAATGAAGACTGGCTACCAGGCTGGTCCAATTTAGCCATGAAACCTCCCACACTAAAATAACAGGTGTTTCAGTTTCATTGTCCAACCCCTGTAGAATTAAACTGAAAGGTATCACATACCACCAGAGATGGCCTAAGCTAACTTAGGGGGCAAAGGGCCAACAGAACATCGGGGTCTCCCATTAATACTTCAATTTTAATACAGACCATAGATCTAAAGTTTTATATGTGTTTATTGAGACTGAGAATAACATTAAATTTGATTTTACAGGTTCAGCAAATAAAATATTTAAAATAGTTTAAAAATGTAATTTGCGATTAAAAGGAATTGTCAAGTTTACTTTGTAATGGTGCATAGTTACATTCTGACTTTTATGTGTTTAGTCCTTGTTTTCTGCTTGAGCTCAGTTTGTTCACATATACAGTACATCTTAGGAAATAATAACCAATTATCCATGATTGCTTTTCAGCTCAGCCAATTAAAGTTGGTCTCATGTTCCAGATTTCACCAGATCCATACTGAAACGTTGTTGGTGGTTGTGATGTTTGGGCTGAATGGTTTACCTTTGGACATATCAAAACTGTTTTCGGTAGAGATAAACCAGGCAAACATTAAGCTTCTGGGATGATCTTTCCTAACTTATTGAAAATTTGGGCCTCAAAGCTGGGTGTGTGACAGGACACCAAACATTTTGAAAAAGCTTCACTAATTCTGCCAAGAAGAGTTGTCAAAAAACCACCAAATGTTATGACATAGGTTTGTTGATGGATACAAAAAGCATGTGGCTGAGGTGCAACTTGCTATGAAACATGTAACCAAATATTAGTGTATATACTTAAGAATATATATATAGTTTTAATACTTTTTTGATCAGAGACAAATCCATGATAAATTAGTGCCCCCTTTTTAAAAAAAAAAGTCTTAATGTTATATAACCATTCCCCCCTAGGAAAAAACACTGTTCAAAACCATAAGTTTAGATTCGAAGGAACACAATTATTAGTAGCTTATTGTATATATGTTGATTCATGGTGCATTTAGACTTTATATTGAATATAAGCATAGGATTCTGGATGATGCTGTGGATGTCTGTCCATATAATAACAACTCACCTAAAGGCTGAAGTGGTTTTAAATATTTTCAAGCATGAGACAAAACATTTTGCACTGATGCAGCTTTGGTAAATTCAATATTTCAGTTAGTTTCCACTGAGATGCAACTCCAGCTGTTATGCTCC
Organism: Girardinichthys multiradiatus; assembly: GCF_021462225.1. NCBI lineage: Eukaryota > Metazoa > Chordata > Actinopteri > Cyprinodontiformes > Goodeidae > Girardinichthys > Girardinichthys multiradiatus. The sequence continues at coordinate 38,838,755 of NC_061800.1, forward strand.
CCCCTACCTCTAGATGGCACTGTTGAATAGTCCTTTAAAACTTCATGCTACATGGAACACAGGTGAAGCTGTGAAGATGACATTTTATTATGATCAACATTGCTAAAATTAGACCCTGAAATTCTAAGTTTTAGATATTAAGTTTAAGTTGGGCATAAAACGAAATTCTAGTGCGCAGTTAGCAGTTCAAATCTCATAATAATCAGTAGATTGTAAATGATGGAATCTGAATATGAAAGGTCTCTCCACTCTTTATGGATGTGTTTGGATGAGTGTGGGTGGTGTGGGTGGTGGTACACACAAATTAAGCGTACAATCCTGAACTCAAGTTGGAAATCTTCTTCATATCAAATGTTCAGCTGCTATTCAATCATTTTTCTTTTCTTGTCTCTTTCTTTTTTCCTTCATTTTGCTCTTCTGGTATGTTGTACTTATTATGTGCCTACAGTCACAATTCTGGTAAGATAAACACACACACACAGCAGAAGATGGATAGTGCTTAGGTAATCAGGTGTGGATGTGCGCGCTCTGAAGGCAACATATGTTTGGGCCTTTTCCTGATTGTCCTCAGAGGAGAGAGTGCCCTCTAGCCCGTAATGTTCCTGCATCCGTCTGCGTGTCATCATTTCTCATGCTGCTGAGCCTCTGGTGGCGCAGGCTCAGGGTCAGACTACACCTAGAAACCACTCAGGTTGTTTGCCCATGATGTAGACAGAACCTGGTTCATTTGTTTTTAGAAAAAGAGGATCAGTACAGCAGAAAGGGCCAGGAAAGCAAATAAAATGAATTTTGCTGACTTTTACGTTATTCTTGTGAGCGGGTGTTTTTCTGATCAGTCTGCAAACAATATTTACAATTTCAAACAAAAACTATTTACAGAAAAAGAACAACGGTTCCATCATTCATTCATGGTTGGATAAATAGGAATGGGGAAGAAAAATACTGAACCTTAGATCTTAGATCTTGAGGATAAAAATTGATAAAATACCTTATAAAATACTTTTTAATAATGTTAACAATGTATTTGGTGTTACAATGCTTTGAATATGCAGACAAAGTGTGCCTATTTTATGTTTTCTGTTGAAACTGGACTCTTGTGTGTAATTGTAGGAATTACACACAAGCTTAGGAAAATATAAAAAATTCCAAATAGTGTTCATAAAAGCAAATAAGTAATTTATTTATCCTTTAAAAAATGCTTTTCTCTTGTCCAAAGTGCATTGATAAAGTGATATCGTCCTTATGTAACAGATCAAACAGCACCATCTGTCAAAAGACCCACAAAAGTCAGAAATTAAGTGTCGGGGTTGGAGATTTCTGTGTTTTTTTCGTATTGTTTGTGTTTGGTTTTCTAGAGGGCGTTGGAGAGCAGGAGCAGTGAGACAGGTGTTCTCCATTCACTGATGATGAGGCTCCTGGAGTATTTAAGCAGGAGGCAGCCAGCATGTCAGCGCTCGAGTGTTAGCCTTCAGTGGTACTATCCAAGCCGACCTTTGAGCCGCTTCTCGTATTGCTTGCTTCGACTTTGTTAACTTATTTCGTCTTTTCAGTATACCATGTTGGTGACTACCTGGATGTTACCCAGGCTGGCCACCAATGAATTTTGCTTATGAGACCTCGTTCCAAGTTTCCCACGGATGGATCTACAAACTGGTGTCTCGCTAATGCTGTGCTGCTGGATTTCCTCCTGCTGATCTTTTCCTGGATTCAACCTCCGATCCTGCCTCCACGAAACCTGTCCACCCTCCACCGCTCCACTCGTGCCCACAATACAATCCTCCAAACACCGTTAACGCCCAAGGGACTAAGTATCTTGGCATAACTCACCTCCGTAGTCCCATGCTGTTTCCTCCGGCCCGACTCCCTCTCCTCCTGGCGGTTTGTCAACAACCAACTAGTAAGAAACAGAACCCCATCAGTTTCCCATCTTAGTTACCGTCATTTTACCTATGCTTTCTTCATTACAGCTTTGCCTACTATGCCAAGACCGTACTTACTTCTGTGCTTTCAATAAATCTGTTAAACACTTCCTGGTTTCCTTTGAGCGTTTACTGCATGTGGGTCAGAACTATCCGTAAAACGATGACAGAACATTCGAGCCAACCCGACCCAGCAGAAACGCTCAGGGGAGTCCTTTCAGACCACACTCACCTTATTCAGACCCACGATTCCACTTTATGTACTCTCGCTGAAAAACAGAGACTAACCAATGTTCAGCTTGAACAATTAACATCCATGTTCCAGCACTCCCTGAGCAGCTCCACCGCCCCGCCTGTCGAGGTTGCTGCAGCAGCCCCCGTCACTCAGCAACTAACCTTAGTCCGGACAAGTATTCCGGTGAGTCAGCCGACTGTAGGGGTTTTCTAATGCAATGCACTCTAGTATTTAATCGCTCACCCCATTCTTTTCCTCATGATTACTGCAAGATTTCATATATTCTAGGCCTTTTGACTGGGAGGGCTTTGAGGTGGGCTGAGTCCCGTTTTCCCAGTTGTGCTCAGTTTGATGTTTCTTTTCTGGTTTTACCCTTGACGGTGGACAGGTCCGCGCTGACCCGGAGAAGGTCAGAGCAGTACTGGAGTGGCCCGTTCCCGACTAGAGGAAGCAGTTGCAAAGGTTCCTTCTACTTCTACTGCAGATTTATCCGAAACTACAGCCAGACGGCAGCACCTCTGACTGCGTTGACTTCTACCAAGACCAGTTTCCATTGGACTCCTGCTGCTGATCAGGCCTTCAGGAGTCTTCAGGAGAAATTCGTCCAGGCTCCCATCTTGATTCACCCAGATTCCTCTAGACAGTTCGTGCTGGAGGTTGATGCTTCGGACTCTGGAGTGGGAGCAGTACTCTCTCAACGATCGAGTGAGGATAGTAAACTTCATCCTTGTGGTTTCTTTTTGCACCGGCTCAGCCAAACTGACCGTAACTATGATGTCGGAGATAGAGAACTGTTAGCCATTTAGTTGGCTTTAGAGGAGTGGAGACATTGGTTGGAGGTGGCTACTCATCTTATTCTAGTCTGGACCGACCACAAGAACCTAGCTTATTTACAGACAGCTAAGAGACTGAACCCCAGACAGGCACGCTGGTCACTATTTTTCTCTCGTTTTAACCTCTCCATCTCTTTCAGACTGGGGAGTAAGAATGCGAAGCCTGAAGCACTCTCCCGACTGATCGCATCAGATGATTCGGAGAGAGTCCCTGAGCCCGTTGTCTCCCCTACCTGGGTCATTGGGGCTGTCTCCTGGGAGATTGAGGAACTAGTTAATCATGCTCTGAGAACTGAGCCTGACCCGGGAACAGGCCCTAAGAAGAGAACTTTTGTCCCAGCCTCAGTCAGAGCACGAGTTATCCAATGGTTCCACACTGCTATGTTCGCCGCACATCCGGGAATAAGTAGAACCATTGCATTGATTAAAAGATGTTTTTGGTGGCCCTCTCTGCACCAGGACATCAGGGAATGGGTTCTCGCCTGCACGGTTTGTTCTAGGAGTAAGAGTAGCAACCAACCACCGTCTAGGTTACTTCAACCACTGAACATTCCCAGGCGTCCCTTGTCGCATATAGCTTTGGACTTTGTAACCAGGTTACCTTCATCCAGAGGCATGACTGTCATTTTGACTATTATAGATTGTTTTTCTAAAGCTGGTCACCTCGTACCGTTGAGGAAGCTTCCCTCGGCTTTCCAGACAGCTCAGCTCCTCATCAAACATGTTATGCAGCTACAGGGTATACCCCAGGATATTTTATCTGACTGAGGGCCCCAGTTTGTCTCCCAAGTCTGGCGCCAGTTTTGCTCCGCTTTGGGAGCCAAGTTGTCGCTCACCTCGGGTTACCACCCCCAGTCTAACGGCCAGGTTGAGAGACTCAACCAACAACTCGAGTCCACGCTCAGGTGCGTTACCTCCTCCTCTCCGTTAGACTGGACTGAGCATCTTAACTGGGTAGAGTATGCCATAAATTCTCAGGTTTCGTCTGCTACTGGTGTTTCCCCGTTTGAAGCCTCTTTAGGGTATCAGTTGCCCCTTTTTGCAGCGGATGAGCGTGACGTAGCCGTTACCTCTGTCCATCACCATGTTCGCCGGTGCACGCTTATTTGGAGAAGGACTGTTGAAGCACTCCAACGCACCGCTGCCCAGAACAAGCGCATTGCTGACCGCAAGAGGCGTCCCGCCCCGGTTTATCAGCCAGGACAGAGAGTCTGGTTGTCCTCTCAGGACATCCCAATGAAGGCGATGTCTAAGAAGCTGTCCCCTCGGTTTATTGGTCCTTATGTCATCGAGTCCCTCATTGGTCCTTCTGCCGTTCGTCTTTGGTTACCATCCTCCTTACATGTTCACCCCACTTTTCATGTATCTCAGGTTAAGCCGTTCATTGTCAACAATTTTTGAGACAAGTGTTCTCCATTCACCGGTGATGAGGCTCCTGGAGTATTTAAGCAGGAGGCAGCCAGCATGTCAGCGCTCGAGTGTTAGCCTTCAGTGGTATTATCCAAGCCGACCTTTGAGCCGCTTCTCGTATTGCTTGCTTCGACTTTGTTAACCTATTTTGTCTTTTCAGTATACCATGTTGGTGACTACCTGGATGTTACCCAGGCTGGCCACCAATGGATTTTGCTTATGAGACCTCGTTCCAAGTTTCCCACGGATGGATCTACAAACTGGTGTCTCGCTAATGCTGTGCTGCTGGATTTCCTCCTGCTGATCTTTTCCTGGATTCGACCCCCGATCCTGCCTCCACAAAACCTGTCCACCCTCCACCGCTCCACTTGTGCCCACCATACAATCCTCCAAACACCGTTAACGTCCAAGGGACTTAGTATCTTGGCAGAACTCACCTCTGTAGTCCCACGCTGTTTCCTCCGGCCCGACTCCCTCTCCTCCTGGCGGTTTGTCAACAACCAACTAGTAAGAAACAGAACACCATTAGTTTCCCATCTTAGTTACCGTCTTAACTTACCTATGCTTTCTTACTTACAGCTTTGCCTATTGTGCCAAGACCGTACTTACTTCTGTGCTTTCAATAAATCTGTTAAACGCTTTCTGGTTTCCTTTGAGCGTTTACTGCATGTGGGTCAGAACTATCCATAAAACTATGACAAGAAGTATTGTGGTAGTTGTTTTATCAACTAACAGCACTGCTGCCCAGCCTCACCCTAACCATTATCCTGCCCAAGAACATTTGCTGTGCATCCTCACACAGTCAGCTTAATTAGCTGGCTCCTCAGCAGTTGGCTATGCAGTTTCTCCTTCACAAGACCCAGACAATTAGCTTCCTTACATCACTGAAAGCTATCCTAATTTTTAAATAAAAGAGAGGACGCAGCGGATTAGTAGTGCATCCACAATGATTAGCAGGGCTGCAATGGGATTTTGTGGCACTGGCAAAATAAACAGTGCGCTATTAGGTGAAGTCTTTCATGCTGTCAGTATAGGACTTTGTCCAGTAGAGTTTAATTTGGAAGAAACGATTTTTATGGGTACCTGGTAAAAACAAAAAAAATAAATAAAATAAATAGTAATGGTGTGACAGACAAGATATGAGGCTCTGTGATTCCAGTGCTCTGTTTGTTTATCCATATAAAAATACAGGCTGCGATCTACCTGCTGGGCATTGCTGCCTGAAGCCGGTACCTTTTAGCAAGTGTGCTCTATTGGACACCTCCCTGGGCATAAACGGGTCATCAGATGGGGACCACAAGTCATGGATATTTTGCTCCTTTACCCTGAGTAAATCTCAAGAGACGGCAGGGATTCCTACCTCCCCCTAGGTGTTATTTGGCCTCCGACTCTAGTCCTTCCTCCTTAACCACAGCCAAAAGCTGCCCTTGTCTGCCTCCTCTTCCAGTTTTTTTAATGGCTTTCCGACACATGCTCCTGTGCTCCTCATCTCATGTCTCTGAGGAGGCGAACCATTGAGGACCCAGCGAAGTCCCAACCTGCTTCCCTGCAGACTTCTGTCAAGTCTGCGTTCTTGGGACGCTTTCTCTCGTTGGCAGCCTCCATGCCCTCCTCCCATTGGACAGTAAGCTCCACCAGCAAGATGATTTTGCGCAACTCTGACCACATGATGTTTCTGCAGTCTCCCTGGGTCAGGACTGTTGACACTCCCAGGTCGACTATGATGGTCCACTCACTGCCAGATGAGAGGGTTTTTGATGCTACTCAAAGGAATTGAGTTCAGATAGGTTAAAATAAATGAATTCATGTTCATATTTCACCATATAAATATGCTTAACTAAGTTCCCAGCTCCAATTTGACTTAGTTATCACTGATATATTATCTTTTGTCTAAACGTAAAAATATTTATTGACGTCATTAACAAAATAGCATTTATGTCATCACAAAACATTTGTAACCTACCTTACATCTGTTTTATTCTCTCCTGTTGTGTTTGTTTATATAAACTGCATTTTAATTTGACTGGATTCTAAAATTAGCTAATCTCACTCACATTTAGTCATATTCAATAAATTTGAACATTGTTAAAAAGTTTATTTATTTCAGTAACTCAATCAGAGGTTGCGCTAGACATTTCATTGTCCGTCATTTTGACTGACAGGGACAAACAAATCCTGTGTAATCAAATGTCTGGAGTGAGATAGCCGCTGATGCTATTGTGAGGTTTTGAACTTTTTCTTCAGGCAGACGACTTCTTGTAGATGTTTTGATGTTCTGAAGTTCTGCCCCCAAATTAGAGACTGGAACTACATGACCCACTTCAGCCAAAGTTTTTAAATCAGGGAACATTTCTCTAATTAAAGTAATCAGAAGTCGGCAAGACTCTCTGAATGAGGGGTTTCAAGCACTCGCTTCAGTAGGAGGAAATTATTCATTAAAATCCTAACTCGCCACCAAGTGGTCAGGGGTGTGAATTACAATCTGTCAAAATAACAGATGGCCTTCAGATTTTTTGGTCACCATTAAAAAAAAACTGTCACCATCAAAAAATATCCTGTTAACGTGACCCCTGAATTCAGTTCATTAAGTGAAACAGAGATTATAGAGATTAATTACACACAAATGGATGTTGGCAAAAATGACATTTCCAATCAGAATATTACATCAGACTTATTAAAAGACAGACATTTTAATGCAGAAATATGACCTTTATAAAAAGTATGTTTAATACCTACTTAAAGGTTGTTATTTTATTAGGAAGAAGCGATTATTATGGGTACCTGGTACAAAAACAAAATGCTGATGGTATGACGGACAAGATATGAAGCTCTGTGATTCCAATTTTAATCTTAATCTTAACCATTTTATCTTTTTATTTATTTATACAGGAAAGTCTGTTGAGACTCATGGTCTCATTTATAGGAGAGACCGGTTACATACATGGACAACAAACATAAAAACAGTAATAATACAATCCACTAAACACTTCTATTTATTGAGTGTGACTGGATTCTGATGCTTACTTTGACAGTCTAAACATTTTACTTATAGATATTTAAAGTTTGCACCTGTAAATCTTTAGTTCAACCTTTAACACATCACTATTGAATGACATCAAGATGAGCTGCACTCTCTTGAGTTTAATCATGTAAAAAATATATTTCAGAATTCTCACAAAAGTTAGCGATTCCCATGGACATGCTAATGCAAAACGGTCTGCGAGTCTGTCAATAATTGCCCAACCATTAGAAGGTAATGAGGCTAAAGTTGGGATCTGTTTCTTAGCCTCATATTGTTGCTATACTAAATGGTTATGTCAGAATTTCTATTGAGATATTGATTGCATTCGATCCTCTCGGTCATAAAGTCTAAAAAACCTGGAATGATTAAATCTGAACTGGACGATTCTAAGCTGATTCCTTAAAACACAGTTTGAGATTAATTAATTTATCTGTTTATGAAAAACAAAAAGGAGCATTTAATGCTTTTTGTCATAAGGGCCACCTAAGAATTATACAAGCACAGAAACCTCAATACAAGCAGGCTAGGACAAAGATCTCTTAGATTTTTAAAACATATTGTCATAATTTCATCTCATCTCTTTTTCATGAACCCAGTATGGTGTATTGTCTCTTCCCATGAGCTGGAAGTATTATTACACACAAATGACTAATCTTTATATGCATTTCTTTATTTCATAGTATGCAGTCATTGACAGTATTTCAAAGTCTTCCAGGCTTTTCTAAGGTCATACAGTCATACTTACTACGTTTTTGAAAAATATATCTCTGATTGGTTTTTTACACCTTCCAATACACCTGTCCCCTGAAATCACAACCAGAATAAAAATTAATGAATGTTATGATGAAACCTTTATAAGATTTGTACAGGGAACACGATCTAACCTTAAACCAAATAATATAGGTCTTCGGATAGTAAATAAAGAAATGAATGGATTAAAAAAAAGATTTCCATGTCTCTTACTGAGCAGGTTAGAGTGTGCAGAAATTACAATTGACAGGGCAGACAAACGGCAGAACTTTGCTGTCATGCAGTATTTTCATGAGAGGTGCTAAATGTATTTAAAACAGTTTATTTGCAATGTTCTAATGTTAAAGGGAATTGCTTCCTGTCTTAAGGGTAAATGCAAAGATTTTTAAACCAAACATAGTTGTTTTCACATAAACTCTCATGTTTCCAAGGAGTTTGTCCACCTTGGGAATAAGTACACTGCTATGGAAAAGTATTTGCCCCCTAATAGATTATCAGACTTTTATATATTAAAGAAAAAAAGCTATTCAAATCCACCTGGTGACAATATAATTGCGCATCTTGTTAACCATAGTTAGTTTTGTTTCACTAGTCATACCAATGCCTGATTACTGCCAGACCTGTAAAAATCAATAAATCACTTAAAATGTGACTAAAATGCCATCAACAATGGCAGTGCCAAGAGACAGAGGGGCATGGTCTGAGTGAGATGGTTTTATATCCGAATGTGGAGGCTTTGACGTAGACATGTACCAAGCTGTACTGTTGTACTGTACTGAACCAATAGGAAAATTCAACTGCAGTAGCCACCGTTCAACCCCAAGAGTGCAGCAATGAGATAGTTTTAGGCTAAATATTGCAGAATTGAACAAGTTTACATTAAAATGTAAAACAAATGCACAGTAACATAAAGATAGCACCCCTGAGGTCCAATTTAAACGGTTTATCTGCAAAAAAGTTAATTTGGGGTTTAGTTACTTTGGAACCTGTCTGACAACCTGAATTAGAATAAAGGATCTCAAAAATCAAACCATGCCCTCTAAAGAAATCTAAGTCTGGAAAGGGTTAAGGGGATTGAAGGGTTTTTAGGACTTACAGTGATTACTACACAATATTATTACACATTATTAACAAAAGGGAGAAAGCATAGGACAGTAGTGACCCTTCCTAGGGGCAAACAGCCTACCATAAGTACTCCAAGAGTGCATCAATGACTTATACATGAGGTCATATATGAACCCAGGTCAACATCTAAAGCACTGCTCGACCAACTTGCCTCAGTTAAGGCCAGTGTTCATGATCCAACGAAAAGAAAATGACAACAATGGTATCCAAGGGAGAGTTCCAAGATAAAAACCACCAGTGACCTAAACAAAGGCAAAGGCACATCTCTCGTTTCCTACAAGATGTATAAGGGTGCATTCACACCATCCACGTTCGGTCCGCTTTATAAGGACCAGAGTTCGTTTTCCCCCTTGGTCCAAACAACATGACCAAGACCCACTATTTGAGGTGGTCTCGGCCTGCTTCCAAACAGCCTTTATCCGACCCAACTACAGGAAACAAATGCCTGTTTGGACTTAACGAGGCGCCATAGAGAATGTTTAAATATTGAATGAATTGAAGTCATACCTGATCAGCCATCCTTTGCTTAGCAATGTTGCTGCCAGCATGTTGTGAATCAATGCACGCAGAGAACGTCATCTCCTTCGGATTGCAGCACGCATTGGCCAACGCCGTTCCAAAATTACAAATAAAACGTTGCGAAACATGATGAGCTGCTCTTGGCACTTAGCAGCTTTAATACTGACATAAATACGCAGAACAGAAATGCAGTATGCCTTACTTCTATGATAGTTTTACTCAGTTTCTGGGTCTGTGCTCTGTCATTTATGTCCAGTAACAATTGTCACGCATATGGCTTTGTTTACAATGTAGTTCACTTACAAAAAGTACAATGTGAAAGTAAACCGCACCAAAGAAAAAAATAAAATCAGCTTTTGGTTTGGACGAAACAAGTGGACCAAATGATTTTCCTGGTGTAAATACACCCTAAATCATACCAGCAAGTCATCCTCTGAACGGAATTTTTTTTTTTTAATTTTAATTAAGGTTTTGGTGAAAATAAAAAGAAAAAAAAAAAGGTTTTGGTGTCCTGACTAAAATTCAGTTAGATGCTGGGACATGATCCTAAACAGGCTGTTACTTCTCAAAAACTATCCAGTGTGACTTAAACAATTCTGCAAAGAAGAGTGGGCCAAAATTCAGCCATAGTGATACAGGACTCATTGCCAGTGGTTGCAAATGCCTGATGGAAGTTGTTGTTGCACAGCCAGTTACTAGGGGCAATTACTGTTTCACAAAGGCCAATTTTGCATTTGGAAAGTTTTATTTCCTTTAGTAAACAAAATCAGTTTTCTTTTATTTTGCTTTGTATTTGTATTCTATCTTTGATATTAAATTTTGTCTGAAAATCTGAAACATTTAAGTGTAACAAACAAGGAAAGACAGAAGAAGTCTGTAAGGGTATCAAATAATTTTGATCGCACTGTATGTAGTTTTTTATTAGCTAAAAGATAAGATAAATGTTGCAAAATCAAGTATGAGTTTTGCAAATTCTTGTTCGCACACTCTCATCTAATGAATGATTGCCAAGACAGGGCTGCACAGGTGCATGCACACACAGGACAGCAGCCGGTTATCACATAAATACACACAACTTCAGTATAGTTTAGTGAGCCCCCATGCATACAGACTGCCTGTTTAAACAAATCATTCCTTTGCCTCAGACTCATGTATAACACTAAGCAGAAGAAGAGGAAGATGCATAGAGAGAGAGAACAAGATTAGTAACAGTTGGAGGGGGAAAGATGAGTTGACCAAGAGAAATAAACTCCCGCGTTATATCTAAATCTGCCTTAAACCTTCAAGATTATATGTCAACACGTAATACTTTGACTGCAAGGACTACCTTTGGCAAGAGGTTATTTTGGAAATCCAAGACAGGATGAATGAGAAAGTACATAAAACAATCATGAAGGTAACCAAAAAGAGTTAATTCAACTTTAAGAAACGTGATGACACATTTTCTATTAGAACGGAGGATGAGTAAATAAACTGTCTGCATGGGATCTAGAAGAAAGACAAAGGGCGGACCATTCTGATTTAAAAGAGGAGAATAGATAAACAGGGAAATATATAGGGTGACAGGGTGCGGTGCTGCAGAGTCAGGAAAAGACAGAGGACGGCTGACTGAGATAGAGAGGGAAATAAAAGTGAAAGACTGGGAGGGATCTCACTGACAGGATGGCCGGATGATGGGGGGTTTTGTAAAGTAGAGGGAGGGGGTAGAAAGTAGACAGTATGAATGAAGGTGCGTTCGATGCTGAGTGAGAAATGTTGATGCTGGAGGTGAGAACGTGGCAGGAAATTATTAATGAGGGGAAGAAAGGCTGAAACAATAAAACATACAAAGAATAGAATATTGATGCACAGTTACTCTTGTGTGTAAATCACAATTTTATCAGTTAACTGTTCCACTGCTCGTTAGCCAGGCTGGGATCTTTTTCTTTGTACTTTGTTTTTTGCATTTTTTTTCTTTTAAAAGTAATAAAAACAATATATTGTTCTGGTGATGTAAATATGTTATATAGATCTATATGTCAATGTATTCAAGATTTCTTGAAATGATTAATTTTTTATAATTATTTTAAAGATCTCAAGAAGTACAGCATTTTAAGAGAGAATTAAATAATAATGCATACAGTATTCTGCTACAGTTTTTAACCAATCATTGTTCATATTTTTAGAATAGAACAGAATAGAATACATAAACAGTACTAAAGTCAAATCCTAAAAATAGAAGTGAACCAAACCCTTGACACAAAACCTGGGAGATGAATCATTCATCAGATTATTATACATTGCTCAAAAAAAATAAAAGGAACACTTAAACAACACAATATAACTCCAAGTAAATCAAACTTCTGTGAAATCAAACTGTCCACTTAGGAAGCAACATTGATTAACAATCAATTTCACAGCTGTTGTTCAAATGAAATAGACAACAGGAGGAAATCTTTGGCGATTAGCAAGACACTCAATAAAGGAGTGGTTCTGCAGGTGGGGACCACAGACCACTTCTCAGTACCTATTCTTTCTGGCTGATGTTTTGGTCACTTTTGAATGTTGGTGGTGCTTTCACACTCGTGGTAGCATGAGACGGACTCTACAAACCACACAAGTGGCTCAGGTAGTGCAGCTCATCCAGGATGGCACATCAATGCGAGCTGTGGCAAGAAGGTTTGCTGTGTCTGTCAGCGTAGTGTCCAGAGCCTGTAGGCGCTACCAGGAGACAGGCCAGTACACCAGGAGACGTGGAGTAGGCCGTAGGAGGGCAACAACCCAGCAGCAGGACCGCTACCTCTGCCTTTGTGCAAGGAGGAACAGGAGGAGCACTGCCAGAGCCCTGCAAAATGACCTCCAGCAGGCCACAAATGTGCATGTGTCTGCACAAATGTTTAGAAACCGACTCCATGAGGATGGTATGAGGGCCTGACGTCCACAAATGGGGGTTGTGCTCACAGCCCAACACCGTGCAGGACGCTTGGCATTTGCCAGAGAACACCAGGATTGGCAAATTCGCCACAGGCTCTTCACAGATGAAAGCAGGTTCACACTGAGCACATGTGACAGACGTGACAGAGTCTGGAGACACCGTGGAGAGCGATCTGCTGCCTGCAACATCCTTCAGCATGACCGGTTTGGCAGTGGGTCAGTAATGGTGTGGGGTGGCATTGAAATACCAAAATACCAAAGAAATACCAAATACCAAATTTTCCATTATAACTGCTTAAATATCCTATAAGGCAAGGACGTAAAAATGTCATGATTTGTTTGGTTTGCAGAAACTGCAAAGCATCTATTGCATCTGAACTCAACCGAAATAGAAAAGGGCTAATACTTTAAATTTGCTGTCAGAAGTTTGAAACCAAGAAGAAGATAAATGAGAGGAAACACTGGGCGAGCAAAGAGGAGTTTTGAAACGAGTAGTAGCGTGCAAAGCGTGGTAAATGGAAGGATAGTGGGAGGAAGCAACAGATTGACAAACGACCAAGCTGGGACATGGGGTCTGAGTAATGGTAAACCAAGGTGGCAGAATGGACGAGAAGAGCTGAAGGGGAGGATGGTGAGGCACAGATAGATGAGACGGATGTCACACAGCCTAACTAATGATTCCCAGGCCTGTAGTTCAATTTCTCTTCAAAATTAAAGCTTCATCTATCACCCCAATGTGCCTCATTAGCAGTGAAGCCCTAACCAATCCCAACACAACCATTTACATTTTAAGTAAGATGGAAGGCAGATGTTTCATCCGCCTTTGCCCCTGACCGTCCATATATCTGTTGTTTGGTCCGATTCCTTCTGTCTCCTTCTGTCTTTTGGCACACACACACACACACACACACACACACACACACACACACACACACACACACACACACACACACACACACACACACACACACACACACACAAATGCAATTTTGATGACAATCAAAGATGTAGACGGTCAAAGGAGTGCTGAAAACTTTCAAAACTTGTATTAAAATATGAAAGTATATGCCCTGCATAAATCTTTCTTACCAAACTGCACCTCTGTCATGAAGAATTATATGAAATCAGTTTCATTGAAGTAACATTAGATCTGCATTTTATTAACAACTCATTATTTTTACCTTATTATCATGGTAAGAGTGAGCCTAACTCCAACCTAATTAGAAATGTGCCATCTTTTTGCAACTGATTTCTACAATCCATGTATGCAGTATGCAGTATATGTATATTTCCAAGTTTCTGGTAATTGCAGAGCGGCCAGCTAATAATGATTGGGTTGTATTTCTCACAGTTTAATTTCACTGATGAACTGCAAAGCTCTTAATTGCTTTTAGTTTAGCTTTTTCATAAAGCTGAGTCATATTCTGCAGACCATTAGGGAAATTGGAATATTCAGCCTACCTTTCATTTTCAACATAATAATCAATATGTCACAAACTCCACAGATGAAAGCAATCTTAATGTATTTTTTTGTTTGCATTGCCTGTGCCTAAAAAATTAAACTATTATGGTTTGTAAGAAAAGGCAAGGCAGTAGAGAACATTCATATCTTATCCCTTTCTATCTAGAAAAAACTATACTGAGCATACCAACAATGTCTCAACCTGCTTTTTTAACTAAATTCAAATATAATTTGTCTGAGAATTACAAACACATTTATTTTAGTTACTCAGTTATACATTCATTATACACAGGCTATGTTTCAACATTTTATTTAAAATGTTTGTTTCTTAAAAACTAATGAAAATTTAAAGCCCTCATTTCAGATGAAAGTTAATTTTGCTTTAAATTTACAAATCCAGGTCCCAGGGTCTAGAAGAAAAGTTCAAAGGAACATAATCCAAGTTCCTTGAGGTCTGATGTGAAGTTTTCACAGTCGATGATGATTTAAGGAGCCATGTCATCCACTGGTGTTGGTCCACTGTGATTTATCAAGTCAGCAAAGCTGTCTACCAGGAAGTTTTAGTGCACCTCATGCATCCTTCTGTTGATTAACTGTATGAAGATGCTGACTTCATTGTCTATATGACTTGGCACCTGCCCACACTATGAAGATATCTAAAACTGGTGTAATAGTCATGGTAAATCTGTCCTTAAATGTCAAATACATGCACCTGACAGAAACCTGATATGGAAAATATAGAGTATTAAGAGGAAGATAAGAGACCCCAGAGCCAACAATGCCGATGAGCGGTACATGTTGATGCCTAATATTATTAAAAATGTATCTCAGGAATAGAAAGTGATTTAATTACAGGTAGACACAAATAATGTATCTTAATTTATTCCACAAACAAGACATCAGCAACATCTGTTTTCTGAGGGAAAACGTAGGACACCCTAACTCCTGGCTAGTCTTACCACTTTTGCTTGAAATAAGTCCAGTTAAATGATTCTTGTAGCTATCTACCAGTCTCCGATCTCAGTCTGGGGAAAGTTTGCCCAGCTCCTCATTTTTAAGGGCCCATTTCAGTGCACCCCCCAGCATCTTAATGAGATCAATATCTGGGCTTGTACTCTGTCCAGGACTTTCCGTTTCCAGTAAAGCAATTCTGTCAGGATTTGGAGTTCTGCTGCCTGCTGCTTACACCTTTTTGACACTAGGTGCCGCCAGTAGGAGTGTACCTGAGGCAACAGGTGTTATGCATCTACTCATCAGCTGGGAAGCATACCTCGGCGCCTGAGTGTTTTTGCCTCCGTGGTCATTTCTGGCCAGCTCTGAAATCTTTGCATGATTTTTTCCATGGATATCTTTTGAAGGATCTGTTGTTGCGAACTCTAACTTGCTTTGTTACCTGTTCCAGGTGTGAATCC